>NC_141699.1:370252627-370852627 GCF_964263255.1 Lissotriton vulgaris | reverse complement strand
CTGCGATCTACATCACCACTGACCACAGAGTTAAAGTCGCCGCCCACCACCAACATGTCGCCAGGGAGCCCCAGGATCACATCACCCAGATCAGCAAACGTGGTAGACTGCAGGTCAGGGGGAACATACACAGACAAAAAGGAGACAGTTTTCCCTTCCCACCACCCCGTAATGGCCGGATAGCGGCCCCTGTCGTCCAGCACTACATCATCTATCTCCAATGGGAGGGAAGTACGCACCATGACCCCCACCCCTCTCGAGCCTGAAGTGAACCCCGAGTGCGTTACCATACGGTATCCACGTTTGTTTAGTGCACGGCATGCATTGCCCACTAAGTGTGTCTCCTGAAGCAAAATCACATCTGGGGTATAACGTTTCAAATATTGTAAGACAATACCCCGCTTTATTCTATCTCCAAGACCGTTAACGTTCCAACTCAGCATCCTAAGCTCCCCCCCCCCCCCATCCCGGCAATGAACACCCAGCCCCCCACGCCTGGGAAGAAGCACACAGTATCGACAACAGGAAATGTAGCAGCCTCGATCAAAACAAAGAGAAAAGGACCCCCCCGCCACCCCCCGGGAACCCCGAAAAACACACCCCCCCACCCTGCACCCCTGCATTAGACCAGAAAGCAACCCCAACTTGCAGTGTGCCTGTCGCCCCATGAAACTAACCTACGAAAAGAGAGAGAAAGCCCCCAGAGGAGGAAGAGGAAACCCGAATCCCCCCACCCCCGGGTTCCCACAATAATAGCAAGTCTATTGAAAAGCCACTGCTAGAAGTCCAAAGTAACCAGTTCACCGCTGCAGACTCACTCCTCCTGTTCGGCCGGGCCGCCTTCGGCACCTCCTGGGCTCTCGCCGCCCTTACGATGTGATGGCAAAGTGTCCAACCAGTCACTGGCCACTTCGGGGCGATCGAAGAAAAAGGCCCGCTCCTCATACTCTATCCTCAGCCGAGCAGGAAAAAGCATGGCATATTTTAGACCAATATTCCTGAGTCGTCTCTTCACCCCGGTGAAGCCCATGCGCTGTTTCTGAACCGCCTGGGTAAAGTCTGGGTAAAAACTGACCGAGGCATTGTCAAATTTGGTAGGATCCGTGGTCCTCGAAGCTTGCAGGATAGCATCTCGGTCACGGAAATTAAAAATCCTGGCAATGATGGGCCTCGGTGGGGCTCCCAGCTTCCCGCCGGGAACTCTATGGGCCCGTTCCACTGTGAAAAAGTTACTGAGGCCCTTAGGCACCAGATGTTTAAGGACCAGATCTTCCACCAGAAGGTCCGTGGAGACGTCTGGCGGGGTCTCCGGAACCCCCACAATGCGAACGTTGTTGCGCCTGGCCCGGCCCTCGAAATCCTCCAGCCGGCGGGCAAACTGGTCGTTGGAAGCACTGAGCGTGCGAACCTCAGCCTGAAGTTCCGAGACATCAGTAATTAAACTCGCAGTTTTAACATCCAGATATTTGACCCGTTCATTTGTCTTACCCAGGTCAGCCCTGATAAGATTAACCTCAATCGCCACCGTATCGATCTTGGCAGCAAGAGTCTTGTACTGATGGCCCATGTCGGTCCGAACACTGGCAATGGCGCCCATGATGTCTCTCAGTGTCGGTTCCTCCGACGGCGGGGTACCATCCACGGTCCCTTCAAGAGCCTTACTCGCTCCACCTGGGAACCCTTTCGGGCGAGTGTAGCGCTCTATAGTCTGGGTTTGGATGAGGCCCCCACGATGCGTGCCCTTGGTGTTCCGTTTCTCGGCATCGGACTTGCCCGCCATGGTGGGCTTCGAACTCCCACGGAGTCATTGCAATCTAGTCAAAATGATCAGGCTCTCGATGAACCTCAAGGGAAGGAAGGCTAAGAACCAGAGCAGATTCAGGATCCGTAGCGGGGACAAGAAGATGAATGGGGCAGCTGTAGATCGTTGAGACAATGGCCCAAAACGAAACCGAAAGTACCCCAGGGGCTGTGGGCGTGCCCAACAGGCCGTTGTTGTTGACTTGCCACCTGGGTACCTCGGTGACTCAAGGCCGGGGACGGTCTACGATGTAGGCCACAAACTTCAGGATGCAGCAAGTCCGGATCACAGCGTCCGATTTTGGTTCCGAAAAAGTCCTCAGAATCAGCAGGGCACAGTCGACAAGTACCCGATCAAATCAGGATTTGTGGCAGGATAGATGCGGGAGGCAGAGAGGGTCTCAGGAGCCCTGTGCGCACGCGTCCATCTTGGATCCGCGCGAAGCTCCTCCCCCCGCTCTCTCTCTTTTTGTGTTTTTGAACACAGCAAATTAATAACCTGCATTTGCTACCTTTGTGTTTTGCCTTTCTCTGGGCACCTAATCTTTGAAGGCCCTACCAAGATGTTTTATTTAACTGTCTTGCGCCCCCTACATTATCATTAGATGTTATTACTAATGTCGTCCTCATGCTCTCATGTGCAGATACATATTTTGCTTTTTCCAACTCCTCCTTCGACGGACTATCATCCTCTCATTTTCCATGGAGTACTCCGCCACCTATTTAATTTGGCCAGGACCACATTTAATAAAAACGAAAATAAATGACAGTATGGATTTTATAAGTAAATAACAGAAGATAAGTTAGGTTACTGTACTGCGTGTTCTTACCTTGCTTGATCTTCTTAGCATGGCTCAAACACTAACAAGTCACTAGTCTAAATAATATTACTGCCCGACTCACCTTCACTGAGCTATAAAATGAACCGTAAATATGTGCGACAATGAACAAACATCTCTACGAACAAAAACCCTTTACGAAAGTCACACAGAGAAGCATGCTTGTATGTAATTTTTAGGTCTCGTCTGTCGATGCGCATGCGCATCGAGCTTGCGAGGCTATGGGGGCTTAAACAGTCTTTAACCAACTTGCAAGGAATCGTGTCGATTCCTTGCAGTGCCCGTGAAATTCAAGCTCAATGCGCATGCGCATTGAGCTTAAAAGCGCGTGCACATGCCCCCAGCCGCCTGCCTTGCATGTATTTTCCCTCAGGCGCACTCCTCCCACACCCCCGCTCCGCCCCCTCCCCTGCCTGCCGTGTCGCATTTCTCCTCCCCCCTCCCCTTCTGTGCCTTCCCTCCGTCTGGTCTCTTTTGGCCCCCCTCCTCCTCCTACTCTCCTCCCCCCTCCTCCTCCTACTCTCCTCCCCACTCTCTCTCTCACAGCCTCCCCCAGCTCCACCCCCTCACTTCTTGGTTGCACGGCCGCTAGGCCGTGCCTCCCCTACTCTCCTCCCCCCTCCTCCTCCTACTCTCCTCCCCACTCTCTCTCTCACAGCCTCCCCCAGCTCCGCCCCCTCACTTCTCGGTTGCACGGCCGCTAGGCCGTGCCTCCCCTACTCTCCTCCCCCCTCCTCCTCCTACTCTCCTCCCCCCTCCTCCTCCTCTCCTCCCCACTCTCTCTCTCCCAGCACAACCTTGTTCTATCTCACTTTTTCTCACCCAAGATGGCGCCCCTTGACGCCTAGTTTGCGGTATAGTGCACAATCACGATCGTGTATAGGCACGGATGGCACACACACACCCCGTCAGTCGGGTTGATCGCTTGAGGCATACTGCGGCTTATCTGGTAAGCGTTCATTGTTGTTGGCCCCCGAGAATTCCGTGAGGTTTTAACCAGTAATTGACCCTTCCTTATATGCCTTGCTTGTTTTTGCAGTGTATCAGCACACTGCGTGTGACCGTCTAGCAACATGAAGCATACAGTTCAGAATGGCATTGTTACACCGCTCCATTGAGAACAGTAACTCCTTATCTTGAAGCTTTAAATTGAGCGCACACTCGCAATTCTTCTGCGTTCATTTTATTCACTTAACTTCCACAAGGTAAATGCCTAACCTTGAATTTTAACCCCCTTCTTAGTGCCTGCACTAGTCCCCACTTTGAATGTGGCGCAGCACTGATTGACGAGTGCTGTTTGTAATTCCCGCCACTTTCGCCGGATACCTCCAAGTAATTGCGTACCGGTCTTCAGGTCTCTGTGAAGACCGGTTCAGTGACACGTTTCCATTGTTTTGCGGTCCGCCCACTGCCCGAGGTTTGTGCTCCATCCAGAATCCTTTACGCATGGTTGTCTACCACAGCAGTGCCCGAACTCTCCTTGACACCAGCTCTTGCACATTTGTAACAATTTCTCGGCGTTATAAAGCGAACATTAGATCACTATCCTTTCACCACTCGCAGCGGCAAGTTACCTTCACTCCTCATTCTACAGTTGTAAACAGTTTTTAAACCAACATCATCTCTTCACCACTCGCATCGGCTGGTTAACTACTGGCCTTGCAATCCGCGTATAGCAGACTTGCCCAATTGAGCACTCAGTCTAACACTCTTCCCTAGACATTGTTGAGTCCTCACGCATGACACTAAGTGTGGCATAGCTGAGGGACAACAAGGGCACCCAATAAGTCAGCACAGGACCTCGGGTAATATAGTTTATATTTAACAACAGTGGTCCTATGCAAGAGTAGGAATGAAGAATGTAATAATATAGACACAGTGGAACTATATTGGTTGAAGTGATTTGTCCAGCCGGACAGTGATCACAAAAATCTTTACTATAAACAAAATAGACAAGGAAAAAATTCTCTTACATTCAACAAAGAGTGAGACACAAGCCTGTGCCTTCACGCTTACAGATTGGCAAAGTGAAAGAAAAGAGATATTTAGGAAGAAAGTGAGTGATTTCTGTGAAATGAAAAAAATGACAGAAATTCATGGGGAAAGAAAATGAAATAATTCAGTTTAAGGAATACAGAACAGAACATATTTTGTGACTTCCAGTGAGTCTAAGTGACTAGACGGTCCATAAGGATAAAAACATGCCACGCGTGATCTCCAGGGTGAAGGATCTTTTTGACGATTTCCTCAAAAAGATCTGTATTCCTTAAACTGAATTATTTCATTTTCTTTTCCCTAGGCTATTGTGTAGAACAGTTTTTAGGCATAATACTTTGTGTCCTGATGATGATGATTCCTTGCATTTTGGTTATGGAATCGAAACGTCGTCGACCTCTTGTCACACCATATATGAATATGTATATTTATTGAGATATGCAATTAATGGTGTCCATGAATTTCTGTAATTTTTTTCATTTCACAGAAATCACTCACTTTCTGCCTAAATATCTCTTTTCTTTCCCTATTCTTTCACTTTGCCAATCTGTAAGCGTGAAGGCACAGGCTTGTGTCTCACTCTTTGTTGAATGTAAGAGAATTTTTTCCTTGTCTATTTTGTTTATAGTAAAGATTTTTGTGATCACTGTCCGGCTGGACAAATCACTTCAACCAATATAGTTCCACTGTGTCTATAATATTACATTCTTCATTCCTACTCTTGCATAGGACCACTGTTGTTAACTAAGTGTGGCATGGCATAGATGTTTTCGTCGCCACAATGCCAATCTAATGTTGTCTTCCTTAACCTCTCCCTTCCCCCACCCACATCCACCACCACATCCACCACATGCTCCACCGCATCCACCACCACCACATCCACCGCATCCACCACCACCACCACATCCACCGCATCCACCATCACCTCCACATCCACCATGACATCCACATCCACCACATGCACCACCACCGCATCCACCACCACATCCACCACCAGGTGCAAATGCAATGTTCTTGGATTTTCGTCACAATAAAATACACTGAACATAATCTTCACAAAATTAATTTACAAACGTTTAAGCTATTGCCATTATAAATTACAATAAATTTTATTTAAGTATTAATTATTTACAAAATTAAAAGCCATTGTTATTTGCAATATCAATACATCTAAGTCACGTAAAGACAACACACATTGCATTACAAATGCTATAGGTGTCACATTTGCAAAAGTTAAAACTATTGACATTGTAACTGACAAAGCTATTACTTTTGCTATTTTCAAAACCAACACATAAATAAAAAAAAGTGTCCTTTACAATACCAATTGCTCAAACTTTCCTAATGCGAGACCTATTGCATTTCCAATGCTTGTTTATAATTATTTTAAAAACCTTTATTGTTCGTTGCAAAAGGCGCACACTGCCGAAAGTCTACAACGCTGGGGCCGGCTAGCAAGGGAGGCAGAGAATAAAGAGAAAACAATCACATGTCTGCAAGGATAACACAGCCCCTCAGCCGACAACCCAGGGGTCCGGCAGCAAAGTATATGCATAAGTATTCAAGACAGTGAGTTGGTACGCAATTGTAAAGGTAACATACTATTCCTGTCCCAATTAACTAGGGTACATGGATGTCTGCGTCCCTACGCTGTGTGACCTAGCAATCCTTCAATTACGATAAATTGCCTAAAAAAAAAAAAACAGTTAACAAACCAGACTCAATCTCCAACTACCCCTCTCCCTCACCCATAATCGCACACACAGATCACCCCCTTTCATAGCCCAAAATCTAATACCCCCCAAACACTCAAAGCCAGTCATTCCTACAGCTACCTGCAAACCAGACATGCACTATGCTCCCCATAAGGGATTGTAAAGGGTTTGTGACTCGGCCCGTGGTGATCAGCTAGATCCCTGGGGGACAGCCAAATGCTCTCATCTGTCTAAACCATCGTCCTCCTAGTGCCCTCTTTCCCTCCCGTGGAGCAGCTATACCTCCATATCATCCCCACCGTACGGGACCACTTGGCTCGTCTGGGAGTCATTCTCTGCTGTGGCCGTTACATCTGACGTCCGTCTCTCCGTATCCGATCCCTCCGCCACTGCAGCCTCTGATTCTCTATCTCTTAAATGTGTTTGATACAAACCCCAGAAGTTCTTCGGGCAGCACGCCACTCGCTATAATACTCTCATTGCGTGCAGCAATAGAGCATATCGTGTGCCCAACGCTTCTTCGTTGGGAGAGGTCCCCTCATCCAACACAGCGCCACCACGCGCCTGGCGACAAGTAGTCCCATGTCTGTGAGTCATCTAACCGCCTTTGGTAAGACCCTGGAGTAGCCAAGAAGTGCGAGCGCCGGATTCGGAGTCAGCTCAAGCTCCATGATCGTGCTCATCTCAGTGAAGATGTCCCAGAATTTTTGGATCCCTGGACATGCCCACGCGAGATGCATAAAATCAGCGACCGGCTCGTGGCATCTCTCGCATTCAGACGACTGTCGAAGACCATATCTATGAAGTCTCTCTGGAGTATAATACACTCTCTGGAGAAACTTGAAAATGGACTAGCCTATGCCTACCATTCAGGGATAGTTTCTTAGTATTTACACAGCAGTATCGCCACATGTCATCATCGATAGTGACCTGTAAATCTCTCTGCCAGGCCACTCTAGCTTTCATAAGCTGTTGTCCCCTGTTTGACATAGCCGTCTTGTCAGCAGCTTGCGTGAAGTCTCCGTTTTTATGGCATATATGAGTTCCAGGACTTCCGGCGGTTCCGCCAAGTCCGGTCCAAGTAGTTCCAGAAGGGCGCTGCGTGCTCTGTGGAATTGAAACCGGCTTAACAGGGAGACAACTCCGTGACCCTCCACCACCTTCTCCCAGGTTTTCACTGTACCTTCCAGGAATAAGTCTCCCGCCGTGCAGACGCCCAGTTTGCTTAATGCCTAAACTACGCCTTTCTCTCCAACAGGCGATAGCCACAAAGCCCATTCCAGAGGCATGCTAGGCGAATACAGCAACGCGCCGCCTCGATCCTGCAAAAGGGAATGCCAAGCATGATTCGTAGCAGTTATAGAGTCTAATACACCCGTTCTGCGATCTACCGGTCTGAAGATCATGGCCGGGAGAGATTGTGGATCAGCAAATACCCGTTCCATGCGCACATGCGGAATGTGCGCGTCTCCATGAATCCACATGTGCAGGTGGGAGGCATGTGCAACCCTATAATAGAGCTCAAAATCAGGAGCGCCTAGACCGCCCATTTCGTACGGCAGTGTAAGGAGGGTCCACTTCGCTCTGGGTTGCTTGCCAGCCCATGCAAGCTTAACCATAAGTTGTGTTAAGGTCCAGAAGAAGGCCCTCTACAGCACCATCGGAATGGTGCAGAACAAGAATAGAAATCTAGTAACACCACCATTTTCATAATGGCAATGCGTCCCATGAGGGAGAGCGGAAGTTTACACCAGGCCTCCACATCGTCCTCCACTTTGCTGAAGGCTACCCCATAGTTTTCTCTGAGCTGTGTCTGAGTCTGTGTGTAAGCGGACTCCTAAATATCGAATCGGGTCTATTGACCATTGCAGCAGGAATTCCATTTCAAACCTCCTGGTAGCCGGGGTAAGGGGAAAAGCTAGCGATTTTGTCCAGTTGACCTTCAATCCCGAAAGAGCTCCAAATCGAACCCCTTCTCTGAGCATAGATGACAAGTTATTTTTGGGGTCCCGCACATACAGCAGGGTGTCATCTGCGTACGTTGATACCACGATTCGATATGATGGGAAACCTACACCCTCATTGCCGTGATATTCTCGCAACGCGCAGGCAAGTGGCTCAGCAACTAGCGCATACAGTAGAGGGGAGAGCCCTGCCTAGTGCCCCTGCTAATCGGAAATGGGTCTGTCACACGATCGCCGATGCGGAGTCTGGCCGTCGGCGCATGATATAGGGCCCCTACCATTTGAAGAAATGGTATGCCCAATCCCAGCCGCTGTAACACCTGCCTCATAGATGCCCACTCAACGGAATCAAAGGCCTTCTTCATATCCAGGAAAACTGTGATGGCCTTCGCATCCTGCTTAACATGCTGCATAGTGCAGAGAACTGTGCAGATATTATAGGTCAGATTTCTACCGGGGATGAATCCTGCCTGTTCCGGAGCGACCAGTTTGGGGGCAAGGAGAGCCAGTCGGGTTGCCAACACCTTCGCATAAAGCTTGGCGTCAACATTTAATAGGGATAGAGGCCTGTATGAGCTGCACTCGTCATGTGCCTTACCAGGCTTGAGTGTGGTAACTAATAATGCTTCACGCATTGAACGCGGCATACTGCCCTTCTCACAGATGTCGTCAAATAACGTGTACAGGTGGGGAATCAGTTTGTCCTGGAAAGCTTTATAGAATCCCACTGTTAGTCCGTCAGCACCTGGAGCGCTTCCAGAGCGCATGCTCGCCAGCGCTTCTATAATTTCATCTTTCTCTATGGGTAGCATAAGGAACTCACGGTGCGTGTTAGTAAGCATGGGCAGTTATATATGCTCCAAGTATTCCGCAGTTTCTGCAGAGAGGTCTCCGCTTTTGGAGGAGTAACGGTCAGAGTAATAGCTCCTAAACCTGTTCGCTATCTCAATCTCGTCAGAGAGCACTAGGCCCTCCGGAGTCTTCAATTCAGTAATTTGTGTCTTCCCCCTATTACCCTTGAGTATTCTAGCAAGGAATGAGCTAGGTCGCTCCCCCTCTCCATATGTTCTCGCAGTCGCATATTTCCCCCCCATATGCTGGACTTCCCTGTCCGCCTCCTCATTATATTCAGTGATCAGGGATTTTATTTCTTCCGCTACGATTGGATCTAGGGCGCTCTGCTGCCGCATCTCAAGTGTCGCCAGCTGCCCCTCTAACAGCAACAGCCTCTGCCGAATGGCTTTGAGAACACTCGAGTGTTTGGACATAGCTATGCCCCGTATGTTATGTTATCCGGATTTGTAGAGCGCACAGATGCCCCAGCAAAGGGGCGTCCTGGCGCTAACAGGACAGAAAACCGGACAAAAGCAATACCAGGGTCATTAACACAACAACACTAGGAATCCCAAGGAAAGAGCAAAGTTAACAGCCTTCCTGAAAGCCAAGAGTCCGTCAATCACACGGATATGGACGGGAAGAGAGTTCCATAGCCTAGCAGCAAGCACTCTAAAGGAGCGGCCGCCGGTCCTAGACCTCTTGAAGCGCGGAACTGTAGCCAGGTGTAATCCTGAGGACCTTAGAGACCTCGTGGGGGCATATGGAGAGATGAGATGCTCCAGAATCTGAGGAGAAAAGTGTTTCAGGATTTTAAACGAGAGGCATAGAGACTTAAACTTAATTCTCTGAGCAACAGGGAGCCAATGGAGCTTATGAATAGTTTTTTTGGCCGTACAGAATCTTGGTAAGCCTACCAGAGCCCTGGCGGCAGCGTTCTGAACGCGTTGAAGTCTAGAAAGTTCAGCCTGATTAGCTCCAAGCAAAAGAGAACTAGCGTAATACAACCTAGACAAAATCGTAGCTTGTACTATAAGCTGTCTGGTAGGGGCATCAAAGAATTTAAAAATGGATCTGAGCTTGCGAAGAGTCCCGAAACACGTAGCGGCAACTTTTTTAGTATGGGTGACAAAACTAAGTTTGGAATCAAGCCAGACCCCTAGATTTTTTACCTCAGTAGCAGGGATGGGGATGGGACCGAGCCCTGATGGCCACCAATTGTCACCCCAGAGATGACTGCTTTCCAACGATGAGAACCTCAGTTTTTTTGGCATTCAATTGAAGGTAGTTGTCTGTCATCCAACGGGCCACTGAGATGAATCCCTCACGGAACTTAGCTGCCTCAAGGTCGGATGCCCCACTTATTGCAACCGCCAGCTGCGTGTCGTCAGCGTAGGATACCATAGTCAGGTTCCTACGCTTGGCAACAGCAGCCAACGGCTGCACATAGAGGTTGAATAATGTGGGGCTAAGAGCCGATCCCTGCGGAACTCCCTGGACAATAGGATAAGGTTTAGATTCAAAAGGTGGAGTGGCAACCTTGAAAGTACGGCCAGATAGAAAAGATCGAAACCATTGAAGTGCCACATTGTCGACACCTGCCTCAACCAAACGCTGTAATAAAATAGCGTGGGAGACCGTGTCGAACGCGGCACTGAGATCAAGAAGCACCAGTGCCGCAGTATGACCAGAATCTACCAATGTTCGTAGGTGTTCAACCATTGAGAGTAACGCAGTCTCGGTACTGTGGCCGGGCCGAAACCCGTTCTGCGAAGGATCTAATATATTGGCAGAGTGGAGAGGATTGGTTAAGATGGTAATGACATGGGCCTCGGTCAGTTTAGCTACCCACGGGAGAAGGGAGATGGGACGATAATTCTCCAATTTCAGTGGGTCCAGGGCAGGTTTTTTTAAGATGGGAATCACCTGGGCCTGTTTCCAGGTACCCGGGACAGAGCCTGAGGACAAAGATAAATTGATAAGGTCACGTAAAGGAGGGAGGCAGAAAGGAGCAGATTCTCTGAATTGGGCAGGTCGTAAAGGATCCATTGGAGAACCGGATTTAACTTTCACTACAAGTTTGTTAAATTCCTCCATCGAAAGCTCTGGGAGATAAGTCAAAGACATTGTTGTTTTCGAAGCAGATTCCTGTTTCTCCAATGACCCGGTAGAACCGGGAAAGGAGCGGTAAATGGCCACCACCTTTTCAACAAAAAAAGCGGCCAGATCCTCACAATGGGAGGAGGAGCAGATCTCAGCAACTGGGGCTCTACTGGCTGTGAGATCCTTAAGCACCTTGAATATTAGTTTAGTCGGGTTAGTGCTAGTACTAAATTCAAGAGAGAAGTAGGCAGCACGTGCCTTACAGATCGCTCTATGGTACTTCTTAATCCTAGCAGGTACTGAGTTTAATGTAGACTTTAAAGGTCTCCCACACCACCTGAAAGCTATCTACCGAGCCTATGTTGGCTTAAAAAAAACCATCAATCTCTTCTGCCTATTCTCCTTGAAACAGCGGGTCGAGCAGTGAATAAGGGGGGGGGGGGGGGAAGCGCCATGTAAACGGAGGTATAAATTTTACCGGAGCCTCAAGTGGCATTAGAAGAGGAGAGTGGTCTGACAGTCTTGACTGTGCAGGCCTTAATGCGACCAATCATGGACAAAGACGCTAGCCAATAATCAATTCTGGTGTGAATATCATGGTATGCCGAATAGTGTGTGTAACCTCCCTGTGCAGTGTGTCTGTATCACCACACATCCTCCATATCTAAACCAGTGAGCTCCGTAAGTAGTGCTTGTGCGGCTGCTGAGGGTTTACGCGGTGGGCCTGTTGATCTATCCGGAGCCGGATTCAAGACCAAATTGAAGTCGTCCCCCCATAGTAGTTGCGAAGTGGGGTAAGTTCTAGCTACTTTCGCCAGGTTGTGATAGAATTCTGGGGAGTCATAATTCGGACTGTAAACATTAATGACTATCAGTTCCAGCCATAGACCTTTGCAATTTGATATCACAAAACGTCCACCCGGGTCTGCCTGCAAAAGTGTCAAAGTTAGTTTCGACTTATGGTTAACCCACATCAACACACCCCTGGAGTGTGTCGTAAAGCCTGCCGCTGTAATGTTGCCTTCCAGACCCCTACTATGCAGCATCTTACTTGTGAATGGGAGATGGTCTCATGTATGAGGGCTTAATCCACCTTCTGTCATTGCAGGTAATTCAGCACCGTCCTAAGTTTGTGGTGGTCGTTGAGGCCCTGTACATTCCATGTGAGGGCACGAATCTGAACGGATTTATCATGTGTGTTAAGTGTCAGCTGTACTCGCCATCTTTGCAAATTGTGTGTAGCTTGGGTATCTCGCAAGCCCAGAGCGAGCATTGTGTGCACATAGTGAGTCAACAACATCCCCCTTCACCTTCCGAAAACAACAACAAAACAGTCCCCACCCCCTCCCACAGCAGACCTCCCCCAACCTGGCCTTGCCTATCCCAATCCCGCCCCCCCTTCCTTTCTTACCCTCCCTCAACTTTATGAACTCCAAAGAGTCAAACGGGTGCATTGCGCACGGGGGCCGAGGTTGCTATGCCGTCAGCAATTAGTGCATTTACGCACTATGCCGGAGCCGCACCACTCACTACCCGTTGTGGTTTATAGCGTGCATCAGCGAGCCTGGAGGTGATAATCACCAATGCTGCAAGTTAATCGTTGCATAAAACAATGTGCAAATCTAAATATCCTCCTTTCATGTGAATTATCATAACAATTCTACAGCACCATACTGTGATATAGTCACCATGGCTATAGCTCAGCGCCAGAGAAAATGGGATAAGCTTCAGACCATTAGTCACACGCGGTCCCCTAGGCAAGCCCTCATCTAGCATCATTATTTCTACTGTTCACGGTGGACATCCTGTCCCACCAGGGAGTCCACCCCATAACTGTCCATCTGAATAAGACTCCCCAAGTATCTCAGCCCGTGCACCTCACCGCCACCTGAAGACAGCGTCACAAATACAGTTACTCCTGCTCGTCGAGCTGGCTGCTCCCACCCGTTTCGTCTGTTGACCCACTTGCATTTCTGCAATGGTCCCTCTCCCAGCCCTTTAGGGCTTGTTGTAATGCTAGAGGGTCCGTAAACAGGTGGGATTGTCCCTGTCGGTTTACTCTCAGTTTTGCCGGGTACAGCATCGCGTAGTCTAAGCCTAGATCTCTAAGTTGTCTCTTGAATGGGGCGAAGTGCTTGCGAGCCTCCTGCACTCTGGCAGTGAAATCAGGGTATAGAGAGATCTCCAAACCCTCATACTGCAGCGATTTCTTGTCTCTGGCTTGGCGTAGTGCTGCGTCTCTGTCTCGGTAGTTGAGCACTTTGGCTATGATCGGGCGCAGGGGAGCACGCGGGCGCGGACCCAGGGATCGGTGAGCCCGCTCCACCACAAACATCGGGGAGAAAGTTCCTTCACCCAGTAGAGAGACCAGTAATTTTTCAATTAATCTCTCCATGTTGCCTGTCTGAGTCGTTTCCGGGAAGCCCGTAATCCTCAGGTTACAGCGACGAGACTGCGCCTTCAAGTCCTCAATCTTGTCCTGCAGGGCCTGCATTAATTTCTCAATTTTTTTGTGATCTGAGTCAAGTTCCGTTTGCGCCTTTTCCACCTCCGTCAGCCTCCTCTCAGACATGTCCAATCTTTCTGCGTGCTTATCGATCTGTTCCGCCATCCTATCCATTCTGTAGGCGAGGGCGTCTATTTTTGAGCCCAAGGTCGTTATGCTGTTCTGAAGACCCTTATCGATCGCCAGGAGCATTTTTTTTTTATAATTGTGTCTTCTGTGGCGCCGTCTGCTTCTTGCATGGCGTGCTTGTCCCAGTTTGAGGCTTCCTGCGACTTGGAGCGCCTCTGCTCGAATGAGAGTTTGGTTTGAGTCTGGTCACCTCGGCCCATCGTGTGAGGCAGTGGCGGGAGCACACAAACCCGCGTCACACACTGCTCACTGTGTTTCAGCAAGCCCCAAGCCGTGTAGATCTCCTTGTATCACCGAGTACTAGTTGGGCAGTACCTCTGTATATGCACAGTGGTGCTTAATTTGTCCCAATTACTCTGGGGTTGCTCACTCCTCCACAGGGCTCCCTGTGTCTACAGTAATCGCATCAGCCGGACGTCCTGTTTACCCAGATTTTGTCCCTGCTCCAGAGGGTATCATGTATTGCACTCTCAATGTGGAGTAGCACTCGAGCCGTGGATGTGATTGCGTGGGGAGTGGAGTAAGTCTGTTCTTACTGGCCCACAACAAGGACTGGTGCGACTGTTTGCTCTGCACGGAGTGTGTTCCCCACAGGCTTTGTCGTGCGTAGGCCCTCGCAATGGCTCCTCTTGCCAGACGTGCTCTCTCCGATGTGCGCCAAAGCGCGCCAGCTTGGACTCCCTCGTGGTCCTCCGCTGCGTTGTTCCAGTGGGAGCGTTACGCCACCTCCTCCCTTCAGTACATGAAAGACAAATGGCCCTTCAACGCCGGCAGGCGATCCAGCGTGCAAGCGTATCACGCCTTAGCTGGTCACCAATGTCGCAGCTCTGCGCCCGCTGACATGCCCCTCTTATGGCAACACCACACGATAAGTCCGGCACTCGCACTCAGATGTCCGGTCCCTAAAGGCCCACCTCTCACTTCGGGGCTCTCTCGTGTCTTCAATAGAGGCAGCCGCCTCGTGATGTGACCGTTACTCTGCCTCAGAAACGTTTTGTGGGTCGGATCGTTACCCCAGTCTCTGGGGGCTGCGGTAGGGAGGAAGCAGTGGGGAGCTGTCCCGCAGGCAGTTCCGGCTAAGGGCTCGTACCTGCTCGGGTCTGCACAATCTGGCATGTATCTCTACCGGGCAAGCGTCGTGCTCTGGCCGCACGCACTATGGCGTCACGCAGGCCGATTCCTCACTCGAGGGCGCAGCTTTCTGGACTTCCACGTCTCCACTCCACCGCGCTTGCATTCGCCAGGGTCCCGGTGCCGGTATGATGTCAGGAATAGCTCGCAGCACGTTGTGGCTCTCTTCCCGACCTGGGGACCAGGCTTTTGGTCCTGTAACTTGCGCTGACGCAGGATAATTTAAGGATTATGTGAAACCACCGGACAGAGCTCCGGAGGTTTCAGCCATCTTGGTTGCCGGCAAGCTCCACCCCCCCCCATGCTTGTATATAATTAGGTATGCTTCTAATACCATAAACAAACTTACCAATTAGTAACCAAGCCTTTTTCTGTAAGAAAGTTAATACCGTAGAAATACTTCACTCTATAAACAATGTGGACAAGTAGGACTGAAAACACCTCCTTTGCCTCCCAAAACAAACAGTGCTAACAGCAGAATACACACCAGTTAACTTCACATTATGTGTGAAGACAAAGGAACATCTAAAAATCAATCTGCTACAATTACTGGTCAATGCCCAGATGGTTCTGAATAATTAAAAGCCCCCCACCCCCAAACAAAATGTACAGTTGACACAAGCTACCGCAATCTACCCTTGAAATTATCAAAAAAGTGTCTGAATTATTGGCATTGTTCTGTGCCTCAGGACAGAGAAAATAAAGCATTCGCAAAGTCAGGTCTCATCTATGCAAGAGCTATTGGCTTTGCCAACATGTATTAGCCATGTTGTACACTAGTATGGCTGCTGCTAGTGCCGTGAACACAAGTGGTGTGGAGTGTCGTAGAATGGAATGGCATGGTATCATGGAGTGGCACAGAATGGAGTAGAGTTTTGTAGAGTGTCATGGAGTGGCATAGAAACAGTGATGCAGAGTAAAGTGGCTTAGAGTTAATTGGTGCAAAGTAGAGTGCAGTGGCATGGACTGCATTGGTGCCGAGTAGAGTGGTGAAGAGTGCAGTGTTGCAGAGTACAGTGTCAGAGTGCATAGGCATAACCTGGTTCAGAGCACAGCAGAATGGCATAGAGAGCAATGGCATGGACTACAGTGGTGGAGAGAAGAATAGAGGGGCCTAGGGTGCAGCAACGTAGAGTGCAATGGTGTTGAGTACAGAAGCTTATAGTGTTGTAGAGAGCAGTGAGGTAGACTACATTGGTTTGTAATAAACTGGTGTAGAGTGTAGTGGTTTAGAGTAGGGTGGCGTAGAGAGCAATGGCGTAGAGTGGTATAAAGTAGAGTGGTGCAGCAAAGATTGCAGTTGCATTGCATGGAGGTGCATAGAGTGCAGTGGCCTGGGATTGAGTGAAGTGAAGCGAAGCGGTGCAGGGTAGAGCAGAGTGGTGTACAGTGCACTGCTGGAGAGTGGTGCAGACTAGAGAGGCGTACAGAGCAGTGGCAGAGTACAGTGGTGCAGAGTAGAATGGAGGAGTGCCATGGTCTTTAGTACCGTGGCATAGAGTCTTGCAGATTAGAGTACAGTGGCGTAGAGTGCAGTGGAGCAGGGTAGATGGGTGTAGAGTGCATCGGTTTTGAGTAAAGTGTAGAGTGCATTGCCATGCAATGGTTTAGAGAGGAGTGGAATGGTGCAGAGTAATGTAGAGTGCAGTGGACTAGAGTAGATTGTTTAAAAGTAGAGTTTAGTGGTGCAAGGTAGGCTGAGTGGTGCAGGGTAAAGTGCATTAGAGTAGAGGGGGAGTTCAGTGGCACACAGTAGAGTGGCATAGAGCGTAGTGTCAGTGGTGCAGAGTAGATTAGAGTGCCTCAGAGTGTATTGGCATCGAATGGAGTGGTGCAGGGTAGGGTGTAGTAGTAAACGTATGGTCTGATTAATAAAAATAATCACAAAACAACACTTTAAAGCACACACAAGTACATAAAAGTATACCCGATTAGAACATAAGAATTCATATAACTGGACTCAGAATCAGAGATTCTATAAAAGTGCAATACTTATACCTAAAACATACAAATATTAAGTTAAAATCTCTAAGTAAGAAAAACAGTCAGTGATTTAAAATTGAACAACCAGCAAAAGAAAGTATGAGACTTCAAAGTACTGAGTGCTTAAAAACAAATAACGAACTATTTTTGATCCTATAAAAGCACCTCCAGAAAGACATAAGCAAACATAGCTCAACTACAGATGCAAGCATTTTTTAGGCAATTGTTAGGAACTTTATTATCATCTGACAGATTAATGAAATTGGAGAACCAGATAAACATAGAAAGAGGGACTCTCGAACAGATCTCACCCCCGCTTTAAGAAAAGAGGGTTTTTAAAGTATACGACATGCATTAAACAGATTTGGGCAGGCACACAAAATATGCAATAAAGTTTAATGTGGGAGGGAGAGGTGTGGCGTCGCGGCCAGGGTGACTGACTCCGGATCCGGAACCTGGGGATCACGGTTCGATCCCTGGGGCTGGCGGCAGATTAGGCCAGCACCATGTGACTCTGGGCAATAGCTTGCTTAATCTTCCTGACGGCCCCCCGCGCCTAGAGAACCTAACGGGTGATGGTTCGTGCTTTACAAATGTGGATTATTATTATTATTATTATTATGTGGGCACACACACGTTCTACATTCACTAGTTGACCAGTGCTGGAGCAAATTCGGTTTGCCATCCTTAGTGGGGTACCTGATAAGTCTTAATTTTAACAAGCATTGGAAATGCTATAGGTCTCGCATTAGAAAAGCTGGAGCTATTATAAATGTAAATGACAAATGACAAATATTTTATTTATTTGTTGGTGGTTAAAATAGCTAAATTGATAGCTTTGTCATTTACAACGCCAATAGTTATAACTTTCGCGAATGTGACACCTATAACATTTGGAATGCAACATGTTTTGTATTTACGTGACTTAGATGGCAGCTCTGGTCGTTAGGCCACATCTCTAGAGAGCAGGAGAGTGCAGCAGGGGAGAGAAGCACAACAATGCAATAGGTCTCGCATTAGGAAAGTTTGAGCTATTGGTTTTGTAAAGGACACATTTTTTATTTATGTGCTTGTTTTGAAAATAGCGAAATTAATAGCTTTGTTATTTACAATGCCAATAGTTTTATCTTTCGCAAATGTGACACCTATTGTAACACAATATGTGTTGTAGCACTGAGTGGTGTGGGTGCGAGGGGTGCGAGGGGTGTGAGGGGTGCGAGGGGTGCGAGGGGTGCGAGGGGTGCGAGGGGGGTGGGGTGCGAGGGGTGCGAGGGGGGTGGGGTGCGAGGGCGAGGGGTGCGAGGGCGAGGGGTGAGAGGGTGACAGGGTGTGAGGGTGACAGGGTGTGAGGGTGACAGGGTGTGAGGGTGACAGGGTGTGAGGGTGACAGGGTGTGAGGGTGACAGGGTGTGAGGGTGACAGGGTGTGAGGGTGACAGGGTGACAGGGTGTGAGGGTGACAGGGTGTGAGGGTGACAGGGTGTGAGGGTGACAGGGTGTGAGGGTGACAGGGTGTGAGGGTGACGGGTGTGAGGGTGACTGAGGGTGTGAGGGTGACTGAGGGTGTGAGGGTGACTGAGGGTGTGAGGGTGACTGAGGGTGTGTGACTGAGGGTGTGAGGGTGACTGAGGGTGTGAGGGTGACTGGGTGACTGAGGGTGACTGAGGGGGTGAGGGTGACTGAGGGGGTGAGGGTGACTGAGGGGGTGAGGGTGACTGAGGGGGTGAGGGTGACTGAGGGGGTGAGGGTGACTGAGGGGGTGAGGGTGACTGAGGGGGTGAGGGTGACTGAGGGGGTGAGGGTGACTGAGGGGGTGAGGGTGACTGAGGGGGTGAGGGTGACTGAGGGGGTGAGGGTGACTGAGGGGGTGAGGGTGACTGAGGGGATGAGGGTGACTGAGGGGATGAGGGTGACTGAGGGGATGAGGGTGACTGAGGGGATGGGGATGAGGGTGACTGAGGGGATGAGGGTGAGGGTGACTGAGGGGATGAGGGTGAGGGTGACTGAGGGGATGAGGGTGACTGAGGGGATGAGGGTGACTGAGGGGATGAGGGTGACTGAGGGGATGAGGGTAAGGGTGTGTGAGGGTGGGGGGGTGATGGTGAGAGGGTGTGAGGGTGGGTGAGGGGGGGTGAGGGTGGGTGAGGGTGTGAGGCTGAGTGAGGGTGAGAGGGTTGTGAGGGGGGTGAGTGAGGGTGTGTGAGGATGAGGGGGTGAGGATGAGTGAGGGTGTGAGGGTGAGGATGAGTGAGGGTGTGAGGGTGAGGGTGTGAGGCTGAGTGAGGGTGAGAGGGTGGTGAGAGGGTTGTGAGAGGGTTGTGAGGGTGAGTGAGGGTGTGTGAGGATGAGGGGGTGAGGATGAGTGAGGGTGTGAGTTAGACTACCAAGAGGACTTCTTAATAAACTCCAACTAGTACAAAAATGCAGCGGCCTATCTTATATTGGCATGCCCCAAAAGACAATACTATGTAAAACTTGAAGCCTCTACATTGGCTCCCATTAAACAGAGGATAATGTTGAAAACCGTGACCATCGCTGAGAGGGCCTGGCATATTTTCAGCTCTCTCTATCTACGAAGGAGAGAGAAACAGTGCGCTCATAGCAAGCTCTTCCAACGAGGGCTTAGGCGTTATCCCTAAGTACACATGAAGAGGCTATGAGGATGCTCTTGTGCCTATTTGACAGCAAAAAACGTGAAGCTGCTTCCCAAAGCACTTATATATTCGGATTCAGAAAAAATTTACAAAAGTAGCCAAAAAAGCACTTAGGACAAATTATAAAGTAGAAACATATTTCATAGCAAGAGAAACAAAAATGTAGAAAAGTTTCACGTGATGTAGAGCATTGGAATGTCAGTAAAATAAAGTTAACCTGCGTGCAATCAAGAGTGAGAAAACCACGCCTGCAGCAGGGGGCGGAGCAGGAGGGTGCGGGGGGACAAACAGACGGCTGCCTGTGGGAGGGAGGCTGATGATGTGATGACTGACGGGCAGAAAACTACATTACATTCGCGATTCAAAGTAAAAAAAAGCTGTTTTAAATCACTGTGGCCCCAAAACAAATATCCGAGCAAACGGCTCAATAAGCAAACACCAAGAGGCATGAAGTTAGGTAAACAGATCAACAGCCCGACACGTCTCGAGTTACCTGAAATTGAAATGAGGGAAGTGTGCCTTTAAGCTAAGCGTGCAGATCAGACAAACACCTTACTTCTTCGGGGGAGGGGGCATCTTTGCTTAGATTGCCCTCTTTGCCAGTCTGATGATAGAAGCGCAAATCCTTTTAAATGCTAATCTGTTACAGAGGCTAATCACCTTGTAAACACGCAGATTTCCCAAGCGCCTGCTTGTTGAGCCAGGAAAGTGGCTGCACCGTGACTAGATGACCGTGTAGCCAACATGTAATCCTCTGAGTGTCATGCAAATGGCGGCCTTCTTCGTTCGCTGCGAGGTTGGCTTTGGTGACAGAGAAGAAAATTTACTTGGGACACAGTTGACTTCGATTTATTTAGATGCAGATACAGGCTAGCTTCAATGCTGCTTTGATTTGCATGAGATGGAATACAGACGGGGGCGCGCAAACTCTCGTCATACAGCCTTTCTTGCCATCGTATATTTTGCATATTATCAAAAAACTGAGGACTATATTTTGTTTTTAAAAAAAGCACTTCTGCAAAAACAAGAAACGGAAGGGAAACAAGAAAAGTAAAATAAAGGGAGACACGGCCGTGAAACTGCAGGGAGAGAGAGGGGAGGTGCTGGCGGCTGGGGAGGGGGGAGGAGAATTGCGAACCTGGCTGTGTGCGGGGAGAGAGAGGGGAGGTGCTGGGGGCTGGGGAACAGATGGCGAAGACTGGCGATTTGATGCTGTGCACGCGCATTTTAACTCATTGCGCTTGCGCATTGAGCTAAAAGCGCACATGCACTGCATCAAATCGCCAGTAATTCGCCAGCTAGTTAAACATTGTTTAAGCCCCTATAGTCTCGCTCCGCTCAATACGCATGCGCATTGAGAGGCGAGACCTAAAAATGTACCCCTAAAATGTGCCGGGAAGAAAGGTAGTCAAATGGATCTGAATTCAAAGAGTCTGATGAGAATTAATCACTTTCCAGGTGTGCTTCTTTGCCGGTAAGGCCTCTTTATCCGCAATAAAGGAGTTCGTTTTTATTTTTCTATTTAAGAATCGTTTAAACTAGACATTAATTTCTGGAAACCCAGACAGCAAGTAAAAACTATGGAAACAAGTTAAAATGTAAGATCTCCAAGTGCCAGCATATTCATAGCAAGTTATTTCGTATCAGCAGTTATTTGCTAGGAAGCCGAGATCAGATAAAAACAGAGAATGCATGTGTTTCAAAAATGACCCTTGCACCACCAGGGACTGTCTTCAGAGACCAAACTCCAAACAGATTTCGGCTTGGTCAATTGACTTAGGAATTCCAAAGAACGACTGACAATCCTTGATTAATAATAAATCCAATAATTTAGCATATTTTCCCCTAGTGATAGGCGAGCCATATGCAATAGTTGGTTGTAACGTGGGTCCCATGACTTTAAGAATGTGTTCCTAGTAGGGCAGGGTAGAGTGCAGTGAAGTAGAGTAGGGTGGTGTAGAGTGCAGTGGTGTACAGTAAAGGGGCGCAGAATAGATTAGAGTGCCACACAGTGGAGTGATGCAGAATATAGTGGCGTAGAGTGGTGCAGAGTAAGAACAGCGCCATAGAGTGCAGTGGTGTAGATTTGTGTAGAGTTCAGTGGCAGATAGTGCAGTGTTGCAGATTAGATGTCGCAGAGTAGAGTGAAAGATGTATAGAACACAGTGGTGTATGTAGAGTATAGTGGCGTAGAGTACATCAGAACAGAAGAGAGTGGCGTAGCGTGCAGTGCTGCAGAATACATTGGCATAGAGAGCAGTGGCGTAGAGAGCATTGGTTTTGAGTAAAGTGAAATCATGTGCAGTGGCATAGTGTAGAGTGGTGTAAAGTGGAGGGGTGCAGCAAGATTACAGTGGTGTAGAGTGGCAGCATGCAGGTCGTATATTGTTTCAGAGTGAAGTAGCGTAGTGTGGAGTGGTGCAGGCTAGAGTGCAGTGGCGTAGGGTGCAGAGTAGATTAGAGTGGCATAGAGTGCACTGGTATAGAATGGAGCAGTACAGATCAGAGAGCAGTGGCTTAGAGTACAGTGTTGCAGAGTGGAACGGCGTAGAATGGAGTGGTGGAGAGTAAAGTGGAGAGGTCTAGAATGGAGTGGTGTAGAGTGCAGTGGTGGAGCGTGCATTGGCATAGAGTGGAGTGCAGTAGGTTGGAGTGGAGTGCAGTAAAGTGGCATATGCATGCTGTGGTAGCCCACTGCCAATACTCACAACTGAAATGATTATATTTGCATATACCGTTTAACTGCGCAAAAACAATAATGTGTGCAAATTTCATCACCTAGTAAAGGGATTTGTTTTGCTTGTATTAAAATGTTTCCAACACACTTTGGAATTACCCGAAAAATGTGCTTTGTTTGTGCTTTTTTAATTCTAATATATTCTTAAATGACTACACAGTTAGTTTATAGATATTTAAACGTTGTAGTGTGCTACAAAAAATAACATTCTACAACCTTCCTCTAGCACACCCTCAGTAGTTAGAATGACTGTCACAAATACTCTCACTTCAATGTCAGCGCTCCCTCTGAAGACAGAGCCTGATATGAGACCTCTGCCTTTGAATGTATAGCAAGTGTGCAAGGACAAGATTTAAAGGGCTGTTTACAAAAATCGAACACTAGTGGAAGGATAGGATCACTGGAGGAACAACCTCAACAGGACTGCCGAAAACAAATTAAGTCAGAAAATAGCTACCAAGAAAGTGTGAGTTGCATACAACTAAGCCATTGGTAAATATTGGACACAATGCATTCCCTAGGAAGCTTTCTGATAGCCCCCAAGATGTCTTTAGCAAACCAGGCGGCAGAACTGTCTGGTTGGATTAGGACCTAAAAAGTGGGTGGCAGCAGTATTGGGTAGGCACAGAAAGTTAGGCTTCCAAAACACTCGGAAACGAATTGGAAGGCCATAGAAAAGGTACAGTAAGACCTAAATAGCAACCGGTGCTGTCAAACACCAAACCGTGCTATTTAAGCACGTACGAGTAATCAATGTGCGGGTCTACAGGATCTAGACTTTGGTCTCACCTCTTTTGAACTCCTCCAGCACGGCATCGAGCTTGGTGTCATTAAATACGAAGTGTAGTGGGTGGTTGTAGAACTTGGTGATGGTGCTGAGGGGAGTGCAGTCATCGGGGTCCACCATTCCTAGGTCCTTGACATAGAGGATGTCCACAATGTTTGAGCGGTCCTCCTCGTAGACAGGGATGCGAGTGTAGCCGCACTGCATGATCTGTGACATGGTGCTGAAGTCAAGCACGGCACCAGCACTCAGCATGAAGCAGTCTCGCACCGGCGTCAGGATGTCCTCCACAGTCTTATTCCTCAGAGCACCTTTGCTGAACTCCTCCTTCACAAACTCGTTGTATGGATCACCGTTGCGCATCATGTCCACCACTTTCTCTCGCAGCAGGCATGTACTGATATCGTGACGAAAGGCCAGATTCAGCAGCTTGCCAAGTGGGAAAGAAAGAGGGAAAGTAACGACCATACACAAATGGGTTAGCCAGAGGGTGCGAACGCCCAGCACCAGACCCCAGCGTGAAGCGAGAGCCGCCGGAGCCAGCTCGCCTGCCAACAAGAGACAGCCCGCTGCCAGAAAGATGGCAGGCGCTGGTAAACCCAGCGCCAGGTACAGTAGGACAGCAGCCGCTGCATTGGCCACCACTGCCGGGATCGCTGTGGCAACGAGGGCCACAGAGCCACATCGCCGCAGCCGCTCTAGGCGCTTTGCATTGCGTCGCTCCTTCTGGGAACCACATTCGCGCAGCACATGCAGCTCTACTAGGTCCAAGCTTAAGGAGCTAAGCTGCAAGCCGCGTGCAAGACCCGACAGCACCACTGCCAGAGCTGCCAGGATACCTAGGAGCCAGGGTGGAGAACTTGGAGCCAACTTGCCATCAACTACCACCACAGCACCAGCGAAGGCATCCCAGGACTGGTTCAAACCTGTCCTTGTGCAAATGTGGTACAGCCCTGCAGGAGCCCCCTCTGGAACGGCCACTGTCACCAGTCCCCAATCGCCTCCCCACTCCTGTGGTTCCAGCTGCAATGGCCCCTCATTCTGGGGCCCCAGTCCCCGGCAAGCTATTCCACCACCACCACCAGAGAAACCCAGCCAGGCCCAAGAAGCATTAAGTAGCCCCTCTCCATTAAGGCGAAGGCTGAAGGAACGTCCGGGGGGCACACGAATAACACCCCCACTAAAAGATGCACTTTTGAGATCTTCGAGCTGCAAGCCCAGCAGCGCGGGGGGCGGGGCCTGCGCCGCGGGGCCCGCCGGGAGCAGAGCAAGCACCAGCAACCTCCAACTCCAGTCTCCTGACGCCATCTTAGACCTGCCGCTCAACACCATGTTAGGAGGAGCAAAGCTGTAAACACGCACCGCCCATCCATTCAACTCCCATTGGTCAAAGAGGTAAAGCGAGACACCAATAAAGAGAGGGGGGCTGGATTAATAAAGTTGAAAAGACGCTAAAAGGAAAACAGACTAGAAATATTAGAATGGGTAAAGTCTATATTTGAGGTTTATTGTTCGACACGTGTCTGTTTATAAATTATAGTTTCTCCCAAAAATGAGATGTAAAAACTATGAATTGCTTTAAAACTTCATAAAAATACGCGACTCTACAAAGTTGTGGTATAGCAAACGCGTTCAAAATCTAGTTATTTTTTCTAAATAACTGTGTCTATAATGAATCTAAATGTCGTTTATGTATAAATAGTTGCTTTTCTTTTTTTGGGTGAAACTTTGATTCTTTGTAACGGGGCTTCTGTTTCAAGATGGCGGGAATGCGCCTTTAAGCCGCCGTGGTTCTTTTATTGCCAGTACTTCGTCTAACTGGTTACTGGAGCATGGCCATGTAAACAAGCATTTTTTTAAACCTAGAGCTGGGCGTGATTATAGCGAGCATTATCAGTTTGCTGTTTTACTTTATCATGGCTTTGCTGTGAATTTATCAAATGTGCTCCTTTTATTTATGTAGACTGTTCATGTTTCTAGCACCTAAGTTCTTGTTATTTACGCTTTGTGTTTAATAAATATGCACGAATCATTTTATTCCCAATAGGAAATTTTGACATATCAATATTTATCGCAAGATATAGTAATGTGAGACTAAAGCAGACACATCCTACCATAGATGAGGCTTTTCAGGGTTTGCTGATTAATTGTGTAATGTAAACTGCACAGCCCTGCCAGGTTTCAGTCCTGCCAAGGATCACGCAACTGACGTGACACTAACGCATTTCAGTGTGGTACTCCGCATTACCGCACTGAAATGCATTGTTACGCATATGCTGTGTGGTGATTGTCACAGAAAACACTTAATAAAACTTAGAGTCTGTGGCTTTCCCGTGACTTCGGCGCGCTGCTCCAGCAGGCTTGAGGCTCTCAGCTGAGCTAAGGCTGCTGGCAGCCTCACTGAACTGTTACAGTGTTTCATAGTGCTTCCAATCTCGCGGCGCGCTCTCACTGTCAGCAGAACGTCATCGCGGTGGACGTCACGTCGCTTCCTACTACTGGAGCAGGCGGCTCGCTAGTTTATCATGGACGGAGGGAGGGCTGCCTATAATCATGGATGGAGGGACTGAGCACAGGATAATTACCGTGGCCAGAGCGCCACAAATAACTGTGGCCTGAGCGCTACAAATAATCACAGCCGGAGGCTACAGATATTCATGGCAACTGTGGCCTGAGCGCTACAAATATCACGGCCGGATCTCTAGATATATTAATGGCACCCGGCGTGACGCTAGCAGCGCTTTCTGCATTAGCTCGCTCAGGCCTGGGCTGCTGTGTGCTGCACTATTTAACTCCCTCCCCCCCCCCTCTGAATTCAATCTTTTACGGGGGCTGAAGACTAGATGGCCCCGCCCGGGACTCACAGAATCGAGTCAGGACAGTACAGCGGCCTGGACCCGTCACCCGGCTTTCACTGGAGGCAGGCCTGGGGGCCGACTGGAATTGCCACGAACCGCGGTGGCTACAGCCTGCCTTCAGCCAGCTGTAGGCCAGAGTCTACCTGCAATTGAGCGCGCAGGGCCTGCATTAATTAAAGAAGTTATAGGAGCTCTGAACCAACCTGCTGCATCTAAAGGTGTCCAGGGGTCTCTCGAGCAGGCATTTGACAGGCATTACCAGGATGATGATAAGATCACTTTCTTGATATTTTGACGTGGATAGTGAGATGTGCTAACCTCCAGCTTTGCGAGGGAAAGGTTGATGTTTTTCCTGAATAGAGGTACCAAGTACAGTGACTGTTTCTGAAATTCGTTTAATGCAAGATCTGTATTACGTTCACAATCCTGAAGCACAGTAGCACTGAAAATCGTAACCTGTATTAGAGTCCTGTAGCAATATCATTTGAAAAGTAATTCTTGCTAAATACATGCACAAGAAGCTATTTAAAACAGTGCCCATTATATTTTATCATCCAGCATCAGTCCACAGACTAGCAGGTACCTGAACTCACTGTCTCTCGAGTGCTGCTCTCTTTGATTCTCTCTCTGGGAATGACTTTCTGGCAGACTGCTCTTACCTGTTTATGTGCTTTAGTATATATGAGATGTTTCCCATCTCTTCCATGCTTGATTTTGCTCGTGAATAGGTGTCACTCATAATCGTTAAAATGTCACTCATAATTACACTGAAATTATGAAAATGTCACACATGCCAATCTGGAACCTTGGCAGCTATGAAGTTTACTGAGTCCATGTGTAATACGCTGCTTTAGTTAGTTTTTTTCTTTGAATTCTGGGATTTGTAGTCTCATTCATGCATTATGAAACAGGACTACAAGTTCCCCCAATTGAAAGAGAAACAATTGAACTTGAGCAGCATATACGCATGGGCCTGGGACACTTGGCAGATGTGGCTGGATGCTCCAATCATGCAATTGTATCTATAGATCGATTACTACTCTTGACGAGATGTCGAAGCACTCTTTGGGGTGTAGTACGCTACTTAGGAACCCAAAAAGGATTAGTAGTGGATAAGTATAGGGCAATATTTCTTAATTTGAGAGGTGGGCATGAAAGCCTGTTAGTGAATTGAATAGGATAATGGAGGGACAGAATAGGGAAGAGTCTATAAAGTGTTGTGGGAGATCATAGTAGTAAGATGAGACTTAGGATGAGTAAAAGCAGAGATGGAGGAGGGAAAAGTCTATAGAAACGGATTCAGGAAATCCTAGTAGTAAAAACAAGCATTTGCAATGCAACAGGTCTTGCATTTAAGCGAGTTTCAGCTATTGGCATTGTAAATGACCATGCCTTTTATTTATCTTTTGGTTTTTTAACCCCTTCGCTGCGGCGGCTATTCAGCCGCAGCGCTAAGGGGGCGAGAGGCTGCTCGGCACGCCCATGCTGGTGACGGGACCGCTCCGTCACCAGCCGCGGTCGCGCTGTGCTCATGACGGAGTGGTTCCGTCACGGCCCCGCCCGCTTAATGGAACGCTCGGCGCAGGCGCGGAATCCGCGCGGCGCAGGCGTGCCGAGCGGGCCGTGACGGAACCGCTCTGTCATCAGCACAGAGCGACCGCGGCTGATGACGGGGCGGTTCCGTCACAGGCAGGGGAGGGGTTAAACCTAAATAAAACGCATTGTTATTTACAATGCCAATAGCTTAAACTAGGGCAAATGCGGGTCCTATTGCATTGCAAATGCTTGTTGTTTATGTTTGCTTTTGGTTTTTTGTTTGAAAATGTCAATAAAATAAAAATAAAAAACAAAAAAGAAACTTGTCGCCTATGACCACGCCCACTACACAGCTCCAAGCATCAAATTATAACATTACTCAGAAGATTTAGCACAAATCAAAGTCTAAGGAAGTTAGACAGCTTCTGATTGGTCAACACAACAACACACAAACGCATTCTACATTATAGAGCCATAGACCAATGTGACTGTGTAAAAACGTCCCAACGTGAGGTGCACCTGGGCCCACACTACAGCCATCTTAATTATATGAAAATAACCGCAACGAGAATACATCCCAAAGAGAAAGACAACTTCTGAGGAGAAACATAACACACCCAGACCATCGCAATAACACCAGAACTTACTGAAAGCCTAAGTAACACCCTTCATACAACTAGGCAACTTCCGCGTACTGAGAGCCCATAGCACAGACTATGCGGCGCCACATGGGTGTGATCACACTTTAACATCAGAGAGCAGGCGAAAGCACTGACATATTGTCACTACTAACTTACTGATGCAACTGAAAGATCTAGGAAAGAAATACAACATCGATGCAAGGGGCAGCAGAATACATCCAGACATGACTACACAGCACGGGTAATCACTGTTCAAGGCCAAACAACCTGGGAAATAACAAATCCCACATTCGGGATATAGCCAGGCAGCTACTAAGCGGTGGAATACAACCACCAAACAGCAGCTGTGCACTCGGTAATGGTGGCAGAGTACAACTTGTAACTCGGAGGTCACAGGGTTCATACCCAACAACCTTAAATATATGCTTTGGTCTTTTCAACACCATCCCAATGGGTGCCACTACTTTGGGCACAAGTAACATCTATTAAGTGTCAAAAAGCTATAAAGTTTGAGGCACTTCCTATGTGTATAGCAACTATGTGCATTGTTAAAGTAACTAGCAACCGTGAAAGCAGCACAACATCAGAGTCAATTGAAGCCTAGCTGGACACAAAGATGGGCACAACCAAACAAAGTCTAGGCCTTCAAGCGTGTCCTTCACAAAGACTGCCACTCATAACCTCTGAAGGACCTCAGTGGTGCCACAACACAACCACACACCAGAAAGGGGGCCTACACAAGTATCACTACACTAACATGCATACAACGAGGAGTACCAGCCAAGTGCCAGGATACACCATGACACAACCCATGGGTTGCAAAGGTGATGGAAACAAGTAGAACCAACCACACATCATCAATACAGGCAAAAACAGAAATGTAACACCGCAAAATGAGAAGCTAGAGAGGCAGGCAGCTTCTTACCACGAGGAATCAGAACATGGCTAAAACTTTTCAAAACAAAGTACATTCCCAGGGTCCAACACTAGCCTATCTCTTCATCTTTACTAACTCAATACCCTACTTGTTCACCTTTACTGACTCGCTACCTTATCTGATTACCTTTCCTAACTAACTACCCTATCTAGTCCTCTTTACTGACTCACTGCCCTACCTGTTCACCTTTACTGACTCACTACCTTATCTGATCACCTTTCCTAACTCAATACCCAATCTGTTCATCTTTACAAACTCTCTACTCTACTTGTTAACCTTTACTGACTCACTACCCTATCTGTTAATCTTTAGACTCACTACGGCTTTTTCATCTTTACTAACTCACTACCTTATCTGTTACTCTTTACGGTTTCATTACCCTTTCTGTCCATCTTTACTGTCTCAATACCCTATCTGTTCATCTTAACCAACATACTTCCTTCTCAGTGCTTATACTGGAGGTGGAAGGGATTCGAGTACAGAGAACCCTCCCTCAGCTTAAACCTACAGAAACTATTTAAATACAGAGTAAAGTCAATTTGGAAGCCAGGTTGTGTTGGGACAAAATACATATCCTACAAAGAGCCTCGATAAGGTTTGTGCGTGCGAGGCTCGCTTTCTTCACAAGCTGTACCTCTCCTGCTGCCTATGCAGTGCTTACTGTGTGTTTGGGAGGTCTGCACGGCTCCAGCTTGGACTGTCCTATTTCAGTTCTTGAGGGGGGGGGGGCACCTTGCAGAGATACCACACAGGTTGCGACTGTTCTGTGAGGGGAGGCTTGCACTCGAGCAGCCAGCGCTATTCTTTTGTTGTGTGCTGGTGACACTTTTCCTATCCCGGCTCTACCTGTTCTGAGCGTGCAGCGAAAGCCTGGACGGCCGATGTCCGTGTGTCCTACTGAAGCATGCTCAAATCATCATGTGACTACACAACGGGCAGAGATAGATACACATCCGATGCTGCTGGTTACAGTCGGGCAAGCTGCATGTACTGCTTGTGGACAGTAGAGGGCAGTCTACGCTCGGCGTTCACAGCTCCATCCACTCTGAAGGGAAACAGCCCGTGCCCGACCAAGGCTTCCCGGCTGCCACCCCCGGGCCAGGACCGCCCTCTCCAACTTTGGTGCCCCGTGAACGGGTAAGGTGCGAAGATCCTCTACTTAGAGGGTCCCGGAGCTCGGGGGCATTTCTATGTCCAGTTCTCGTGCCTGACCACCCGTTCTGCTGTTGCAACCCCTGGGCCTTCAGCGCCTACTTGGGTTAGTGTAACGGGGACAGGTGGCCTCCGCCCCCTGTACCCCCGTACGAGCCTGTAACTTGTGACCCCTCCCTCTTGTTTCCACAGCCCTCACCTACCCCTACGTGGAACAGGTACGAGGAGCGGTACAGCTGTGACGAGGAGGACGCAGGTATTGGGCCCTTTAACTGGTCTGGCGGGAGAGTTGCAGAGGAGGAGTCCGGCGCCGCCTTAAATGACGTCGGAGAGAACGTACAGGGGTGTCTTTACACCGGAGGAGCGGTCAGTGAGTGGAGAGGTGCGGCGTGGAGCAAGAGTGACGGAGAGATCGGAACGTGGAAACAGAAGGAGGAGGAGACGCGGGAAACATCGGTAACTGAAGAGGAGACGCGGGGAACATCGGTAACGGAAGAGGAGACGCTGGGAACACCGGCAAAGGAGGAGGAGACGCGAGGACTAGGAGTCGAGGAGGAGGAGACACGTGAGTGCGCGGAGGCAGAGACCCGACGAAGCCCAGCTGTAACACAGAAGCCAGGAGGCCAACGGTTCTACTGGTCGCCCAGCCGCTCCCCCGGAGGGGTGTGGCTAAGCGAGGTGCGTGAATGTATAGCGGGCTGGGTTGGTCGGAAAGGGAAGGGTAAAAGCACCCCCTGAGCCCTTTTTAGGTCTCATGACCTATCAATGTGCATGCACATTGAGAGAAGCGAGACTATAGCGGCTTAAACAGACTTTACCCAACTAGTATCCCAACTGGCGATTTGGTGCTGTGCTCGTGCGCTTTTAGGTCAATGCGCAAGCGCATTGACCTAAAATGCGAGTGCACATCATCAAATCGCCATCTGTTCCCCAGCAGCACTCCTCCCACACCTTTGAAGCGAAGCTTAGCTTCACTTCAAAGGCCCCTGCTGCTTCACACCCTCATCGCCGCTCTCCCCCTCCCCTGCCCGCCGTGTCGCATTTCTCCTCCCCCCTCCCCTTCTCTGTCTTCCCTCCGTCTTGTTTTTTTTTTTTACCCGCTCCGCCCCCTCCCCTGCCCGCTGTGTCGCATCGTGATGGCAGTTTTGAAAGTAGGGGCAGAAGAGCGCCACAGCTCAAATGTCTGCGGCTTCATGGCACACAAACCTGCAAAAGAAGTTTCAAAATACCTTTTCTTAAAATAAATGCTTCTTTTCTGCTTTGGTTCCCGGGTTTAATTATAGACATGATTAAATAAATAACATAATCAATAGTCAAGTCAAGTCAAGTCAAATAATTTATATAGCGCACTACATACCCAGAGGGTCTCAAGGCGCTTGAGGGTGGGAGGGGAAATTACATGTCGAATATCCAGGTTTTAAGTTGCTTTCTGAATGCTAGGTGGTTCTGAGTGAGGCGAAGGTGAATGGGAAGTGAGTTCCAGGTTTTAGCCGCCAGGTAGGAGAATGATCTTCCTCCCATGGTGGTTTTGTGGTTTTGTTGATGCGAGGGACAGCGGCAAGGGCTAGGTTGGAAGAGCGTAGCTGGCGGGGGGGGGGGGGTGTAGAAGGAAAGTCGTGTGTTGAGGCATTCGGGTCCAAGTTCGTAAAGTGCTTTGTGTGCGTGGGTTAGGAGGCGGAATGTTATCCTCTTATTGACGGGAAGCCAGTGGAGGTTTTTCAGGTGGCCAGAAATGTGGTCTTTACGCGGGATGTCTAGTATGAGTCTGGCTGATGCGTTCTGGATGCGTTGGAGTTTTTTCTGAAGTTTGGCGGTGGTACCGGCGTATAGGGTGTTTCCGTAGTCCAGGCGGCTTTGAACCAGAGCATGGGTGACCGTTTTTCTAGTTTTGGTGGGGATCCAGCGAAATGTTTTTTTGAGCATGCGGAGAATGTTAAAGCAGGATGATGAAACGGCGTTGACTTGTCTGGTCATCGAGAGTGAGGAGTCCAGGATGACACCCAGGTTCCGTGCGTGGTCCGTCGGGATGGGTGCTTTTCCTAGGGCCTCTGGCCACCAGGAGTCGTCCCAGGCGGAGGGAGAGGTACCTAGGATAAGGACTTCTGTTTTGTCTGAATTCAGTTTCAGACGGCTGTGCTTCATCCACTCGGCGACTTCTTTCATTCCTTCATGTAGGTTGGTTTTGGCGGTGAGAGGGTCTTTGGTGAGTGAGAGGATCAGTTGAGTGTCATCGGCGTAGGAGATGATGTTGAGGTTGTGTTGTCGTGCGATGGTCGCGAGAGGGCTCATATATACGTTGAAGAGGGTGGGGCTGAGTGAAGATCCTTGTGGCACGCCGCAAATGACTTCAGTGGCCTCTGACTTGAACGGTGGGAGGCGGACTCTCTGAGTTCTTCCGGTAAGGAACGAGGTGATCCAGTCGAGTGATTTTCCTTGGATTCCGATGTTTCTGAGGCGTTGTAACAGGGTGCTATGACAGACAGTGTCGAAGGCAGCGGAGAGGTCGAGGAGGATGAGGGTGACTGTGTCTCCATTGTCCAGTAGAGTTTGAATGTCGTCTGTTGCTGCGATGAGTGCGGTCTCAGTGCTGTGTTTGGCTCGGAAGCCGGACTGTGAAGAGTCGAGGGATCTGTTCGTTTCAAGGAAGGCGGCGAGCTGGTTGTTGACAGCTTTCTCGATGACTTTGGCCGGGAATGGTAGGAGCGAGATGCATAAGTAAATTTACGTGGTTCAATATGCCATTTATGGTCCATAATTTATGTGTGATGGGGAGCGGGCGGACAGAGGCTACTGCGTACTGCATTCCTCTATAAATCCTTCTTTATTAGTAATGAGACCAGATGACGTCATGCACGCACAAACGTCTGTGTGCATTTTAGTGCACGGATACATACCTCGTCATGGACAGCAATCGCTTAATTAATGGAATTACAATGCAGTACTTATATTTTCTGTTCTGCAAATCAGCGCTTCTGCTAAACACATTTGCATATCTAAGACGCACATATAATAACAGTAATAAAAGGAACCCACAGATTGTAAAATCTCGGTCTGATGACATATATTGCTATTAAAAAAATCCGCATGAATTGAATAGACATTCCACACATTTGGAATGCCCCTGTTTGTGCAAGTACTTTAGAAATAATGTGAATTATACGGTGCCCGTAAAACATCTGGACAGATTTTTAATATGCTTCGATACATATTGACTATATTATAATCACAGCTACTTGTGTGATTCATGGCATGGCCTCCCACCTGCCCGCGCTCTGCCCCCGCCTCACTCCCCCCCACCCCCAGCCAGCTTTCTTCTGTACCTCCCTTCCACCTTCACCGCATACCTCCAGCGTAGCCGAGCACACTCTGCCCAGCTCCCACCGCATTCCCACTCCCCCTCACAAAGCGCTCATTGTTGTAGCACCGCCCTCTGGGATTGCAAGACCCCCCAAGGGCGCTCCTTGATTGCACCCTTTATCATACGAGCTCAGTGGGGTCGATGTGCCGATGCTAATTATTGGAGCTTTCCAGAATCTTCAGTGTAACAAAACTATAACAGAAAACGCAACCAACATCCAGCTGTAAATATCAGGTAATAAACCCAACAGTACAACTAAAACATTGCCGAAAACTATATCAATACCTTAAATTGCATACCATACAACCTAACATAACATAGCTTAGCATAGCATAACATAACGTAACATAACATAGTACAGCATAACAGCATAACATAACATATTACATAATATTACATAACATAACAGCATAACGTATGATAACATAGTATAGCATGGCATAACAGCACCCTCACACATACTACACCCTCACACACACTGCACCCTCACACACTCAGTGCCACATAATTATATGCTACATAATTACACTGCACTTAATGCAACATACACTCCAAACAATACCACTCAGAGCCATATAATTACATGCCACACAATTACACTCTACTGAATACAACATACACTCCACACAATACCACTCAGTGCCGCATAATTAAATGCTACATAATTACACTGCGCTCAACGCAACATACACTCCGAATACCACTCAGTGCATCATAATTACACACCACATAATTACACTCTACTAAATGCAACACACACTCCACACAATACCACATAATTATATGCCACATAATTACAATGCAACATACACTCCAAACAATAACACTCAGTGCCACATAGTTAGACGCCCCACAATTACACTCTACTGAATACAACATACACTCTTCATAATACCACTCAGTGCCACATAATTAAATGCTACATAATTACACTGCGCTCAACGCAAAATACCCTCCAAATAGCACTCAGTGCCACATAATTACTTTGCACTCAATGCAACATACACTACAACACCCACTCAGTACAACAACATTTTATGCTACGTATTTACACTGCGCTCAACGCAACATACACTCAAAATACCACTCACTACCACATAATTACACACCACATAATTACACTGCACTCAATGCAACATACACTCCAAATACCAGTCAGTGTCACATAATTACATGCCACATAATTACCCTACACTCAATGCAACATACACTCCAAATACCACTCTGTGCCACATATTTATATGCTACATATTAACACTGCGCTCAACGCAACATACACTCCTAATACCACTCAGTGCCTCATAATTACACACCACATAATTACACTATCTATCTATCACCCTCACTCTATCTATCTATTGCCATCACTCTATCTACCGCCCTCACTATACCACTCTACCACCCTCACTCTACCTCCCTCACTCTACCACCCTCACACCCTCACTATACCCAGTTCTCAGCAAAAATGCAATGTATCAATGTTTAAAGCTTTATTACAAAAGTACAAAAAAATGTATATTACACTTTTAATCTTGATTTTTAAAAAATATAACATACGCAACACATAATCTTCTCACAATTTGCTCAACGCAACATACACTCAAAATACCACTCACTACCACATAATTACACACCACATAATTACACTGCACTCAATGCAACATACACTCCAAATACCAGTCAGTGTCACATAATTACATGCCACATAATGACCCTACACTCAATGCAACATACACTCCAAATACCACTCTGTGCCACATATTTATATGCTACATATTTACACTGCGCTCAACCCAACATACACTCCTAATACCACTCAGTGCCTCATAACTACACACCACATAATTACACTATCTATCACCCTCACTCTATCTATCTATTGCCATCACTCTATCTACCGCCCTCACTATACCACTCTACCACCCTCACTCTACCACCCTCACACCCTCACTATACCCAGTTCACAGCAAAAATTCAATGTATCAATGTTTAAAGCTTTATTACAAAAGTACAAAAAAATATTACACTTTTAATCTTGATTTAAAAAAAATCTAACATATGCAACACATAATCTTCTCACATTTTTTTTTAAATGTAGTGCCATTACACATGACAAAAATTATTATGTAATTAATAATTACATATAAAATGTATAAGCCATTAAGATTTGTCATATCAATTCATGTAAGACAGGGGAATACTAAACATCTAGCTTTAATAATGCTATAAGTTTCACATTTGCAAATTCTATAAATATTGGCATTTACAATAACAAAATTAATACATTTGCTATTATAAAAACATAAACATAACTTAAAAAATTATTACATTTACAAGACCAATAGCTCCAACTTTTCTAATGCGAGACCTATTGCATTTCCAATGCTGGTTAATTTATGGTTTCCACATCACTCACTTTCACTAGTACTCTAGAGCACTGGGTTTTCCTCACTTCCCCTTCCCCGAAACTGTCAGCACTGAAAGCATCTATCCTGATACTTCCCTCTCTTGTCTTTCCCCAACGGCGGAGACGGGGTCACAACGGAGCCCGACGAAGGAACCCGGAGAAGGAGTTCAACGAGGAGAAGGGAGGAAGGGGTGCTACGAAAGAGTCGCCTGGAGAGGAGCCGATCCCCACGGAGAGCAGTTCCCAGGAAAACCTGTACCGACCTACTTTTCCACCAAATAAAACCTGGTAGTACTTTGCCAAAAACACGTCTCCTGCCTTTCCCTGCCCCGCAAGTTACAGATATTTATTTAGTTTTAGGCTACAGCTTGTTTGCAGAATGTTAAGGCCGGAGCATAAAATAAAAGTGCAGGTACTCTCTCTGACTGTAACAGAGTACCTGCTTGCTTCTGAGAAGTGCCGGCACTTTCCAATTAAAAGTCTGAATGAAGCTTAGGTTTTCAGCACACTACAGCACACTACAGCCAGCCCACGTTTGTCTGGGATTGTTGATTATTCTAAGGAGGTTGTCAGGCTTAAATTGCATTTATATAGCGCCTACTACCTCTGACGCGGTGTCAGAAGCTTGCTAAAGCCCACCTAGCATCCATCTCTTCCACATAAGGTGTTCACTGCGAGTCTGCCCCTAGAAACAGCTCGGCGGACCCTGTTCTAGGCGCTTCAAACGGAGATTCCGAGCTACCTTTCCCATGCGACTGCAGATGCCTTTCCAAAGAGTGTCCTTCTACTTCACGGTGTACGCTAAAGCGCTCCTATTCCCTGATACTAGGAGGCGCTAAATAAAAACTGTAAACAAATAAATACATTTAAAACCATCACAGCCTCTCCCCTACCTCCTCCACCGCCAAGGAACGCGCAGGAATGACTGCAAAAATGCACAAAAGAATAGCCGGAAACGCGATAATGAATCCCGCCCCTCCCAGACTGGTGACCTGACTCATGGTTGCCATGGCGATATTTTAGAAAATACGCTTACGACACCGTAAGTCACGTCACCCAGTCCTCAAGAGGCGGGATCACAGCCGGACAAATCATCCGAACACAGGCTTTGTCCAGTTACAGGCCTCCGTTTGGCGAGGCTGGCCAATGGAAGAAGGGGTGTGGTTTTATGCCCCTTCTTGCTAACAAGAACTCTCGCCTGCGACAGCGCATGCGATGCAAGGCAGGCTTTGACCTAATGAGGTTTGGGATGAGTCAAAGGAAAGTTCACACTCAAATTGGGCCACGTCTGATATCAAGGACAGATAGATTGCTGCTTGTTGCTCCTTGACATTACTGGAATTATATATTTTTTCATTGACGTTTTTCATTTTTCCATAGCTGCCAAGCGGAACTAAGTTATCTATGACACCTTCAGCCAGCCATGGATTGTTACTCAAAAGCACTTTGCAAGCAGCAGCTAGTACGTTCCTATATACTGTAATAGGTTTGGGTTTAAAAAACACACAGCATAAAAATGCTAATTGCAAAAAGCCTGCACTTGCTAAAAGTAGCATACGTCACATTGGGTCTCTTGGCAGTTATGAATAAGTAGCATCAAATATGCACAATAGAAGGTAACAACTCACACTAGTGGCTGAAAAGCACTACAGGTTCATTGAGCAAATATAACAAATGTTAATTGTTCCAATAATTTAAATAATAGAGTTTAATATTTGTGAATACAGTAACTTTGCAACGTGAGACCATGAAACATGACAGCAGTAAAGTGAATATTAATTTCAAACAATCAGTAAACCACAATATGGTACCCACGTACCCAGACTGCCACCGACACCAGACCAGTGTAACATGCTGACATCTAGGTCCACCCTACTGCTCCACATAGTAAAATCAATAGATATGCACTTCACATTTATTTACTACTATATTAACACTAAATGCTGTCTTTCACTGAGCTGGCCAGGGAAGATAGTGGAAGGTAGTTTAAATTAGAGTTATAATAAAGCCTGTAAACCTATAGAAGCTTGTAAACCTATCAAATTTGATACTTTTTGTGGTTTCACAGCATACACATATAAGAAGGTGACATAAAAAGTATATTCAATGCCTGTACTTGGCAGCAGACCCCCCACTATATCCTACGTAATAAAGACCCATTTCAAACAAAGAAAGGTGCCCAATTTTTAATTAGAGGAAAATAAGGCTAATCTTGAAGGGTAACCCCTTGCTTTCCCTGGTGGAAGAGAGCGCATTGAGGAACCGAAATGGCAATGTCCAACGTTTTTGAGACATTAACATACCTTCTAAATCCAGTCATACATGCAAAGGTAATTTTTTTAAATTGATTTGAGAAGGATATAGACTCAGATGAAAACCGCATTAACCTGGGGGAGCAGAAATCCATACCCACTCAAGAGGCCAACATCTAAAGCACTTATTGTCTTCCATTCTGAAACAGCAGTCAAGGATTATGAGACTTGCCATTTCAGCATTAGTCTTCTTGTGCCATGTTAGTAGCTTCCATTAATTCTCACAAGAAAACATAAGCTTGGGTAGCATCACCAACAGAGTAAATGTAAGCTGTACGTCACATCTAATCAACTACATGTACATTAACACATGCAGGTGTCCTGCTAAATTGCAAAGGTTACCTCCAATCCAACTTCTCGACCAAGAAAGTACAATATTTAAATATGTAAACTACCTATATTTCTATGAACTCAGAGATTTAGAGGAGATTACAGCCCGCACTTATGCCATAGCCACGCGACGACGTATTTATGATCTTGGCGATATTTAGACTGATCCATATAGGTCCTACGCCTCGCCATCAGCACAGTACCGCATGTAAATGTAAATGTAAATGTATGAAACTTATGTAGCGCAGGACTTACCCTGGGGCATCTCCGCGCTTGCTTAGGGAACCCGTCCTGGTATTCCCCTGTGAGATGACCCTGGAAGGGTATCCACAAGGTGAAAGCCTGGCATCCCGCCGCGAAGGGCCGATGTGGAGATTAAGCAAGCTATTGCCCAGAGTCGCAGAGTGTGAACCCATGAGTCGAGAAGGCACCGGAGCGAGAATTATCGAGTCCGTGGGATTATTGAGCCCAAGACCCGCCGAGGCGGGGAACTGAACCCTGGTCCAGGGCCGAAACTCAAGCTCCAGGTCTGCCGCCTCTAACCCCTGAGCCACACTTCTCCACTGGGCCATTGTATGTCAGCACAGTGTGTACGGGGCTGTGGGGAGACTGGAACGTTATTTCATATATAGTGGGACTGTCCCAAGATTCAGACTTTCTGGAGGAAGGTGTCTCGTGTAATGACAGCGGTAGTGTGTGAGCAGGTCCCAGTCGAGGCGAGATGGCATATCATGGGTGTGAAAGGAGAGATAGTCTGGCCTATATGGGCCACAACATGGCTTGCCCTAGCGGGAGCGGTGGCGCACCGAAACATCGCCCGAGCATGGGGTGCCAGCGTAGCCCTACCATTGCAGTCCTGGAAAACGATTTAGACTGGTCTCACGACCTGAACAAACAGTATACTAGAGCAGGGGATGCCCACGTAAATGGGAGAAGATATTGGGGGCCTGGATGACCTACAGAGCTGATCAGTCCCCAATATCATAAGCTACTCTTGTCATTTTAAGGAACACGTTGTATAGTTGTACTCTCTGTTTACCTAGTTGGGTGTTGGTACACTGGGAGGTCTGGAGTGCTCTAATTTCTCTGCATTTGTGAATGCCGGCCTCCATACTATGTACATTGTACTGATTTCTGAAGCAGATGTTTTTTTTTGTGATTCTTCTTTTTTGGTTAATAAAATAAAAAATAATAAATAAAAAAAAAAGAACATGATCTTCTTTATACCTCTTTCCCCTAGAAATTTCGCAACTGGTCTTAAAACCTTTGTAAAGCACCATGGCGCAGATGCCAACCCAAATGGAAGGTGTGAGAAGGTGGCCTGATATGCAGTGCTCACTATTCTAGTGAACACTATGTATCAGTCCAGCAACCCTTATTGATGATTGGTTGTAAGTCAACCTTATAGACCAGCTATCCTAGTAGCGTGGATACGAGCAGTCTAAGGCTAAAGACTCGAGAGGGCGTGTTAAGCCAGCTGTTATACCACACATATACCCCTTGAACACCAAGTGAAAGGACACCACACAAGTGTTATGAAAATAAACAGTTATTTATTAAGATCACAACAGCCCTGTACTCTTTATGAGGACAGGGTACTAAGCACAAACCAAAACTCTTACAAAAATACTTAAGTTAGCACAGTATATACAAATGCCCGAGGGGCACGGAAAACCATATACTTGAAAAGTGGAATGCAAAATTACTAGCAGGTAAGTACAGTACTAATAAGCTTTGGAATCGCTAGGACTTGGCTATAGAATCGTTAGATTACTTCTAGGAGACCCAGGGGACTCGGGTGCAGTGTGTGCACTCTCACGCGTGATGCGGGACAAAGTCTATGGTAGCTAGAAATTGCAAAATTAGTGTTCTCGGGCGAACCCGACCTGGTAGGAGGAAAACGAAAGTAGATTCTGACCCTTGGATACTGAGGCTATGCTGGGGCACCGAAATGCCGAAGTTACCTAGCCCAGGGGCTGCAGCTGCATAGGACTCAAAGGACGTCGGGAATCCTCGTTGACGAACCAGGAGCCTGGAAGAAAGAAGTTGCTGGCAGGCGACCAGTGAAGAAAGTTCGGTGGATCCAAGCCTGGATCGATGGAAGATGACACCTGAAAGCAGAGGGGACCAAGTTCGAGACTACTAGCCAGTAGTCAGTGGGCACCAGGAGGGTACCGGATGGTAGCCACCTCGACTAGGTGAGTGGGTGACGCTGTGCTCGAAGATCTCACGGACCAGGAGGCGTTGTCGGCGACCAGGAAGGAGGAGCGAGCTGTCCCACGAAGATTGAAGCTGTCGGCGTCGCTGGACCCAGGATTGGGCAACAAAGCCTTGGCAAATTCAAGCCCACGCGGTGGACCTAAAATGGCGTCTGGAGTGGACCAGGAGGGTCCGGGGTGCCTCTCTTCAAGAAGGAAGCAAGGGCCAGTCTGGAGCAACCAGACCAGCAGCAGTGATGTCGTCGGGCATCGTTCAGAAGGCCACAAGCCAGCCGGCTAGTAGCCAAACAACGCGGTGCACAGCAAACAGCAGAAGGGCCCCACGCAGATCGTGGAGATGCAGGGAGGCTGACCTTGGGTGCTGGAGCTGCGCAGGGTCGGGGCTTCTCGGACCCCAAAGCGCTCACCAGTGGAGGACACGGTGGGCTTGTTGTAAAGATGTTGTGCAGTCTTGGCGATCGTCGGTCCCTCGAGGTCTCGTCGCACTCACGGTTCTCAGCTTTGCTGTAGAGGTGAGTAGAGGTCAGAGGTGCCAGGGAAGCCGGGTCTCGTCGAGCTGGGTCGTCGGATTCGTGATGAAGGACTTGCAGCAGACCGCAGTGTTCTTTAGGATGGCGCCTGCGGATGCAGGGTGACTACTCCTTAGCCACAAGGGAGAATCTTGATGAAGAAATCGTGAAGTCCTTTCGCAGAAAGTCGTGTCTTGATTCCAAAGATGATCTAATTTGAACAGGGGGCCCGCTCCTATCTTTATACTAAAAAAGGGGGCTGACCCGGTGACTAGGTCCTGCCTATGGGTGGGACCAGGAGGGGGGTGGTTACACCCCTCTCCCCTGCCGGACTTCCCCAGGCCAGGGGCTGGTGTGCCCCTGGAACTGGTTCTGACTGGCCTATGCGTAGTGAGCACCGGGGTGCCACTCAGCAGTCACCTTCCTGAAAAGCCCTGCCTACCCAGGATACACAAAACCATGTCTGGGACGGTGCTAGCACCGCCCCTGACAGGAAACCCTTTGTCCAGGCTCCCCTCGCTGGAAGGACTCCCAGCTGCAGGGGGTCAGACTCGTGTCTGTGGTGGCAGCATCCATTTTGTGGAGCTGAGGCTTTAGTTAACTTTAACCGGGGTTCACAGTTACATACATGTCGTGTCCCTCTAGAAGGGTGGAATGCTAACCCAGTCGCCAGAATTGGCGAGGGGTTAGTATTCCAATTCGTATGACACCTTACTCGACATGTTTTGATAAAGCAATACCAAAGTTAGCATTTAACCGCGAGGATTATAATGCACTTAAGAGTATATGGTATGCGATATCATGGAACAGCTATTAGGACTTGATTCCGCAAGCTGCAGACAGGCTCAGCTCATGCCAGAGCACCATCTCACACGATTCCAAGCACTCTGCCTTCAGAATTGTCAAGGCCTGCCATAGGAGTGACTGATAGGAATCTGTGTGTCCATTTTAGGGTTAGGTATAGGTATACTACACCTACAGCAAAGGGTGATTACACGACTTTGCCCCAGCTGTCATGCAGCCAGTTGTGTCAAATTTAGGAGGCCAGCCAGGGGTGGCATAATACATGCTGCAGCCCCTGGCAGCCCTGGGTACACCTAGGCCCTGAGTTACAGGGTCTGATAAGGTGGCCCAGTACCAATTGGAAATGCACCTAGGGTACATGGAATCCATTTTAACGAGAGAGCAGTAGGCCTGGGGTCCTGATTGGCAGGGTCCCAGGTCGACTATGTCCAAAACCAGCTAAAACACAGGGAAAAAAGTTGGGGGCAACCATAGTCAGGAGGTACCTTCCTACACAACCCCCCCCCAAACGAAGGGAGATAAGGCTATCCTTGTCCAGGTAAGCCTCTATTACCTAAGTGGCCATATAAGGAAGGACCAGCTCTGGCTTGGTTTCCCCCTGTGTCATGGTCCACTAGGCAACCCCTCACCCTAAGGGTATCTGAGGGTCTCCACCATAGGGAATCTCTGTCTCTGGTGTGTCTTGGGAAAGAAGAAGGCTGATGTTGGGATGGAGTACTGAAGTGAGGCTCCTCTACCTTTGGGCTCGACTTCCTCCAATCACCATTCATCATGTGTGCCTTTCTTTCTTTAGCTGAGATGCACTGAGCTCTCAGGGTCAGCCTCTGGCTACCTAAAGCTGGAGGCTGAGTCCCTCTGTTTGGCTTACTGGGGGGACAGGTCAGGTCTGGGGTTTTTAGGCCCCATGTTTGGCTGTGCCCAACAGTGTCCAGCTGTGGGAGTTCCCTAACTACTTTTAAGGGGGATCCCTCAGGAGTCTGTTCTATTTTCACTTGGCTAGGTTTACCAGCTGCAGTGATCCTAATCTGCTGATTAAGGGGTTCTTTTGGACAGGGGGCCCTTTGGGGTCCACCACTGGCCTCCCTGATCTCTTCAGCCCTGGGCTGACTGAGACAGGGTAGAGAGGTGCAGGTTACCTGCTCCAGACTGGGTCCCACCTGGGAAGGGTCCACTGCCATCAGGGGCTCTGCCAGGCTAGGCCTGACTACCTCTGGGGCAGTTCCTTCAACAGGGGTAGAGTTAGTTCCCTGAGGAGGCTGGCTCTCACCTAGTGTCTGGGAGGGGGAAGACTCTTCTTCCTCCTCAATGCTCTCTGTTTGAGTGGAGTGATCCATTGTTTCAGGCTTCACACCCTCACTATCTGTCTGAGTAGAGGCTGAGACCATTTCAACCTTGCCAACCTTTTCAGGAGGGCACTCAGTTTGTGTTTGGGCTGTGACTGTCACAGCCCTCCTATCCTGCTCTGGAAAGTCTGTCTGAGCCTGGGCAGTGGCTACCACTGCCCTTCCAACCTTTTCAGGGAGGAATGGTGCTTGGACTGGGGCTGTAGCTATTACTGCCCCACTAACCTGTCTGGATAGGCCTATCATTCTGGAATGAGTTTCTTGTTCCACCTCAGCCCATGCTGAGAGTTCCAGGTCATTCCCCAGTAAGCAATCTACAGGTAGGTTATCTGTCACTGCCACTCTCATGGGCCCTGTGACATTACCCCAGCTGAGCTTGACTACTGCCATGGGATGCCTTCTCTTCATTCCATGAATGTCTGTCACCTGATAAGTAAAACCAGGGGTCAGTTGAGCAGAGGGGACCAGATGGTCACTCACCATGGTGAGGCTGGCCCCTGTGTCTCTGAATGCCTCAACTTTCTGACCATTCACTAAAACTTCTTGTCTATACTTTCCCAAAATGTGGGGTCCAGTAGTGAAGTTGGCAAACCCCATGCCAGTCTCACAGACAAGAGTGTGGTCAGGGAACCTGGCTAGGCCATAGTCCTCCTGATTGCCCAAAGTAATGCCCACCACATTCTTGGGGGCACTCCCACCACCTGGGGGATTACCACTAGTGGTAACAGGAGGTTTAGGAGTATTACCTGGGGGTATATTTCCCTTATTACCATTTTTAGGGCAACTGGCATCACTTTTGTAATGACCCACCTGTTTACAGGTATGGCAATAAGGTTTCTTCTGTTCTGAAGGAGTGTTCTGGGACCCACCACCCTTGTTGGAGTTTTGGGGCCCTTGGGAAGTCTTCTCTGTGGATTTATCCCCACCCTTCTCTTGAGGCTTGGTTGATTCCTTTTTCTGGTCACCACCCTGGTTTTTAGGCCTAACCCTGGTTCTGACCCATTTGTCTGCCCTCTTACCCAATTCCTGTGGAGAGGTCAACTCAGAGTCTACCAGGTGCTGATGTAATAGCTGGTTCTGACAATTATTTAAGATTTGCTCCCTCATAATTAGATTATACAATCCTTTAAAATCAGTAACCTTACTACCCAGTAGCCAGCCTTCAAAAGCCTTAGTGGCACAATCAACAAAGTCAGTCCAATCTTAAGACTGAGTTTTCTGGGTGTCTCTGAACAGCATCCTGTATTGTTCAGTGGTTAAACCAAACCCATCAACCAGTGTATTCTTCAAGATTTTGTAATTGTTAGCATCCTCCACCCTTGTGGTGAGGAGCTTATCTCTACCTTTACCATCAAAGGAGAGCCACAAGATAGCTGCCCACTGACTTTGGGGAACACCCTGCACAGTGCAGGCTCTCTCCAAAGCAGTAATCCATTTGTGGATGTCATCCCCTTCCTTAAAGGGGGGCACTATCTTATTCAGGTGCTTTGTATCAAAACTCCTTTCCCTATTGCTAGGTTTATTGCTGCCACCAGTGGGCTGTAGCCCACATAATTCTTGCTCTCTAGCAAGGGCAAGTCTCTCTTTAGCCAGGGCAAGTTCTTCCCTTTCAATCCTCAGTTTGATTGCCCTTTCTTCAGCTTCATACACTCTCCTCTTAGGGGAAGACATTCCTCTGTGAGAAGAGTTGAGAGAGCCATTGGTTCGAAAGGATCTGTTAGAGCCTCTTGATAGAGACCTAACTCGTCCATTCCCAATGTTAAGCTGACCTGAGAGTGGGCCCAGGGGTCCCCTAGTTAAGCATGGGCGGAAAATCCGTTCCGCTCGCGGATTTTGCGGATTTTCGGGAAATTCGCAATCCGCGAGATTTGCGAATCTCCCGCAAGATCCGCAAATCCGCGAGCAGCGGATTTTGCTCGCACTGCTCGCACTGTTCGCGTGAGTTCGCGCCCCGTGAATAAGTGCAAAATTGCAGAAATTCGATCTTAGCAAAACTGAAAGTAACTACTTACCAGGTTCAAAAGTTCAGGCTCATCATTAGTAGCCATTTCCTGTAGTGCTTCCTGAGGGGCCCCTCCAGAGTTCAGTTGCCAGTTGAAACTATTATGTGACCCTGCTCTGAACCTCAGAATAGTTACACATATGCCACAAAGGTCCTAAATTACAGCTAAGGGAGACAAGCAGGAGCCAGGCTGGAAGTTAAAATCCATTAATCAGCCCCTAATTCATTATTGTCAGTTGGGGCAGGGCAGGTGTTGTAACTAATTTTGCAACAATGAAAGCACTTAGCAAGTGCAAAAGATCACTAATCAGGGCGCACTAAGGAAGCAGGTGCCAGCTAAAAAAATATTCTGTGACACATTAATCAGCCCCAAATTAATTCAGGTCACTTGAGGCAGGGAAGGTGTGCTTTGCTTTGCCGAAAATAATGTACACTGGACAACCAGAGGGTGTGGTGATGAAACAGAGGGTGGCATGGGTGGGCCAGAGGGTGGCATGAGTAGTCAGAGAGTGGCAGTGGTGACAGAGAGTGGCAGTGATGAAGAAGAGTGTCCCAAACAGGCTGGACACGTAGAAACAACAAGTTCGCAAAACTTGCGACCCGACAGGTAAGTTCGCAAATTGCGAAATTGTAAAAACCCTCGCGAACTGGCAGAAACACGGGCGAACACAAAAAAAAGAAAATCCGCAAATTTGCGGGAATTCGCGGATTTTGCGGATTGCAAATCCGCAAATCCGCAAAATTCGCGAACGCGAGATCCGCAAAATTCGCCCATGCTTACCCCTAGTACCAATCTCATGTCTGCTTAAGTTGGACCTGGTTAGTCTGCTGACTTCTACCTGTCCCTTATCTGCCTCATCCCCTGACAACTGGTCATCATCCTCATCCTCAGCATCATCTGCTTCCTGGAGGGGATGTTCCTGGCTATCAAAGGGTCCCTGTAAGGAGGGCAAACTTCCATCTGGATTAGAAGGGTCTGGGTTACCAGCCCTACTGGCATCATAAGCCTCTAAGAGACCAATCAGAAAGGAAGTGGTGGGGTTAGACCCCTGTTTTAGTTTCCTGAGAGTACACACTTGTCTCATCTCATGGAAGCTAAGAGCAGCATATTTTGAAGTAAGGACCTGTGGAGGGTCCACTGACACAAGGGGATACTCAGAGTTTCCTCCTTTGTCTGACATGCTGATTCTAGTGTGGTGTAAGTGATGCACCTACCTACACTATGTGTTTACCTACTGATCCCTTGCTAAGAGTTGCAGCCAAGGTGTGCTAAGCCTTGAGGAGCTGCAACAGCTGGTTCAGTAGAACTCAGAGTATTCTAAGCTTAGTTATATGTACTAACAGTACTTATGTGATCTTTCAACAAGATATTCTTAGGATACGTGTGGTAAAACAACAGCAAGCTCAAATCCCAACCGCTGCTCACCAATGTGAGAAGGTGGCCTGATATGCAGTGCTCACTATTCTAGTGAACACTATGTATCAGTCCAGCAACCCTTATTGATGATTGGTTGTAAGTCAACCTTATAGACCAGCTATCCTAGTAGCGTGGATACGAGCAGTCTAAGGCTAAAGACTCGAGAGGGCGTGTTAAGCCAGCTGTTATACCACACATATACCCCTTGAACACCAAGTGAAAGGACACCACACAAGTGTTATGAAAATAAACAGTTATTTATTAAGATCACAACAGCCCTGTACTCTTTATGAGGACAGGGTACTAAGCACAAACCAAAACTCTTACAAAAATACTTAAGTTAGCACAGTATATACAAATGCCTGAGGGGCACGGAAAACCATATACTTGAAAAGTGGAATGCGAAATTACTAGCAGGTAAGTACAGTACTAATAAGCTTTGGAATCGCTAGGACTTGGCTATAGAATCGTTAGATTACTTCTAGGAGACCCAGGGGACTCGGGTGCAGTGTGTGCACTCTCACGCGTGATGCGGGACAAAGTCTATGGTAGCTAGAAATTGCAAAGTTAGTGTTCTCGGGCGAACCCGACCTGGTAGGAGGAAAACGAAAGTAGATTCTGACCCTTGGATACTGAGGCTATGCTGGGGCACCGAAATGCCGAAGTTACCTAGCCCAGGGGCTGCAGCTGCATAGGACTCAAAGGACGTCGGGAATCCTCGTTGACGGACCAGGAGCCTGGAAGAAAGAAGTTGCTGGCAGGCGACCAGTGAAGAAAGTTCGGTGGATCCAAGCCTGGATCGATGGAAGATGACACCTGAAAGCAGAGGGGACCAAGTTCGAGACTACTAGCCAGTAGTCAGTGGGCACCAGGAGGGTACCGGATGGTAGCCACCTCGACTAGGTGAGTGGGTGACGCTGTGCTCAAAGATCTCACGGACCAGGAGGCGTTGTCGGCGACCAGGAAGGAGGAGCGAGCTGTCCCACGAAGATTGAAGCTGTCGGCGTCGCTGGACCCAGGATTGGGCAACAAAGCCTTGGCAAATTCAAGCCCACGCGGTGGACCTAAAATGGCGTCTGGAGTGGACCAGGAGGGTCCGGGGTGCCTCTCTTCAAGAAGGAAGCAAGGGCCAGTCTGGAGCAACCAGACCAGCAGCAGTGATGTCGTCGGGCGTCGTTCAGAAGGCCACAAGCCAGCCGGCTAGTAGCCAAACAACGCGGTGCACAGCAAACAGCAGAAGGGCCCCACGCAGATCGTGGAGATGCAGGGAGGCTGACCTTGGGTGCTGGAGCTGCGCAGGGTCGGGGCTTCTCGGACCCCAAAGCACTCACCAGTGGAGGACACGGTGGGCTTGTTGTAAAGATGTTGTGCAGTCTTGGCGATCGTCGGTCCCTCGAGGTCTCGTCGCACTCACGGTTCTCAGCTTTGCTGTAGAGGTGAGTAGAGGTCAGAGGTGCCAGGGAAGCCGGGTCTCGTCGAGCTGGGTCGTCGGATTCGTGATGAAGGACTTGCAGCAGACCGCAGTGTTCTTTAGGATGGTGCCTGCGGATGCAGGGTGACTACTCCTTAGCCACAAGGGAGAATCTTGATGAAGAAATCGTGAAGTCCTTTCGCAGAAAGTCGTGTCTTGATTCCAAAGATGATCTAATTTGAACAGGGGGCCCGCTCCTATCTTTATACTAAAAAAGGGGGCTGACGCGGTGACTAGGTCCTGCCTATGGGTGGGACCAGGAGGGGGGTGGTTACACCCCTCTCCCCTGCCGGACTTCCCCAGGCCAGGGGCTGGTGTGCCCCTGGAACTGGTTCTGACTGGCCTATGCGTAGTGAGCACCGGGGTGCCACTCAGCAGTCACCTTCCTGAAAAGCCCTGCCTACCCAGGATACACACAACCATGTCTGGGACGGTGCTAGCACCGCCCCTGACAGGAAACCCTTTGTCCAGGCTCCCCTCGCTGGAAGGACTCCCAGCTGCAGGGGGTCAGACTCGTGTCTGTGGTGGCAGCATCCATTTTGTGGAGCTGAGGCTTTAGTTAACTTTAACCGGGGTTCACAGTTACATACATGTCGTGTCCCTCTAGAAGGGTGGAATGCTAACCCCGTCGCCAGAATTGGCGAGGGGTTAGTATTCCAATTCGTATGACACCTTACTCGACATGTTTTGATAAAGCAATACCAAAGTTAGCATTTAACCGCGAGGATTATAATGCACTTAAGAGTATATGGTATGCGATATCATGGAACAGCTATTAGGACTTGATTCCGCAAGCTGCAGACAGGCTCAGCTCATGCCAGAGCACCATCTCACACGATTCCAAGCACTCTGCCTTCAGGATTGTCAAGGCCTGCCATAGGAGTGACTGATAGGAATCTGTGTGTCCATTTTAGGGTTAGGTATAGGTATACTACACCTACAGCAAAGGGTGATTACACGACTTTGCCCCAGCTGTCATGCAGCCAGTTGTGTCAAATTTAGGAGGCCAGCCAGGGGTGGCATAATACATGCTGCAGCCCCTGGCAGCCCTGGGTACACCTAGGCCCTGAGTTACAGGGTCTGATAAGGTGGCCCAGTACCAATTGGAAATGCACCTAGGGTACATGGAATCCATTTTAACGAGAGAGCAGTAGGCCTGGGGTCCTGATTGGCAGGGTCCCAGGTCGACTATGTCCAAAACCAGCTAAAACACAGGGAAAAAAGTTGGGGGCAACCATAGTCAGGAGGTACCTTCCTACAGAAGGCATGCAAACTGATACAGGACTCCTAACCATGTGAATTGTAGAAAACTGCTACTCTCCTCTGCTATTGGAATTGTAAAATACGCATCCTTCAGGTCCAATATGACTAACAAATCGTTCTAAGGCAAAATATCCCTTAACAGATAGATTCCCTCCATCTTGAAATGTCTGTAAACGAGAAACTGATTTAAGACTTTTAAATTCATCACAGGCCTCCAACCCTTGTCTTTCTTCCTGACCAAAAGAATTGTACTCACAAAACCCTGTCTTTTCTCGGATTCCCTTTCTATGGCTCCTTTTTGCAACATTTCCTGAACTTCCTCTTGTACTAACTTCTGTTGTTCCTCTTGAAATACAACCTGCCTCAGCTCCCTCATTTGTCTTTGACTTCTCTTGAATTCCAAAGAATACCCCTGGATTGCTCGGATCACCCAAAGATCCTTTGTTAATGTTTTCCAATTTCTTACAAACCATTTCAATCTTCCCCCTACCCTTTTTGGGAAAGAACCAAAAGAAGTCTTCGTACTTACCTTGGACTGACCTCTTATCTGATGTCCCTTGCTTTATCTTCCCCTTTGGGGATAAAATCCCGTAGCAGACTGGATTCCTCTGAAACTTCCTTGTCCATGATGTTGGTACTGGTAATACAACTGTATTTGGTTGGCCAGGGAAACGTCCCCTTGCCCGGGCCCGGACAAAAACACTTCTGCCAAACACCCTTCTCCAAACTGGTGAAGGTGGATACATACTTTCCTACCCTCTTCACCAATCCATCACCAAACAAATAACCTTTAGTGTCCTCAGAAGGTTCTTTTTTCGCAAAATCTCCCAATTTGGGACTTATTTTCATTAATACTGCCTTATGCCTTTCAGCTATAATAGCTGCATTTGCGTTTCCGAGAAAGACTGCCCTCTGAGACCATCCACTCAACAATTCTGTATCTACCAACACACCGTTGATCTTTGCCTCCTCTGCCATATATAAAACCCTCGTCAGTGGCCCCAGAATGTCCAGTAAATGATCCTGACACTGCTTAAGTGCCCTCTCTAACCTCTTTCAGGGACCTCTACCCATTTTAAATAAGAAACTGATCAAATCATGATCTAAGTCAGGAGTATCACAAGCCTTGCCATTAACTAAAGACCTAGAGCACTCTGCTCTCATTTCTGCACTGGATTCTTCCTCTAAATTCCGCAAATTCAGCAAGCGGAACGGAATTTACCGCCCAGGCCTACACCTTTCTCTTTTGTCAGGAATCTGACACCAACCTCCATATTTTTTACCTTCCTTCTCCTTTTCCCTGTTCCTTTCTCTAAATTATCTTCCTCATCTTCTGACAAATCCACAGCCTTCCTCTTTCTTCTCAAAACACATTCAAATGCCTCCTTTACAGAGGTTCTCATCTCTTCCTGCACCATTCTCCTCAAAGATGAGTCTCCTGCACCAGAAGATTCTCCCTCTTCGCTCATACTCCTTTCCATTCTGAAAATATCTAGAACCAATGCTACCAAACACCATCCTCTAATAATCCAAACCTCTCTGTAATTCAAAACCTTTCATTTTCCTTTTATTCTTTTTCTTTTTTTTTAATGTCCAAAGCAAACGCGACCGCTCCGACCAACCAATCTGTCAAAATCAGCTGTTTTAATCCATGGTCTATACTAATCAAAAAAAGGGGAAAGAACTGTGCTTTTAGATGCAATTCTGAAGACACTAACAGCCTATAGTGCTGACATCTTTGTTACTAGCAAAGGATAGGTAAAAAAGAATCGAGATGCAGGAAAGATGATTCATCTAAAGAATGAAGAGGACTAACGAGAACCGCTTCAGGATTATTGGTATCCCATCATTTCACTTAGAGTGCCAGTGTCATCATCTGGAGTTCCAAACAACTCTTTCTCGTCCTTCCTAAATCCAGGAGGAGAACAGAAGGAATGAGTTGTATCCTCTTGTGGGGTTCTCACAGGAGGAAAGGGATATAGAGGGAACTCTTTCTTTTTTTATAGAGTTTTGATAAGTGCAGTGCAAGAAAAAAGGAAAAATAGTGTAATTTAAAATAGGATAGACAACAGAGACAGAGAGTAATAATATTCCTCTTATTTTCAATCTTTGAATTGTATTCCTGCTTAAAAACAGTGAAAATGGAAAGAAGCAGTTATGACTAATCACTGCTTATAAAGTGGACATGTTTCAGCCAATAGAATAACTCTCCCTGGCTTTCTTCAGGACCTCAACGCACACATCTTTGTCACTGCTATTTATAAAGAATCATACATACTGTTTAGACTTTACTATACCAGTATTAAGATCCTCTGTACATGCATGTTGTTACGACATCAGAGCATGTCGAGGGCTAGACCTCACCTCACTCGGCACCAGCTCCAGCCAAAGAGGCTCCGCTCTGTCCGTCGGTGCCTCCAGCTAAGACTTTGTTGGGATGACAGGTTTTTGGTACTATGTTTGGAATTATCCCCAACCGCTATGATAAAATATTGGACTGAATGACTAATTATTTGTTTGATCTGCTCTTCTGTGTCTGCGGAATTTGTTGAAGCTGATATGTTTGCAATTGTCCATTCTTTTAGCCTCAGCTGTATTACAGTCACTTTATTTACCTCCGAATGAAATATTCTGTAATATAATTTTTAAGTGTTTTCCAAATCTATATTAATGGTGTATTAGTTGGTAGGCTATAAGCGATTATGGTGTTCTGGAGTTCGTAATGTCGACCTCCCAGCATCATATTCTCTAAATGGCATCACTGCACTTACAGTGCCCAGGAATGGCCCTGGTTACTGTAGGAGCACAGGGCTCATGCACCTGTGCCCACACCACTGGCATAGGGCACCCAGCTAGAGGGGTGACTGATGTATGCCAGGGCAGTGGGTTTGTGGGCATGGCACACATGGATGTGTGCCATGTCGACTCTTTGTTTAGTTCTGTACTTAGGCACTCAGCCTGCAAAGGCAGGGTGTGGGTGCCAGGGTTCAGGGCCCCTAAGTGTGGCACAATATGTGCTGCAGCCCTTAGGGGTCTTCTCTGGTCACCATTCCCTGGGTACCTAGGGTACCATTTACTAGGGGCTGACAGGTGGCCAGAGATGCCAATTGGGTTTTAGTTCAACACAGTTTTAGGGAAGGAACAAAGGCCCTGGGTACCTGGTTGGCAGGAACCCAGGGCACACTCAGTCAAAGCACATCAGCAGTCAGAAAAAAGTGGGGGCATACAAATACAAGAAAGATGGCACTTTCTCACAGCAGGTGAAAGCTCCGTGGGTGCGCTTCGGGGCGGCCAGGATGCAGGTGTGTGATCATCCGGTGTTAAGTGCGTGAAGGGTTCTGGCATCGTAGCGGTGTCGGGCGCCGTGGCGCTCACGGGGTCCTGGCGCTGGGCGCGGTCCAGGTGCGGACAGGCGCAGACAGGTTTACCTTAGGCGCACCAGCGGCGCGCCCACTGCGTGTGTCTTCTGCGCGGCCTACATAGGAGGGGATGTGAGAGGGAGGAGCAGCTGGGGGGCGGGAGCGAGCGGCGAATGGGATTGCAGGGGGGCGGGCCGCAGGGACGCAGCGGCAGCAAAAAAACGGGCGGGGGCCGTGGGAGGATTGGGCGCAGGAAGGAAAAACACAGAGGAATAAAAACAAGTCTGGACAAGAAAGCAAGTACAGGCACAGGGTAATAAAAACAAGTCTGGGCAAGAAAGCAAGTACAGGCACAGGGGGATAAAAATAAGTCTGGGTAAGAAAGAAAGTACAGGCACAGGGGAATAAAAACAAGTCTGGGCAAGAAAGCAAGTACAGGCACAGGGGAATAAAAACAAGTCTGGGTAAGAAAGCAAGTACAGGCACAGGGGAATAAAAACAAGTCTGGGCAAGAAAGCAAGTACAGGCACAGGGGAATAAAAACAAGTCTGGGCAAGAAAGCAAGTACAGGCACAGGGGAATAAAAACAAGTCTGGGCAAGAAAGCAAGTTAGGCTCAAGGGAAAAAACAAGTCTGGGCAAGAAAGCAAGTTAGGCACAGGGGAAAAATACAAGATTAGGCAAAAACAATGCAGGCAGAGCCATGCAGCAGCGTGGGGAGCGACCTGCCTGTGAGCAGGGTCAGAGGTGGCCCATTACCATTGCTGGCGAGCAAACAGTCTTGGAAACATAATGGCCCACTGTGAGAGGGTGAACGCTGGGATTCCCATATACCTGGAACTACAGCTACCAGAATTCCTCACGTCTAGAAGACGGTACTGTATGGGCAGATACGGGCAGCACCCAACCCGGGGAAAAGACACACTCACCTTTCCTGTCTCCAAACAGCAAGGCCCGGAGAGGGGAGGAGTTGACCCCGGAAACCCTACGTGCTCACCAATGAAAGAGAGGCAAATAGAAGAGGAAGCGTCGTTCTTGACCTGCGGAGGGAAGCAGCACTGCAAGGGGACGAGTCCGGAGGTGACGCAGAGCACAATGCTGGACGAGAGGACAGCGACCAGAGAGGAGAAGAAGAGAAGGAAACTGACAACCACTGGACGGAAGAGTGGTGGCGTCCACCGGAGGAAGCTGAAGAGCGGCCGCAACTCAGGAGAGCTGCGGCGAGCCGGTGAGTGACACAGGTCCCGGGGACGCTGGGTTGGTATCGACGAGGGAGGAGGGGGAATAAGGTTAAATTAAGCACAGGCACAGCTGAGCTCTTTTCAGGAAGACGCCGAATGAACTCTGACCGTCGTTGAGTGCACTACTCCTTTAAATTCCGAAACCCATCCCTGAATGTCACTATCGACCCTTAGTTGTGGCTTCTAAACCCCCCCCTTGTTTGTGATTGAAAAATAGGCGCGGACTATCTTCCTTATACACTATCGGGTTGTGATGGTGGGTGTGCGGCGGGCTGGAAAATCAGGCAAGGAGGCCGGATGTAGTGGGCTATGCCTGTATTTATTTAACGTAAGAGTCAAGAAACAGGAGGTGCAATAGGGATTTCCAGGGATAGTTCGAGTTCTTCTCCGATGTTCGGATCCGATTCTGTTCTTGGGGTCTTCTGGCCGGGTCCGACGTAGGGGAGGCACCTCGAAGGGCAATAAGAGACAACAAGGTACCGTTAGTCCGGAGGGAACTCTGTGAGTTTCCTTTCACCGACACCGGGGTAGTGAGGGTAGGAATAAGAGGTCTGTGAGGAAAGGAAGGGGCCGGGAAAAGGGACGAAGGACGGGTATACAGCAAAAGTGGCAGATGCGTACGTGAAGAAGGGCTTCAACACAGTGAGGGTGCTTTACAAATATAATACAGTGCAAGAACTAGTGGGCTAATACTGTGTGGTTCGTGCCTAAGAGAGGGAGGGGAACTTTACACGGTATTTACAACGAGCACCTAGCGTACTCTCAGGGGTTTTATAAGTACTCACACGGTCCGCCGCAACTCTCCCAGTAAGTTGCGGCCGCTCTTCAGCCACCTCCTCAGGGACTCCACCAATCTTCCGACCACACGTCTTCTTCGGGATTCGCCTCGTCTCCGTCTTCTCCTCCAGTCCGAGTGTCCTGCCACGATGCTCCGACGGCGTTCTGGGCTTCGCGTCCGTTTTTCACTGGTTCTGTCGCTGCCTCCGGGGTGGAACTTCTGGGGTCGGAAGGAAGAGCTTCCTGTCGGCGGCTTCCTCTGATTGGATCCTGCAATACAGAGAGGGGCGGGAGTCTCCTTTTCATGGTTGCTGTTCCGATACGGTGTTTGTACACAGGAGAAGGACCAAAGGGGCTTGCACCAGTTACATCCGATAGCGGTAGGTTTCTGGGAGGGCTCAGTCCGGGCGGGGAAGATAGCGGGCCGCATCACATCCCCTTCCCCTAGCTGTCTTTCCTGTACGGGTTGGGGAATAGGGATATCGGGATAGAAAATCAGCGTTGCCTTGGTCTGTTCCCTTCCGATGTTGTGTTCTGAAGTGAAAGGGCTGTAGGGACAGGAACCAACGAAGGACCCTGTTGTTATGTCCTTTATTCCTGGCCATCCACTCCAATGGAGCATGGTCTGTGTAGATGGTGAAGTCTCGGCACTCCAGGTAGTAGCGGAGGCTTGCAATGGCCCATTTGATTGCGAGGGCCTCTTTTTCCACTACAGCATAGTTTTTTTCGATGGGGAATAATTTCCTGCTGAGATACAGGATAGGCCTTTCGTTCCCTAGATCGTCTTTCTGTGATAGGACTGCCCCCAAACCCTGGTCAGAGGCATCAGTCTGTAAAATGAAGGGCAGGGAAAAGTTAGGGCTTACTAGGTCAGGGCATTTTTTAGATCGGAAAATGCCTGCCATAATAAGGGAGTGTGGTTTTTCAGGACAGCTTCTGTTTGGGTAGATTTCTGTAGGAGGGCTGTAAGGGGGGCTGCTCTCTGGGAAAAGTTGGGAACAAACCTCCGATAGTATCCCAGAAGTCCGAGGAAGGCTCGGAGGTCCTTTTTCGTCTGTGGAAAGGGAAGGGAGTGGATGGCTTCTGTTTTGCTTTTCTGGGGTCGTATCAGGCCTTCACCCAAGAGGAAACCCAAGTATTTAACTGTTTGTGCAGCAAGGGTGGTTTTAGCAGGGTTTATGGAAAAACCATAGGAGCCTAGGGAGGAAACGACATTTGAAAAATGTTCAAGATGTTGCGACCAGCTATCGCTGTAAATGATAATGTCGCCTAGGTAGGCTCCTGCATACAGAGAGTGGGGCCGCAGGACATGGTTCATGGCCCACTGAAAAGTAGCGGGGGCACCATGAAGCCAAAAAGGAATGACTATGAATTGGAACAACCCCTCCGGGGTGGAGAAGGCGGTTTTCCTTTTGTCCTGTTCTCTGAGGGGCATCTGCCAGTAGCCCTTGCAGAGGTCTAGGGTGTAAATGTATTTGGCTTTGCCAATCCTTTCGACCATTTCGTCAACCCGGGGTAAGGGATAGGTGTCGAAAGTGGATACCTTATTGACCTCCCGAAAATCAATGCAAAACCTGACAGACCCGTCAGGTTTTGGTACAAGGACAATAGGGGAATTTCAATCACTGACTGAGGGTTCTATGATCTCCATCCTTTGCATTTCCTCTATCTCTCTTCTTATGACTGCTCGACGAGCCTCTGGTACTCTGTAGGGTCGCAATCTAACCACTTTCCCTGGTTCTGTTTCTATGGCATGTTCGGTGATAGTGGTCCGTCCCGGATAAGAAGAGAAGACCCCTTTAACGGGAAACAATGCTTCTCGGAGCTCTCGGATTTGTATTGTGGTCAACTCGGGATCTAGGCAGGGATCAAAAGGGAAAGAAGAGGGCAACCCGGAACCGGACAAGACAGGTCGGGGTCCCTCCCATTTTTTCAGGAGGTTGATATGGTATATCTGGCACGTACCCCGAGTGGGATCCAGTTCAACCTCATAGGTAACCGGGGTAACTTGTCGCCTAATGGTATAGGGGCCTTGCCACTGTCCCAGGAGTTTTTGGTCTGAAGAGGGCATCATCAGGAGGACTAGGTCTCCGACAGTGAAGACACGGCTTTTAGTGCCCTTATCATACTGTCTCTTTTGGGCGTCTTGGGCACTTTCTAGGTTCTGTCTGACTATGTCCCGTATCTCTGCCAGATGGGTCCTTAAGTTGTCTATGTACTCTGGCAAAGGCCGGGTCCGATCGGGTTCTGCCTCCCAGGCCTCCTGGGCCATATCCAATAGAGTACGAGGGGGCCGACCATACAACAACTCATAAGGGGAATAGCCAGTGCGGCTCTGCGTTTTACACCGAATGGCGAAAAGAGCCAGTGGTAACATTTCTCCCCAGCGTTTGGCCTCTAACTCTAATCATTTTTTCAGGGTTTGTTTCAGCGTGGCGTTGTAACGCTCAACCAGTCCGTCCGTTTGTGGATGGTACGCTGAGGTCCTGATTTGTTTTATTCCTAATCGGGAACAAACCTGTTTTAGGAGTGCTGAAACAAAAGGCGTGCCCTGATCGGTCAGGATTTCCTGGGGAAACCCTACCCGGGAAAACACAGAAATAAGTGCTTTGGCGACGTTTTGAGCTGTGGGTTGGCGCAAGGGAATGGCTTCAGGGAAGCGAGTGGCATAGTCTACTATGACTAAAGCATAGCGACACCCGCTTCGTGAGGGTAGGAGGGGTCCTATGATGTCCATCCCTATTCTGCTAAATGGGATGTCAATGAGGGGGAGAGGTTTCAGTGGTACCCTAGGTGGCCGATAACGGCTATTTCTTTGGCATACCGCGCATTCACGGCAATTGGTTTTAATACGCTGGTGTACCCCTGGCCAGTAGAATTTTTCAAGGACTGCCTGACTAGTCTTCTCCTCTCCGAAATGACCCCCTAAAAGTTGACTGTGCGCTAAGAAGAGTACCTTCTCTTGAAATGGACCGGGGATCAATAGCTGTGGGTTCTGTTGTGCCCCCCCTTTCGGTATAACAGCCCATTTTTCTTGAAAAAGTAGGGACCTACTTGCAAGGGGTCCTCGTTGTCTAGGGCCCTTCCCCAGGCTTCTTGTAGGATCGGATCCTCTTGTTGGGCGGCCCTGAACTCCCGGTCTGTCTGCCATGGGTGTTCCTCAACAATCGTGGGATAGGCACAGGTATGGTCTTTCTTCTCCTTTCTCCTCTGACTTTTTGACTTGTGTGGTTTGGGTTCTGCATTCGGGGGGGACAGACCCTGGGAGTAGGGGGCCTCTTTCCACCACTGTGCAAGGGAGTCCGTAGTGTCCTGAAGGAGCAGGGGGAGTCCGGAGTAATCACTTCCCAAGATGACTTGTTCGGGTAGCGTCGGCACAAGACCGACCGTGCTGTACTTGCACCTGGGTTGTGGGGTAACGTTTGGTGTCCCCGTGTACGCACTGGATGGCTACCATTCCGGTAGGGGGGCCCACAGGGAGGGCTAGATCCTGAGGACGGAGAACGCTTTGGCGGCAACCGGTATTGGCTAGGGCAAGGACGTTTTGCCCGTCAATAGACACAGGACAGTGAAACAGAGGTGGTGCAGCCCCCGGAGTGTGGCAGACATAGTTCCGTACAAGGCCTATTTCCATCGGCTCCTCCTTCTGAGGGCATACTCGGGCTATGTGTCCAAAGCCACCACAATTGTAGCACTGAGGCCCAGGGTTAGGAGGACGGTACAGGACCGGTGGGGCCATGAGAGGAGCATGTTCTGGTCTCCGGGGTGGTAGCGGTCGGGAAGGACGAAGGGTCGTTGCGTGGTGAGGCTTATGTGCAGGTTCCTCCTTACTACGTTGAAGTTCTTGAGCCCGACTGTAGGCACAGGCTATTTCGACAGCCGTTTCCAGAGAGAGGTGGGAATGTTGCCGTACCCATCTCTGGGTAGCCGGGTGCAAGGAGTTCAGAAACTGTTCGAGGTAGATCTTACCTAGAATATCTTCCTTTGTGGATGCTTCTGGTCTGAGCCACCTGTTGGCGAGACCCTTGATTCTGAAAGAGAGAGCCCGGGGATTCTCTTGAGGCCCTTCTTTGGCCTGTCTCAGCTTTATTCTATGTGTGTCGTCGTCCACCCCGAGACGTTCCAGGATACATTTCTTTATCTCCGTGTACGGGTTGTTTCCCTGGATATTCGCCTGTTGGTAGGCGGCTTGCAAGTCACCAGTCAAAAGGGGACCCAGGTATTGTCCCCACCGATCAACTGGCCAGTTGGCGGCCTGGGCCAGTCTTCTGAAGGACTACGGATGGGAGAGAGGTCATTTGTCTTTGCTGTCCTTGGGACACTGTCAGTTTGCCAATTGCTTGTTCGTGTACAGTCCCTTGGCCCTTGAGAATGTCATGCAATTGTCCTCTGTCGTCCTCTGCGGTTTTCAAGAATTGTTCCATTAATTTACCCAGTTGCTCCTGGGAGTCAGCCATTCTTTTCATGACGGCCTCAATGCTTCCAGCAGATCCCACTTCTGACACCAGATGTGATGGTGGGTGTGCGGCGGGCTGGAAAATCAGGCAAGGAGGCCGGATGTAGTGGGCTATGCCGGTATTTATTTAACGTAAGAGTCAAGAAACAGGAGGTGCAATAGGGATTTCCAGGGATAGTCCGAGTTCTTCTCCGATGTTCGGGTCCGATTCTGTTCTTGGAGTCTTCTGGCCGGGTCCAACGTAGGGGAGGCACCTCAGAGGGCAATAAGAGACAACAAGGTACCGTTAGTCCGGAGGGAACTCTGTGAGTTTCCTTTTACCGACACCGGGGTAGTGAGGGTAGGAAAAAGAGGTCTGTGAGGAAAGGAAGGGGCCGGGAAAAGGGACGAAGGACGGGTATACAGCAAGAGTGGCAGACGCGTACGTGAAGAGAGGGCTTCAACACAGTGAGGGTGCTTTACAAATATAATACAGTGCAAGAACTAGTGGGCTAATACTGTGTGGTTCGTGCTTAAGAGAGGGAGGGGAACTTTACACGGTATTTACAACGAGCACCTAGCGTACTCTCAGGGGTTTTAAAAGTACTCACACGGTCCGCCGCAACTCTCCCAGTGAGTTGCAGCCGCTCTTCAGCCACCTCCTCAGGGACTCTACCAATCTTCTGACCACACGTCTTCTTCGGGATTCGCCTCGTCTCCGTCTTCTCCTCCAGTCCGAGTGTCCTGCCGCGATGCTCCGACGGCGTTCTGGGCTTCGCGTCCGTTTTTCACTGGTTCTGTCGCTACCTCCGGGGTGGAACTTCCGGGGTCGGAAGGAAGTGCTTCCTGTCGGCGGCTTCCGCTGATTGGATCCTGCAATACAGAGAGGGGCGGGAGTCTCCTTGTCATGGTTGCTGTTCCGATACGGTGTTTGTACACAGGAGAAGGACTGAAGGGGCTTGCAGCAGTTACATCCGATAGCGGTAGGTTTCTGGGAGGGCTCAGTCCGGGCAGGGAAGATAGCCGGGCCACATCACACGGGTGTAGGTGATGGGTTATTTCCGGTAACACAGTAGCACTGACGGTCTCCATTTCTTTCCTTTTGGCAAACCTCTGGGTGTAGCTAACACAACGGACGAGCCAACACCCCAAACCCTGCACAGCGACCCTGAAGAAGAAGGAGCGGAACAAGTGTCTGAATGTTACCTACCTGAGAGGGAGAAGATCAGCCTCGAGGAAGAACTTTCCGACCCTGTTGTAAAACCTAAAACTGTGTCTACTGACAATAAAACCTCTACTGTCAGACAATATATTCAGCCTCCACGTCTGTATATCCGCCTGCACTCCCACACCCAACATCATGTAGGCTTTGTGAATCAAAGAAAGAGGACTTTATAGATCTTATCTGTATATGCCCCTCTCCATACAAGGCACATGTTACTCTATTCAAAGGAGCTTTTAATGCAGGGGCATTCATACATGTAGGACAGCCATAATACAATGTCTTAATCCAGCTTACCCCCAATTAAATTTCAAGCTGATAAAGTTTCTGTCATTATATGGGAATTCATCACAGTCTCAAACTGAATTAACCATAATGCACCATCATAAGAGTGGACAACCGCCAACAATTGCATGTTGAAATGAACATTAATCTGCAAACACAGGCTGCTAGCCAAGAATATAAAAGTGTGACCTTGGCTATCCTGTTAATTGCTGGGGTCAATGGCTCCTATTAAGAGCCTATCTGGCAAAACACTGGGGTCAAAATGAGTTAGATCTCTCTTATAATTATTTGCACAAACAAGATGGTGGTATGTCGCAAGCTACTGCACTTATTGTGCTTTATGTAGTGGACTTTATCGCCTATTAATTTGAACTATTGCACTTTATTAAGCTGATCATTATTGATCTACTAATTACTCGACTTGTTGATCAAGAGGGTCCAATGTAATCTAGGTTTTATGTAATAGGCTCTTTTCTGTCTTATTTTATTCATTCGAGCAGCTCAAACGGACATAATCAAATACATTGTGTTGTTTTATATCTAGTGATTCGGCATGACAGTGGGATGATACCCACTATTTATGTATTTTACTCAAAATATTATCAGTAAGTTTTAAAAGTAACATTGTTATGGTTTTAATTAACCAAAACAATAAAGAATTTTGATTTGACCTCAGCAACCATGGTCACACGTTTCAATGGACTTTATTACAGACTTACCTCCCTCTGAAGGCAAAACAGTACTGTTGTTTCTAGTGAATTACATTACAAAGAGTGCACACTTTGTTCCCTTTCAAAAATGCCACCTTCTTTAAAGAAGTAGTGAGGTTACAGCGGTTACCAGCAGTCATCAGTTTAGGAGAGCTTTACTACACCAGTTGGGGGTCATGCATTGTACGTCAACTACTTTTCATCCACAGACGTTAAATCATGCATTGGAACAATATTTGTACACAGTGAATAGCACAATTCTATTAGAACACTCTCCATACTTTAGGCTGCACCCCTTTTTTCTGTTCCTCTGTTATCACCCCACATCTGGCCTACTGGATTTTGATCCTCCACAGTCTGTTCAGTTCAGGCCATCTTGTAAGACATATATGAGACCCAAAGGTCATTCCAAATTATTTAAGACTTTTAAAAACAAGAGTCAAGGTTTTCATTGTTAGATACCACATCCCTATCCAACGTTTAGTGTAGGGGAAAGAGTTTGGTCGTCTACTGACTGTCATGCCCTTCCTGGTATGCATCCAAAATTGGCTTCCAAATGTTTTGGTCTGTTTCTCATTATTAAGATCATTGGACCAGCAGCTCTTAGGTTGGGGCTTCCTAGTCATTGGAGAGTACACCATGTGTTCCATATTTCAGAAGTTATGAAGGCTCATTCTTTAACTTCATCCATCCCTCCCACCTTAGTGGATGGAACTCTTAAGTATAAGGTAGTGTGCAACTCTTGGGAACCAGCTTCTTTTGTTCACACCCTATGATTGGTCTCTCAGTTTCACAAAAAATTCCCATGACAGCCCAAATCTCAGAGGGACGAGGATAATTTGTGGGGTGAAGTGGAGGTTACTGTCAGGTCAGCAAAGAGATTATGGCATAAGAAGGCCAAGGAGACAGGGAACATTGAGAAGGTGGAAGACAAGATAATGGAAAATAGGGAATTACAGCAGAGTCATAGATTACAGAGTCACAGAGCACCAGCCATAAGTAAGATGTTTCCCATAGCTACACTTCTGGGTTATTAGAGGCAGTCAGTATATAAGATCTTAAAAGTACAGGGGCAAGCTGTGTGACAACATCTGCTGTTTTGACTCTCTCAACACATCGCTACAGTTCTCACCATGGTAGTCAGCTCCCACACCTTTATTGTTTTCTCCCTATTCGGTTTCCTCAGTCTTCATGTATATACTTGATCAACTATTGACCTCTATCCTATAGTATTAGCTTTGTATGTCAGTTATCTTCTCTCCACCAGACTCCCACCTTCCCAGTGCTGCAGTGATGTTCCATCCTTGTTTAGTTCTTTAGCAGGACTCCTTTTATGCCTGGGGACGAATTACAACTTTTCTCCTACTTGCTCTGGATGGGTACCTAGCCCACTTTAGCTTATGATGAGAGGCCATGTGCTGTGTGTCACCCATTCTGGCTATTCTCACAGCCCACCTGCAGGAGCATATCTGTCCCTTTCCCTCCTAACCTCATTTTACCCAGAGACATAGATGGACTACTTGGAGGAGGGGGGATGTCCTCGACCTCCACACATCAGAGTTCCCTTTTTTCGCGACGACCAGCAGTGTTCTAGAAGACCATATGTGTGCTATTGGCTGAAGCCCACTTGACTCTTAGGCTGACATTGACTCTTGGCTATGCCAGCCCACCCGCGATAGGAGAGGTCCTGTTTCGGCAGCAAAGAAACTGACCAGTGGGCATCAGTAGCATGTGGCTGCCAGGCGCTACCAGAAACCAGACACTGCTACTCCCACAAAGAAAAGGAAGTCATTGTCATGTTATTGAGGGTAGGGTGTGTAGCATTTTCACCTGGATCCTTATGGCAGTCATTTCTGAGTGAGCAGGGACCACAAGCCACTAAACCCGCTTTTAAAGGGGCTACATCAAAGTCACTGACCCACACAGAAAAGTGGGTACTCCACCTCCAAGACTATTCCTTTGAGATAGTGTATCAGCAGAGACCAGGGAACCCTGCAAAGGCACAGACGTTGGTGCAACTACTCTACAATGTGAAAGATGAATTCTCAGTCACTGACATTGGACTCCTCCAAAGGAGGCAACTTGTCATTCCCAAAGCTTTAACAGAGCAGATGTTCTACCTAGGACACCATGGGCATCAAGGCATTTTGAAAATGAATTTTAGGATCGGACGCAGAAGGTGTGGCTTCCTGAAAACGACTCACAAGTCACCTCCTACTTGAGTATCTGAACTACAAAATAACAGCCTTGATTAGGCTATTTACAAGTTTCTGAAAGACTGCACATGCTCTCATGAAAAGTCCTCAAACAGTTGTGCTATTGGGTCGCTGTCCAAGTGAGGACATTCCTTGTCTCTCATCATGGATCCCTGAAACTCTCAGCATCAGCACCATCCATGACCGGAGAAGATAAGCAAGTACCAAAGTGAGGAAACTTCAGAGGGTCATGACCAAAGACCTGCAGGATGGAGACTACGTGCTAAAGCATGATCCCACTGCCAGCAGTAATTTCAAATCATTGTTTTTCCTGAGGCCCTGGGTAGTGACTGAAATAAAAGGCATAATAGTTTCAGTGCAGGGAATGAATTTAGAGTTGACTTGCAACGACTTCAGGATGAAGAAGTCAAACATGTCTATAGTAGGGTTAGAGACATTTCGACCAGCCAGGAAGAGGGTTTGCAAAGAGATCTCTCAGATGAAGAGCGTATAGAGAGTGACAACGGACTCAGTCAAATGTCAGAACCAGAACTGTTGGATCAATTCCAAAGGTCAGAAGTTGGGTCCTCATCTGTCACTGAAGCCCAGAGCAGTAAAAATGGCCAGAGATGTACTCTCAGGTATAATCCCATTCAGGCTCAAAGATCTCAATACTTTGTTGCCTGACCAGAGATGGATTGTCTAGAAGCAAGAGGACTCCTGTTTGTCATGGTCCTGTTGTTTCAGTTTGGTTTCCATATTTTGAGAGGAATGTTGTGTCCAGGTAAACTATACATCTGGGAATGGGGTTTCAGGTTAGTGAACACGTCCCTTCAAGGACAGAATAATTGGCATGGCCCCTATGACTTAAGTGCTGTTAAAAACAAAAAGGTGCTACGCAAAAGGAAGTTTGGTGCAGCAGCTGGTTACTCACCACATGTATTGGTGTCTGACACCTGCGTTGCTCTTGATGCATGCAAGCCCCGTTGCATCTTCTATGCAATAATGAAGAATGAGATTGCGTGGTTTTGAAATCAATGGAGATGACCAATGTTTTAAAGGGTAACGTCTTCAGGTAGAATGATCAGTGGAAGTCTATAGGCGGCAGTGTACTTGTGTGGAGGGTGAAGATGAATCCAAGGAGGTTGAAACCCTCCAGATGAGGGTGAGTTGAGAGGCATGCACTCACTTATTTCTTTAAACCATTTTTATGTGGCATTCAAACTTTAATTTGATTGCTGCAACCTCTGTAAACCAAAATTGCATCTACCTGAAAGCAGTTGCTTGTTAAATGAAACTCTAAGGTTGGACTGGAAGTGTTGTCTCTGATGCAACACATTATATTACGATTTGTTCAGAATTGTTAGGGAAGGAAAACGTTGCGTGTGGATTGCTATTGCTAATGCTCATTTGCAGCTGTCCCTCAATTGGAGGAAGAAGCTATTCTATTCATACTCAAATGCAACAACACAATAGCTTTTGATGGGATACTAATCTACCGGCCACCTGGCCTCAGGAATCAATTTCTTTCCTCCATACAGACCGTCATGGAGTCCTGTATGGAGTATCCCAATTTTTCCCTACTGAGGGATTTTAATTTTCACTTAGAATCCACTGAATGTCGAGACTCCATCAATGTAATCGATGGACTAAAGAACTTTGACTTAAATCAAATCGTCACCGAGCCAACTCACATAGGTAAACATACTCTTGATGGCATCTTTACCAACTGTGCTCGGATCAAATTTAACAGAACCCTACCTAGGACGTGGACAGATCACAGCAAGGTTTTCTTTGAGTTATCACTTCCTGTACAGCCCCTCAAAGAATCAATCAATAAGAGAATGGTCATAACATGTTCCTGGTGAAAAATAAATACTCCAGATCTTGAATCCGTCTTCTGCTCCCACAACCCTTGTTTCGATACAGACCCTGACTCTGCAGCCCTCAACTTTGATGGCTGAATTGACTCTGTGGCCACTTAGTTAACCCCAGAGAGGCATATACGTAACATCAGGAAGCAACCATCAGCCCCATGGTACACACCTGAGCTTAAAGATCTAAAAAAAATGTAGGGCTCAGGAATGGGCACGGAGGAAAGATTACGCTGCAACTGGAAAAAAAACACCACAAGAAGGCGATTGAAACGTATAAAGAGGCAATAATCTCAGCGAAATCACACTTTTTTACTGAGAAAATTGGTTCTGCTAAAAACTCAGCCAGAGAACTTTTCAAAACAGTCTCTGCCTTATCTAAATTTTGCGAAAGCAAACAATTTAGCCCTAATATAGATTTCTGTGAGAGTTTTTCCATAACAAAGTAAAAAAAGGTATATGATGAGTTCACTAGCTGCCAAGTGGGGGACAACATGGATGTGTTTAACAAAGGCAAAGCTACTATGCAGGCTCACCTACAAAAGTTTAATCACTTAACGTCAGAACAACTTGAGAGGATTACATTGTCAACAAAATCGGGATCCCCACTGGACCCCTGTCCATCTAAGGTCCTTCATACTGTCCCCAACATTATTGCAGACCACTTACCATCCCTCCTTAACAACAGCTTCCCTAACACCTGGAAAAAATCCCAAGTTTGGGCCATTTTGAAAAAACCTTCCCATGATCCTACGGAGGTTAACAATTACCAGCCAATCTCCCGTCTGCTATTTCCATCTCGAATTTTTGAAAAAGCTCTTAACAAAGAACTGCTTCTTTTTCTAGAGTCTAATGATAAACTGGGCCCTGTACAACATGGATTTCTGCCCCTACACAGCACAGAGCCTGCACTGATTGCTGTCACTGAGGAGATTTGTTTTCCAATAACACTGCGGAGGGAAGGCTATTCTGATTTTGCTCGACCTCTCAGCCCCATTCGATATGGTTTATTCACCAAATACTCATCCATTGCCTGTCCGAAATAGGGATCACAGGCGAAGCCTCTAACATACTTAGATCCTATTTACCAGACAGAGAACAAACCGTAGTGATGGGAGAACATAAATCTCACCCCTATGCCCTGCCGTGCGGGGTGCCTCAGGGATCTTCCAATCTCCAACCTTGTTCAATATCTACGTTACCACATAGGCAAAACTCATTCGCTCTCATGGCTTTACTGCCATTTGTTATGCAGGTGACACTCAAATAGTGGTGTCTTTATCCACAAAGCCTGAGGACGTGGCAACTAAATTTAATCCAACATTTAATAATATCGAATTTTTTATAGTGTATTTTATGTGTTAAAAGTGTTTATTTATGTTATAATGTAATTTAATGTTATTTAAATTTTGCGTAATTTAATTCTGTAGCGGGTTGTGGGTTTATAGGGGAATAGGGTGGAAAGTAATTTAATTATAATTAATTAAAGATATAAATGTATTTATTGGTATTTGTTTATAATTAATTGTTAATTAATTTTTATTTTGTAATTAATTACATTTTAATTGCCAATTAATTTTATTTAATTGATTAATTGATAATTATGTTAATTTAACTAATTTAATTTCTGTAGCGGGTTGTGGGTTTATAGGGGAGTAGGGTGGGAAGTAATTTAATGAAATATGTTAATTTATGTAGTGTTATTTATTTATAATTAATTGTTAAATAATTTTTATTTGGTAATTAATTACATTTTTATTGAGAATTAATTTTATTAAACTGATTAATTGATAATTATGTTAATTTTACTAATTTATTTTCTGTAGTGGGTTGTGGGTTTATAGGGGAATAGGGTGGGAAGTAATTTAATTATAACTAAATACATATGTTAATTTTTTTGGGGTATTTATTTTATTTTAATTGTTAAGTAAGTTTTTAATTACTAATTAATTAATTGTTAATTTGTAATTAATTAGTATTAATAGATAACTTATTATAATGATTAAATTAAATTAGTATTTGCAATTATTTGTAATTAATTAATTTTTATATTATATTAAATTGGTAATTACTTTTAATTATTTTTTTATAGATATTAATATATATATTTTTTTATTTAATATATGAAGTATCTACTTTCCCTACTGTTGCACTCACTGGAGTGGGAATAGTAATTTTAACCCCTACGCTATCCAACGCTTTCCCTACTGTTGCACTCTCTGGAGTGGGAATAGTAATTTTTACCCCTACGCTATCCAACCCTTTCCCTACTGTTGCACTCTTTGGAGTGGGAATAGTAATTTTTATCCCTGCGCTATCCAATGCTTTCCCTACTGTTTCACTCTCTGGAGTGGGAATAATAATTTTTATACCCCTACGCTATCCAACGCTTTCCCTACTGTTGCACTCTCTGGATTGGGAATAGTAATGTTTACCCCTACGCTATCCAACGCTTTCCTTACTGTTGCACTCTCTGGAGTAGGAATAGTAATTTTTACCCCTACGCTATGTAACCCTTTCCCTACTGTTGCACTCTCTGGAGTGGGAATAGTAATTTTTACCCCTATGCTATCCAACGCTTTCACTAGTGTTGCACTCTCTGGAGTGGGAATAGTAATTTTTACCCCTACGCTATCCAACGCTTTCCCTACTGTTGCACCCTCTGGAGTGGGAATAGTAAGTTTTACCCCAACGCTATCCAACCCTTTCCCTACTGGTGCACTCTCTGGAGTGGGAATAGTAATTTTTACCTCTATGCTATCCAACGCCTTTCCTACTGTTGCACTTTCTGGAGTAGGAATAGTAATTTTAACCCCTACGCTATCCAACGCTTTCCCTACTGCTGCACTCTTTGGTGTGGAAATAGTCATTTTTACCCCTACGCTATCCAATGCTTTCCCTACTGTTTCACTCTCTGGAGTGGGAATAGTAATTTTAACCCCTACGCTATCCAACGCTTTCCCTACGGTTGCACTTTTTGGAGTGGGAATAGTAATTTTTACCCCTACTCTATCCAACGCTTTCCCTACTGTTGCACTCTTTGGAGTTGGAATAGTAATTTTTACTCCTACGCTATCCACCGCTTTCCCTACTGTTGCACTCTCTGGAGTGGGAATAGTAATTTTTACCCCTACGCTATCCAACCCTTTCCCTACTGTTGCACTCTCTGGAGTGGGAATAGTAATTTTTACCTCTACGCTATCCAACGCCTTACCTACTGTTGCACTGTCTGGAGTGGGAATAGTAATGTTAACCCCTACGCTATCCAACGCTTTCCCTACTGTTGCACTCTTTGGAGTGGGAATAGTAATTTTTACCCCTACGCTATCCAATGCTTTCTCTACTGTTTCACTCTCTGGAGTGGGAATAGTAATTTTTACCCCTACGCTATCCAACGCTTTCCCTACTGTTGCACTGTCTGGATTGGGAATAGTCATTTTTACCCCTACGCTATCCAACTCTTTCCCTGCTGTTGCACTCTCTGGAGTGTGAATAGTAAGTTTTACCCCTACGCTATCCAACCCTTTCTCTACTGTTGCACTCTCTGGAGTGGGAATAGTAATTTTTACCCCTACGCTATCCAACGCTTTCTCTACTGTTGCACTCTCTACTGTTGCACTCTCTGGAGTGGGAATAGTAATTTTACACTTCCGCTATCCTATGGTAATAATATTTGATATTTTTTAAATATATTATGTTACTATATATATATGTTTTAACAAATATGATTGTACATTTTTTTTCATAAACTTTAATTAATTATTTAATTATTATAGGTTAATTTAGGTATTTTTAAGTATATTTTAGTAAATAATTTTTAATATTAATTTAATTTAACATTGTTTTTAATAAAGTCGATATTTTTACAAACAATATTTTTGTAAACAATATGTTTTACTCGATATATTTGTACTTACCTGTTTGTACATACAAAGTCGATATTCTGTCTGTCGATATTTTTTCGCCGATATTTCTGGTAGTCGATATTATGTCTCTCGATATTATGTCAGTGATCCGTATGGTTCATATTATCAGGTGGATGCATGACAACTGCTTAAAGTTGAATACTGACAAAACCGAAGTGGTATTGTTTGACAAGAATACTTCCTTTTGGAATACTTCCTGGTGGCCGGAAGCAGCTGGACCTTGCCCATCGCCAGTAAAAAGGTAAAAAACCTCTGCGTCACTATAGATGACCATTTATCATTCTCTGATCAGGTTAACTGCATTACACCATCATGCTTTTTTATGGTGACGACCCTACAAAAAATCTCACCTTTAAACTGCATGGAGGGACTGTATTATCTCCCTCTATTTCAAGTGACTGGAAAGAAGTCACGGCGCGGGAGAGAAGCCCCCAACATCCTAGAACAAAAGCCTCGAGTGCGAGGAACTCAGAGAAATCTCGCACGGGCTCTCGCGAGAGTAAGAGCCGCCATTTTAAGGTCAGGCGAAGCCTGGATTGGTCTCGAAATCACGCAAGATCTTGGCGGCCATTTTGAAGTCATGCAATTGTGATCAAGCGGGAGAGGTCCGGCAGCCATTTTAGGGCCAGGAAACAAAGAGCAAAGGCAGAACAAGTGCCAATAAGAGCACAGCAAAAAGAATAAAGCACAAGCAAATACAAAAGTAAGCAAGACTGTAATAAAGAAGGAAAGGAAAGATAAAATAAAGCTGCAGAATAGCTAACAAGACATCAAAGAGACATAAGAAGAAACAACAGAGAAGAAAAAGGCAACAAGCAAGTGACATCTGAGGAATAGTGAGAGTGCATCAAACAAAGACCATAGAAGAAAGAAAGTGTGAAAGAGGCGCTGCAGGCCCAAAGATGACTGAACAAAGGAGTGAGAAACAGAGCGCCCAATACCGCAGACCTCTCCCATTCAACTTATCAGAGCCGCAAGTAGGGATCGGATGGGAGTGATGGATTCGAAAATTCGAGTGGTACATGCGTGCCACGGATGTAACAGAGGCCAAACAAATGGATCTGTTTCTAAATCTGGTAGGCGATGAAGTAGACGACCTGCGAGTAACACTCCCAGATGAAGAGACGTCGACATACAAAGGGCTAATAAAGTGTCTCTCAAGCAAATTTGATCCACAAAGAAACGTTGACTTTGAGAGGTACACTTTCACAATAGCATTTCAGCATACGGATGAATCGCTTGATGACTTCGCGACACGGCTGTGCAAGCTGGTGACACACTGTGAATTCAACAAGTTTGACAATGAACAAGCGATTTACGTGCGCATCATTGAAGGATGTCGTGACACGGAATTCCGTGCGAGGATTCTGAAAGAACCAATCGCGCTGGAGAAAATCTTGTCATTGGCAAAGGCATAGGCAAGGGCAACGGTGCAAGCGAAACAGATGTAGCGGGGCAAGGAACGGCGAATAGAACAACCCCCCTGCATGGCGGAGAACAACCGCACAAACACCTGGAAGAAAGGGTACAATGAACAGGCGGCAAGGAAGCAACCAGAAATTACCTGCTAAAGATGTAGACTTGAATTCCCATACAAAGACGCATGCCCCGCAATGGGCCAGACATGCAGGAAATGCAACAGGAGCAATCACTTTGCCAGTGCATGTCTGGGACTGCAGTTCAGAAGTGAGAGAGGAAGACCGGGATGACCGCGGACGATGACGAGCAGGCATGCCAGACACATGGATCCGACAAACATTATCTCATCAGCTGAATCAGGGAAAGAAGAGGAAGAAGAAAAGGTAGAACGCCTATTCCTCATGTCCAATGCTGTTGCCGTGTCCACCGAAGAAGACATGAGTCGAGAAAGCATCCACCTGATGGGGAAAAATGAAGTAAAAAACAGAGACCGTGACTATAGATGTGGGGCCACACAAAACACGGTTCGTGCTAGACAGCGAAGCCACATGCAACATCATGTGTGTATCCGAAGATGGAAGTAAAGCCGGTGCTGATGCCTTCCAGAGTTGATGTATTCCCGTGGGGATCAAGAAAACCAGTGATGAACATGGGAAAGTTTACAGAGAACTTGACATATAAAGGCCAAACAATAAAGGAAGACATACATGTACTCAAGGTTGACATTCTGGCACCGTGCCTACTGAGCAATGTCACGGCGCAGGTAATGGGCCTCCTCGCAATGACATACCACATGTCAGAGAAGAAAAGCATCCTGCGAGAGTATCCCGGACGTCTACAAGGACTAGGGAAGCTAAAAGGACGACAAATAACACTGCACATCAATGAAGCAGTAAAACCAGTGGCTCAACACCATAGGCGAGTACCGATACACCTACAACCACAAGTAGAGGAAGAAATTGAAGCGTTGCTAAGTCAGGACATCATAGAGCCGGCGGAGGGACCGACGCCATGGGTGTCGCCAATAGTGGCAGTGCCAAAGAAGAACACATCCATAATTCGCATCGTGTTGACATGAGAATACCGAACACAGCAATCGAACGTGAAAGACACCCTGGACTGCACCTCAAAGACTTTATCAGCTGCCTGACAGGTATACGACGATTCTCAAAGCTGGACCTGTGCAAAGGATATAATCAGCTAGAACTTTACCCTCAGTCTAGATACATCACAACATTTTCCACGCGCATGGGTCTCTTATGATACAAGCTTTTGAGTTTTGGAATCTCATCGGCTGCTGAAATATTCCAAGAGACGATACGGCAAGTAATAAGGCCGGTAAAAAACAGTCTGAACTATAGTGACGACATTCTGGTGTTCGGCAAATCAGATGATGAACATGACAAAGCACTGCGAGACGTATGCTCACAGCTAGAACAAGCAGGACTGACACTAAACGAGGACAAGTGCGAAATTGGGTGAGACGAATTGGTGTTCTTTGGACACATTTTCTCCAAAAAAGGGATGCGACCAGATCGCAGCAAAATGGACACACTAGAAAAAGCAAAACATCCAAGCGACGTTGCAGAAGTAAGGTCATTCCTCTGGTTTGCTAGCTACTGCGCAAGATACATAAAAGACTTTGCCACGGTAAGCACGCCACTGAGAGAACTGACCAAACTAGGCTAGACCTTCATGTGGACAGAAGACTGCAACAAAGCATTTATAGCCATCAGACAAGCAGCGATAGCAGTAGACCACCTTGCATACTTTGATCCACTGTTATGCACAGAATTGACGGTGGACGCCAGCCCGGTGGGGTTGGAAGTGATACTGGCACAACACAGGCCAGACAAAGACTCACAAAGATGCATAGTAGCCTAGGGAAGCAAGAGCCTGTCCGACATCGAGAGGGCATACTCTCAGCCGGAGAAAGAGTGTCTGGCAGTAGTATGGGCATGTGAGCACTATCACATGTTCATATATGGGAAACCATTCACCATCATAACGGATCACCAGGCACTGGTAACGATCTATGGAAACCCTAATGCGAAAATACCACCCCGAATAGAGAGGTGGGGCATAAGACTCGTGGACTACAACTTGCAAGATCATACACAAACCAGGAAAAGAGCACAACCCGGCAGACTACATGTCAAGGCACCCTCTACCGCATGCACCTGAGGCAACTTCAATGGTGGAGGAGTACCTGAACTTTGTACTAAAACATAATACTCCGGCATCGATAAAGATGGAAGAACTGGAACAAGAAACAGAGAGGGATCCAACAATGCAAGCGATCAAAACAGTGACAAGACAGCAGAGGTTGAGGCATGTCAACAACAACAGCATCATGGAAAAAGGGGTGATCAAAGAAGAAATGTTGGCATTCAAAAAGATCCATGAAGAGCTCTCACAGACCAAGAATGGAATAATGATGAGAGGAACGAGAATAGTAATGCCAGGAGCGCTGAGGAGACAGAGGTTGGACTTAGCGCACAAATCACATAGAGGCATGGTAGCAACAAAGAAAATGCTACCGGAAAAAGTGTGGTTCCCAGGATTAGACAACATGGTAGAAGCCGCAGTCGCACACTGCCATATCTGTCAAGTGACAGGACAGCCGGCAAAACCGGAACCACTACAGATGTCAGAGCTCCCGAAGGGAGTGTGGACGGAGTTGGCAGCTGATTTCTATGGGCCCCTGGAGACAGGAAACTACCTGCTTGTGATAATTGATGAATTTTCCAGGTTTCCCATTGTGCGGCAAGTGGCGTCAACATCAGCAAGCGCGGCGCTACCGGCTATGGACGACGTTTTCGCGGCGTGGTGCTCCTTGCAAACTCTAATGACTGACAATGGTCCACCCTTCTCAGGGGAGGAGTTCAGAAAATTCATGGACTACCTAGGGATCCGTCACCAGAAAATAATGCAGTTGTGGCCACAGGCAAATGGCATGGCAGAAAGGTTCATGGAAACGATAAAGAAGGCTGTACAACGAGCTAAGCTGACACAGATATCGATAGGGCAGGCCCTGTGCCAAATACTAAGGGACTATTGAAACACTACTCACAGCTCCACAGGGCTGTGTCCCACTGAGCTAGTGCTGGGCCGGTTGAGCAGGGCGAGGATACCGCAGCTGGAGGCGGGAGCAAAGAAAGAGCGAGGCAGTATTGCCACCAAAGATCAGGAAGCAAATTAAAAATTAAGATATACGCAGACGCAAGGAGGCACGCCACTCCGGCGCAACTAAAGCAAGGAGACAAAGTGGTAGTGCGGCAAAGACAGCTGAGGAAGTCAGACAGCCTGTTGTCGAAGGAGCTGCTGACGGGGACTGAAGTGAAAGGGCCCATGATAACAGCATCAGCAGGGCACTACCACATCACAAGAAACAGCTCACACTTCAAGGAATTGAAGGTCGCGGAAGAAGACAGACAGGCAACTGCTCTGGAGGACACCAGACAGGATGAAGGCATGCAGACGGACAAAGGAGAGACACTGCAGAGAAGAGAATGCAAAAGGCCAAAGAGACTGATTAAAGAGATGCGATGTGATGTGATGAGTTTCATCTCTCTCTCTCGCTCTCTCTCTCTCTCTCTCTCTCTCTCTCTCTCTCTCTCTCTCTCTCGCTCTCTCTCTCTCTCTCTCTCTGTCAGTGAAAACAGGTGGTGTCACAACTATGTTTGTTTTGCACAAGGGGGGTAGATGTCGTGCCCTGGACATAGGGCACTAGGACCCTGGACAACGAGTGGTGGGAGGGGGCAGGAAACCGGACACCAGTTCCGGTCAACACACACACGGACAGACACAGAGGAACTGACGAGGGTACAGGACGTAACAAAGCGAGCTGTAAGGATAAGAAAGAAAGATACCGGATTATAACCCTTGGTCCATGTCGTGATTTCAGTGTGCAGACACAACACTGTTAGAATTGGGGGTCTCTGGTTGGCGCAGGTCTGTACTTGCGACAAGCAGGAACCCTCTCCTCTAAGTCAGGGCAAAGGAGTACTCTCCAGAAATAACCCCTGCATACCCTTTAGGTAGTGTGGCGCAAGCAGTCAAGGCTAATCTCAGGAGTACATGTAGCTAAGCATTTGCAATGTCACATACAATAATTCATTAACCCACCACACAATGACACAAGACTGTTGGTTCTGTAAACATATCTCTTTTATATAACTCTTAAGCAGGCTTCAGGTACAGTCTTTAAGTGATTTACAGATGGTTCCTGTTACGTTTCAAATACCACCGTTCTTGAATAGCAGGGACAGTACTTTAGAATGCTTTCAGTCACTTTTAAAAACGGCTTCCTCGTGAAAAATGGGTCAAGTTACACTTAAACAAATGCCACCGTTATTTATCAGCAAGTTGTGGCCTGAAAGCAATGTCCCTGATCTAACCCGTGTTGGCAATCCTTAGAAGTGGTCCGACAATGACCTGGGCAAGGTCTGCAGCGTACTGACTCCATTTGTTAAGGTTGGTACGCCTTGGAGCGCCTCGGTACGACGATCGGCAGCGGCCCTACTAACTATCACGCATCCCGCGTGAGACGTGTACACCTAGGGAAATGCAAAACAATGGTACGAGCCGTAACCAGCTTGTGCGGCTCGTACTGCGGGGTGATTTCAGCGTACTGGGCACTTTTTAGAGGCACGAGGCGCACCTGCAGCTGGGCTACAAGCGCACTGTTCACAGTGCACAGTTCTCTGTTTACGGCGAAGCGCACCAAGATACCTTCACTTTGGAGTCTGGACTCGAGGCGGACGGTGCCAGGCCGGGCCGTTCGGTTCGGCCGCCGGGAGGGGTTCGCGACGTACCAGCTGCTTCTTCTTCTGTGGGGTACGCTTCAGGCAGACAGGGGTGTACACAAGCAGTTGCGGAGCACACAGGGCTATGGGGAAAGAAGAACGTTGCGGGCCCGAGCCCATGACGAGCCCTGTGCGTAGAGGTGGGGGGTAAGCTTCTGGTGGGGTCACACGCTGATGGGACGAGCAGTGTGCGACCTCTATAAATACTATTTATACATGCTCCCTTGAGCCGGTGGAGGTGACGACCTCGAGACAATACACCTGCGCGCCATAAGAGGTATCTGGATCTATGAATATTTTCAGAAGCCCGCGCAGCAACCCCATGCACACGCCTAATCCCTGCAGATGAGAGGTAATGACCTCGAAACACGTGTCCAGGGATGGCAAGCACATTAGTGAACACCCTCAAGACTCAAGACTCGGGTAGAAGCGCACCCGCTGATACCTACTACATCGACCATCTTGCTCCGGGGTCACACGCTGATGGGACGAGCAGTGTGCGACCTCTTTTGGAAATACTATTTATACAGGCTCCCTTGAGCCGGTGGAGGTGACGACCTCGAGACAACGCATCTGCGCGCCATAAGAGGTATCTGGACCTATGAATATTTTCGGCAGCCCACGCAGCAACCCCGTGCACACGCCTAATCCCTACTGATGAGAGGTAATGACCTCGAAACACGTGTCCAGGGATGGCAAGCACATCAGTGAACACACTCAAGACTCAAGACTCGGGTAGAAGCGCACCCGCTGATACCAACTACATCGACCATCATGCTCCGGGGTCACATGCTGATGGGACGAGCAGTGTGCGACCTCTTTGGAAATACTATTTATACAGGCTCCCTTGAGCCGGTGGAGGTGACGACCTCAAAACAACGCACCTGCGCGCCATAAGAGGTATCTGGGCCTATGAATATATTCGGCAGCCCACGCAGGAACCCCGTGCACACGCCTAATCCCTACTGATGAGAGGTAATGACCTCGAAACACGTGTCCAGGGATGGCAAGCACATCAGTGAACACACTCAAGACTCAAGACTCGGGTAGAAGCGCACCCGCTGATACCAACTACATCGACCATCATGCTCCGGGGTCACATGCTGATGGGCCGAGCAGTGTGCGACCTCTTTGGAAATACTATTTATACAGGCTCCCTTGAGCCGGTGGAGGTGACGACCTCAAAACAACGCACCTGCGCGCCATAAGAGGTATCTACACCTATGAATATTTTCGGCAGCCCGTGCACACGCTTAATCCCTGCTGATGAGAGGTAATGACCTCGAAACACGTGTCCAGGGCTGGCAAGCACATCAGTGAACACCCTCAAAACTCAAGACTCGGGTAGAAGCGCACCCGCTGATACCTACTACATTGAACATCATGCTCCGGGGTCACACGCTGATGGGACGAGCAGTGTGCGACCTCTTTTGGAAATACTATTTATACAGGCTCCCTTGAGCCGGTGGAGGTGACGACCTCAAAACAACGCACCTGCGCGCCATAAGAGGTATCTGGGCCTATGAATATATTCGGCAGCCCACGCAGGAACCCCGTGCACACGCCTAATCCCTACTGATGAGAGGTAATGACCTCGAAACACGTGTCCAGGGATGGCAAGCACATCAGTGAACACACTCAAGACTCAAGACTCGGGTAGAAGCGCACCCGCTGATACCAACTACATCGACCATCATGCTCCGGGGTCACATGCTGATGGGCCGAGCAGTGTGCGACCTCTTTGGAAATACTATTTATACAGGCTCCCTTGAGCCGGTGGAGGTGACGACCTCAAAACAACGCACCTGCGCGCCATAAGAGGTATCTACACCTATGAATATTTTCGGCAGCCCGTGCACACGCTTAATCCCTGCTGATGAGAGGTAATGACCTCGAAACACGTGTCCAGGGCTGGCAAGCACATCAGTGAACACCCTCAAAACTCAAGACTCGGGTAGAAGCGCACCCGCTGATACCTACTACATTGAACATCATGCTCCGGGGTCACACGCTGATGGGACGAGCAGTGTGCGACCTCTTTTGGAAATACTATTTATACAGGCTCCCTTGAGCCGGTGGAGGTGACGACCTCGAGACAATGCACCTGCGCGCCATAAGAGGTATCTGGGCCTATGAATATATTCGGCAGCCCACGCAGGAACCCCGTGCACACGCCTAATCCCTGCTGATGAGAGGTAATGACCTCGAAACACGTGTCCAGGGATGGCAAGCACATCAGTGAACACCCTCAAGACAGGTAGAAGCGCACCCGCTGATACCTACTACATCGACCATCATGCTCCGGGGTCACACGCTGATGGGACGAGCAGTGTGCGACCTTTTTTGGAAATACTATTTACACAGGCTCCCTTGAGCCGGTGGAGGTGACGACCTCGAGACAACGCACCTTATGCCATAAGAGGTGTCTGGATGTTAGAGGGCGACCTCAGGGGAGGGCAGGAAGTGTACCTGACCACCCTAGGATCCACCCCCCTAGTTGCGAGGTGATCTTTGGGGTCCTGCCGGACCAGGAGAGTCAGGGAGCCACGAGTCACTGAGCAGGGCTCAGGTGTTCCAAGGTTGTAGGGGAGCCGCGAGTCACTCAGCAAGGCTCAAGCACGATGTCGGAGGCTTACGATCTTTCGGGGAGCCGCGAGTCACTCAGCAGGGCTCAGGTGTTCCAAGGTTGCACGGGAGCCGCGAGTCACTTAGCAGGGCTCAGAGGTTTCAAGGTTGCAAGGGAGCCGCGAGTCACTCAGCAGGGCTCAGGTGGTTCCAGCAGAAGTCCTTCTCTGCCAAGCGATCCGCGACCACGTCAGCAGGGCTCTCGTCGTTCCAGAATCGAATCTATCGCTAGTCCCGGAGCCTCCCCAGTTATAGGACTGCTCCTCTTTGATCTCCGGAGTTCTGGTCTGCACGGGTCTTGGCACCTGGGGGCCGCTTGTTGGGGTTTCCTGCCACGCGGCCCTTTGGTCCATTCAGGTCGGGTTCGGGAGGAGTTCTAGACACACAGCAGGCGTGGAGCCAGCCCTCCGGGTGGCCGGAGGGGCGATCGAAACCCACTTCTCGAGGAGTGGTCGGAGGTGTGAAGGATACTGCTCCTCCCTCTCTCACTCAAGGGGAGTGCTCTGTCCTCCAGCCAAGGTGGCGCCTCTCAGCCTCGGCTGTGCTGGCCCGGGTGGCCATCTTAGGTGCCGGAGAGTGGGCACACAGGGCCTACTGGCCGGGAAGATGGAGGCACGGGCTGGGAAGTCCGAGGATGGTCATGGTTAACATGGAGGGAAGGGTTGGCTAGGCCGGGGGACTCAGGGGTCTGTGGTGGTGTAAAGCTCGGAAGGGGGTGCTACGGGTCAGGGAGGACCATGCCACGAGGCCGGGTCTAACATGCGTTCCCCCCAGCTGAAAGTCGGGGAGAACAACCCATCCTCTTGGGGGTTCTCTTCGCTGAGGCGGAAGAACCTGGAGAGGCCGTCAGCGTTGGCGTGGTTGGTATCAGGGCGATGCTCTACAGTGAAATCCATCCCCTGGAGGGAGATCGACCATCGCAGCAGTTTGGGGTTCTCGCCCGCATCTGCATCAGCCACCGCAATGGTCGATGATCCGTCTGAACTCGGAAATGAGTTCCAAACAAGTAGGGTCGTAACTTCTTGAGGGCCCAGACTACGGCAAACGCTTCTCGTTCGATGGTGCTCCACCTCTGCTCTCTGGGGAGTAGCCTCCGGCTAATGAAGGCTACAGGCTGATCCAGACCTTCCTCATTCAGTTGGGATAATACGGCCCCAATGCCGTGTTCCGAAGCATCGGTCTGTACCACAAACTCCTTTGAGTAGTCAGGGGCTCGTAGCACGGGGGCAGTACACATGGCTCTTTTGAGGGCGTTGAACGCTTCTTGGCAGGTAGGGCTCCACTGCACTTTCTGGGGCTGCTTTTTGGACATTAGCTCTGTGAGGGGACCTACGAGGCTGCCGTACCCTCGGATGAACCTCCTGTAGTAACCGGCGAGGCCCAGAAAGGCTCGGACCTCTGTTTGGGTGGTGGGTGGTTCCCAGGCTTGGATGGCGTTGATTTTAGGCTGCAGAGGGGTGACATGCCCACTTCCGACCTAGTGCCCCAGGTAGACCACCGATCCTTGCCCGATTTGGCATTTGCTGGCTTTCACTGTGAGGCCTGCCTGGAGCAGGGCCATCAACACTCTCCAGAGGTGCCGGAGGTGCTCACTCCATTCTGAACTGAAACCGCGATATCGTCCAGATATGCGGCACTGAACTCTTCCAGCCCGGCCAGGACTCTGTTTACCAGTCTTTGAAAAGTGGCCGGGGCATTTTTCATCCCAAAGGGCATCACGCAAAAGCGATAATGCCCGTCCGGGGTGGAGAAAGCGGATCGCTCCTTGGCTCCCTCTGTGAGCACAATTTGCCAATACCCACAGGTCAAGTCAAAGGTGCTAAGAAAATGAGCAGACCCGAGACGTCAATGAGCTCATCGGCGCGGGGAATGGGGTGAGCGTCGGCTCGGGTGACTGCATTGAGCCCCCGGTAGTCCACGCAAAACCTTAGTTCAGGGGCGACACCGGGGGCAGCGGCTTTCGGGACCAGCACCACTGGACTGGCCCAGGGGCTGTCTGAGGGTTCGACCACCCCTAAGGACAACATCTTCGAGACCTCGGCCTGGATGCAGGACCAGACTCGATTGGGGACTCGGTAGGCTCTGTGTCACACCGGCGGGCTGTCTCCGGTGTCCTCTCTTCCCCCAATTATTTGGCGATATCATCTCGCAACTCGCGATTAATCATGCTAACATCATGATTATTGGCGATTTCAACTATTGGCCATCTGATGCCCGCGAAAGCCAATCTTCTATGGAGTTCACTGATCTTCTAACCAGTATGAACTTTCACCAGCATGTTCATACTCCCACCCATCACAAGGGCCACATCCTAGACCAAGTCTGGACGTCCAATCTCGATATTTCCCCCCCTCTGTTCTTCCCTGTTCTTGGTCCGACCATTGCTCCATTTCCTTTTACCTTCATCTTCATACTTTCTGCCCCCCCCCCCTGTTAAGAATATTTCTGCTCGTAACTGGAAAAATGCAAATCTGTCTGACTTTCATGCTTTACTGGCCTCTTCCCCACCCACACCCTCGATTTCGGTAGCCGATCAGGCTGCTCACCTTGAAGAATGGCTACTCCTTGCATGCGACAAAGTTTCCCCTTTTAAAACAATTAAAGCCAAGCGTCCTCATGACGCCCAGCGATGGTTTTCTGTCCAACTTAAAGCGGACAAACTTGCTCTCCGACAAGCCGAGCGCCGCTGGAGGTGCAACTACGATCTCCAGCTCAGAACTGTCTATGTAGATACCTTAAAGTCTTACAAAAAATCGATTTTGGCAGCTAAAACCGCCTACTTTTCCCATAAGATAATGGACTCCAACAACAAAACCAAAGACATCTTTTCCATTGTCAATGAGCTTTCCCTGCCTGACAGGGTCACACCTCAACCCCAACCCACCCAAACCTTATGTGACTCCCTCAACTCCTACTTCATTGACAAAATTTCTACCATTAAAAATAATATCCCTTCCCCCTCATCCCCTCTACCCCCTCCTCTCCCCCCCATGAACACTAGTCGTCTGACAGAGTTTCCGCCAATCTCACTAAAAGAATTTTCTTCACTGCTCAATAAAGTCAGTTCAGGCTCCCCTAATGACTGTTGCCCCCCTCAGATCCTGAGAGAGGCCTTCCTGGCCTGCCCTGGCCCCCCTCTAGCCTTGCTCAACAACTCTTTAGCTACTGGAGAAGTCCCTCGCTCCTTCAAACAGGCAGCTGATCTACCCATCCTAAAAAAAACTAATGCGGATCCCACAATTTTAAGCAACTACAGACCCATCACCCTTCTCCCCTACCTAGGAAAGATCCTGGAGACTTATGTCACCCGCTGCCTTAGCTCCTTCATCGAGAAATCCTCCTTCCTGGATGCCCAACAAGCTGGCTTTAGACCCCTCCATTCCACCGAGGCGGTCATAGTAGCCGTCATGGATGCCCTCAGGAAAGGTGCCGACAAAAATATCTCACAGGCCCTTGTCCTGTTGGACCTGTCGGCAGCATTTGACACGGTCGATCAAGTCAAGTCAAGTCAAGAGATTTATATAGCGCGCTACATACCCATAGGGTCTCAAGGCGCTTGAGGAAGGGTGGAGAATTACTTGTCGAATATCCAAGTTTTAAGTTGCTTTCTGAATGCTAGGTGATTCTGAGTAAGGCGAAGGTGAGTGGGAATAGAGTTCCAAGTTTTAGCTGCCAGGTAGGAGAAGGATCTACCTCCCATGGTGGTTTTGTTGATGCGAGGTACAGTGGCAAGGGCTTGGTTGGAGGATCGTAGCTGATGGGAGGGGGTGTAGAAGGACATTCGTGTGTTGAGGCATTCTGGTCCAAGTTCGTAAAGTGCTTTGTGTGCGTGGGTTAGGAGGCGGAAAGTAATCCTCTTATTTACGGGGAGCCAGTGGAGGTTTTTCAGGTGACCAGAGATGTGTTCTTTACGCGGGATGTCTAGTATGAGCCTGGCTGAAGCGTTCTGGATGCGTTTTTTCTGGCGTTTTTTCTGGAGTTTTGCGGTGGTACCGGCGTATAGGGTGTTTCCGTAGTCCAGGCGGCTCGTGACCAGTGCGTGGGTGACCGTTTTACGAGTTTCTGTGGGGATCCAGCGAAATGTTTTTTTGAGCATGCGAAGAATGTTGAAGCAAGATGATGAAACGGCGTTGACTTGTCTGTTCATCGAGAGTGAGGAGTCCAGGATGACGCCCGGGTTCCGTGCGTGGTCTGTCGGGATGGGTGCTTTTCCAAGGTCCTCTGGCCACCAAGAGTCATTCCAGGCGGAGGGGGAGGTGCCTAAGATGAGGACTTCTGTTTTGTCTGAGTTCAGTTTCAGACGGCTGTGCTTCATCCACTCGGCTACTTCTTTCATTCCTTCGTGTAAGTTGGTTTTGGCAGTGTTAGGGTCTTTGATGAGTGAGAGGATCAGTTGAGTGTCGTCAGCGTAGGAGATGATGTTGAGGTTATGTTGGCGTGCGATGGTCGCGAGGGGGCTCATGTATACGTTGAAGAGGGTGGGGCTGAGTGAAGATCCTTGTTGCACGCCGCAGATGACTTCAGAGGCCTCTGACTTGAAAGGTGGGAGGCGGACTCTCTGGGTTCTTCCGGTGAGGAATGAGGTGATCCATTCCAGTGCTTTTCCTTGGATTCCGAAGTTGCTGAGGCGTTGTAAAAGGGTGCTATGACAGACTGTGTCGAAGGCAGCGGAGAGGTCGAGGAGGATGAGGGCGACTGTGTCTCCATTGTCTAGTAGAGTTCGAATGTCGTCTGTTGCTGCGATAAGTGCGGTCTCAGTGCTGTGTTTGGCTCGGAATCCGGACTGTGAGGAGTCGAGGGATTTGTTGGTTTCAAGGAAGGCGGCGAGCTGGTTGTTGACAGCTTTCTCGATGACTTTGGCCGGGAATGGAAGAAGCGAGATGGGGCGGTAGTTTTTGAGTTCGGTGGGGTCAGCTGTGGGTTTTTTCAGAAGGGCGCTGAGTTCTGCGTGTTTCCAGCTTTCCGGGAAGGTGGCGGAGTTAAGGGAGCAGTTGATGACATCTCGGAGGTGTGGTGCTATGATGGAGTCTGCTTTGTTGAAGATGTGGTGAGGGCATGGGTCAGTTGGGGATCCTGAGTGGATGGAGTTCATCAGGCGGATGGTGTCCTCAGTGGAGATTGGGTTCCAGTCTTTAAGGATGTTCAAGGGGGTGAAGGTCCTGCAGAAGGTTGGGTGGGTTGGTCTCCGGGTCGGTTGTCGAAGCTGTTGTGGATGTCTGCGATTTTGTTGTGGAAGAAGGAAGCTAGGGAGTCGCAGAGGGCTTGGGAGGGGGTGATGTCGTTGGAGTTGGCTGATGGGTTGGTAAATTCTTTGACGATGTTGAATAATTCCTTGCTGTTGTGGGCGTTGTTGTCTAGTTGGTCTTTGAAAGCGGCTTTCTTGGCAGACCGGATTAGTTGATGGTGTATGCGGGTGGCGTTTTTGAAGGCGTCCCTGGTGCTGGTGTTTGGGTCTTTTTTCCAGGTCTTCTCGAGGGAGCGACAGAGTTTCTTCGATTTCTTGAGATCATCGTTGAACCAGGAGGCGATTTTGCTGCCTAGTTTGATTTGGCGTTTTTTCAACGGTGCTAGGATGTCGGCGCTGTTGGATAGCCATTGGGTGAGGTTAATGGCTGCTTGGTCGGGGTTAGAGGAGTGGGCGGGGGGGTTAAGAAGAAGCGATGAGGAGATCTGGTCGATGGTGATTTTGTTCCAATTTCTTCGCATGGTGGGTTGCTGATGGTTGTGGATTGTGGTCTTATTGTAGATAAAGTGCACGCAGCTGAGGTCCATCCAATGAAGAGCTGTGGTGTGACTGAATGAGACATGTTTGCTGGGGGTGAAGATAGGGTCGAGTGTGTGACCTGCAATGTGGGTGGGGGTAGTGACAAGTTGTTTGAGTCCGAGGTCGGCGAGATTGTCCAGAAGGGTGGTGGCGCTGCTGTCATTGCTCTTTTCCAGGTGAAAATTGAGGTCTCCCAATAGAATGTAGTCCTCGGAAGGGAGGGCGTGTGGGGTGATAAAGTCAATGATGTCGTCGCTGAATTGTGCACGGGGTCCTGGAGGCCGGTAGAGTGCCTCTGAGTGTGGTCTTGGGGTCGTTGTGGATCTGGAAGTGGAGGTGTTCGGTGCTGGCAAGGTTGACGTCTGAGCTGGTTGAGATGCGGATGGAGTTCTTATGGACGATAGCGATGCCTCCTCCTGTTTGCTCGATGCGGTCCTTACGGATGATCTTGTATCCTTCCGGGATGGCAATGGTGATGTCTGGGGCTGATGAGGCATTCATCCATGTTTCTGTTAGGAAGGCGACGTCCGGAGAAATGCTGTGTAGCAGGTTCCAGAGGTCGATGGCGTGTCTGTGGACCGAGCGGGTGTTGATCATGTAATCTTGATCGACCGTGTCAACAATGCTGGCATCCAGGGGGTGGCCCTCGATTGGCTTAGATCTTTCCTCGACCACCGATCTCAGGCAGTCCACCTATCCACTTTTGCTGCTCCCTACTCACCCTTAACCTGCGGGGTCCCTCAGGGCTCTGCGCTATCACCCTTACTATTTAATTTGTATCTGCAACCCCTCTTAGCTTCCCTCCGAAACACCCTGGTCACAATCTTTAACTACGCAGATGATCTTCAGTTAATTTTTCCCATTGACTCCCTCCCTTCCTCTTGCCTTAACTTCCAGTCCACCATGTTGACCATTGCAGAGTGGATGTATCACAGTCAATTGAAATTGAACCCCACAAAAACAGAGCTAGTACTAATGGGGGGTCCCACTAATCCGTGGAACACCACTTTTTGGCCTCCATCCCTTGGGACGGCACCCACTCCGGTGAGCACTGTGAAGAGTCTGGGGGTGATCATCTCTGAAGACCTTTCGATGAGACCACAGATCAATTCAGTCACCTCATCCTGTTTTTTTCATCTTAGGCGGATCCGCAAAATCAGTAGGTTTCTCACCAGAGAGGCCCTGATTCTTGTCATCATCGCTCTCATCACCTCCAGACTCGACTATGCCAACATTCTTTATGCGGGGATCCCTGCTTTCCACCTCCACCGGCTGCAACTAGTGCAGAATCAGGCTGCCCGCCTGATCTTTCGCCAGCCCAAACATCAGCATGTTACCCCCCTTCTCCGTAATCTTCACTGGCTCCCTGTCTCCAAACGCTGTACCTTCAAGCTTGTATGTACCGTCTTCAAGGCCCTCTCCGATTCAGCCCCTGCCTTTATTTCATCTTGCCTGACACGTTACATCCCCCACAGAGCTCTCCGCTCAACATCTCTCAATTACCTTGCGGTACCCAAATACAGACGAAAAAAGCATGGAGGACTGAGTTTCTCCTTCCTGGCCCCTTCCACTTGGAATTCCCTTCCAACGGCACTTCGTCTCTGCCCCAGCTATGACTGCTTCCGCAGACTGCTAAAAACTCTGTTATATCAGTCAGCATTCGAGTAATCCCCTCCTCCCTGGTTACCGTATTTTGTCAAAGAGCGCCATGAAACCGTTGGTGAACGTGCGCGGTACAAATATTTTTAACGTAACGTAACGTCCACGTCGTGGACACACCAGTCGGTGACCTTGGGGACGAGAGAGAACAGGTCTGCGAACTGCCCCAAGAGCTGGCGGCAGTCTTCGCGTTGCTGGAGAGTGAGGGAGGGAGAGAGGTTCACTCCGTCCACGGAGCCATCTTTCTCTGTGGTGCACAGGAGGTCAGGGAGAGGCTCCGTTTCCTCTTCTGCCCCGTCATCTGTGGCTAGTAACAAGCTCAACTCCGTCCGCACGAAGTGAGGCTTGAGGCGGTTCACATACAGGACCCGTAGGGGGTTCCGGGGGGACTGGACGTCCACCAAGTATTTGACTTGGCTCTTCCGCTCGATCACCTTGAAGGGCCCCGTCCACTTATCTTGAAGGGCGCAAGGTTTTACTGGGGCCATGACCCATACCTGCTGGCCCGGCTGGAACTCGACTCGACTCGAATTCTTCCTGGCTCGCCTCCAGGTTGGCCTCGGCCAGCTCCCTGAACTTCCTGGTTTGGTTTCGGAGTGTCAGAATGTATCGGAACACCTCCTGGGGAGGGTCCCGGGGTGCCGTCTCCCAACCTTCTTGGACCAGGCTGAGGGGCCCCCGGACAGGGTGTCCGTACAGTAATTCAAACGGGCTAAACCCCAAGGATTTCTGGGGGACTTCCCGGTAGGCGAACAAGAGGCAGGGGAGCAGGACGTCCCACTTACGCCGGAGGGGCTCCTCTAGGCCCATTATCATCCCCTTTAGAGTCCGGTTGAACCGCTATACTAGGCCATTTCCTTGGGGGTGGTATGGAGTGGTGAACCGATAGCACACTCCACATTGTTACCAAAGGGATGTCATGTATCGGGAGATAAAGTTCGTACCGCGGTCGTCGCTCACGTCTTCGCGGGGAAATCCTACACAGGAAAAGATTCCCATCAGCGCCCGGCCCACCACGGGGGCCGTGACGGTGCGTAGGGGGATCGCTTCCGGGTATCGCGTGGCATGGTCCACTAGGACGAGGATGAAGCAGTGACCTTGAGAGGTCTAGGGGTCCAGTGGCCCCACTATGTCGATTCCGACCCGCTCAAAGGGGGTACTGACGACGGGGAATGGTTGGAGGGGAGCCTTGCGCTTTCCTCCGCTTTTTTCACTAGCCTGGCACGTGGGACAGGACTTGCGGTGGGCCTCTATGTTCGTTTTCATTTTGGGCCAATAGAAGTGCGTGACCAGGCGGCTATATGTCTTGTCTTTGCCCAAGTGGCCTGCTAGGGGTACATCGTGGGCCAAGCCCAGGAGGAAGTCGCGGAAGCGTAAGGGGACCACCAGCACTCAGGCTGATCCTAGCTCCGCTGACTTCTGCTTGCTGTAAAGGAGGTCATTCTCCCAGTACAGCCAGTGTGTTCCAGATTGGTCACCCGCCGCCTGGGCCTTGGCCTGTTGCCGGGGTCCGACCAGGGAAGGACAGGTAGCTTGTTCCCGCCAAAACTCCTCTCGGTAGGGGCCCCCCTCATGGCGCCACTGTGCCAATTCAGGCAGATCACCCAGCTCGGTGATCTGTGCGGGGTCTGGGTGTATGGGTTCGTCGATAGTGACATCCTCTCCTCGTGGGGAGAGGTCGGAGTTCTCGGCCGGATCGGCCCTGCCGCTATCCACACGGGGGAGGCTGGTGGTTTCGTCCTCGACTTCTCTGTCGGGGGCGGTCGGGCTGCCATAGATCCGGTGGTGGCGCACACCCACTCGGGAAGGCCCATCATCCCGAGGTGGGTTTGGCGCTCGACCTACATTCAGGGGGAACTTTCCAGGTCGTTCCCCAGGAGGCAGTGCACAGGTTGGGAGGTCCGTACTGCTACTTTTAATTTTCCTGCTACTCCTTCCCACTCAAATGGTATCAGGGCTACCTTACACAAGCTCTCAGAGTTATCTACTGAAATCACGGGGCACAGGACATTGGGGAGGATCTGGTCTTCTCGCACTAAATGGCTAAGGACACCTGTGATGCAGCCTCCGGTGTCACGGAGGGCCTCTACTCGGTGGCCATTCACTATTACTGACTGTCGGTACTTCTTGGTGTTGGAAGGCAGGGCGTTCCCCGGGACCATCTCTCTATCTCCCAGGGACACTAGGGCCATGGCAGCAGGTTTCCATTCCTCGGTGTCCTCAAACTCCTCCCCTAGAGCTACATTTGCTAACTGCCTAGCCGGGGGAGTGGAGGCAGGTATACGTGGGGCAATGGGACATTGGGGATCACTAGCGTAGTGACCGGGCTTCTGACATCTATAACATGTGATGGTCACTCGGTGCTGTCTTCCCGGGGGACCGGCAGTAGCGGGTGGAGGTGCGGGGAAATTTGGCTGGTTGGTTCTCGGGGGGCTACGCTGGGGACCAGACCGAGCATCCCTAGGTCCTCCTTGGTTTCCCCCTCCTCTCTGGCGGGGTGGTCCTTGACTGGTGCAGGGGTAGTCCCCTATGGGGCCTCGGGAGACCCGGGTGTTCACCCAGCGATCCGCCTCGACGGCCAGCTTCCTTGGATCTGCGAGCTTGCTGTCGAGCAGATGCTGGCGTAGTTCCACAAAACAGTTCGTGGACAAATGTTCCCACAGCATGAGGTCAGTTAGTTCTTCCATGGTGGTCACTTTGCTGCCCTTGACCCATCCGTCGAATGCTCGGGGGCCGCTTGTTGGGGTTTCCTGCCACGCGGCCCTTTGATCCATTCAGGTCGGGTTAGGGAGGAGTTCCAGACACACAGCAGGCATGGAGCCAGCCCTCCGGGTGGCCGGAGGGGCGTTCGAAACCCACTTCTCGAGGAGTGGTCGGAGGTGTGAAGGATACTGCTCCTCCCTCTCTCACTCAAGGGGAGCGCTCTGTCCTCCAGCCAAGGTGGCGCCTCTCGGCCTCGGCTGCGCTGGCCCGGGCGGCCATCTTAGGTGCCGTAGAGTGGGCACACAGGGCCTACTGGCCGGGAAGATGGAGGCACGGGCTGGGAAGTCCGGGGATGGTCATGGTTAACATGGAGGGAAGGGTTGGCTAGGCCGGGGGACTCAGGGGTCTGTGGTGGTGTAAAGCTCGGAAGGGGGTGCTACGGGTCGGGGAGGACCACGCCACGAGGCCGGGTCTAACACTGGACCTATGAATATTTTCGGCAGCCCACGCAGCAACCCCGTGCACAAGCCTAATCCCTGCTGATGAGAGGTAATGACCTTGAAACACATGTCCAGGGATGGCAAGCACATCAGTGAACACCCTCAAGACTCAAGACTCGGGTAGAAGCGCACCCGCTGATACCTACTACATCGACCATCATGCTCCGGGTCACACGCTGATGGGACCAGCAGTGTGCGACCTCTTTTGGAAATACTATTTATACAGGCTCCCTTGAGCCGGTGGAGGTGACGACCTCGAGACAACGCACCTGCGCGCCATAAGAGGTATCTGGACCTATGAATATTTTCGGCAGCCCACGCAGCAACCCCGTACACACGCCTAATCCCTGCTGATGAGAGGTAATGACCTCGAAATACGTGTCCAGGGATGGCAAGCACATCAGTGAACACCCTCAAGACTCAAGACTCGGGTAGAAGCGCACCCGCTGATACCTACTACATCGACCATCATGCTCCGGGGTCACACGCTGATGGGACGAGCAGTGTGCGGCCTATTTTGGAAATAAGCTTCTGGTGCACTCCGGACCACGCGGCGTCCTTAGTAGGGCGAGGTGTACTCAGCGAATACGTATCGGTGGTGGAGAGTGCTTTGGGATCTTTCTACTTGGCGGAGGATCTCAAGCAGGCGCGGCGTGGCACGGGAGCCTCCAGTACGGTCCGTACTGGGGGAGGATCCCTTCAAGGTGGTGCGTGGCCTCTTCCGTGGACCAAGGCAAAGCGGGGCGGCCCGGTGCGATACCACGCACGGGCTACCGTCCAGGCTATGGGATGCTCTCAGGTCCTGGATTCCGGCGGGAGGGGCGAGGAAGTGCTCCAGGCCCTCCAAATAGCGGGCGGGGGGGCAGAGGAGCAGGCGGCCTGATCCGGGGGCAGAGAGCGACTCCTGACAGAGCGAAGCTCTCACGGGCAGGAAGGCAGGCGAGTTCCCGGGTGCCACGGCCCTAGGAGGGGGCGCAGACTTCACTTCCGGCGGGAGAAAACACTCGGCTTCAAGATTTAGACGAACCAAAGCACAATGAACCCACTGGTTCTGGGGTTCAGTTCAGGGGTCAAGCTCAATCAAGCCCTTGGAGATAGTTTCAAGCACAATTCAGCAAAGTCCTTCTTAGGTCTTTTCCTCTCCTTCCTCAGCAAGGCAAAATGCAGGCCAGTCCTTCCAGCTTCTTCTTCTTCCTTCTAGTTGGGCAGAGGTTTGTTGTGGGAAACAGGATCTAGTTTGTTAGGAGTAGGGCTCCTACTTTTATACAGCTTTTCATTTGTTCTGGCAGGCCAGGGGGGGCTCTACATAACTTCTTTCAGTCTCTGAGCACTGTGTTGGGTAAACTCGGGTCTCTCCTTTCAGGGAGCAGGAATGGCACATTGGACGCTCCACAGGAGGTGGAGCCAGCATTGTGGGGACAGGGCAGTCAGGAGTACTTTGTTGACAGGCTTCCCTCTTCCTGGGCCAGGTGTCGGGCTGAGTCATCAGTCGCTCCCCAGGAGGTAGAGCCAGCATTTTGGTGGCAGAGCACAGCCCTATTCAGAGTTCAGGGGCACTCCCACCACCCACCTAGGTGTAATCCTTGCATTCACCACCTGTCATCCCCCAGCCCTGTCACTCACACAACCCAGACAGCAGATACACATCCTAGCAGAGGCGGGCTGAAATGGTTAGCAACCAAATGCTAACTTTCTAAAAGTAGCATTTGCAAACACAGGATATTAAAATAAACTTTACTAAAAGAAGTATTTTATTATTCTAAGTTCAGGCATACTAAACTTGACCCTCTACCATGTTCCCTGAGCCTGCTGGGATTATAGGGTGTAATAATTCCAGCAGCCCGTCTTGGCCTATGAGAACAGGTAGCCTTACAATAGTGAAAAACGAAATTGGCTGTGATTCACTATTAGGACATGCCACACACATCAGGGCATGTCCTACCTTATGCTTACAATGCACCCTGCCCTTGGGCCTACCATAGCGGTGACTAATATGAAGTACGGGGAAGGTTTAGAGGCTGGCAAGTGTGTGCACTTGCCCAGCCAGCATGACAGTACCAGACTGCACGCAGGTTCTGAAATGGCAGACCTTAGACATAGTTTACAAGGCTGCTTCTGTGGGTGGCGCAACCAGCGCTGCAGGCCCACTAGCAGTAGCGGTATTTACAATCCCTGGCACTCCTGGTGCACTTTGCTGGGGACTGACAGTAAATCCACTGAACCAATCATGGAAATCAATCACATATATATTTTGTACTGGGAGAGCATTTACACTTTTCCACTGGTCAGCAGTGGTAAAGTGCCCAGAGTCATTAAACCAACAAAAACAGGTCAGAGAGAATATTGGAGGAAGGCAAAAAGTTCAGGGATGACCCTGCAGAAAGGGCCAAGTCCAACAGACACCAATGGAGAAGTGAGGATGCCATTTCATGACGTTCATAAATCTCTTTAGCAGTTTCCTAGGTGTTCTAGTGGACGTTTGGGTGGGGTTCGCGGCCGGACAGGACTTTTATTCAACCGAGTATTTCCCGGCAGACTGGAGCCGTGGTGCCCGGCTTTGAAAGGCCAGGGCCGCTCCTGTTTTCTGTCACTAGATTCCCCTACTCCTACGGCTCGAGTCGGGTGTTCACGCAGGTACACAGCGTCCCCCACTCTTTTCACAGGGTGGACGCCTTCCCCCCTACAAGAAGTTGGGCCCCATAGAAATATGCAGATCTTGTCCAGGTGTCATTTTCAGATACCGGGACACGTTCCGCAGAACCTGCATGTTGCCTGCTTTCCATTCCCAAAGCAACGTGCATGCAGCGAGGTAGCCTTTTTTCACCTTCAGCTGGGCCAAAGTTAAGGGGCCATCCAGCCTCCTTTTGTTTGTATATGCTGACTGGGGGCCACCTGGAACCTTACATTTAAATGTAAATGCCACTGAGGCAAACAAAGGTACACAACTTGCCTTCTCTTCACAGGTACTTAAGAGAGGCATGCTTTTGCCTTTGTTCTATCCCTTTATATAAATGCAGACACTGTAAGACTGTCAGATGGTTTAGACTATCCCAGTATTTACACAAATAATTTAAATCGCACTATTTTATTTCGTTTATAGCGCTACATCGTGATGTCATGAGGTCATTTGCATATTGTCTTACTTGGTCAGTCCCCCGTAGGGTGACCAACCGTCCGTAAATTTCACGGACCGTCCGTCATTTTAGTATGATGTCCACAAGTCGTCCGTAATTTGGGGATCCCAAATTACGGACGCCTTACAGACATCATACTAAAATCGGAATGGGAAATTTCAGTAAGGAATCCTGTTTCCCATGCGAGAGGCCCCGTGAGTTTAAAAGATTTCACTCTGGGCCTCTCGCACTTAACTTTTAAACGGACCTGGTGCAGACTCTAGAGTGGCCCATTATCATTCTGAGACTGCAGCTGATTAACACTTTAGAATGACAATGGGCCCAATTGTAGTGACAGCATGTGGGGTGCGTTCTCCTGCCTGGGACTAGGGCAAAGCATTCTGCTTTTGTCTGTGCGCCGTGCTGGAGAAAATAAAAATAAAATAACTAACACCAATTTCACTATACTTTTAAAAGACAGATTTCAACATACAAATAAAAAATACTATTTATTAATGTTTATTGTTACTAGCACAAATCTTGATTTCAGAAAGGGCCCGATGTCGCTTTGCAAAGTTGCGCGAATGCTGAAAAACTGTGAAGTGCACGATTGGCTTAACTTTATATAAACTTATTTTGACTTGTATTTATTTTGGTTGTCTATTTACTTACTTATATGTTATTGTGCCACCTCCTCTGATATTTCTGTAAAACTTATGTTTTGTCCCAAATTTTTGTCCTGAATTTTGACCTTCTGTCCTGAATTTTTGTCCTGAATTTTGACCCTTTGTCCTGAATTTTTACACTGGCCGTCCTGAATTTGGAGCATGCCAGTTGGTAACCCTAGTCCCCGCACTTCTTTTTGTAGGACTTGTGCCTTTCCTACTCCCCTAGGTTATGTGCAGCTGACATGTTGAGCCTTCAAGAGAAAGAGTGAAAACGAGAGGAAGGAAGGAAGGCAGTGGATAGAAAATAAAGAGGGAGAAGAGAGAGGGGGGAGAAGGATGGGAAGAGAATGGATGAAGGGAAAAAGAGAGCGAGATTGTGCTAGGAGACGAAGGGGGTAGTGCTGGCTTGAGCATTTTGCCAGGACTGCTTATGTTTTTTGCTCCTCAATCAGGCCCTGGTGGGGTTACCGAATAAAAATACTGGGCAAGGTTCCATAGGGTTCTCAGCCTGTTTAACAGGACCTGAGTAAGTTACATGCATTTGGAAACGTACAGCTCATGCAGATTTCGAAGAACACGGCACTACCAGGCGCTTTATTCTTTTCAAAATACTACCACCGTGTGGCCTTTTCTTGTATAGCTGCATAATACTTTGGCCAGGTTTTATTTTTTATTTTTATTTATTTTATTTATGCAATTTTATATATCGCGGACTTTACCCGAAGATGTCAGAGCGCTACACAGAAGGACCAATAATGATATACAGGAACAAAATACAAAAGGAAACAAAATACAAAAGCAAACAATAAGTTACATGGATCAAAAGTGACACTGGTGAGCAACCAAAATACATGAGGTAGCAATCGGTGCATTATAGGAGAAAAAAGTGATAAGGGTGCAGGTTACAAAAACGTACAAAATACAAGTAGAGGTATAATACTGCAATAGAAGGCAGACACCCCAGCACAGTAACAAACGTTACGTAGGCAATGGTGGCACTTGTGCAAGTATCTAAAACAAATAAAATGTGCGAGGTAGCAAACAGTGTGTTACAAAACAAAAGTGACGTGTGCAAGTTCCAAAAGGGTACCATACACAGGTATTGGGATATTACTAAACATTTAAACTACCAGAACACCGTGGGGAGGAAGTACCAAAAGCCTGGCCAATAGACTTTCCAATAAATGGGAGGTCTTCCTTCAGACGAAGGCAAGGGTGTGAGTTAGACTTGGAGGTGCTTTGGAGGAGGAGAGCTTTAAGGTCCCGTTTGAAGGCCTGAGAGGAGGAGGTGGTCCGGAGCTGAGGCGGGAGTGAGTTCCAGATTCTCACTGCGTTGCCTGAAAAGGATTGGGCCATCGATCTTTCCTTCTTGAAGGTGGGGGGTTCAAGCAAAAGATTTTCCGCATTCCGATATGGTCTAGAGCTTCCAGAGAGTTTCAGTTTATTCGACAGGTAGCGAGGAGAGGAGGAGTGCAAGGCTTTGCGGGTGATACAGGCAGTCTTGTAGATAGCTCTAGCCTCGATGGGAAGCCAACGAAGGGAGGATAGCAGCGGTGTGATGTGGTCGCTTCTTTTAGCCCCATAGATGAAACGGGCTGCTGAGTTTAAGACCGATTTCAGGGGGGACAGTGGGATTTGAAGAGGCCAGTAAGAAGAGAGTTGCAGTAGTCCAGTCTGGAGAGGACCAGCAATTGCACAAGTGTTTTAAGGTCATGCTCAGGGAAAAAGCGACGGATTCCCCAAAGAAGTCGCAATTGGTATCGTGCAGACTTTGCCATGGAATTGATGTGAGAGATTAGATTGAGATTGTTGTCGAGTAAGACACCAAGAGATTTTGCGCTTTCAACAATGATATGCTTATTGTTAAGTAGATTCGTCTGATCCATCCAAGATTGAACTGGGGGAGAAGAAAGTGAGGAGGAGAGGAGGAGGAATTCAGTTTTGGAGGGATTCAGAATCAGTTGATGAGTTGACATCCAGTTTTGAATGGAGTCGAGAGTTGAGCTAAGGATAGCGAGATCATGGGTGGAGGCAACCTTGAGGTAGATTTGAGTGCCATCTGCGTAGAGATGATCGTGGATCCCAGATTTACTTAGGAGATTTCCCAGGGGTTCTAAGTAGAGGTTGAACAAAGTAGGTGCAAGTATAGAGCCTTGAGGAACACCTTGACCTACCGCCAGAGGAGATGAAAGGCTGTTCGCTATTTTGATCATTTGGGATCTATCTGAGAGGAAGGAAGCAAACCATTTAAGCACATTACCCTCCATGCCCATTCTCTGTTGCAGAGTATTGAGGAGAGTGTCGTGGTTGATAGTGTCAAAGGCTGCAGAGAGGTCAAGGAGAATAAGAAGACAGGACCCCCCCCCCCCCGAGTCGAGTATCCTCAGGGCGTCATCAATCACTTGCAATAGGGCTGTTTCAGTGCTGCAGTTTTGGATGAAGCCGGACTGACATTTGTCAAGAAGATCATTGTCCTTGATATAACGAGAGAGTTGTTTCGCTACACATCTTTCTGTGATCTTCTCAAGAAAGGGAAGGTTAGTGATGGGGCGGTAGTTGTTGAGGTCATTCGCATCAGCAGAGGGTTTTTTAAGCAGAGGGGTGACCTGCCCTGTTTTGAAGGAGACAGGGAGGGAGCCTTGGCAGAGGGAGAGGTTGACCAGAGTGGTCCAATAGGACAGTGAATGGGAATAGAAGTCGATAGCAATGGCACTAGGGATGGGGTCAAGAGAATGGTTGGAGGGCTTTGTTTCGAGGATGATTTTGAGGAGGGCATCTTCAGAGATGAGGTCAAAGTTCTGCCAAATGGCTACGGATTTGCGCTCCTCAGGAGGGGTAGGGTGAGCGACTTGAGCCACAAGGGATTTCACTTTTTTGTCAAAGAATAGAGCAAAGTCCGTTGCTTTCTTTGTAGAGTCCTCCAGCTTGGAGGTTGGGGGAGAGTAGTTAGGAATCTTGATGAGATCGAATAGTTTTTTGGGTCTATTTTTGGCAGAGTCAAGGAGGGTTGTGAAGTGCGACGTTTTCCCAAGGAAGATGTTCTTATGGTATTTGGATCTTGCAGAACGAAGCTAGCTAAGTTATCGGTGGAGGGCGCTTGCCTCCATTGTTTCGCCAAGTATCTTAGCTGCTTCCTTTCTTCATAGAGGGATTTGTTGTACCAAGGTGCTGAAGGAGTGGGCCTAACCTTTTTGCTTTGGAGAGGAGCGACCTTATTGATTTCGACTGCAAGGACTGTGAGGCATTGGGAGGTGAGTTCGTCAACATCTAGGTTCGGGTCTAGCTTTGGAAGTGATAACAAGGATGATTCACAGAAGGAACCAATGTCAATATTTTTAACATCACGGAACCAGGAGGTAGCCCTCTTAGGTTGGCCAAGAGTTATAGAGTGTGAAAGGTGAAGAGAGAATGGGATGAGGAGGTGGTCAGACCAGTCTACGTGAATAGGGGTAGTGATAGAAAGCCTGTCTGCTTCGGAAATAACAAGGTCCAGGATTGAGCCCTTAGAGTGTGTTGACTGTGTGCAGTGTTGTATAAGATCGTTTGCAGAGAGGAAGGTGGCAAGTGAGTTCGCAGAGGAGTCTTGCGGTGAGCCCCAATGTAGATTGAAGTCCCCCACAAAGGTCTGATTGTCACTTTCCGAGTGTTGGTCGCTGATGAAGTCAGTGAGTTCTTCCAAAAACGAAGGGTCGCTCCCCGGTGGACGGTAAATGACATGGAATCTGAGGGGTGAGCGATGGTGCAATTGGAGCTCAAGAGAAAGGCCTTCAAAAGTGCGGAAAGAGCTGAAAGGAAGAGCCTTCAGTTGAAGGGAGTTTCTAAAGATGACTGCAACACCTCCCCCAATGCCGTCGGTTCTGTCTTTCTTGAGTATAGAATAGCCTGTGGGTAGTAGGAGATCAAAGATAGAGTGTGAGGTATCGTTGAACCAGGTCTCTGTGAGGAAGAGCATGTCAACCTTGTGTAGGGTGATGGTATCTGAGATTTGAAGTTTATGTTTTACTGCTGATCTGCAATTGTGGAGCAGACAGCGCAGCTCTGTCAAGACTGTTTTGGTAATGGGGGTATTTGGGCTCTGCATATGCCGTCTTTAATCCAGACACTCGTGGCAGGAGAAGGAGGCGGAAGAAGAGCGGATGAACATTGATTTCAATTTCACGACTGTCACTGAAAGTTTAGAATTCAGTTGGGCGGCGCGGCTCTCTCTGTGGCGGACCGACTGTGTGGCGAATGGGCTGCTCTGAAGAGCTAATGTGCTTTCCACAGGACATGATGTGGAACTAGGGAACATATGAGCAAGAACCTTGTTAAAATTATCGCCGTTTTAGCGGCAGGAAACTGCGATTATTTTAACGAGGTTCTTGTTAATATGCCCTTCCCCCCCTCCCTTCCCTTGCTGGTCTCTAGGTAGGCTCGACGTTCTATGTTTCTGGGCAAATTATTCAATAATCTCCTCTTGCCTATACAAAAATGAACGAAACTCACAACTAACTAATTGTTTCCCTTAGAGATGCCGACATAATAAGGCACAAGAGACGATACAGGAAATAAATTACATGGTTAATTAAGCGCATTTCTGTTTTCTCATTTCAAAGTACACCTACAAGAAAAGTATAACACTTGTAGATATGCGTCTTGTCTTACTTTAAGGCAATACAGGGTACAATGACAAGTGTACTCTCTGAACACAGCAGAAAGAGTGTTCTTATACCTTTATTTTATTAGCTGTTCGTGAGCAGGAGGTCAGATGGTGGTAAGAGATGCGCCCTCTAGTGCTCTGCATGTTATCTGCAGCTACACCGATTTAATTCACTTGAGTGTTCTAGTTGGTCCAAGCCAATTCTCGAGTATGACTATGGGTGAGAACGTTTTTTTTAAAATTTGGAAAGCGTCCCCTCTTCCTTACCCAATATTCTCCACCATTATTAAAAAAACACCAGCAAAGCTTGTTTTAAACTCCACCTCAGTCACAAAATTGAGATAACTTTGGAGAGCAAGGAGGGGAGAAGGTAACATGCATTGAAACCTATTGGCTTTATCCATGTTTTTGCTTTATTCCAGCTAGCCTCTGGGGAAGTGTACATTCATGATGGCCATCTTTTAATGCATTTTGTAATATTTCAACAAATCCCTTTCCAAGAGGGTTGCTGCGAAAGCATGTGCATTCGCTGCAGCTACGTAGGACACAAAAGGCATTGGCAACAAAGTAGTTTCACAGGCAATACCTATTGGCTTTGTCACTGCTTGTTATTTGAAGTACTTGGTAGAGCTGCGACCTGGCTTCAAGAAACAGGAGAGTACTTTACTATCATGAAATGTTTTTAATCTGGCTAGGGACAGGATTCACTGTATGCTGAAACTGAAGCAAGCACCAAAAACAATAATTAACAAGCATTTACAATGCAATGGTCTCGGCATCATTAAAGGTAGAGCTATTGGCATTGCTCATGACATTTCTTTTTTTTTTTAAATCATCAATGGCATTGTCATTTACATTGCCAATAGCTTAATAGTTAAACAAATGGCATCGTCATTTACAATGCCAATAGCTACACCCTACACAGAGCCACCCTCACACAGACACACTCAACAGCACTCTGCACTCTACAGCACACAGCTACAGCTCACAGCACTCTACAGCTCACAGCACTCTACAGCACGCAGCACTCTACAGCACACAGCACTCTACAGCACACAGCACTCTACAGCACGCAGCACTCTACAGCACGCAGCACTCTACAGCACACAACACTCTGCGCTCGACAGCACACAGCACTCTGCGCTCGACAGCACACAGCACTCTACAGCACACAGCACTCTACAGCACACAGCACTCTACAGCACACAGCACTCTGCACTCAAAATTACACAGCACTCTGCACTCTACAGCATACAGCACTCTACAGCACACAGCACTTTACAGCACACAACACTCTACAGTGTGTGTGTGGTGTGTGGTGTATGTGTGTGTGGTGTATGTGTGTGTGGTGTGTGTGTGTGTGGTCTTATGTGTGTGGTGGTATGTATGTGTGTGGTGGACTTAGTTTGAGTGTTCGTTTCCTGCACACTCACACACTGCCCCTACACAACCACACACTGCTCACCCTGCACACTCACACTGTTCACCCTGCACACTCACACACTGCAGTCACTGTCACTCTGCAGTCACTGTCACTCTGCAGTCACACTCACTCTGCAGTCAGTCTGCACTCACTGTCACTCTGCACTCACTGTCACTCTACACTCACTTTGCACTCACTCTGCACTCACTGTCACTCTTGCACTCACTGTCACTCTCGCACTCACTGTCACTCTCGCACTCACTCTGCACTCACTGTCACTCTCACTCTACACTCGCACTCACTGCCACTCTCGCACTCACTCTGCACTCACTGTCACTCAGCACTCACTGTCACTCTTGCACTCACTGCACTCACTGTCACTCTCGCCAAGTGCCAGGAAACAATATGCCAACAGACATGAAGGCCTCAATGCGCCTTTACACGTCACTGAAAGCATGCATTTTGTGGGCTGTTTGTGAGGCTGCCTTTAAACACGTGGCAGGAAAGTCAACAACTGTCCATATGGGGTTAGTGAATAGGGGACTCTCTGCCACAGGTATCACACAAAATCCACGGTATTTCCTCATCTTTTTATTTTATTTTTAATTTATTTTACGCAACCAGTGATGCTTCTCTGTATCCCAAAATGTACGAAACTTCAAATATTCGTTGCAATAAAAATATAATTTACATATCTTCTCCATAGACAATACATGTGATTTAATTTCACTGTCATTATACGTCAGCACGCTATTTATCATCAAAATGATTGTCTATATGTATGTTTCATAATTATTTTGTATGTATTTGTATTTTAATGCCCCTTGTACGCCCAGCGGCATTTCTGCTGCAGGCACGCTCCATTAAGCTAAAACATTTGACCTCTGATCTTTAAGCACACTCCCCGACACCCACCACACCACTATAATGACTGTTACTATTAACACCACTACCACTGCTAGGAGATAATGCTATTATTTTCATGTTTCCATCACCGCTGTTAGAAAGATCTTCATTATTATTGTAATTTTTAATGAAAATAATTCTCATTTTGCTAGTTATTTTTTAAATAATGTAGGCGGTAGTTATTTTTGTAATAATGTAGGCGGTTGTGCGTTGGAGCTTTGGTGGGCGTGTGTTTGCACATCTGGACTGGCAACACCGAGGAAGAACAGCCTAATCTGAGTTCATCTTTAAAACGTGCTTCTGAAAGACGGATTGGGCTTGGGCAGGGTCGGTCGCATGTCAGGAATGTATTGGACACGAGCTGCCCTATAGAATCATACACCATTAATATCCAGATACTATCTACTTAAGGTAGAGCAGCCTACACACTGAGTGAGGAATACTGTATTACCTGGGAGTTGGTCTCTCCCGCCACTAACACCCCCCCCCTTCCGGAATATGAGAACGAGCGCGTCCATTAAAGTACCGTTGACCAGCACTATTGTTTCCAGTTATTTCTAAAGGTGGGTGGGGCGGGATCCCAGGGCTGGAGACAGATCTGCTGGCTTTGCCTTCCAGATGGCCTGGCATCCTCTTTCAGCTCAGCCCTTGGGCCGCCACGCTTCCATTGTTGTCGGTTCAGCCGCCTGAAAGGGCCGAAGTGTGAGAAACTCTGAAACCTCGGGACTCACACCCTCCGAGGGCACACCCTCCGAGGGCGGGGCAGCTCCCCGGGTCCCCTGATTTTACGGACCCTCTGAGTCCAAGCCTTGGCTACAATAAGTCACCCCTCCCACCAGGAAGCCAAGGCCCGCTGAATCAGACCGAGGCTTGGTGTTTGTGCTCAGGCCGTAAACGTAAACTATACAGCGTGTATGGCCTTTTACATAGAGGGTTAAAATGCGCTCTAGCGGCGAAGTTGGACACTGCAGTCTGGAGACATGGACGCTGATCTCGACTGCAACAGTTCACCAAAAAAACGTATGATTCTGGACAAATATGTGTAATGTATATTTGTTAAAAATTAACTGACCCTGACCCGCTTCCCAACTCTTCACCTCAAGGTTTTTATAATATAACCTTAACCAGACAACACTCACCACCACGCTGGTCTCTGTGAAGCAACTCATGTTTTAGACTTTGTCTTTCAATAAAGCGCCTGTTTCTAAGCACTTCATTTTTGGAAGATAGTGAGCCACAGGGAGGTACGGATTTTCCTGCGATCACACAATGTAGTTGGACAGGGAGGTCAGAAATACAATGGAGCTATCATGATTGTGCACTCAACACCCGGTAAACATTACTTTATACAAGGAGGCAATCCTCTTCATGTCCAATCTGTTTCTATAGTTTTTTTTATTCTTTTCAAAATGTTCGGAACCAAGATTATCATAAAAAGACTAGATCAATACCGGTGTGTGTTGGTGAGGGGGTGGGGGCATATACTCTGCACCACCACACCACCTGACAACTGTTCTCAACAGGGATCTGCTAGGCCACCGGCACAGTTTGAGTGGCGGGCTCAAAACGTGGCACCATTCACTCTCTGGCCTCTCTGCTGAGACTGCCAAAAGGTGCTATCAGTACCCACCAAATAAAGTTAAGTGAGACGGTGAATGGACGAACATTAGCACTTTAGCAGGTCACTCGGTGTCTCTATGAAACCTTGTGTTCGTCCTCTGCTTTTTTATTTCATACACCACTGCGACCTGATGCTTAGACATGGCTGCAAACAGAGCTTAAAACAAGGCTCGAGCGCTGCACCAATCAGTGCGCAGCTCTCAGGCGAGCCCGGGTGACGTCATCAATGGTTCCCAAGAGTCAGCCACTCGCAGCGCGGCTCCGGGGCCAGGACCTGATGACGCGGGGAGATTCGGCCAATGAGAGCGCAGCTCTTGAGGACAGGCCCACAGCAGCGGCCAATTAGAGCGCGGCTCCGCTGAGAAACGGCCAATCGGGTCGCGGCCCCTTCGTCTTCGGCTCCGCGATCTCAGAGCGGGGAAAACAGCTGCTAGGTCAATTTCAGGGGCCCAGGTCGCGGCGGTGAAGTGCGGCAGATCGGGGAAAGGCGCCCAAGTTCGGCAGGGCGAGTTTAGCAGTCGCAGGCCCCGGCAGGGTATCGGTTTGGCCCTGAGGACGTTTACGGGCTCACAACCACCTCCACACACGTGCCGATGAGCACGTCAATCTCTCAAAATGGCGGAAAAAAGCTCTGAGTTTTTTTCCGGATTTGGGGGCGTGTTCGGTGGGCGTGGCTAAAAAGTGGAAAGAAGCACACCGAACACACCTCCAAATCCGAAAAGGACGGAGCCTATTTGGAGTGATGGCTCTCTCCTGCAATGGCTGGCCTCCATTTAGGAAGCCAGCCAATGGGAGAGAGCCAAAATTAGAGGCGGGATTAGGAGCCCCTCTAAGAAAGATAAGATCTCGCTACTTTCGGTTCTGACGAACCGGATAGTACCGAGACCTAAAAAGCAGTATATAGAGAGGGGATTTGGCTCTGCCCCTTTGATGGCATTCTTTAAGGGTATTGGATAGGGCAGCAGTTCGGGTAGCCAATCTATGAAGTGGTTCCATTGTTGAAAGCTGATGAAGACATTGTTGATGCAGACTCTGAGTTAAATGCATTATAGAGTGACCATAGGGCTGATTTAAAGTTTACTCCATCACAACAGCAACAGAGTACTCTTTCTACCAAACTGAAGGTCTGCCTGCCTGATTTACAGATGGATGGACCTTGAGTATGTCAGCGACGTAGACTTCTCCATCTCCATCTCTGACATACTCCTCTAATGAGCCGATGGAGTAAGGCCTGTCAGAGGTTTGTCGATTCGACCGCTGGCCCGATTTAAAGTGGGTGGTCGAATGGCCAGTTTTCACTCTCCCTTAGCGGTGTGAAAAATGTGCCGGTAAGGACAGTAAAAACGTTTGAATGACCCTCCCACCATGGGATAAATTTCCCATTGTGAGGGGGTCATTAGCTATTGTTTTAAAGAAAAAATCCCACTTGATGATTCTGTTTTTGAAAAAACAAAAACTTGTTCAAAGGCTATCAGACGGTGCCGTCATTTTGACTGTACTGTCCGTCAAACTTTGAATACATTGACAGAACCACTGTGACGGCAGTTCCTGCCAATGTTTATAGTTGTTCCCAGGGCTGGCGGACAAGTCTAAATTTAGTGGGCGAGGACCCGCTGTATGGTGAGAGTAAAATACTCCGCCATACCAATGGACTTACGGTCACCCATCAAACTCTTAATCAGCCCTTTTGTATGAATTTTACTTTGTGAACTCTGACGAATAAAATAGGACGTGTTTTTTCGTTGTGAACTATCTGACACATGCAACAGAAATGGGTTTTACATTGTGAACTCTGTGCCAAACACTGATCAGGAAGGGCTTTTATACTGCAAATTCTGTGACAAACACTGTTGGACAGAGTTTTACATTATATAATACAGAGAGAGCTTCTTAAACAGATCTCTAGCTTTTTATTATATTTAATATTTACTACCCTCCCTGAGTAAGCTTAGGACTGCCCTGCCTCACTACCCTGATGGTCAGTTGCTAAAGGGATGCATAGGCACTTTTCAGTTTCAAAATTAAAGGCTCTGGTTAAACACTGAGGTACCAAGTGCTATTGTGTGCCTTCCAGAGTTTTGAGTTACCACCCCATACCAAATACATATCACCTGTTAGGGACATTTTTGCCTCAAGAAGAAGTGTGCCTATCAAGGCTCTGGAGAACATGCATCCCTGACTTGAGATCCCCATGTAGCGGTCTACAGATATTATTGATGTTTACCCTCTGTGCACATGACCAGTGCTTACTTTGTAAAGGAATATGTGCTTGGGCCCAAAATCTTCCTGGGAAGCCTACAGCTGTAGCTATCAAAGGTTGGAGTGTCGAATACCAAGGCTGTGCAGCCTTGATTCCACTGTGTTCCTCTTTAATCCACCACCAGACACTCTCTGCCTCTTTACTCTCTCTTCAGGTACTTTTTCATCCCTGCTTTTTTTCCTTGTCACTGTTTTTCAATATTTTTCTTCTTCTTTCCCCTTTTGTGTTTTCCATTCTATTGCTGTTAATCCAAGTATTATAAAGAAAAATAAGTGCCATACAATCGTGCATGATAAATATTGCATCCCAGAGCGGGGCTCTCTGATCTGGAAGAGCACATCATGTGCAGCCCTATTTTGTAAGCATCTCTGCTTACAGCTTACTAGGCTGACACTGGTGGCATGAATTATTATACATGAGACCAGCCCTTTTTACCTGTTGCCTGCACAGGGAGAGTTGTCTAATGGTCACTCCTGTTTAAAACTACCTGCAAGATCTCTACAACCTGCTTGACTGATTCAGCCAAGGATTCTACTTTGGATCTCCTTCGCAAGATTGGTACAGATGATAAAGTTTGGAGGGAGCCTGCAACTCTGAAGTGATTAACAAGGCCCCTCCAAAGCATTACTGAGGTCCTTTGAAATGGACCAGCCTCTAGGGCTGGGGAGGACAGGAAACAGAGGGCCTCTTTGAAGGTAGGGTCAGTCCTTGCCTCCTTTCTGCTCCATTCGTCCATACAGATGTTACCCCAACCAGTTGTGAGATAACGGAGTGAGGATGCCTCACCCTCTTGTTTGTCTTTGTGTGAGTTTCTGAGACAGCTCCCATCCTCACTCTCCTTCCTGCATACACCAGAGGACAGTGACTGTGGTTTGACCAGATTGGGATGACTGCAGAGAGTCAGAAACCACATGAAAGCAGTCCTAGAGCTGAACTTGTGGAATCCACAATCTCTGTCTGCAAAATAAGTAATGTAAGCAGAATTCCCCGATCTGAGGTTCCACACTAGGGCAGACTTAAAAAATATTGGAGCTCCAAGGTTGGGTTCAGGAACAGAAACCTGAAAGTTCTGTATCTTGTTAGGAAGAATTGCCTTGAAATAACCTTGGGGAAATGAGCCCACAGACGTCTGAGAAAGGGTGCTGGAGGTACCGATGCACAAAGAAAAGGCTGCCTATCAAAGGAGGGCCAAAGTGAGCTGTGCATGAAGAAATTAGCATTGGCCAGATGTAGCCTAGGGAAGGATCTGCACAACAAGTCCATATGGGGAGGCCTTGTGACCCTGGTTCTACTGCTGTGTGCCCTATTGTAAGGCAACCCACTCAATAAATCTACGCTTGCACATGGGCACTGTACCCAGATAATAAAGTGACCAGAGAATGTGAAAGTGACTACTGAAGACAGACTCAAAGAAGCACAGCCTGTTATGGTATGATGCTAAGACCTTTTATAGCCACATTATGAGGTCTACAGGCATGCTTCAGCACTTGATAGAGTCTGAGTTAACTGATCCCAGGAAGATTGGGACATGGGCTCACCTTTGGTTGAGCACCAGAGTATGAAAGAAGGTACATAGGAGGACCCCAAGCAATGATGTTCTGCTCCCCAACAGCAGAAGGTGAGGGGAGCAATAATAATAAAAAAAGGATTTCTCTTAAGGGGTCCAAAAGACTAACAAGGGAGGGGAGTCACAATCCACTTCTAGTTTGAAGGGGGTAGGTATAAGGTATAAGGAGAAAAGCCTTGGACATATCTGTGAAAGTTCAGTGCTATGACTGTCTCCAGACAGAGCATAAGAGTGAGGACTCAGCCAGCTCCAAAAAGCCCCACCAGAGGGCAGTCTACAGGGATTGCGATTGAAGGGCTTAGTGTGGCAGTTGGTCTATTCTGGAAAGTAGGATGGCCAGAGGTTACACTAGTTTCCATGGCAGAGCAGAAGTTACAACCACTACTTTCATGCCTGCTAACTAACACTGACTGATCATTCTCTCAACATGGGTTGAACTTTGAACACTTCTCTGAAATATAAAACTATCATCCAGCTGTCTCTCATGGCAATAGATCTCCAAATGAAAAAAACACAAACTCAATTTCAAGGTCCTGGCCACAACAACTTGGACACAAGATTGCCTAGCACGGAAGTTGTGGAATACCAGGGCGGTTTTATCCAGTGATCCAAGATGGCCGCTGTCATTGCCAAGTAATGGGAGAGTTCAAGGAATCCTAGGAGTTGTCGTTTTTTTCTTGTTGCTATTGCATAGTATATTCTCCACAGGCATGAAGGCTTTTGTCAGGCTGCACTGTCATTCAATGACAAACACCAGCTTTTCCATCCTTGGAATAATCTCAGCATGAGTGGTTTGGAGTGCAACAGCCCAAGATCCACCAAGCACTGACTGATAAGCAACGCACTCTGACTACTGATCAGCTGACACACAGCTACCCACTGCTAGATGCTCTCTCTGACACCTGGCCTCCACTTTACGGCACCCATGATATAGATGCAAGTGATAGCATTCCTGTAAAAAGAAAAAAAAAACAGATTTACAAGTTTTTAGACAAAGTGAGACCAGTATCAAAAGAAATATCTCCAAGATGCTCTTCGTCCAGTACGGCGGTTGTGGTGCAAAAGGCTTTACGAAAATGGTTGTAAGGAAGAACTTTAGAACCCAAGTTCTGTGTGAATTACAATAGGGTCAACGCACAGAGAGTGACACCCCCTCCATACCTAGATCAGAGCTAATTCGCGGTTTAGGATATGCAAAGTTTCTCAGTACCTTTGGTTTAACTTCAATGAACTAGCATATTATCCTAACATAGGCTACAAGGAGGGGTCTGCAGCCTCTACCCCAGGGGAACACTTTCACATAAAGAGATGGCTTTTGGACTGATGAATTACTTTCCATTTTTCAGAGGTTGAGCAACTAGGTCCTTTTTGAGCTGGAAAGATTCAGCACAATCTACATAAAAACATTGCATCCTGAAAGACCACCTAACCAACATGAAGGAAGTGTGCAGTGCTCTGCAACATAAATGCCTGGCTACCAAGACCAGTAAGGAACAAATAGGACAGGGTTCTGCTGTATACCTTAGCTGCCAAGTCAGTGGGGGACATCCACAGCCCCTCCATCATGAGAGCCATACATTTGTGGCCCGGGAGCCTCCCAAGATCCTGGCTCATGTGGAAGGCTTTTTGGGACTCCTGGGGTACAACCACAGGGTTTTTAAGGGGTATAGGAGAATTGCTGTATCTCTCACAGTGCTGCATTAAAGATGCAACACATGAAAGTGAGCTGGCTAGTATAATGTCAGAAGCCCTTTGACACCCTCAGAGGCACCTGACTTCAGCAAGCATTCTGTAGCGCAGAAAGATACTTCAGACCAGAGCAGTACTTTCTCTGCTGAACGGTGAAGAACAGTACCAACCAATAGCTCTCATTAGCAGATTACTTATGCAAAGGAAACACTTATGGAGAGCCATTTAGAGGGAGAACTTTATGGTGGCATGGTTCATGAAGAAACTGAGGTCATACCTGTTTGGGACTTATTCATGCTGTCAGAGAGACCACTCGGGCAGCTAATGTTAGATGTGAGGGGAAAGCTCTAATGGCTGTGGTGATCCACCTTCCTCCAGGAAATAGACTTTACTTTGGAACATTCTCAGATCTCCAAGTCTAGTACATAAAAAAGACTCCAACCTTTCAATTTTCAGGATATGGAGAATGGAACAATGGAAGCTACGGTCATGAAGGACAAGCATTGAAAAGGCTATATCAATGATATGCAGCACCAGCCACTACATGGCAGATATTGTTCAAGGGTCTTTCCAGTTCAACCTTGTTAAGACTCTCACTTTTGTACTAGTTGACACCCACAACTTTGTTCCCACACTGTTGTCGTTTTGTTCCCTCCTCCGTTTTTCCATGTCACTCCTGTGCAACTACTTCCGCAACATTCATCATTTGACTTCCCTTTCTACAAATATATTGCAGATTTACCAGTGACACCGACGTCCACTCTCCATTTGGTTCTTGGACAGGTTTCCTAGTTTGCATGGGGGATAATCACAGTGTAACTCCTCAGAACACCGGGTAAGGTAATATTTGTAATGAATGATTCTGTTCAGAGTAATTCACTGCTTTTGGCCTCTACTTACTGTCTCCTCTTCCTCTATTGACAGATACGTTATGCTTCCCCCGTGTGGTCTGTAGCACTGTGCCATACTACAGTCTAGCAAGTCAATTTTAGGTCTTTCACCAACGAACTTGCTGGCGCATGTGTTTTCTAGCTTTTTGTCTGCGTTACCCTTGTTTCCTCTAGAGTTTATGTTCCCTTCCCTTTCCTGGAGACTATACTGAAAGTGAGCAATCTTTCAAGGGGAGAAGGTGGGATTGGCCTCACTTCCTGGTATTCGCTATATTCAGTGGTCAAACACAGACCAGAGGCTGACCATGCCAGTGCTGATAGTCTTTCTAAGTTTTTCATCTTTGGGACGAGAACTCCCAAGGGGATTAATAGGTTCTCCCTACCTTCACCTGGAAGGGCCTGTGTCAGAAATAATGGTTATTTTATCTTGGTCCCCTCACGTTTACTGGTCTAGTTTTCCTGAGTTTAGGACTCTGTGCACTGTATCACTACTAAACAGTGGTATTGTGTGCATGTTTTTTTCTGCCTAAAACTTATACTGGGCATTTGTTTCACTTATTTGGCTGATTTAACTTTCTTGTGAGGCCATAGCAGATGGTGCTAGAAATAAACCAGTGGTGTGGAAGCTATAGGTTATAAGTGGACTGCAATGTGTATTTCAACCATGCACATATACGCACATTGTGCTCTGGCTGTGGTTCAGATTAAAAGCACTTAAGTAACACACAGCAAACAAATGTGTTGCTGTCATGTAGAATTTTTTATATATTAGCTAAGTTACCCCTAAAGTGTACTTTATAAGATCACATGACTAGGTGCAAAACAAATATAATATGTCTAATTACACATTGGAAATATTATTGTCATACATTGAACAGTTATTACAAATCGGTTTTCGCTGTGTAGGTAAAATTCCATTTTTCAGGAAAAGGCCTAGATAGGATTAAAATAATGTAATCCTATCTAGGTGTGGGATATACGAGAACAATGGTTGATAGTTGTTTTTCACATATTTTCCAAAATATAATGTAATGGAGAAATTAGACTGTAGATATCTTTAGTAGAATAGAAGTGCACTTCCAACCGAATGAGAGTAAATCAGCTTAGAGGTAATTCGGCCCTCTGCCACCCTCCAGCAGCCCAATACACATTCGTGGCTGGCAGCTAATGTCCCCTGAGGAGAGGGGCTTGGCATTGTGGCCCAGGCTGGCAGGAGTGTTGGCAACAAGAAATCACTTAATGGGCATGGGCAAGTGGCCCGAATATGGCGGATGCTCTTCCATTAGCCCGCAGCACACCCCACTGATCTGTACTCATCCTTGCTGCCCGAGGCCAGGAATTAGGATAGAATGTATGGGATAAGTGGAGAGTAGCGGTCACCCTCTGTTCTCAATTTGGAGGTGTGAGGGGAATATGAAAAGTCGAGAACAATGTGTGGCCTGCAAGGCCGTTTCAACAAGGCTGTGCTGCCTGTCGCATGGAGCTTGATTGGGTAACGCAGATCGCCTAGCCATGAGGCATTATAACTCTGACGCAAAGACAGTGCTGGCTACCCGAGAGAGTACACAGATGGGAAGATGGTCGCACCAGCCGAAAGGAACTTACATGAGGACTGCTTGATGGGCTACCGGATAAGTGCAGCGGCGGCCATGCATAGGGGATCATTCTGCCATCTGACATGTAAGATGTAGACTAACAACAGGCCTTGAACTAGTAGGGGCTCTGCTGCTGGCACTGGACTTGGTGGTGACGGTTTAGGACACCTGCTCAGTTGGTTGTCCTGTGCTTCTTACACAGCTCTGTCTACTCAGTGCGGGTGCACCAAGGGGAGTTCTCCTTAAACACTGTATAATTCTGAGGGATCTACTACTCTAGGCTGTGCCCCACTAGGTATTTCTCCCCTATCACCCCCTCTTGTAGGTGGGCACCCCCTGCCGGGCAGCAGTGGTCATAATTTGCCCTACCATCAATGAGTGGGCCCTGCAGAGTGAGACCTTCTATGGTCTTTGTGGCATCCTCATAGTAAATATGAACGAAGTGTCAGAATGTGTAAAGACTAACAGACAACACCATCCACCCAAGGGAAAATAAACAAAGTGTTTCTCCCCTTGGATGCCACTTCCATTATCCTACAGGAAATTCAGGAGACCTGCTCCTCAATATAAGGAAAGATTGGAGAATCAAGCTTGTACCTCTCCGGGCTGAGACAAGATCTCCGTAATCCTGGCAACAGGGTGTTCATCACCATGAACAGGATCACAGATGTTTAGGACTCCATCCAAACACTCCAGTTTAGAGTCATGGATCTGCAGATGATGGTTAAGCAGCTGGAAGATCAGGCAAAGGATGCAGAGGGGAGATCAAGACAGAACAATCTCAGAATTCTGGGCCTCACTGAGGGTGCCGAGGGTTCCACATGACACAGTTTGTCACTACCTATCTGAAGTCATGGGTGCCAGCTGCTGATCTTTCCTTTTGCCTCATTGTTGAACAGCCACATAGATCATTACTGCTGCACCCCCCTCCTAGGGCTCATTCACAACCTCTGATTTCCCATGTATTTAGCTTTGTAGATAGAGACGCAATGTTGCAGCACCCTGAAAACTGGAAACCCAGTGAAAGTCATGGTGTTTTCAGACGATACGCTAAAGGTTCAACAGCAATGACGATCATTCCTCGGGGTTAAGAAAAACTATGGATAGTTGGAGTTAAGTACTTGCTTCTGTTCCCAGCTAGATTGAAGGTTATACAAAAAGACAAAACACTGTTCTTTGATACTCCAGAAAGTGCATGGGACTGGGTGGAAGTGAGACAGGATTGAGAAAGTGTACCATCTGTGATTCACATCTGGTTCTATATGGGTGACCCTCCTACTTCATAAATCCTTCTCCATGACAATGGGACACATGGAGGTAAAGGATACTGCGATAAAAAAGTAAAATAAACATCCTATGAGTAATGTATTCAGATGAGGTGTACGGTTCAAAATCAATAAGGTGGTGAGTAAAAATGGGGGAAGCTCTGTGGTAAGTTATGTGGTCACCTTAAAAAACCTGAAGCCCGTGGGAAGTCAACAAAAAATCGTTCGTATTCTTACGTGTGTTGCGTGGTTCTATGGATAAAAAGGTAAAATGCATTTGTTACCGCGGTGCAGCGTAAAAAATGACGAGTCTGAGATAACAAGCTTTTCTAACGCAACTGGTGCCGGTTTGGTGAATGGACTAACCTGGTAAGTAGAGGCTGGCTTCGGAAGTAATCTCCTTGCCGACGCCGAACAGGACGAAAGCGTCTACTGCCGCGTTTGTTCACATTCAAAAAGTCGCGATCACATGATCATAGATACTAAGGAAAGACTCGCAACCTGGGTTGCGGCGCTGCGTGTTGGGATATTAGGATAATCATGGTTCCAAAAAATGAATCTAGCTACCAAAATGAGTGTATTCTTGCCAGCTAGGTGGGGAATATGATATATTCTATTATGAAAAAATATAAAAGGAAAAAATATAAAAGGATGTGTGGGCATGGTATCTCTGATATGACTTAACATTAAGTGAAACGGGGGAATGTGCCAAAAAGAAAGCGTGAGATGTCGTGTATGCAAAGTGTAGTATAATCTGAGCAGAATGGTACCCAAAATCCACATGAAATTTGATGGACCCCCCCCCATGAGACCCATAGTCTCTACATGTGGGAGCCTTCACGAACCAATCGGCCAACTCTTGGATAAATACCTACAGCCATCAGTGCAATCTATGAGAACATACACCAAAGACACCACCCACTTTATTTCCAAATTAGATAATCTGAAGATCAACGCAGAAGATAACCTGATTCTATGTACCGCGGATGTGCGTTCACTGTATACTTCTATACCTCACTCTTTAGGCATAGAAGCAATCGAACACGCCCTACTCAACTCTGACTTGGATACAGCATTTCAAACATTCTTGATGGAACTCATGCTCTTTACATTATATCAGAGTTATTTTAAATACCAAGACACATGGCACCAACAACTGGTAGGAATGGCCATGGGCAATTCGGCGGCGCCTGTATACGCCAACATCTTTATGCAACAATATGAGGAGACCCACATCTTCACTAAAAAAGAATGGACAGACAATTTACTACTTCTTACACGATATATCGATGACATTTTCGTCTGGAAAGACACCAAGGAAAAATTACAACAATTACTGATGGAATTCAACCAAATCGATGAACGCATCCAATTAACTTGGGAACTATCGGAAAAATGGGTGAATTTCCTGGACGTCAAGGTTTTCTTTAACCAAGATGGATTCGAAACAGACTTGTTCACCAAGCCAACAGATAGAAACAACATGCTACACTAAACGAGATTTCATGAACCTAACCTAAAAAAATACTTACCATTTTCCTAAATGGCACGGGTAAAAAGAATCACATCAGATCCCATCAAATCCAAACAACGAATAGAGGAAGTGGCCACTAAATTCCACAATAGAGGCTATCCAAAAAACATCATTGAAGAGTCCAAGCATAAAATTTCGAACACAGACAGACAGAAATTGCTACAACCAAGCATAAAACAAGCATTTACAATGCAATGGTCTCGGCATTATTAAAGGTAGAGCTATTGGCATTGCTTATGACAATTTTTTTTATTTTTATATCATAAATAAATGGCTTTGTCATAGCGACCACTCGTGTTGAGAAACTAGCTATTCACGTTGAGGAAGCTGCCGCTCGAGTAGAAAATCCACTCGAATGGCAGCAAGAAGCATTGCCCTCTTGCACTGCACATAGTGCAGTTTGCACTGATTTTCCAGCATGGGACAAACACCCAGTGCTAAAAATCAATGTGAACGGCACAATCTAATGCACTTTGCCGCTTGTGGAACTCTGCATAGTGCGACTGAGTTTTTGAGTCACTTTGCGGAGTTCCACATAGTGGAACTCCGCTCCGCCCAGGCCTAAACATAACATAATATCGTTTTATAGCCCGCCGTAGCTGGCTACACCCGGCCATTAAAAGCCTGCTCCAGCGTAAACAAGGGAGCAGGACTTTAATGGCGGGTATAGCCCAGCTACAGAGGGCTATAAAGCTATTAGAACATTCTGTCATTAGAGGGCAGAATGTTCTAACAAATAAAACAAAGATCTCTTGTGGCCTGGGGGTATTTAAATCCCCTTGGGCTCCGAGAGGCCTTTGTTCACAGCAACAGCTGTGAATTACAAAAAAACATTTGACTGTTGTAGTTGAAGTAATCTTCTTTATAGGCAACCCCACAGTGTGAACCAAGCAGACCGAGAAGTAAGTGGATGAATGCCCAACATTCTAGTATACAGCAATAAATGCAAAGAGCACACAAATTGTTCTGATTCTTAAGAATTAAGAATCAGAACAATTCTAATAATGATGCCAATAGAATATACAATATGTGACTAACAAAAGAAAGTGAACAAAACCACAATACTACACATCCTCCTCATTTCAAAGATAAATAAATTAAGACTAACAAATATAATCTTCAAAACGTTTTGGTTTAACAATATTCCTTCTGTTAGAACTGGCTATTTCTGGTTGGCTAAGGCTGACGCCAAAGCTAGGCAGAAACCACCATTCTAGTCAGGGCAAGGGAGTCACACGCCAAGATAACCCCTGCTCACCCCCTGGGTAGCTTGGCACAAGCAGACAGGCCTATCCCGGAGGCAATGTGTAAAGCATTTGCGCCAGCACACAACAGTAACAACATCCTAGACACTCCACAAAAGGAACTCCACACAAGGTTATATAAAAATAACTTCTGTATTGTCAAAACACATCAGATAGAATCACACATGTACATTGTGCCAACTGGCACAGGCAATATTCACAAGGGATTATTTACACAGGACAGGGCCACGTGGGCGCCTGTCAGAATCAGCACTTAGTAGAAAATAGAATATAGGATATAAAATTACTGTAGCACAAATTAGCAAATATAAATCACAACCAGTAACTACTGGTAACAGGTAAGTACCACCTACGCAACTCTAAACACCTTAGGAGAATGTCACGCAGGGAACCAGGACCTCACTAGGACCACCTGTACTAGAAAGAACAACCACCTAAGTATCACAATACAATTAGGGGTATAAGCAAGAACACATTACACATGATGCATCACAACATTCAGAGGTGTAGGGAAGGAAAACACATGATGCATAAAACATACATTCAGCGGTGTAAGAACAAGACACATGATGCATCAAAAACACATTCAGAGGTGCAGGGAAGGAAAAACACATGATGCATAAACCAACACATTCAGAGGTGTAAAATCAAGGAAGACACATGATGCATAATAACATTCAGAGGTGCCAGAACATAACTCAATAGCGCAAAAACACATGATGCCTAAAAACATTCAGAGATGTAAGATCAAGGTGCGTAATCATATTAAATGCATTACATTTCCTAGCACCACATCACATTGCGCAAAACTCACATAAGCCACCACTTGTGGCAGTCCCTGGGCCAACTGGCCTTGTTGGGGCTAGGACGCCCTGTGTCCAAAAGTCAGGGGCCTAAACGGTGCAGCTGCCCACTAATTTCTGGGCAGCTGGGAAATAACAAAACTGCGGCATGGGCTCTCAGTAGCCCTTCAAGTAAATTGCGCCATATGTTGGAGCCACACAGGCTCTGGTATCAACTAGGCCCCTCTGGAGCCATCTGGCTCTGAAACAAATACTGCGGCCAAATGCTGGAGCCACACAGGCTCTTGAGACATAATGGGGTGAGGGAGCCATCTAGCTCCTTAAGGCGAACATGCCCATGAGCCACTCAGGCTCTTTAAAACAAATATGGCCCCTCTTTAGAGCTTCGTGGGCTCTACCAACACAAATATGTCCCTGAGCCCCTCGGGGCTCGAAAAACAACTTGCCCCCTCGTTGGAGACATCTGGGCTCGGGAAGAACGGTGGGGCGGCCCACTGCCATCCGGCCGCCCTAACTACCCCGAACATCCTGGGGTTTCAATGGCAGCACCAATTGGCCGCCCGGAGCTCCCCCCCAGCCCTCTAACACTCACCGGGCTGTTACGGGGGCAGGGGCTTGCAGGTATTCTCCAGCATAGGTCTCCACAATCCGGCCTCCGGTCACCCGGGGGTCGGCCTCCTTCAGCTGTCCCACTCCGACGATCCTTCGTGGGGGCTCACGCTGCACCAGACAATCAGGGCACAAGTCAGCCCAGCAGCCTATCAGGGCGCGAACTACCTCTGACGCGGCTCCGCGGGCTCCAATCAGCGGGCTAGATGGCCGATGACGCGCCGGCTTGCGGACCAATCGCAGCGTGGCTCTGACGGGCCCAGCATCGGTGCTGCTGAGGGGGCTTGTCTCCATCGGCCAATCCGGACGCAGCTCCTTCGATGATGAGGCGGAGCCCTCGAGCCGCGGCGGTGATGCCAGTGAGAGAGATCTCGGCCCTCGTCAGGTTCCCCGGGCTGGCGGCAATTACGAACGCGGCACTCTCGATCTGGCTAGAGAGCAGCCAGCGCGCCACACTGGTCAATCGGCAGAGGCTCTGTCCTAGGGGCAACAAGCAGCCCGTGATCTCAGCGGTACAAAGCAGCTTCAGGAGGCAAAGACAAAAGGTCCAAGTAAAAATAAAGCGCTCCTAGGCGCTAAGGCAAAAGAAGGTCTCTTGTTAAAAATAAAGCGCTCTCAAGCGCTGGGGGAGAAATAAAGCGCTCCAAAGAGCTAGATGCCAAAATAAAGCAGCAAAGTCCTTCAGGAGTCCAGGACCTCAATAGTCCCGGACATAAGGTGGAGCACAGCAGCTCCCAGAAAGGGAAAGTCCATCAGGTATCCAGGGGCTGGGCAGGGCTCAAGGAGGCAAGCCTTCCCCTGAGCCCAAGCAGCAGCACGCCCCGGCAGGATTCAAGTCAGAAACAAGAACATTTTGGAAGGGGACACAGTCCCTTTTTATACAGAGAAATCCTTTGTCTAGCAGTGTGCAGGCAATGTAAGAACCAGCTAGAACTGGTTATAGGGCATTCCTTTCACTGGCCAGGCTAGGGACATCAGACGCACCCCAGGGGGTGGAGCCAGCTTGTGTGGGGAAAACCCAGCCTCATTCAGGACCCTCAAACCAGATGGTCAATCCACAAGCAGGCCCAGGCTCACTCCTCCCCTCACATCAGCATGCTAAACACTCCATTCACCACCGGGGCAGACCCTCCCAGACTCTTGGAGCCAGGCTCACCAGCCAGCCTCAGCCAATCACACGCCAGGCACAAATTACACAAATATGCCAACTTCTAGAAGTGGCACTTCTACACTAGATACAATCATGCCGCATATACCATTGCGCAGCATTCAATCTCACGAGTTTGCACATACCAAACTCAACCCTGCACTCCCCACACATCAGGAACTACCATGGGCATACATATTCCCCATTCATTCCTATGGGAGGGCAGGTCACTCACCACACATACACAGAGAGCTCACGCACTTTACACTGTACCACAGTGAAAAAGTGCGCAGAGGCCTAAAATCACCAACACCAGGTCACAGAAACATGCTAGGAAAAAGCAAAAAGTCTCAATCAATCAATCAATCATTGACACTTATAAAGCGCGCTGCATACCCGTAGGGTCTCAAGGCGCTGGGGGGGGGGGGGGGGGGGGGGGGTGGGGGTACCGCTACTGCTCGAACAGCCAGGTCTTCAGCTTCTTCCTGAAGGAGAGGTGGTCTTGGGTCAGGCGCAGGTCGGTCGGGAGGGAGTTCCAGGTCTTGGCGGCCAGGTAGGAGAAGGACCTTCCTCCTGTAGTCGCTCTTCGGATGCGGGGGACGGCGGCGAGGGCGTGGTTGGCTGATCGGAGGTGGCGTTTGGGAGCGTAGAAGTTGACTCGGCTGTTGAGGTAGCTCGGGCCTTGGTCGTGTAGGGCTTTGTGTGCGTGGGTGAGGAGGCGGAAGGTGATTCTTTTGTTGACGGGGAGCCAGTGAAGGTCTCTCAGATGTCCGGAGATGTGACTGGTTCGTGGGATGTCGAGGATGAGTCTGGCTGAGGCGTTCTGGATCCGCTGGAGTCTCTTCTGGAGCTTGGCGGTGGTACCGGCGTAGAGGGCGTTGCCGTAGTCCAGTCGGCTGGTGACGAGGGCCTGGGTGACGGTCTTCCTGGTCTCGGTGGGGATCCACCAGAAGATCTTCCTTAGCATGCGTAGGATGTTGAAGCACGCCGAGGAGACGTTGTTGACCTGCCTGGTCATGGAGAGGGAGGAGTCCAGGATGACGCCCAGGTTTCGTGCATGGTCTGTCGGTTTGGGTGCGGTGCCCAGGGCGGGAGGCCACCAGGAGTCGTCCCAGGCGGAGGGTGAGGAGCCCAGGATGAGGACCTCCGTCTTGTCCGAGTTCAGTTTCAGGCGGCTGGTCGTCATCCACTCGGCTACCTCTTTCATCCCTTCGTGCAGGTTGGCTCTGGCTGCGGCGGGGTCGTTGGTCAGGGAGAGGATCAGCTGGGTGTCGTCGGCGTAGGAGATTATGCTGAGGTTGTGTTTGCGTACGATGGCCGCGAGGGGGCTCATGTAGACGTTGAAGAGGGTGGGGCTCAGAGATGATCCTTGGGGGACGCCGCAGATGACTTCGGAGGCCTCTGACTTGTACGGTGGTAGGCGGACTCTCTGTGTTCTTCCGTCGAGGAAGGAGACGATCCATTCCAGCGCCTTGTCCTGGATGCCGATGTTGCTGAGGCGCCGTACTAGGGTGCGGTGGCAGACCGTGTCGAATGCCGCGGAGAGGTCTAGGAGGATGAGGGCCGCTGTTTCTCCATTGTCCATCAGGGCTCGGATGTCATCGGTGGCGGCGATGAGGGCGGTCTCGGTGCTGTGGTTGGCTCGGAAGCCGGACTGTGAGGGGTCGAGGGATCCGTTCGTCTCGAGGAAGGCGGCCATCTGCTTGTTGACGGTCTTCTCGATGACTTTGGCTGGAAACGGGAGGAGCGAGATGGGGCGGTAATTCTTGAGTTCGGTGGGGTCCGCTGTGGGTTTCTTGAGAAGAGCGCTGAGTTCGGCGTGCTTCCAGCTCTCGGGGAAGGTGGCGGTGTCGAAGGATGTGTTGATGATGTCTCGCAGGTGGGGTGCGATGACAGCGTCGGCCTTGTTGAAGACGTGGTGAGGGCAGGGGTCGGTCGGTGATCCGGAGTGGATGGAGTTCATCGTGCGGATGGTGTCTTCGGTGCTGATCGGGGTCCAGGCGTGGAGGGTGGTGGTGGGGGGTGGTTGTTCGGTCATGGTGTGCGTTGGTTGGTTGTTGAAGCTGTTGTGTATGTCCGCGATCTTGTTGTGGAAGTATGAAGCGAGGGAGTTGCAGAGGTCTCGGGCGAACCTGCCAAAAGGGCCGGGTCCAACACCTTCCAAAACTGTTCACTTTCTGAGGTCGACACGGACCTAATTCAGGAATAATATCAGACTGAAGAATATCTTCAGAATAGACCTCGTTAGGAGGAAGATCCTCAGAAGAGACCTAAATATGAGAAAGATCTACAATTGAAGGACCATCTCCACCACGAACACATACATCTGCCATGGAATTTGAGGAAGGATACTCAGGAGGAATATCAATCCACCAATAGTTGCGAGTAGACACAAACTGTTTAGGATCACTGAGAGTAAAATCACTTTTGACTATCGACAAATGACTCATGTGACATACATTACCATCAGATAACTTGACAGTATTTTTCATAACTTTCACAATTTGTACAGGAGAACTAAAGTTGCTTCGACCTTTAGTGATCATTCTGTTAGATTTGACGTGGACCCATTGCCTGACAGCCAATTTGACATCACATGTACCGTGCTTATGATCAAAATATTCTTTGTTTTTCGTTGAGAAGCTAATATGCAATTTTTTTATTTTTGTGCATCCCAAATTACCTGTTTGCTTCTGTCCATCCACCCAGGATTGACCTTTGAATACGGAATACAACCTCTCATAACTCCAAAAGGGGTCTTACAAATGGAAACATGACTAGTAACTCTATATGTCCATAGCATTATCATCAACTCATGCTCCAATTTTTTTTTTTTTTACCATGGATGGCCATTTGAAGAACACCTTTGATAATTCTGTTGACCCTCTCCACAGCACCATTGCCCATTGGATGACTGAGTGCAGAACATTTGTGCGAAATGCCAGCAAAATCAATAAAATCCTTCATTTCACTTGACTTAAATTGGACACCATTATCGGTGAGGATATTTTTGGGAAACCCCTCCCGAATAAAAACACTGCCCAAAAAGTCAATTTCACTTTTAGTATCAGCGCTATCAACTATTTTGAGTTCAAATCATTTCGAAAATAGATCTAAAAATACGAGAATGAATCTGGTTGAACCATCACTCCAACCAATGGGCCCCATTATGTCTAGTGCTAACTCATCCCAAGGAAGGGAAGGACATCCTGAGGAACTTAAAGGAGGGTTGAGCGTTTTTTGTGTGATTTGTCAGCACTTTCACATTCATTACATGATCTCACAAATGTTTCAGTTTCCAAATCAATTTTAGGCCACCAATACAACAATTTGATATTCTTCTTAGTGCGTGTACTGCCACTATGGCCTTCATGGCACAAGGAAATAATTTAGTTTCTTAAAGTAGATGGAGGAATAATGTTATCTCCTCTGACAACAAACATATCATCAATACCCAATTCGTTTCTTACCTCCCAAAAAGCTTTCATTTCACCAAGAAGTTAAGATTTAACAGTGCCCCAACCATGTTGGATTTGGATTCTTATAAGTTTTAGAATATCATCATTCTTTTCAGCTTGTTCTCATTCTATTCTGTGTAACCCTTTTGTTTCATTAGCTGAAAAAGTACATGCAACACAGATATCATTCCAAGGATTAGAATCAATTTCTCTGAGAGGTAAGGACAACCTGCTTAAAAAATCTGCAGTGACATTTTGTTTTCCTGGAAAATATTGCACATCGTACATGAAGTCCTGAAGACACATGGAAAGCCTAGCAATTCTTGCTGATGCTCTAGCTAAACCATCTGAAGTAAGTAGTTTTGTCAAAGGTTTATTGTCTATGTGCATAGTAAATCTCCTTCCCACAAAAATTTACGAAAATGCTCTAAAGCCTAGACAAATGCTGAAGTTTCTCTCTCTATCACAGAAAATTTCTGTTCAGTGGGAGGTAGAGTCCTGTGGCAACCCCACAGCGTGAACCAAGCAGAACGAGAAGTAAGTGGATGAATGCCCAACATTCTAGTATACAGCAATAAATACAAAGAAGACACACATTTTTCTGATTCTTAGTTCCTAATAAGAACAATTCTGATAATGATGCCAATAGAATATACAATATGTGAATAACAAAAGAAAGTAAACAAAATCACAATACTACAGAGCCCCTCTGCTAGGAATCACTTGCATGTAACCTATTTGCTATCAATTCTTCTGAAAGTAGTACTTATTTTTTTTAAAAGGATGCTCACCCACACAGGTGTGTGTAATGCTTCATCATCAAGTCGTATGCCTGGCAAAACTACTGTTGCTGGACAGGCTCAATCTCACTTATGGATGGAGCACTTTGATGGTAGTCCAAAGGAGCCAAGAGAGGTCTGATTTTGAGGAGGTTAAATAGCCTTCCGGGGTACCCCAATCACATTTACTTGTAGGGCACCTTGGCAGATTAAAAACAGGGTGGGGTGTATGACGAGAATCTGTTGGCTCCAACATCCACAGAACAACATGTTTCAGCCTGTTAAATTAAGCCCAGAAGGTCACCCAGCTTTCATCAGGACCGTACAGATCCCCTAAGTTCAAGGATGATTCATCTTTGAATTCTATCATTAATGTGCTGTATAATACTCGCTTACTCCATTTACATATTCACTTTCACTACTTCACCGTCATTTCACAGCTTATATCCCCTTAAGTTCTGGCCATTACCAGTTCTCTAAAGTTTTTGATTAGGGTTGGTATTGCCCCATTGGATATTACGGGCAGGTGTCACCTGTGTCACACAGACTCTAAGGCGAGCACCCAGCTTACCAACTACTTGACTGCAGGACGTAATGGGAGCCAAGTAGGCTGCTGGGCTCTGGCCTTGGAGTATGTGTTACACAGGTGACACCTGCCTAAATTATACTATGGCAAGTAGTCAGCTGGGTGCTCACCTTGGAGTATGTGTGATACAGGCGTCAAATGCCCAAAATATGCTACGGGCATGTACCTACATGGGCGCTTGCCTTGGAGTATGTGATACAGGCCCATACTATCCTATGGGCAATACCAACCCTATCCGAGATCCTTGGGACCCTTACCTGGTCACAGAAAATAGACATTTAGAAACACGTCTCGTTGATACTCCTAATACTGTTGTCTTGGGGACCCCATGGCTGCACAAGCATTACTTATAGATCAATTGGAGAGAACACACCATCATTACCCCCACCCCCTCCATTGTGAAGGATTCATCTGCTGGCCAAGAGAAGAATTAATTCAAGCCATTCCCTTAACATGCTGCACTGTTTAGTGAACAATACAAGGAGTTCTAAGAAGTCTTTAGCAAGAAAGGGACTGACCACTTGTCACTGAATCGACCATTGTCCTATTGATCTCATCCCTGGGGCAAAGATTCCACATGGTCGGATGTACCCACTCACTTTATAATAAGATGACGTTCTTCTAAACTACCAACAAGAAAATCTGCAGAAAAGTGTCACACGTCACTAGACATCACCAGCAGGTGCCCCTATATTTCATTTCAAAACCTGGAGGACGGTACTTTCCATGCATCTACTACAGAGAACTGAATTCACAAAATATACACTTTGTCAACTATTGTTTGTATAATTAGACCAAATGAGGACTGTCAAGATATTTCCAAAGTTGGATTTGAGGGGTGCCCTTACTTTCGTCAGGATTCATAAAGGTGATAAATGGAAGAATGTATTTAAACAACATATATACATTTGGAATATTTAGTAACGCCTTTTGTTTTGTAATGCTCCAGTACATTTCCAAAATGTTATAATTGACAAGCTTAGAGACATTTTGGATGTGTATGTGGTCATCTCTGAATAGTCTGGTCTTCTCTGAGACATTGGAAGAACACAGAAGGTTTACAGCAGAAACACTGAAAAGATTACAACAGCAATCTTTGTAGAGTTTGAAAAATGCATGTTTTTAGTCATATAAGTAGTCTTTGTGGCTTTAAGATATCAGACCAAGTGTTCATGTGGATGCATAAGGCCAAAGGAGCCCAAAAATTGTTATATCTTAAGTCGTTGAAGGAGAATCATCCTTTCATAGATTTTGCCATTTCTTTCCATTGTTTTAGTTTTTCAGAAATTGTCCATCCCGTATCGATGTTAACATTAAAAGGACTTCAATTTGGGGGCGTGGCTTGGACGCCGGCCAAGATGGCGGCGTAAACCGAGCGCTCCAGCACCGACCGACTCCCGTTTCCTCAGAAAGGGCATTTTACCGGCACCTTTTCCCGCAATGGAAGCCACCCCGCGAATCGGAACGTGAGCTGTGCCTGGAGCCCTCACTGTTTCCGATTTTGTGGGTGAATACAGAATTTGCCGAGGAGATTTCTCTCTCGCGGTTGCTGCCGCCATTTTGTGCGCCGGCCGCGGATCTCAGCGGCGGCCGGCTCTTTCGCACTTCTACCTCTGCGGAACTCCTCTGCTCAACGGCAGACACCGTCAACGCTGCACACTTCGGTAAGACTCTCAGACTCTCAACTGGCTCTATGGATGCGCCCTTCATATCAAATTTTGCTTCTGTTACATCATGAGGCTTTTCAGATACTACGAACATGTAACTTATTGCAGCAACGCTCATCACCACCTATAATTGCACCTCTATTGTACTGTTCCTTTTAATGCCTCCTGAGAAAGCCTTTTAAATTTCCTACAAAACGCATTGAGATATTTCTCTCACAGCTTCAGGCACCAGTTACCCACGCAACCTGTGTGAGGTCCCATCTCCATACATCAACCGCCATTTTTGCGCATCTGTACTGCTCTCTCAATCACCACTGACAGTATGTGCGCCCTTATCCTCTGCAACGTTCAACAGTGATGGTGACTTTTGTTATTACTTTCTTCTGGTTTTGCTGAAGTGCCCTTTATCTCACGCTGACCTATTTTGGACATATTGCGCCATCTTTATATTTCAGCAAACGTTGCGTCCAATTATTTTTGTTGTTCTATGCTACATCCTTGCAGCGTTTTCTCCCACTACTTGAGCTCTTGTTCTTCTGTTCATTGAGATACGTTGTCAGGATACTTTACTTCACATAAGTCCATCCATTTTACTTTCCTGGCTATTCTTATCTCTGTGGATTATCTTCTCCTGCATAGGTGTGGCTACTTTTCATCACGGGATTATCGCTGTGGACTCTTATTGTTTTGCATCAGTTTATTACTTTTCCCCTTGGTCCTGTCTGCCTTTTATGGGGAAACTCCGTACCTTGAAGCTCACTCCTCTGCCAAGGTTGCCGCCTGGATCTGACTCGGATTCCCCTACCCACGAAATGGAGGAGGGTAAACCTTCGAAGTCGGACTCAGCTCATGGGGCTATTCCTAAGGCGCAAATTGGAGGAAAGGCACAGTCTTCCCTGACTTCATCCAAACGCCTGAAGAAAGATCCGCCCTCCCCTGGAAGCAACTCTTCCTCTTCTTCCATGGATCTCATTCTAGAGGAGCTCCGTGCCTTCAAGCCCTTCATGGAAGCCACCACAAAGAATATGCAGGCCATGCAAGAAAAGTGGACGTCTTTAGACTCGCGTGTCACGACTTTGGAGAAATCCTCTGATTCACTACAGTCTACTTGCTCTCACATTCCTTCAATAGAGGCTGAAATCCTTCTACTTAGGCGTCAAACTGAGGATTTGGAAAACAGAAACCGCATAAACAACCTTCGCCTCTACAGCCTTCCGGAATTTTCAGAAGGGTCCAATCCTACCGTCTTTTTCCAATCCTTTCTTGCGAAAATACTAGACAATCCGGCCTTGTCTTCCATCAACATTCAACGAGCACATCGTCTTGGCCCCAGAGCTACTAACAAGCCTAGAGGTGTTATCATGCTGTTCTTACAATATACAGATCTTCTACAGGTCCTCTCCGCCGCCAAGCTCAAGAAACAAATCATGTGGGAAGGTCATCGTCTTTACATTTCGCAGGATGTCTCCAAGACCACCGCGGACCGCCGGAAAACGTTTTTGGACTTGAGACCTCAGCTAAGAGCTATTAATGCTAGATATGGGCTCCTTCACCCTTGTCTCATCAAGGTCACGTATAAAGACAAAACAACCACATATGAAGACCCTGCGGCTCTGCAAGCTTTTCTACGTCAGCAGCACCCGGATGTCATGGACACTTTCAATCCTGGCTGAGTAGCCTTGTTGTCCATTGTCTGATATTTCTTCCTAGTCTCGTCTGATTACGGTTGTGCTTTTCTTCCTTGGTGTGGTTTTTTGTTATGATTTCCGTTTCTAGCCATTATGGCTCTCGTTATTATGGTTCTTTTCTTACTTCATCTTAATGTTTTATATCCTACTGTCTGTAGTCACGTCATGTCTTCGCTGTAATTTCCTGCATTATTCCCTAATGTATCTCTTCTTCGTTTAGATACTTCCCCCATCAAACTCATCTTGATGCGTCCTAATGTTTTCTGTCGTGCCCACTGGATTTCTACATGACAATGGCTGGTTGCTCGCTCTGGTTTGTCGTCGTCGTCTCCCGCGACCATCACCCCCATTCCTGTTTGGGTTTTTCAGTTTTTTGTAAGTATGTCTTTCAGTCGTTCGTTTCAAACCTGTACTGTCTCTATGTTCATTTATATCCATTTCCTCTTTCTCTCTTTCCTCTTTCTGCATTCTTCTTTACCTCCTCCCTGGTCTCTCTTTCTCTTTTCTTTTCTCTTTTTTGATGTTCATTACCTTTTCTATGACTTCTATTCTACTTCTTCCTTCATTTCTTCTCAATTGTATTTTTATGCATTATTAAGCATGTTGCTTATAGCTGTTTTCTAAATTGTTGCATTCCGTGTCACGACATGGAACGTTAAAGGTTTAAATAATCCCATCAAACGGCAGAGGGTTCTCTCGCATTTAGCAAGACTCAAAACTGATGTTGCCCTCCTTCAAGAGGCTTTAAAACTTAAGCGTTGTTGGGTGGGTCATGTTTTCTGTTCCCCTAAGACTTCTAGGAAGAATGGAGTTGCACTCCTGTGACATAAAAAGTTAAATGTTTCCTCTATTACTCATGAGTGTGATGTGGATGGCCGTTGGCTCATCGTGAATTTACTCATAGATAACATCCCTCTTACCCTTTTTAATGTGTACGCCCCTACTGCAATTGATAAGTCTTTCTGGCCTGCTATTTCTACCAAATTGTCTTCTCTTACTGGTGATTACATACTCCTTGCTGGTGATTGTAATCAGGTTGTGGATCCCTTCCTTGACAGACACTCAAAAGTCACATTTATCCCCTCTAGAATGCACACATAATTCCTTAATTCCCTTAAAAACAATGCTCTTGTAGACATTTGGAGACTATGCAACCCTGACCTTCGTGAATATAGTTTCTTCTCCCCTCCTCACCAATCCCAATCCCGTATTGATCATATATTTCTCAGTAAACCCTTATCCCAACACGCTATCCGCTCAGAGATTGGCTCCATTCTACTTTCCGATCGTGCCCCTGTTTTTGTAGACCTAGACCTACTTCCATTCTCCCCTCACTCTGGCAGATGGCGTTTTAATAATGCTTTACTTACATATCCCACTTTTAACACTGAATTTGCTGCCTTTGCTAAGGAATTCTTTCTTTTAAATCAAACCCTGACTCTTCCTTTGTTATGGTTTGGGATTCATTTAAAGCAGCTGCTAGGGGTTTTATTATTAACTTTGTGTCCCGACGGAAAAAATTACATGCGGCCAAATCAGAGAAAATTCTAGCCGACATTAAGATCTTAGAACAAACATATTTCACTTCTAAATCTGACTCTTCCCTTAAAGATCTTATTGATGCCAAAATCTCATTTAACAAATTCACAACAGAAGCTGCTTCCAATATTCTTCTCAAATGTAACTCTAGGTATTACGGAGGTAAGAATAAAATGGGGAAGCTCCTGGCTAACTATTTAAAGATTCGTAAAGAACGTACAAAAATTCAGTCTATTAAAACCTCTTCTGGTGAATCCACATTTAAAGATGAAGAGATTCTGGCAGAATTCGCTAAATTCTATGATACGCTTTATACTCCTGAACAAACTCCTACTCCTGATGATCTTCTTGCTTATTTTCAATCCTTACCTTCTCCCTCAACTTCACATGTTGATTTTCATACTTTAGAACGTGATATTTCTCTTTCTGAAATTTCCCATGCTGTTTCCAAACTTCATCATGGTAAATCTCCGGGCCCCGATGGTTTTACAATTGAGTTTTACAGTCACTTCGCTTCTCTTCTCCTCCCCAAACTCCTACATTTATTTCAATCCTTTTCTGACTCTGGCTCTTCTAGCGGCACCTTCCAACAGGCCTTGATTTGCCTAATTCCAAAAGAGGATAAAGACCATTCCCTATGCAAAAACTACAGACCAATATCTTTGGTTAATACGGATTATAAAATCCTAGCAAAAATATTAGCCCTGCGTATGGATTCTCTTTTACCGGATATTATCGGACCTGAACAATCTGGCTTTGTAAAAGGACGTCTTTCCTCAGACAATTCTCGAGTTTTCCTTAACATACTCGGTAAATCTTCTTCACTTACTCTTCCTTTTGCTGCTATCTCCCTTGATGCGGAGAAAGCTTTTGATCGCATTGGTTGGGATTTTATGTTTCAGGCTTTACGTTGGATTGGCATTCCTTCTAAATTCATCTCTGTTGTCTCCTTGCTTTATTCTAACCCTCAAGCTTCTATTTTTGTTAATGGTATGTCTTCGGATTATTTCTCCCTTCATAGAGGAGTACGACAAGGCTGCCCACTATCTCCCTTACTTTTTACTTTGGCCCTGGAACCCTTCCTTACAAAAATTTGTTTAGATGACACTATTTCTGGCTTTCCTTTTGGTTCCCAGCAAGTCAAGCTCTCGGTCTATGCCGATGATATTCTTTTTTGCTGCTATGATCCTGTCACTTCCATTCCCTCTTTCCTTAAACAAGTCTCCTCATTTTCTGCAGTTTCCGGGTATCGTTTGAATGCTGATAAGTGTGAGATTTTACCTTTAAATCCTCTTTGTCAGAAACACTTTTTCTCTTCTACAGGATTTTCATGGCAACCTTTTAAAATTTAATATTTAGGGGTTTGGTTTGCTCCCTTATTATCTGATACTCTCAAGCTAAACTTTGAATATGTTTATAAGAAAATGGATGCAACTATCACTCGTTGGCATCCACTCTTTTTGTCCTGGTGGGGTCGCCTTAATTCTATAAAAATGATGTTATCTCCCCTACTTCTTTATACTATTTCCATGCTTCCGTTGCACATTCCTCTCTCCTTCTTTAAGAAAATTGATTCCTTACTACTGAAATTCCTCTGGAACGGTAAAAGATCCCGAATAGCCCTTGCTTCCTTACGTAAAGACAAAATTAACTCTGGAGTCCGCTTTCCTGATTTCAAACATTATCATCGCGCTTTTTCTCTGAAGCAAACAACCCGCTGGTTATCATCTGATCTACCTCATTATCCCCCTGTCTGGTTAAGCATGGAATCCTCTTTCATTTCTCCCTTTACCTTTCAAGAATTCTTATCTTTTACATCCTCCTTAACCCGTCTTCGTTCTCCTATTCTTTCATATTCTCGTACTCTTCTTTCTCCGTATGTCTCGTCTTCTTACTCATCTCTTCTTTCTCTTCATGAGCAACCAATTTGGAATAATGCTCTTCTTAAAATAAAAAATCGTACCATATATTGGAAAACTTGGCATTCTCGAGGCCTTTCCTGGATATCTCAATTATTATCTCAAGTTAAACCTATTTCATTTCAACACCTTCAATCTATTTTCTCTTTACCCGTTTCTGCCCGAGCTCAATATGACGCCCTTTGCCCAGCCTTACTTTCATATCTCCAAACTCTTCCTCCCTCTAACGAAATTCCGGCAACCTGTAAACCCACTTCCCTTTTATTGGACTCGTCTCCTTCTGCTTCCGCCCTATACAATTCTTTTCGTCTTACCAACGATAGATTGAAATCTCATTCTGAGCTTGCTTGGGAACTGGATTTTTCTCAGACATGGCCGGTTACTCTTTGGGAAAAAATTTGGACTAAACTTCATAAGACCTCTAGAGCTGCTAACACTACCCAAACTTTATTTTTTATTTACCATAGAATCTTATTTACCCCACTCGCCCTATCCCGTTTCGCACCAGACACTCCCTCCTCCTGTTGGTCCTGTCCGTTCCCCTCTGCTGATCTCAAACACATGTTGTTCGACTGCCCACCTATTTCCAAGTTCTGGCAGTTAGTCTGGAAGCAAATTCAAAAGATTTTTCAATTCCAGATCCCCTTTTCACCTTTACTAGTTTTTCTAGGTTCCCTCTCGTCAGAACTTCCCCACCCTTCCAGCCATTACTCTTTACTTGACCTCTTCCTTGCTATAGCTTTTCATATCATTACCTCTAATTGGAAACAAGCTGCGAATGTTACCTATCAATCCTGGTGGAATGCAATTTGTTTTAATCGCGTTTAGGCACCAATTACGTATCCCCCATCTCCTTAGCTATTAAACGGGACCTACTTTGGCTCCCTTTGGTAACATATCTTTCTTCCTCTGCTCCAGTTCCTCCCTCTCCTGCTCCAGACATAGTTGAAGTCCGTAAACCCCCATGACTTCCTTATTACTTGTGTATTCATACTTATATTTGATTGATATTGTTATTGTATTCATATACATTATATATTTTGCTTAAAATATTCCTGTCTTTATGATATGTTCATGCTTTTTCATGCTTATAATGCTTATTTTATGATGTTTTTATTTTTTTTGTTTATTTTTGCCATTTGCTTATTGTAACTCTTCTCTCCCCTTCCCTTTCCCTTCATTTCCCCCCTTATATTCCTCAATAAATCAAACTTAAAAAAAAAAAAAGGACTTCAATTTAAATGGAGTCTAAAACAAGGGACCGTGGTCCAGATAGCATTGCATTGCATTTGCGTGACACATGGTGTTGCAAGTATTTAAAAAGAACAAGGGAACCCAATAGGTAACTAAGGACCCTGGGTGTCAATTTTATATTTTGACAATGGCCCTTAGAAAAACACATGCATAACAGGAAAATAAATATAGACCAAGATGGGCGCTATATTCCATGGTGTCCAGCCGCACACAGAATTTAAGCAAATAAATAAATGTTTCATCATTTTTAAGAGCAACCAACAATAGAGTGGGACGCAGTGTGGATACTTTTATAGATAACTTGTCAAATTTTTTAATTGAATCAAAGCCTCCGTTATCTTTTGCCTGAAATTCTTACTGTTTGTATGTATTTGTCTTCTGTTTTCTGTATTGGATGCAGGACTGCAGGTTCAATGGGTGTAGAGTAGGTGTTCACACGCATACACCCATGGATTTTGGCACGTTTCAGATTTACCACGACTGGTAAACCTGGGAATGCGCCAAACTGCAGCGCCTTCCTCGGGGCGGCACAACAAGGAGAAATATCTTTATCTCCTCTTTGTATCCACTTTCTAAGTGTGCTGCATTCTACAGCTCACTTAGAGAGAGCAAAAAGACTCTGAGGAAGGGACACCTTCCTGCATGAAAACAATCTTGCCTGCAATACAGGCTTCCTTGTAGAATGGCACATCGGTGCCTGCTTTGGTGCTAGGCAGCAGATTACGTACCAACACAGGTAGAGAGCAGGAATGCACCATATATTTTTAAGTGGATCCCGGACAATTGGAGAAAAGCTATAGTTCAGGCTCTAATAACAGGAAAATGTAGGGATGCCAGACAACTTGTTTTCATGTCTGCAGGTCACTCAAAGTAAAGCGGTCAAGTTAATCTGCAAGAAGGACAAGTTTAGTTTGGCGTCAGCAGGCCTGGAGATGTTACACTGGCAGCCAATATGCCAAAGAGCGAAGTTTAAGTTACTGTGCCATGTGTATTTGCCTTCACGAGAGCGGAGATCCCGTAATCTTGCAGTAGCAAAAACTGGGCGAATAATGAAAGGCAGAGTGTGAGGTTGCTCTTTCTAATATCAGGCAGCCATACAATGGAATAAATTACCATTAGATCTATGCCTCACTAAAGATCATTTGGAGTTTAGGAAGAAGCTAAAAACATGGCAGTTTAGGACATAATATTTTTGGGGTCCTCATTAATGAATGCCTTCAAAACTATCAGAGAGTGATACTAGGGCTGTGATGTCCCTCTGTGATGAGTCTTGTGCTCTATAAAAACTACAAATAAATAAATATGGCAAATTACTACCCTCTCCTTTTCACACAGTGCAGAAAGTTCACTTGCTGAATAGCATTGCGTGAAAGATTGATAAATCTAGCCCCATTCTCCAGAAACTCAAAGATGTCTTCACCACAGCTCCAATCTTGAAATACCCGAATAGTGTGGCATTTATTGTGGAGATAGACGCCTGTTCATATACCATCGGAGCCATCTTTTCACAAAGAGACCTGGATGCTGTAGTTGTGCATCCGGTACCATACTTTTCCCAAACTCCAACATCTTCAAAGATCAATTACACCAACGAGGATCGGTAGCTCATTGTCATGAAGGAGGACTTAGGTCATTGGAGATATTATTTGAAGGAGCTCAGCATCACCATCAGGACTGATCAAAAGAACCGGGGATTTTTAAAATAAATGAAATGTATGAATCGTTGACTTGCAAGATGTTTGCTTTTCCTTTCTAGGTTCAACTATGTGATCACCTGTAGGCCAAGCAGCCGCAAGGAATAGGCAGATATTTTGTCCCGACAAGGACAGGAGTTGAAACCTGTGATCAATCAGCCACCCATTTTAGTCCTGAAAGGAAGAAGTTAATGACCTAGAGAGGAATTCCTACTTACAAAAATTAATGGAACGTTATCGATCAATAAATCCTTCTTATTGGGGAGTCCAAGAAACTACTCAAAGAAACAAGAAAAAGATCACGTTTGGCACAAGCATTAGTTGTGAATCCATGACCAAGAGTTATACCAACAGATTATGAAATGGGAGCATTAGTCCAATTGTCAGAAATCAAGGAATTCTAAAGACTAGAGAACTAGTAGCTCATGAGGTTTGAAGAAGCAATAGAGGGTCAAAATCGAAAAGTATGTACAATTGTGTGCCATCTGTGATCAGGCTCTGATACTCAGAAGGAATATCTGTACTATCAGCGGTCTTAGACAATCTCACTAAGACAGTGCATTTTGTTCCCCTAGAAAAAGTTCCAGCAGTCTCAGTCTTGGCCACCATGTCAGGATACATGGATTACCAAATGTCCTTATGACAAAGTTTCCAGTTTATAGCCAGATGTAGTAAAGCATTGCTGAAACTTTGAAGCATACATTTCGTATCCACAAGTTATCATCCCAAAACAGACAACCAAACAGAAAGACTTAACTGGCCACCTAAAAATATCTAGTCTGTTTCTTAATGCACTATTCTGATCAGTGAGTTTGATGGATTCCTATTTCAAAATGGTCTCATAATGAAACTTTCCACACCTCATAAGGATATTCCCCTTCCTACGGTTCACCCAGCTTCCACCCACACATTTGGTTTTCTGTTTTTTCTCATTCCTCACTCCCGATTACAATCCTTGTTCCCTGTTAGATCAGGCTTAGGGTAATCTTCCCCAAAACATTTTGCCTGCGTACCTCCTCTTTTTGCTGGTTCTTTTTGTTTACCTTAGGACTCGGAGCTCTTTACCACTGTTGCCCAGTGCTAACATGCATGACCTTCTCCTCTAAAAATGGTAACATTGGTGTATAAACATCTTTAATTTATTTGAAAGTCCCTTGTTAAGTGGTATACCATATACCCCGGGCCTGTAAATTAAATGCTACAGGTGGGCCTGCAGCACTGATCATCCACCCACACATGTAACCCTTTAAACATGTCTCAGGCCTGCCACTGCAGTGCCTGTGTGAACAGTTTTACTGCCAACTCGATTTGGAATTTAAAACACTTTGTCAAGCCTTAAACTTCCCTTTTACTACACACAAGTCACCCCTAAGGTAGGCCCTAGGTAGCCCATGGGGCAGGGTGCTCTTTCAGTAAAAGGTATAACATGTACTTTTACGTTTTGCATGTCCTGGTAGTGAAAAACCCATCACTACTGTGAGGCCTACTCCTCTCATTGATTAACATTGTGAATTTCTTTATACTTGTTTAAACTGTAGTTCCTGAGCAGAATGGAGTAGCTGTGTCATGTTTTATATCTTTGGAATGGCAATGATAAATCCTGTTTACTGGTTGTTTGAATTTTTTTATTGGGTTTTTACAATTTTGATGGTTCTGCGACTCAGTACATCAGTGCATAGAAAATCAATAAAACCAAATGAATTTGCATTACACATGTGGACATCAACAAACATTGTGATATTGTGGTTTGCCTGAGCTGGTGAGGATACTTCCCCGTACATTCAAATGCTTCACTATGGTAGATCTGAATAACCCATGGTGTTGGATTGTCAATAGGGAGTCCGCATGCCGGTCTTAACTCACCAGTGGGTCTATCTGCTGTGCGAATGTGACTTGCCGCTCATGGGTGGATGCAAATTTGTCGCTGTAATGTGTGGTGCCTGACGCTATCTTGCTTAGCCTTGTGGATATATGTCCCCCAGCAACTGTTGGCGTAACAGCCTGCCAACACAACCTTGCGAACTATCAACTGTTGGATTAAACTAAGGGAGAAAAGGAAGAAGGGGGAGGAGGGGGCTCTGTTTCCCGGTACCTCTGGGGGATGATGTGTCCATGATGTCCGACCTTTAGTAGTGTGTGGAGGCGTGTGTGTGCGTGTGCGGATTGAAGGTTGGGGCTATGCAATTCTGGGGTATGCCTAGCAATGTTCAAAAGGGCATGCCATGCGCGTCCAGTGCCTGAGGCTAACCCTGTGGTGGCTGGTTCCCGTGCGGCGTGTCTATATTGCGTCTAGCTGGGATGGACGGAATTGCCTGGGTTGTGTTCCACCGGATTCTCCGGCGGGTTCGTCTTGTATGTGAACGTATGTAGCAGTTGCGCCCCCACTCCAGGGAGATGGGATGTTTTCGGTTTCCCTTAAGCTCTTCCTCTCTGAGTATCTCTTCTTCCGCCTTCCCTCACTTTTTTAGAGCACCTACCCAGGCTGCTTCTGGAAGGCCGGTTGGGGTTCTCCAGTGCATGGCTATGATATGATAAATGATATGATAAAGTTTTTGTAAAGCGCGGCTTACACTCCAAGGAGCATCTTGGCGCTAGTGGTGAGAGTGTCATTGGAAAAAAAAAGAAGGGAAATTTGCTGACAGAAAGAACTAAGGAGAGTTAGGTTAGATTAGTTTTAGGACTAACGTGTCAGGCGCATTAAAAATCCAGGTTTTGAGGGCCTTGCGAAATAGGATTTCAGAGGGGATCTGACGCATTTGGGAGGGGAGTTTGTTCCAGGCTCTAGCTCCCAGAAAACCTATCCCCCTTTTCGCGAGTAGGATGGCAAGGGACATGAATCAGCACTGCACTTTTTTGGTCTTCCGCCTGCAGAAGATCCCGAGTGCACAGGCTTCCCATGTGGACATGGTTGTGATGCCTGTTGTTGCCCTAAGTGTCCTGTGGATTCCAACCCAAAAGCGGTGAATGTTGGGGCAGTCCCAGAACATGTGTTTAAAAACTACTGCGGGGCCTGACATCTGGGGCATGCAACGTGTGTGTCTGGGAAGAACTGACTGAGATGGTGTGGCGTGAGGTTGGCTCTGTGAAGAATATTGAATTGTATGAACCGCAAGTTCCTTGAGACTTTTTTGAATACTCTAAGGCCATTTGCAATTCTTTATCGTTGACTACTCTTCCTATGTGCGTTTCCCATTTTTGGCGTAAGGGCTGCAGAGAGGGAAGAATCAGTTCTCGCACAGCTTTGTAGAGCCAAGTGACGAGGTGACGCCCCACTCCCATGTGGAGGATTGTATGGATCACTGGGTGCATCTGGGGTTCCCCTGCATTTGGGTTCCAATATCGGCGGCTACTGTCTATCAGATGTCTATGCATTACAAATTGGCCGGGTGGAAGATCATATTGCTCGACCATCTGGGCGTGCGTTTTGAGCTGACCCTCCTCGAATAAGGACTCCATCTTGGTGACTGCTAAGTCCGTCCATGTCCGAAGGGCGCCCGCTGTGTAGTATTTCTCCTTACTGGGGAAACCCACCAACGGTAGCAGAGGGGAATATGGAGGTCTATTCTTCGACATACGATGTATTCTCATCATGCATGTACAGGCAATAGATACTTGTAGTGGGTGGGTGCGTGTGGGTTAGTGCCCGGCAGCAGCAGTCTGTGAAGTGCCGGTAGTGGTATGTGACCTTCCATGGTGGTGGTCTCCCCGGTGTGATGACCTGCCGTCCAGTAAGACAGTCACTGTAGCTGTGCCGCCAGGAAATATGCCTCAAATGAGGGTGCTCCCAGTCCGCCGTCCGTTGTGGGCAAATATAGTGTTGATAACGCGACCCTCTGTCGACTTTCCCCCAAGATCAGCTCGGTAAGAAGGCTATCCAGTTCCTTAAAGAAGGAGCCTGGCGGTATAACCGGTAGGTTTGTGAAATGATATAATAGTCGGGGGACCATTATAATTTTCGCTAATGCCACCCAGCCAATGGGGGCTAGAGGTAATGTTTTCCAGAATCCCACTGCTGATCGGATTCCTTCTAACGCCTTAAGATGATTCCCCTCATATAGATCTTCGGTGGTGTGATATAGTCTCACCCCCAAATACCTGGGCGCCTCGGCATTCCACGCGAGCAACTGAAGTCCAATCTGTACTTCGAATGGGGCTAGGTGGGGACTCAATGGGTATAATGTGGATTTCCCTCCGTTCACTTTGAGGCCCGAGGCTTCAGCGAAAACCTCGAGTGTCCTCCATATAGAGGTCATATCCCGGTTGGCGTCACGGATATATATTAATAGGTGTCTGCATATAAGGACACGCAGTATACCGTGTCCGCCAATGGAATTCCCCACTCTTTACCTCCTGCCTCAGGCGTATCGCTAAGGGCTCTACCACGAGGGCGAATAGAAGAGGGGACATCGGACAGCCCTTTCTAGTACCTCTCTCTATTGCGAACTCTGGGGAGATGTATTTGCTGAGTCTGACTCGAGAGGTAAGGCTGGGTAGAGAAGCTTGTTGTACGCTGTCAGGACTGGGCCGATGTTGAGATGACGAAGGACCTCCAATAAATATGGCCATAGGAGAGTATTGGATGCCTTTTCGAGATCCAATATTAGACACGCCGCATTGGGAAACCGTCTCCCCGATCTGTCTTGAATGTGGAATATTCTGCGCATGTTTTGGGATGTGTTGCGTCGTGGGACGAAGTCGCATTGGTCTGGGTGGACCAGTGGTATTAGGATCTGGGTGAATCTTTCTGCCAGTATTTTGCCTAATATCTTACAATCCACAGTGAGTAGGGTGATTGGCCTATATGAGGAGGGGAGCGTTGGGTCTCTATGGAGTTTCAGAAATGTGACTATGACCGATTCCCTGAGGGATGCCCGCAGTTCACCCCTATCCAGTGCATCGTTATACATGGTGACCATATGGGGGAGCAATTGAGCTGAGAACGTACTGTAATATTCTTGTGGAAAGCCATCCATTCCCGGGGCTTTGTTTCGCACTAGCGCCCTTATTGCTTGAGTCACATCTACTGTTTTAATCTTCTTCTCTAGCGTTTTCTTGTCTGCCTGCCGGACCTGGGGCAACGGTATTGATTGTAGGAAGTCAGCGGGTGTATGAGTGTCGCTTGGTTTCTGCGCTTGATAAATGTTGGAATAGTAAGTGTGGAAGACCTGTAGAATATCTGGTTGTGATTGCTGGAGTATGCCCGTCTGGTCGCGTATCTCTGTGATTAGTTGCATCTCTGGATTTTGTTTGGCGAGCCAGGCCAAGAGGGTTCCTCCCCTATTGCCCTCCCGGTGTACCCTGGTGTTATATACCCTGAAATTATATTTGCGAAAGTCTCTCAGTGTTTCCGCGTAGTCGGTCTTTGCCCTGGCTACTTGTTCTACGGTGGCCTCGCCCCTGTCTTCCTTTTTTGATAGGTCTGCTAGGGTGTGCTCTGCCCCCTGTAATGCCTTCTCTAGTGTTCTAGGCACCCCCACTATTTGCTGTTGCAGTGTTCCCTCGCCACGATCCTACTGGCATCCCATTCGATCAACCGTGATGTGGCTGTTCCTGCGTTTAACATGAAGTGTTCCTGGATATGGTCCCCGTGTTCCTGCCTGAACACCTGATCTGTGAGGCACTCTTGTGGTAGTTTCCAGGTGGGTATGGGGGAGTGAGGTGGTCTCCATCTGAGGGTGATCGTGTGTGCATTATGATCTGATTGTACACTCGCAAATAATCCGAATGTTGTACTGTGAGGAGTATACCTTTAGAGTATAAAAATCTATCAAGGCGCACTCGCAAATCATGTGGGATGGAGTGAAAGGAATATAGCTTAGTGGTAGGGTTTAGTGTTCTCCACACATCTGCCAATGCCCATTGTTTCACCTACGTGTTAAATAATTCTGTTTGCCTGTGTGCTGGTTAATGCACTGGCGGAGGGTGCGATCTGTCCAGGGCAGTGTCTAATACGCAGTTATAATTATAATCTCCGCCAAGTATCCACGGAGCGTGCTTGTGTTGGAATAGTATTCCCGTGAGGCGACCCCAGAAAGTGGCCTGTTCCACATTAGGGGCATATATGCTCCCTAACAGCACAGATTGCCTGTCCAATAGACCCACTATCACTGCATAGTGCCCCTCCTTATCTATCACCCGTGTCTGTTCCTTGAAGGGAGTTCCCGGCCTAATCCAGACTAGGGCCACCCTAGCGAACGCTGAGTACGCTGTGGCGCAGATGACACCCCTCTATTTTCTACGCAGGTGCTCCACCTCTACCGCCTTCAGGTGAGTTTCCTGCAAAACGGCGATGTGTGCCTGCTGTCTCTTAATGTAGGCGTAGACAGCATATCTTTTGCTCCCTGTGTGCATACCCTGAACGTTCAGAGTGATAATTTTTATGTCAGTATTAGATTATATTATACAGAGGCACGTTAACTTTGCTTTTGGTGCGGGGAGATTAAGTAACTTGCCCAGGATCACAGGGTGTTAAACGAACGCAGGACTCCAACCTGGTTCCAAAAGCAGCTGCTGCAGCCCTTAAGCGATATCTCATCCCCACCGTTTTTAGGTCGAGCAGACCTACGCTCAATGCGTGAGCATTGAGGGTGTCTGCTTCAGACCTATTGTGGCCCGTATTTAGGAATGTGGACAGCTACCAGACGCGCGCTTTGACGAGGTCAGATTTCACCTCGGGAGCGAGCGTCTGGTAGCTGCGCATGCGCGAATGAAATCCCTTGCTCACACATACACACAGGCAGCCCCAACCCCTCTGCATGCACGCACGCACACACACACAGGCGCGCGCATGCACACGCAGGCATACGACACACATACAGGCACACATACAGGTACACTATCCCCTACCTCGCATTCTCTCTCAATCACACAGTCACGCATGCGCACACACATTCCCACACGCACACACGCGCGCACACACTCCCCCTCCCTCTCCCCCACCCCTCCCAGGCATACACACAGGCACGCACGCACTTCACTTCAGCCCTGGGCCCCACTCACCGACTGCGCTCTTCCGGCGGGCTCCTCACGGCGCGGCGCGTCTCATCTCCTCTTCACAATCGGGGCTCCCTCAGGTCCGAGGAGCCCCGCAACAGGCGCCACACTCCTCCTTCTCCCCGGCCCCCTCCTGGGGACCCAGGCTGATTCGGACTGGCAGGGCGCTCCATGCGCCGGCAGCTCGCGGACCTCGGGAGGCGGGACTTCCGGTCGGCCGCGACCGGATTGGCCGGCCGGCTAAGAGCTTCCGGGTCGCCGCGAGGTAATGCTGGAGACGTGTAGATTGCACACACACTTGTTTTTGTTCTCGCGAATATTGAACTAGTTATTTCCTTGTTCTTTCTTCGGCAGCTGCTTGACTTCATTCGTATCGCATCACTGGAGGCTTCACTGCACCTGTCGGCAGCTAAACATCCACTATGTCTCAGGTACTCTAGGTTAAAGGGGTTTGCAAAAGTCTCAGGGGCTTAGGCGAGAGGAAGCGCTTTCTGCGCAAGGGAACACCCAATTCCAAACTTCTGCAAGGTTAAAGGGTTCCATGGTTTGTGTAGGGAGGCGAGGGGGAATACCAAGGCGCTATATTAATATAAATGACATTTGGGTATGTATTTGGCAAGGTGCTTGTATGGGTATTTACGGAATTGATCGCTACTCCATGTTTGTTCCTTCTGTGTAATTTAAAAGCGTGAATGGTTTCAAACTCCAATGGGTGTGATTAAAACGGGCGCACGTCTCGGAAGTGAACAGTGTTCAAAGGTTACTGCGGTCATGGCGATAGAAGACAGACTCATGGTCCAGTTTGTCAAAACGGGTAAACGATGTGCAAAAGTGCCCGTTAGAGTAAAAGACAGACTTGAGGTGCATTCCCAAATTACTCTTAAAAAAGAGGAACGTAATGCAAATAATGTGTTGTAGTTATTCAACTTTCAAAAAGTTAATGGAAATAAAACTAGCAACATGCCGAAGCAGAAAGCCCCCTCTCCCCTTGCAAGATGAAGCCTAACAACGTAGGGTGCAACGATCTTCAGCAACGGGTCGGCCCCTCACGCCCAGTGAAATGCTGCACCTGGAGGCAGTGACCTCGCAGGAGAGAGAGGGGTGTGCACCGCTCCCTGCTGGGACACGCACTCCCAGCCTTGCCTCGGCCTCTCCATCCAATGGAACAACAACCCCACTTCAGCTGATGGCCCGTACCTGCTAACTTGTACACAGCTTATTATATTTCGCAACAAACAAACAACTTTGTGTGTATTTTGGCAAGATTAAAAGCACACTTGTCTCGTCCAGGGCTGGCGTGTTTTGTAAGTTTTGATGAGAAAAGTGCAGAGCAATTTGTCACGTAGTTATTAACTCCTTCGTCCCCGCCACAGCCAAGATGCCCAATGTACAGTTCAGTCACGTAAATACAACACATATTGCATTACAAATGCTAAAGGTGTCACATTTGCGAAAGTTAAAACTATTGGCATTGTAGATGACAAAGCTATTAATTTCGCTATTTTCAAAACCAACACATAAATAAAATATTTATCATTTACAATACCAATAGCTCAAACTTTCCTAATGCGAGACCTATTGCATTGCAAATGCTTGTCCTGTTAAGCTCTCAATTTGCACACTATTCTCCCCCTTTCCCCCTCACGCTTCACCCGTCCCAAAGCACTTAATCGCCACTAACTAAACATTTTTAAGGTCCCAAAGGCAAGACCTATTGGCTATGCCAATGATTGCTGCAAGATACTTTCAATTTTCAGTTGACACAAATGTATACACTCCTTACTGAGTGTATAGTTTTGTGTCAACAAAAAATACTGCATTATTTATGTTACAGCGCCACTTGGTGGAAGTTTTGATTCCTGCCGGTCAAAACCGTTGCTTGTCAGAATCATTGAGGCCTGCCTGAGAAAAGACAAAACAAAAAGTTCTGTGTGTAAAACAGTTAAAGTCTGTGAGACCCGAGATCTTGGAAAGGACGCTAGGAAAATGCTTTGTCGGAAGACCGAGAACTGTAAAGAATGATTTCTACATAACATAGAAAACATGATCTCATTTCGATGTTATTTCAACACAGAATGCTTCGGAGACGGACGCGGCACTGACCTTGGGAGAAAACACAATTTCTGATCTTCGAAGAGAGAGCTACCCCTACTATGGCCGGACCTTTGGGTCTGTGTCGGGCACTGGGTGCCATTTTGGATCTGCGACAACACGAAATATGCAGGTAAACGTGTGTAGTGTATGAATCTTCCCCCATAAAGATATGCTGGCACACTGAGTAGGTGAAAGATACTTCCTTTATTTTCGGAGAGGAAGAACGGGCACCGCCACTCCTGCCTGCGTCCTGTTACATCATTCGGCCCACCAATCCCACAGGGCAGTGGTTCCCAAACTTTTCCAAACTGCGGTTCCCTTTACATATTGACTGATGGCCGCGGCTCCCCATTATGTTACCCTTTTTTGGCGGGTGGTGAATGTAAGCCCATTCTCTGTAGTACTTTCATGTTTTTCCCTGAAAATAATTGGGATGAAGGTGATGAAGGTATTATATATCATAGATGTAATCCTATTCTGGCCACTGCAGAGCCCCATGCTGTGTCAACGACTGATTGGACTCACTGGAGGGAAATAGTGTTCTCAGAGAAGTGAACTGTAAATCCAGGTCAGTGTGCATGCCTGAAACACATTGGCATGCGCACCACTGCCTGTTTGAAAGACAAATGAATTACAAACACTTGTGAGAAACCGAATTGCCAGGTGCCTCCCAAGGAAGTGTAATGTGCGTATCTTTGTGTCGGCGCAGTAAAGTCACAGGTTCTTGTTCACCTGAATTCTGCTTGCTCAGACTAGCGTGTCGTTCTTCTTGTGTCTAATTTCAGTGCTTCTATTTTTTGTGTTTTTAGATAAAAACAAAATGAAGGTATCTGTGGCGGCAGGTGACCTTTTAAAATGGTAGGGCATAAGGCTTTGTTTGAATTCGAGCGAGTGAAGAAATCGAGTGTGGCTGGTTCTCCAAGAGTTGGAGGGGGTTCTCCCAATCAAGAACTTTTTGAAAGAACTGGGTCAAATACTGCACATTTTCATATAAATTTGCTCACAAACTACAGGCTTTTTTTTTTTTTTTTTTTTTTATATAATCAAATTGTGTTTACAAATTAGTTTTAAATGGCTAGTAGAAATGACCTGAAATGTGATATGATTGCTTGTTCAATACTTTTATGATTCATTTTATGTATCGAATAAAGTTTTTGAATACGAATACGAAAGAGCAGCCATTAACTAATCAAGTCCATTCATGTGTCAAACCAAAGAAACCTGGTGCTCCCAAAGATTTGACCCCATTTGTCCTGGAATGCAGACAAGCACTTCTGTTTTTACCACCAGCGCGAAAGCAAATGCATTGAAATATCCTCGTCTCCCTGCTGTGCTGATACTGGACGCCTTGAAAGTGAGGTTGCACTGCCCTCTTATGACCGAGGGGAACCACTGCATGCCTGATCACACAGAGCAGTGTTGAATTTAGATGCACATAAGTGCAACATACTATTTATTACTGATTCCCAAACTGTGTGCTCATCTGTTTGTGGCACCCCTGGCTAGCTTTCACGGAGCACCAGGGAGCTGCGGAGCACAGTTTGGGAACCGCTGCCACAGGGCATTGGGGCCGTCACGCGGTGCTCGCACAACTAGAATGAGACACCACACATCTTTTCCCTTAACATCACTAAAAGGAATTAACTGAACAATACATTTGCACGTTACATAAGAGAATGATTGTCAACACAATGAATAAAATTGCATTTGCGAGATGGCGCCTCAACGGAGGAGCCGTAACCGAAAAATACTGCAATTTCTGCTTGTCCTGGGCATAAAGATGGTCTAGTGCAAAGGGGAGAAATAGAGAGAGAGAGATAGAGAGAGAGATGTGATAAATACACTTAAAGATATAGCCAGGTAGTGGAGGGAGATACTGGTTACATGTCAAACTCGCTGTATCTCTTGGGTAACACCACTGCCCTGCCCTTGCGGGTGCGTGTGAGGGAAACCCGTGACTCATGTGGGTCCCCCGTGTGGTAACTGGCCTCCGTGATGCTCCCCTCTGTGCTTCTGTCATGTAAGGTGGAAGTCCCTTGCATGTTTTCTGCGCTGTGAGTGGCGTTGGTTTCTTGGGGTGGAGTGTGCTGTGTGGAATCAGTTATTCTCCACTACTGTGGTGCCAGCATCACCCCTTGTCCCCCGCATTGTGCTGTTCCACTAGGTACCTATGGCTAATCCCTCCACTTCATTGGCAGGCTCCCACCCATTATATCCAGTGCTTGTGGGAGACTTATCCTTGTTCCATCCTATGACCTTGTTGCACTTGGCCATTTTACTTTGCGACCACACCTTGCTGTCGCTCAGTAAGGCTTAGCGGGAGTACAGTTCTCAGACTTGTAGAGGCTTGCTGAAATTGCTGTCCCCTTTCTTGCCGAGGTTGCCAAGTTTTACCCTGACCCAGTCCCCTGTTGCTAAGGAGACCTCTTACACTCTGTGTCTCCTATCATAGTTGTCTTTGTAAATTTCCTGTGCCTTCTCCAAGTTGCTTTTGACAACTGCAGGGGACCATTTGCTTTGTAGTTACAGGTTCATCCACACGTGGTTGTCTCTTATGAACGGTTCCCTTCCTTGTAGGATTTTGAACGGGCTGTATCCAGTTAGGGTGGGCGTGATGCGGTATGCCCATACCGTGTTCCTTATTTCTGTTTCCCAGCTCTTACCAGCACTGATGGCTGCTTGAACGGAACCCATGATCATTCGGTTGAACCGTTCAGCTAGACCATTACCTACAGGGTGATACATTGGAGTGTGGTTAGTCGTGACTCCGTTCCCCCTGATGAAAGCGGTCCACTTCTCCTAGGTAAATTGGGGACCATTGTCACATGTAATGACTTTTGGAATACCTTCCTTCAAGAATGCATTGGTGTGGAAGGAGATGATCGTATCCGTGTCCACCTTCTCGCAGACTTCTACCTCCGGCCACTTGGAGTATCTGTCGACCAGGACAATTACATATTTGGGTATCCCCCAAGAGTCTAGGATGGGGCCCAAAATGTCAATCAACAATTCCCAGTTGTTGTTGGGAGTGGTGAACTCTCCTAAAGGAGGTTGTAGCAGGGTCAACGACTTTTCTGCATTGGCGCAATGCTCACACGCTCTTATGTATTTCTCCACATGGTTGTCAATGGCAAGCCAACAGTACAACTGTTTTCTTCTCCTCTTTGACTTCACGATTCTCAAGTGCCCTTCGTGCATAATGCTGAGGCTGCGATCTATTAACTCTCTTGGGGGAATCACTTTGTCTCCTCTTAGCAAGAAAATAGTGTCATCACTGATGGGCAATTCGTCATGCACCTCCCAAAATTTCCTGAGGTCGTTTTGTACATGGCTCTTCTCGGGCCATCCCTTTGTGACCAATATTTTTACATGAGAAAGTTGGGGATCCTTGTTGTAGGCTTTCTCCCAATCCTGCGCGCTGATAACGTTCTCCTGGTCAATCGTGAATGCAACATGGTACTCATCCCATTCAGTGTGTGTCAGTGCTCCTTCCATGGAAGCTGACCGGGTGAGGTAGTTCGCCACTTTGTCCTTCTTCCCAGGTAGGTACTCGATGTTGTAGTCAAAGTCCAATAGTCTGAGGGTCATTTTGGCGATGGGAGGGGTAGCATTGGCGTGCCCACAGGACGTGAGGACTTTAACCAATGGTTTATGGTCTGTTCTGAGGGTAAACCGGGAGCCCCAGAGGTACTAGCGAAATATTTCCATGGCCCAGATGGACACTAGCATTTCTTTCTAGATGACACTGAATTTCTCCTCGTGGGGGGCGAGAGAACGGGAGGTGAAACTGATTATGGTTTCTGTTCCATCTGTGGACAGTTGGGACAAAACAGACCCTAATCCCTTCTTACTGGCGTCTGTTGTCAATATGCTGGGAGCAGAACTGTTGAATCAATGCAGGGGGATGGCATCACAAATGTCCTGTTTGATGTTCTGTAACTCCTCGATTGACTCCGGTGTCCAACTGAAGTTGTTCTTCTCCTTCCAAATGTGGCGCAAATGGTGCGTTTTGGTAGCGAAGTTCCTGACAAATTTTCTGTAGAATTCTGCTAATCACAGAAATGAGCAGACGTCGTCCTTGCTAAGTGGCTTGGGTACAGACTTGATGACCTCTACGCTGGCTGCCTTCGGAGAAATCCCTCTGTCACTGATCTCGTGCCCAAATATGTTACCGTGCATAGCCTGAATCTGCATTTCTCCAGTTCTGCCGTAAGAGCATTTGCGGACAGTGTCCGTAACACTGCTCTCAGTTTGTCATCGAGCTCTGCTTTATTTTTTCACATGGCGAGTATGTCATCCTGGAAGTATAAAACGCCGTGGATATCTTTGAATAACTTGTGCATCAATTTCTGAAAAACAGCGGCCGCTGATGCCAGGCCAAATGGCATTCGCTGAAATCCATAGCAGCCGAATGGAGTGATGAAGTGTAGGAGAGGGATGTACCATGTTACAACGCATACTATTACAACTACCTACTGTTACAACGCGACCATTACAACGCATACCATTACAACGCATAGCGCTTTGAGGTGCTGGATAGTGGTAAGTATAATTTACTATTCTAACTCCAGTCCCCGTGGACCCTAGGGAAGGTGTTGGATAGTAAATTATACTTATTCCCTATCCTAGAGCACCCCCCAGCGCAATGCGTTGTAATGGTATGCGTTGTAAAAGTAGCGTTGTAACAGTATTGCGTTGTAAGAAATGCGTTGTAACAGGTGTATACCGTAGGAGAGTAGGGTCTGCAATCCTATGATCACCCCAGATTTTTGCTTTTTGCTTCACTGGTTTACGACTTCCCTGGCTGTGGGCCTGCTAATCAGACCCACAGCCTAGCTGTTCTCTCACTAAATTGACACGTGTACCTTAGGTGCATTTACCAATTGGTACTGGGTCACCTTATCAGTCCCTGTACACAGGGCATAGGTGTAACCAGGGCCTACCAGGGGCTGCAGCATGTATTATGCCACCCCTGGCTGGCCATCTAAATCTGACACAACTGGCTGCACGACAGCTGGGGCAAGGTGGTGTAAACACCCTTTGCTTTAGATATAGTATTCCTATATCTAACCCTAAAATGGACACATGTATTCCTATCAGTCACTCCTATGGCAGGCCTTATCAATCCTGAAGGCAGAGTGCTTGGAATTATGTGAGATGGTGCTCTGGCATGAGCTTAGCCCGTTTGCAGCTTGCGGAACCAAGTCCTAATAGCTGTTCCATGATAACGCGTACCATATACTCTTAAGTGCATTATAATCCTCGCGGTTATTTGCCAACTTTGGTATCGCTTTATCAAAACATGTCGAGTAAGGTGTCATACGAATTGGAATACTAACCCCTCGCCAATTCTGGCGAGGGGGTTAACATTCCACCCTTCTAGAGGGACACGACATGTATGGAACTGTGAACCCCGGTTAAAGTTAACTCGAGCCTCAGCATCACAAAATGGATGCTGCCACCACAGACACAAGTCTGACCTCCTGCTACTGGGAGTCCTTCCAGCGAGGAGAGCTTGGACAAAGGGTTTCCTGTCAGGGGCGGTGCTAGCACCATCCCAGACAGGGTTTTGTGTATCCCAGGTAGCAGGGCTGCGAGGAAGGTGACTGCAAGTGGCACCCCGGTGCTCTGGTGCATATGCCGGCTTGAACCAGTTCCAGGGGCACACCAGCCCCTGAGCTGGGGAAAGTCCGGACAGGGGAGAAGGGTGTAACCACCCCCATTCCTGGTCCCACCCATGGGCAGGACCTAGTCGCGTGCCAGCCCCTTTCTTTAGTATAAAGGTAGGAGCGGGCCCCCTTCCCAAATTTGATAATTCTGAATCTTGACTACTTTCCACGAAAGAACTCTTGAACATTTCTGAAGACTCTCCCTTGTGGCTAAGGAGTAGCCACCCTGCATTAGCGAGCACCATCTAAGCGCATGCGGTTTGCTGCAAGTCCATCCTTCGGATCAAGACTGCCCAGCTCGACGAGACCCGGATTCCCTGCCATCTCTGACCTCTACCTGCATCATCAGCCCAGCTGAGATTCGTGGGTGTGACGAGACCCGAGGGACCGGCCATCTTCAAGACCTGCACGACGCTTATCCAGAACGACCGCCGAGGGATCCTCAAGTGAGTGCTTTGGGGTTTGAGAAGCCCTAACCCTGAGCAGCTCCAGCACCGAAGTCCAGCCCCCTAGCATCCACGAGATCTGCGTGGGGCCCTTCTGCTCTTTGCTGCTCACCGCGTTGTCCAGCTACTTGCCTGCTGGCTTGTGGCCCTCCTGACGACGAACCACGACACTTCCATCGCTGGTCTGGTTGCTCCAGACTGGCCCTTGCTCCCCTCCAACAGAGGATCACCCCGGACCCTCCTGGTCCACTCCAGACGCCATTTTGAATCCACCGCGTGGGATTGCATTTGTCAAGAGTTGTTGCCCCAATCCTGAGTACAGCATCGCCGACAGCAGATATCTTCGTGGGACAGCTCGCACCTCCATCCTGGTCGCCGACAACGCCTCCTGGTCCGAGAGACTGCAGAGCCCAGCGTCGCCCACTCACCTGGTCGAGGTGACTTCATCCGGTGCCATCCTGGTGCCCATCTGATCACTGGTTAGTGATTAAGAACTGAGTCCCCTCTGCTTTCAGGTCGTCTCTATCTTCGATCCAGGCTTGGATCACATCGAACTTCATCACTGGTCGCCTGCCAGCAACTTCTTCTTTCAGGCTCCATAGACTGTAACGAGGATTCCCGACGTCTTTTGAACCCTATGCAGCCGCAGCCCCTGGGCTAGGTAACCTGAGTATTTCGGTGCTCCAACATAGGTTCACTATCTAAGTGTCCAGATCCTTTTTCGTTTTCAGCCTAACTAGTCGGATTCGTCTGATAACTGTAACTTTACGAAATCTAGCATCCATAGACTTTGTCCCGCATCCCGCGTGAGACTGCACACTCTGCACCCGATCTCCCTAGGCCTCCTGCTCCTAACCTGAAGGTTCAGTAGTGTAGTCCTAGCGACCCTGAAGCCTCTGGATCTTGTTACTTACCTGCTAGTATTTCGCATTCCACTTTTGTAGTATATGGTTTTTCGTGCCCCTCGGGCATTTGTGTAAATTGTACAACTTAAAGTATTTTCGTAAGAGTTTTGTTGTGTGCTTAGCTCCCTGACTCATAAAGAGATCAGGGTAGACTTGTTATAAATAAATATCCTTTTATTTTCATAACAACTTGTGTGGTGTCCTTTCACTTGGTGTTCAAGGGGTATATGTGATTGTATAACAGCTCGCTTAACACGCCCTCTAGAGTTTAGCCTAACGACTGCTCTTGTCCATGCTTCTAGGATAGCTGGTCTATAAGGTTGACTTACAACCAATCATCAATAAGGGTCGTTTGGACTGATACATAGTGATCACTAGAATAGTGAGCACTGCATATCAGGCCAACTTCTCACATTGGTGAGCAGTGGTTGGGATTTGAGCTTGCTGATGTTTTACCACACGTATCCTAAGAATATCATTTGAAAGATCACATATTTATTTATTTTGGGAAATTTGTTAAGCGCACAAATACCCGAGGGTGTCTCGGCGCTGAGTGTCCACTGAACTAGTCCATGAGTAGTTATTGCTTGAACAGCCAGGTCTTTATCTGTTTAGTACCAAGGTACATATAACTTAGAATACTCTGAGTTCTACTGAACCAGCTGTTGTAGTTTAACAGGGCTTAGCACACCCTGACTACAACTCTTAGCAAGGGATCAATAGGCAAACAAATAGTGTAGGTAAGTGCACCACTTACACCTCACTAGAAAAGCATGTCAGACAATGGAGGGAACTCAGAGGCCCCCCTGGTGTCAGTTGACCCTCCACAGGTCATATCAAGATATGCACCTCTTAGCTTCCAGGAGATGGGACAAGTGTGTACCTCCAGGAAGCTAAAACAGGGTTCTAACCCTACCATCCCATTCCTGATTGGTCTCTTAGAGACTTATGATGCCAGGAGGGCTTCTAACACAGGCCCTTCTAATCCAGATGGGAGCATGCCCCCCTTAGAGGGAACCCTTGGGGACCCTGACCTCAACCTCAATGAAGCAGTTAGCGAAGGTGAGGAAGAGGATCAGGAGTTGTCAGGGGATGAGGCAGACAAGGGTCAGGTAGAAGTCAGTAGACTCACCAGGACCAACTTAAGCAGGCATGAAAATGGACTTGGGGGACCCCCAGGCCCACTCTCAGGCAGGCTTAACATTGGGAGTGGACGAGTTAGGTCTCTAACCAGAGGTTCTAACAGATCCATTCGAACCAATGGCTCTCAGACCTCTTCTCACAGAGGTATGACATCCCCTCAGAGGAGAGAGCATGAGGCCAAGATGAGGGAAGTCAATCTGAGGATTGAAAGGGAAGAACATGCCCTGGCCAAAGAGAGACTTGCCTTTGCTAGAGAGCAGAAATTGAGTGGGGCAGACCCCACTGGTGGCAGCATTTTACCTAGAGAAAAGGACAGGAGTTTAGACACTAGACACCTGAGTAAGATAGTGCCCCCCTTTAAACAAGGGGATGACATCCACAAATGGATGACTGCTTTGGAGAGGGCCTGCACTGTCCAGTGCGTCCCCCAGAGTCAGTGGGCAGCTATCTTGTGGCTCTCCTTTGAAGGCAAAGGTAGAGATAAGCTCCTCACTACTAGAGCTGAGGATGCTAACAATTACCAAGTCCTGAAAAATACACTGATTGATGGGTTTGGCTTAACAACTGAGCAGTACAGGTTGCTGTTCAGAAACACCCAGAAAATTCAGTCTCAGGATTGGTCTGACTTTGTGGATTGTGCCACTAAGGCTTTGGAAGGCTGGTTGCTGGGCAGTAAGGTTACTGATTACACAGGGTTGTACAATCTGATCATGAGAGAACAGATTTTAAATAACTGTCAGAACCAGTTGTTGCATCAGCACCTTGTTGACTCGGATCTGACCTCTCCCCAAGAATTGGGAAAGAAGGCAGACAGATGGGTCAGAACAAGGGTCAAGCAGAACCAGGCTCAGAACCAGGGTGGTCATAAGAAAGCAGACCAAAAGGGTAGTAACAAGAGTGAACAAAATGACCAGAAGTCTTTGACAGGTCCCCAACAAACCAAAGAGGGTGGGGGTCAGGCTTCACAGCAGAAAAAGAAGACTCAAGAAGGCCAGTCAAAAAGGTGGTGCCAATACTGTAAAAGTAAAACTCACTGGTTTAGTGAGTGCACCAAGAAAGGAGGGTAAACTCATACCACTACAGCCCCTAAGGCAACTGCACCCCCTAGTACAGTCAGTAGTGGTAGTACACCTCCCAAGGGATTAGTTGGGTTAACCTTGGGATCTGAGGGGTATGACAACCTAGTTGGCACACTCACTCAGGCTGTCCTTGTCTGTACAGGGGATGTGGATATATCCCCTGATGCAAGTCCCAATACTTTGGGCAAATACAGGCAGACACCTTTTATAAATGGAAAAATGGCTCAGGCCTACATGGACACTTGTGCCAGTGTCACAATGGTGACACCCGACTTTGTGGACCCTGGACAGATCATACTAGGTACAGACTACCTAGTGGCCAATGCCAGCAATGTCACTACCCACCACAGTATGGCAATTGTTGATTTCTCCTGGGGTGGGGTAAATGGCCAAAAGAAGGTTGTAGTTAGTTCAGACCTCCCAGTGGATTGTTTGTTGGGCAATGATTTGGAATCATCACTATGGTCAGAAGTGGAGCAGAGGACTCACATGGAAATGTTAGGCTTGCCAGCACATGTCCTTGCTGTGACTAGGTCACAGGCCAGAAGATGCCCCACTGAACAGGTGCTGGATCCTGGAACAATGGACCAGACACCTTCCAAGAAGAAGAGCAGTAGGGTTAAGGCATTGCCTTCCCCCTTGCCCCAGGTTGTCGATCAAGTCTCAGAGGAGGCTGACCTCAAAGAACTGAGGGAAACTGAGCCTAAAGAACTTGAACCTCATCAGGTTGAGTTTCTGGGCTCAGGGGGACCCTCCAGGGAAGGCCTGGGGAAGGCACAGTTAGACTGTCCTTCACTTGAACCCCTCAGACAGCAGGCTGCTGCTGAGGCTGCAGGGAACGCCACAGGTGCCCACAGGGTATACTGGGATGATGGACTCCTGTACTCTGAAGCAAGAGACCCCAGAATTGGTGCAACCAGGAGGCTGGTCATCCCCTTGTCACAGAGAGGTTTCCTTCTTACCTTGGCCCATGAGATTCCCCTTGCAGGACACTTAGGCCAGAATAAGACTTGGGACAGACTTGTCTCAGACTTTCACTGGCCTCACATGAATGAAGATACCAGGGAGTTTTGTCGCTCCTGTGTCACTTGCCAAGCCAGTGGTAAGTCAGGTGGCACAACAAAGGCCCCCTTTATACCACTACCTGTGGTGGCGGTACCCTTTGAAAGAGTGGGGGTTGACATTGTTGGTCCAATGGAACCCCAGACAGCATCAGGGCACAAGTATATACTGGTGGTGGTGGACCATGCCACCAGGTATCCTGAAGCTATTCCCCTTAGGACCACTACAGAACCTGTTGTGGCAAGAGCCCTAGTTAGAGTGTTCTCCAGAGTGGGCTTCCCTAAGGAGGTTGTCTCTGACAGAGGTGCAAACTTCATGTCAGGATATCTGACTGCAATGTGGAAGGAATGTGGTGTCAACTACAAGTTCACCACACCCTATCATCCACAGTGCAATGGGCTTGTTGAAAGGTTCAACAGGACCCTAAAAGGGATGATTCCTGGACTACCTGAAAAGCTCAGGCGTAGATGGGATGTCCTGAGACCCTGCCTTTTGTTTGCTTACAGAGAGGTCCCACAGAAGGGGGTTGGCTACAGCCCTTTTGAGCTTCTGTATGGGCATCCTGTAAGAGGACCCCTTTGTTTGGTGAAGGAAGGATGGGAGAGACCTCTCAAAAAGCCTGCAACCAACATTGTGGACTATGTACTTGGTCTCCGCTCCAGGATGGCTGAGTATATGGAAAAGGCATCTAAAAACCTTGAGGCAAGCCAAGAACTCCAAAAGGCTTGGCATGGCCAAAAGGCTGTCCTGACTGTGTACAAGCCTGGACAGAAGGTGTGGGTGTTGGAGCCAGTGGCCCCAGCAGCACTCAAAGACAAATGGTCTGGGCCCCACACAATCATTGAGCAAAAGGGAGAGGTCACCTACCTGGTGGACCTTGGAACTCCCAGGAGCCCCCTCAGGGTGCTCCATGTGAATAGGCTCAAGGCATATGTCGACAGGAAGGACATGAGCTTGCTCATGGCCACAGATGAGGGACAGGAGGAGGAGAGTGACCCTCTCCCAGACCTGCTCACTCAGAACCCTGATGATGGGTCAGTAGATGGTGTTGTCTTTTGTGGCAGCCTCTCTGAACATCAGCAAAAGGATTGCAAACAAGTTCTTCAATCCTTTAGACATATGTTCTCTCTGACACCCAGTCAAACCAATTGGTGTACCCAAGAGGTTGACACTGGGGACAGTCTGCCAGTTAAGAGTAAAATCTGCAGACAGCCTGATCATGTCAGAGACTGCATTAAAACAGAAGTGCAGAAAATGTTGGCGCTGGGAGTCATTGAGCCCTCAGATAGCCCTTGGGCTAGTCCAGTAGTTCTAGTGCCAAAGCCTCACACCCAGGGTGGTAAGAAGGAGATGAGGTTTTGCGTAGACTACAGAGGCCTCAATGCAGTCACTAAGACTGATGCCCACCCAATACCAAGGGCAGATGAACTTATAGATAGATTGGCTTCTGCCAACTACCTAAACACATTTGACCTGACAGCTGGGTATTGGCAAATCAGGTTAGCTGAGGAAGCCAAGCCCAAGACAGCATTTTCTACCCCTGGTGGGCATTATCAATTTGTGGTAATGCCCTTTGGTTTGAAAAATGCACCTGCCACCTTCCAAAGGCTGGTGAATCAAGTTCTCACTGGGTTGGATGACTTCTGTGCAGCATATCTTGATGATATAGCTGTCTTTAGCTCCACCTGGGAGGATCACCTGGTCCCCCTGAGGAAAGTGTTAGAGGCACTGCAAGCAGCAGGTCTCACTATCAAGGCCACAAAGTGCCAGATAGGGCAGACACAGGTTGTATACCTGGGCCACCTTGTAGGTGGAGGCCAGGTTCAGCCACTGGAGAGCAAGATACAATCCATCTAGGACTGGGCTCCTCCAATCACCCAGACTCAGGTTCGAGCTTTCTTGGGCCTGACTGGTTATTACAGGAAATTTGTCAGAAATTCTGAATCAATTGTGACTCCACTTAATGATCTGACAAGTAAAAAGATGCCAAAGAAATTTCAGTGGACAGCAGGCTGTCAAAAAGCATTCGATGACCTAAAGCAGGCCATGTGCACAGCACCTATCCTAAAGAGTCCAGACTACTCCAAACCATTCATTGTCCAAACAGATCCTTCTGAGTTGGGTGTGGGAGCTGTTCTATCTCAGCTGAATTTTGATGGTCATGACCAGCCCATTGCTTTTATTAGCAGAAGGCTGACCCCCAGAGAGAAAAAATGGTCAGCTATTGAGAGGGAGGCTTTTGCTGTGGTTTGGGCCCTGAAGAAACTGAGGCCATACTTGTTTGGCACTCATTTCAAGATTCAGACCGACCATAAGCCCCTCTTGTGGCTAAATCAGATGAAGGGTGAAAACCCCAAACTACTTAGGTGGTCCATTTCCCTACAGGGGATGGATTTTACAGTGGAGCATAGACCTGGCACTGATCATGGCAATGCAGATGGGCTCTCCAGGTATTTCCACTTAGAGCAAGAACACTCACCTGGTCAAGGTTAGTTTATTGTCCCAAAGTTTGGGGGGGGGGGGGGGGTCATGTAGGAGAGTAGGGTCTGCAATCCTATGATCACCCCAGATTTTTGCTTTTTGCTTCACTGGTTTACGACTTCCCTGGCCGTGGGCCTGCTAATCAGACCCACAGCCTAGCTGTTCTCTCACTAAATTGACACGTGTACCTTAGGTGCATTTACCAATTGGTACTGGGCCATCTTATCAGTCCATGTACACAGGGCATAGGTGTACCCAGGGCCTACCAGGGGCTGCAGCATGTATTATGCCACCCCTGGCTGGCCATCTAAATCTGACACAACTGGCTGCATGACAGCTGGGGCAAGGTGGTGTAAACACCCTTTGCTTTAGATATAGTATTCCTATATCTAACCCTAAAATGGACACATGTATTTCTATCAGTCACTCCTATGGCAGGCCTTATCAATCCTGAAGGCAGAGTGCTTGGAATTATGTGAGATGGTGCTCTGGCATGAGCTGAGCCCGTTTGCAGCTTGCGGAACCAAGTCCTAATAGCTGTTCCATGATAACGCGTACCATATACTCTTAAGTGCATTATAATCCTCGCGGTTATTTGCCAACTTTGGTATCGCTTTATCAAAACATGTCGAGTAAGGTGTCATACGAATTGGAATACTAACCCCTCGCCAATTCTGGCGACGGGGTTAGCATTCCACCCTTCTAGAGGGACACGACATGTATGTAACTGTGAACCCCGATTAAAGTTAACTCGAGCCTCAGCATCACAAAATGGATGCTGCCACCACAGACACAAGTCTGACCTCCTGCTGCTGGGAGTCCTTCCAGCGAGGAAAGCTTTGACAAAGGGTTTCCTGTCAGGGGCGGTGCTAGCACCATCCCAGACAAGGTTTTGTGTATCCCAGGTAGGCAGGGCTGCGTGGAAGGCGACTGCAAGTGGCACCCCGGTGCTCACTGTGCATATGCCGGCTTGAACCAGTTCCAGGGGCACACCAGCCGCTGAGCTGGGGAAAGTCCGGACAGGGGAGAGGGGTGTAAACACCCCCCTTCCTGGTCCCACCCATGGGCAGGACCTAGTCGCGTGCCAGCCCCTTTCTTTAGTATAAAGGTAGGAGCGGGCCCCCTTCCCAAATTGGATAATTCTGAATCTTGACTACTTTCCACGAAAGAACTCTTGAACATTTCTGAAGACTCTCCCTTGTGGCTAAGGAGTAGCCACCCTGCACCAGCGGGCACCATCTAAGCGCATGCGGTTTGCTGCAAGTCCATCCTCCGGATCAAGACTGCCCAGCTCGACGAGACCCGGATTCCCTGCCATCTCTGACCTCTACCTGCATCATCAGCCCAGCTGAGATTCGTGGGTGTGACGAGACCCGAGGGACCGGCCATCTTCAAGACCTGCACGACGCTTATCCAGCACGACCGCCGAGGGATCCTCGAGTGAGTGCTTTGGGGTTTGAGAAGCCCTAACCCTGAGCAGCTCCAGCACCGAAGTCCAGCCCCCCAGCATCCACGAGATCTGCGTGGGGCCCTTCTGCTCTTTGCTGCTCACCACGTTGTCCGGCTACTTGCCTGCTGGCTTGTGGCCCTCCTGACGACGAACCACGACACTTCCATCGCTGGTCTGGTTGCTCCAGACTGGCCCTTGCTCCCCTCCAACAGAGGAGCACCCCGGACCCTCCTGGTCCACTCCAGACGCCATTTTGAGTCCACCGCGTGGGCTTGCATTTGCCAAGAGTTGTTGCCCCAATCCTGTGTCCAGCATCGCCGACAGCAGATATCTTCGTGGGACAGCTCGCACCTCCATCCTGGTCGCCGACAACGCCTCCTGGTCCGAGAGACTGCAGAGCCCAGCGTCGCCCACTCACCTGGTCGAGGTGACTTCATCCGGTGCCATCCTGGTGCCCATCTGATCACTGGCTAGTGATTAAGAACTGAGTCCCCTCTGCTTTCAGGTCGTCTTCATCTTCGATTCAGGCTTGGATCACATCGAACTTCATCACTGGTCGCCTGCCAGCAACTTCTTCTTTCAGGCTCCATAGACTGTAACGAGGATTCCCGACGTCTTTTGAACCCTATGCAGCCGCAGCCCCTGGGCTAGGTAACCTGAGCATTTCGGTGCTCCAACATAGGTTCACTATCTAAGTGTCCAGATCCTTTTTCGTTTTCAGCCTAACTAGTCGGATTCGTCCGATAACTGTAACTTTACGAAATCTAGCATCCATAGACTTTGTCCCGCATCCCGTGTGAGAGTGCACACTCTGCACCCGATCTCCCTAGGCCTCCTGCTCCTAACCTGAAGGTTCAGTAGTGTAGTCCTAGCGATCCTGAAGCCTCTGGATCTTGTTACTTACCTGCTAGTATTTCGCATTCCACTTTTGTAGTATATGGTTTTTCGTGCCCTTCGGGCATTTGTGTAAATTGTGCAACTTAAAGTATTTTCGTAAGAGTTTTGTTGTATGCTTAGCTCCCTGACTCATAAAGAGATCAGGGTAGACTTGTTATAAATAAATATCCTTTTATTTTCATAACAACTTGTGTGGGTCCTTTCACTTGGTGTTCAAGGGGTATATGTGATGGTATAACAGCTGGCTTAACACACACTCTAGAGTTTAGCCTAAAGACTGCTCTTGTCCATGCTACTAGGATAGCTGGTCTATAAGGTTGACTTACAACCAATCATCAATAAGGGTCGTTTGGACTGATACATAGTGATCACTAGAATAGTGAGCACTGCATATCAGGCCAACTTCTCACATGAAGGACATCAGCTTCCTGCATGAAGGGTGGAGCGATATTCGATGATACGCTGCTGTGAGGTCTATCATAGAGAACCAGTTGACTCCTTTGGTCTGAGCCAACAATTCATGGATTCTTGGCTACAGGAATTTTTCTATGATTATGTTCTTGTTCAATTCTCTAAGGTGTATGCAGAGACACATCTTCCCACTAGGTTTTCGTGCCACGACCACTGCACTTTTGATAGGTTCTATTATGCCGTTTTCCTCCGAGCGCTTCAATTCAAGCTGCACTTCCCTACAGTTGAAAGGAATATTCCAGACTTTATGGCTGACCGGCAGGAGCTCCTGACCGGACCATAGGTTAGCAGCGGTACCGAAGACATTGCCATGGCGCACAGATCTCGGACCCCTGGCAGAGAGCCTTGGAACTTTGTCCCCCGTAGTTAGGAGTACAAATGGAGAGGAATCATCTCTCACAATTACAGCACTTTAGCTTGTGCTACACATACAGGGTACTGACAGCACATTAGACCCCTGTACCAGCCCCACACATATAAAGGTCCTGAAGAAAGCCAATTTAGAAAAAAGGCCTGGCTGAAACTAGTAGACCATACTGGACGTGGGAGACCATAAGTCTATCCCTACACATCCTAAAGCCTTTGTTTGTAACCCTGCCAGGGCCCACCAATAAAGTAAATGTTTGGGACCCCTTGTACAGAATTTTAAAACCTCACTCAACGCACCAGCACCCACACTCACGTAACAAAACCAGAGCGGCTGTAGTAAGACGTCGAAGCACACTTGAGGTACACTCGGTAACTCGGGTGGGGTCCGATGATGAAGCATGCCACCAACTAGGTTGGTGGGATTGGCCTTAATAAAAAACCAATTGTTTTTTTCTTTGCAGAAACTACACGTACATTGTCATAGTAGCTAGTTTTTCTTGTTTATCTCAATTTGGAAAGCTTGCCAATGGTCCTGGGAAACTCTTCTTTCAGTTTCTCCTCTTTCGATACGAGTGGGTGATCTGTCATGAGTACTTGAGTTTCTCCGGCTGGGGTTGAGCTGGATGCCTAACGACCCTTGGACAGCCAACCCCAGGACTGAAGGCCCCTTGTCTGCCACATACAATTTGCCTTGAGATTCTCTCCCTTTGAATTCAAAATTAAGGCGTCGGAACCCCACCATGGGGATTCTCTCCCCTGTGAAGGTGACGGGATGGACATCAGTGGGGTGTAGATGAATCCCTATAGTGTTAACAAAGTCCTTTTTCCAGACCTTCCTTTGGATTATAGTGTATGGGGAACCTGAGTCCGCTATCATGGATACCTACACCCCCCCAATGGTCAGCATACAGGAGGGCTTTTTACTGCTATTGCAATCAATACCCATAACATGTTTATCAATGCACAAAATACAATCATCATCATCAACGCCCTCTCCACGCTCAGCATCTGATTCATACCAGATGCATTTAACTGTGGCATTGCTGGGTTTCCTTCCGAAGACTTTACCAAAGTGTTCCACAACCCCACATAATGAGCATTCCACATGGAACGCAGAGCATTTCCTGTCATTCGCCATGTGAGTCTGACTCCCACATCTGTTGCAACAACCCCTTTGGTCATTAGGTTGTTTGTTGGCTCCTGCGTATTTCTTCACGGGCTTCCTACTGCTTCTGTTCCCGCTACTGGGGGCAGGTTTGTCACTTGACACCTTTCTGTCGCTCACTTTGCACACTGGTTTTAGTCTCACTTTCTCGCTTCGCCGCTACCGCACATCTTTTAAACAGCTACCGCAAATCTTTTCTGCCTTCTTAACAATTGCAATGATCTCATTAAGGGGGACATCCTCACAAACCCACAATTCCTCCGGTACATTTGTGTTGACTGTGTGCATTATGATTTGATCTCTGACTAGGTCGTCATGAAGGTGGCCAAATTTGCAATTCACTGCCAGCTTTTTAAGCGCCGCTACATAGTCTTCCACTGTTTCTTTGTCAGTTTATTTCCTCTGAAAAAATCTTATCCGTCTATGGCAGTACATACGATTGGTTGGTAATGACTGTCCAGATATTCTAAGGCGTGCTGGAAGACATCTGTATCCTCTGTACCCCTTGGTTTCTTTTCCATGCCCTCATACACTCTCAAGCCCTCCGGTCCCAGATTGTGTAATAGTATTAAATTCCTGCTTTTGCTGGAGAACTCCTCCCTCCCCTTCATCCTCCAGGATGGACAAGTATTTGAGAAAGTTACCTTTCCAAACAGCCCATTTCATGGTGAGCTCCCCTGGCTTCGGCAAGAAAGAAACTGGGTTTGTCAGAGAGAAGGTTTGTGACACATTGTGAATGGCCGGTGGGCTTAGGAAATGGAGAAAGTTCCAATACCCCCAGGAAAGCTTTTCACTGAGGGACTGAACACACCTGCATGCAAACGAAGGTTACTGAACAGCGAGGTGGGCCAACCTGGCCTCTGATGGTACCAGGACTGAAGGTAGTGTGCGTGTCACTGTGGAAACATGTGCTCGGGACACGCTGCAGGATGGATGGTACTGAGGTCAACAGCCTGTAGTGGCGCAGTCGTGAGGGCTTGCAGGCGGTCAGTGCCAGTGCTTTACTCTGGCAAAGGTGGCTGAGAGGCTGGGCAATACGAATGCAGAAGGTATGTATTCTTGCACAAACGTGGCTAAGATGGCCGACCTCTGATGCATTAAAATGGCACTGATGCAGTGCATTCCTCTACAGGACCGGGTAATTAGGCACGCACATTCAAATGGGCTGGCAGCGGTCTTTGAGGGCTGAGGCGCCTCAAAGCCGGCGTATGTGTGAAGGAGGGAGCCAGGAGAAACCCCTCATGTCCTGCTGCGTCGCCGCCGCTCTCCCCCTCCTACTAACCTAGGCAGCTTCCTGGGCGTACTTCGGTGAGCTGTTCATCTCGGCACGTGGTGCGTGGATGGCTGCAATATTGCGGTTCTTCCGCCTCATCGCCAGTTTGTAGTGTATGAATCTTCCCCCATAAAGATATGCTGGCACATGGAGTAGGTGAAAGATACTTCTTTTATTTTCGGAGAGGGAGAATGGGCACCGCCAATCCTGCCTGCGCCCATTGCATCATTCCGCCCACCAATCCCACAGGGCATTGTGGCCATCACGTGGTGATCGCACATCTACAATGTGACACCACAACGTGTTTGGCAGGGAGATCTAGAGAATATCTGTGCGTTAGTTGGTGAGCCAGATGAGAGAGACCTTGCTAGTGAAGTATGTCGATACTTCCCATCAACAGGCAATTTACACTAGAGGTGACCAGGCCCGGTTATAGCGGGTGGGCCAGGTGGGCTAGGCACACCCAAACATGACCTATGGCCCTCCCAGACGTCAGAAGAGGTCTTGAGGATAGACAAACATTGTGATGCTTTTTTACTATGTTTACATTAGTTATCAATCTGGGGTCGTGTTGTCACCTTTCCAAAAGAAAATACTGGCTATTTGTTGTAGTTTTAAGAGTGTGGACAGACATGGACATGATACTACATAGATCTATGAATAAAATTGTACGTATACATTTGTACCATGACTTTTCCGCTTGTTTTTACTATATTTAATAGTCAGGAATCTTTGCAGCTCTAGAATCCATTTAAAAACGTTTCTCATTTATATTTTCTGTTTGAATTAGGTACAGATAAGGGACCAGATGGGACATTAAAATACTGATGGTGCCAGTAAAAATTCGGCCAGGTGGCTACCCTAGTCAGGTGTAATTAAGGAACCTCTAGAACACATTTGAAAGTGCATTGTTTTTTAAGAGTCTTCACTCTTAAAATGATTAGAAAACTCCTTCCTTTTCTTCCAATGAGTGCAGGAAAAACTTTGATGTGCACTTTCATTTTATCGAAGATCGACTATTGTAATGGTCTTTTTTTAAACGCTCAGGAACAAGTTTTGAATAAATTGCAGCTAATTCAAAATTCTGCAGCAATGATTTTATCTGGCACACTGAAGTTTAGTTCGTTTTCTCCGGTAATACGCCAGCTTCATTGGTTGCCAGTTAGGAAGCAAATTAAATTCAAAGCCCTCTGTATAGCATACAGTGCGGTCAACAATGCAGGACCTAAGGTCCTAAGAAGGTCACTAGGGCACTATATCCCCAGTAGACTTCTACGCTCCTCCTCTGCCTGTCTTCTAACTGTCCCTCGCACAAAGAGATCGTCCAGGGGAGACAGATGTTTCTCAATTGCCACAGCGAAATTATGGTACACCCTTCCTTCCCACATCAGGGCTAGCCCATCTCTCCTTACCTTTAGGAAGGCAGTAAAAACTTGGCTTTTTAACCAGTAAACAATATCTCTTTCTGCTCTGTATTATTGTTTTTCCAGTGCCAAGACACCTCCGGGTAGTTGTGCGCTATACAAATTGCATAAATAAATAAATACTATTCTAAGTATACACTGTAAAGGGGAAAAATGCGGACTTTTGGTCATTTTCTCTCTTTTTACATTGGCTGAGACATTCAAATATTCATGTCAAGAAAATGGCAATGTGGCAACCGTACCTCATGTCGGAGGCAAGCTGTAGTTAGGCGGTGTGTATGGGGGAGTGGGGACAGGGTGTTACCTGCCAATAATGTAGCAGGTGCAGTGGCACCAGAGCCCAGAGCTGTGAGCGCCCTTTTGCCCCTCAATTATCTAACATAATGTGTATTTGTACGATTCACGCTCACCCAAGGGTATCTTGGCACTGAATAACTGAGGTTTATTGTTACCCAACTCAGTGCTACTCATTTTATTGACTTCAAAGAGATGAAAGGCTGAGTGAACCTACCAGGATTTGAGCCATGAGGTCGAACACAGGCCCCTACTGTGGACGCATTAGTCAATCAGACCCAGCTGTTTCGGTGTGGGGATTCTGACGGTGTTTATGTATTTTAGTCTGTATATGATGCACACAGTAATATACTGTAGGATGTGGCATACATTATAATATTCCCCCAGAGGCAGTGCATGCCTCATTGCAGCCACATGGGAATCATAAATATCCGACCATTCTCTAAAAATAAATGTGGAATTATCCTCTTCAGATGATCACATCATTTTTCATGTACAAATAAGAAAAACGATTAATGATCTCCTTTCATATGACGTCAGCACCCTAATACAAGTGGTATCTAAAACAGCCATTTTTCAAGGTTGTGTTATTGTATTAGTCATGCTTTATTATGGCTTTTATTATAACCTCAGCTATGTCAATTATTGTAATGTTATAAGGGTTAAGGTCATGTGACTTTACTTCGTAGGAAGATTGAGGGTCAATGGTCATATTATGTCACTTCTTGTGATGTCATTAAGGCCTCTGCCACGACCAACACCAACTCTGCACCCACGGAACTACACAGCTGGATCACCAGCTGCGCAGACAAGCTTGCACACCTCTGTTGTAATTTAGAAACAATTAAGTTAAGCATTAGTAGAAGACATCTTGTATTTAGAGACTATCTTGTCCATTTTGCGGAATCCATTTTGTATTTCTGGCAGCCCTTTTGTTTGCCATGTGCTCACTATGTGCTCTGTCCTACCTCCCTGTTAACTGCTCTTGAAATCTGCCTAGAGACAAGATATATTTAGGCTCTTCTGCTTCGCACATGCTCAGTTGAGCTTACAGCTGTCCTCAACTTGTAACTGTCAGGATGTGTCCACCAGAATTAGCTAACTGTTAGCTCCTCCCACTTGTTGCTTGTACACTTTCGGTATGACCTTATATGTACTTACAACCAGCATTCTGTGCTTGTACCGCCTTCATTTGAGCCCCTGTGTGGGTATAAAAGGACCAAGCTCCTTCCATTCAGTGTGCTACTTCATGCATTACAGAAGGGTGCTGTATGAATGTAGTTCCACCTCATGAGGTTTAATAAACTCTGTCTTTTCTATTCTAGTTTCTGTGCCAACTTCTTCATATTGGTCTGAGGGCTCTGTGCAGAGAAGGGAGAAACCCTAGTACTGGTAGGCCTTGCTGAGGCTCACCACCACAAATTGGCGCTTCCAACGCGGGGCTACTTGGATGCCCTAAGGACTGGTCGAGACGAAGGATTGGAATCTCGCTTTAGACGCGGTCGCTCCCTGAGGAGACCCAAGTCTTGGCACCCACGGTGTTCTTCCTTTCTTTCTGATCTGACCATCCAGGTGGCGCCGGTCCTTGACTGAGATCTCTTCTGTTGATTCGCCGTGCAGTGACCATTTGGTCGATTTGAGAACTTGGCAGTTGGAACCTGGACACCATTTGATTGGTAGGAGCCATTCTGCGGCGCTTGCTGTTGGTTTTGATGCCTTTGATTGGTAAGGTAGTTTAGTAACACTTACTGCAGCTTTTGTTTGTAAGATTGGCCAATATTAGTATTTGTTTGATAATTATATATGCATTATATTATATTATGCGTGGAGAAGTGTGGCTCACTGGTTAGAGCAGGCAGACCCTGAAGCAGAGGTCAGACCCGGGACCAGGGTTCAATTCCCGACGCGGCAGGGTCTTGAGCTCAAATGTCCACGGACTCGATAATTCTCGCTTCGGTGCCTGACCTAATCATGGGTTCACACTCTGCAACTCTGGGCATTAAGCTTGCTTAATCTCCACAACGGCCCCCCGCGGCGGGATGCCTGGCTTTCACCTTGGGGATGCCCTGTAGGGGCTATCTCACAGGGAAAAGCCAGGACGGGTTCCCAAGGCAAGCGCTTAGAGACCCCTGGGTTATGAGCGCTATATAAATCCAACATACAATACAATACAATTGCAATTCATATAGGCAGGGAATGAGGAGATTTTTCTCTATTTTAATTTGTTTGAATGGCGCAACGTACCTTAAGAGCTACTTTGATTATAATACTGCATATCCTGCACTATTTTTGGCATGCCTGTTTCCAGCACACTTTGTAGGATGTGTTGCTTTTGTAGTGGTACCAGTTTGAAACTCGACGAAGCACACCCCCCCCCCCCCGAGGGGACGCTTAATAGGGACATGTATATTAAGTATGGTATTTCTTCCATAATGTACAGCACGTTATGGAACAAATACACTCATAAAGATCCTGAGTTGCGTTGGCCTATGCATGGGTCATTTGATTTGCGAAAGATTCAGTATGTGGAGCAACGAATGTTTAAGCGAAAGGCTAGGCAAGATATGTTTGACTGTGTGCGAATGTGGGAGAAAGAAGTGCGTAAGCAAATGAAGCGTGAGCAAGCCTTGATTTAAAAAGAACGACAAAAGACCATTCATGCGAAAGCATTGGAAATGAAAAATAGAGAAATTAAAGAGAGGGGAGTTAGGGAACGTCATTTACAGGTACATGGCAAATACGCTGTTCGTAGACCTCTTTATCCTATTCTTAATAAACCCCAAGATGATTCTCTCTTATTAGATCTTATTAGATCGTTGTCCACCTCTGTATACTCTTCCTTCTGCTTCTTATGAGTCAGATGAGGACTCTTCTACAGACCATGACAAAGCTAGAGAAACTCACTCGATGTTATCTGCTGAACGTGCATCTGACATTAGATCTGCTGCACGTAAAGCCGTTTGTAGTACTGCCACTGCTTCTGAACTTTTAGATAGTATAAAAGGTTGGCAGGAAAGGGAGCAAATATATTTTACCTATACAGTTGCCGCAGAAGTTATTGAACGGTTTAGAAAATATTCGGTAGAAATGGAGCCCGATGATGTGGCAGCTAATTGTAAACAACTACATGAAGGTTTTTTTGTCTTCTCCCAGGTGGCTGACATGATCAGACGCTTGGTTAAACGCAGCCCGTTTGCGAGTGGAGAAAAAGGCAGCAGATGCAGCTGCACAAGCATCCCAAATCAGCATGGCACGAACATCTACTCCTGAAACAGATAAGAATGTTGTAATTAATGTAAAACCTATGCGGGAAGCGGCGCCTTTATATGTTCCTCCTAAGGGAACAGGTACAACTGATGATTAGACTTCTATTGATGCAAAAGGTTATTTTATTTATAATTGGGTTTACACTCCTTGGAATAGAGCAGATGTTATGGCCCTTAAAAATGCATTGCCTGATCTGCGTAAGAATCCAGCAGTGTTTTATGAGGAAGTTGAGGGTGCGATTAGCTCTTGTACTATGACTTTGCCTGATATTGATTTGTTTTTTGGACTAATATTACCACCTGATATGTGGAGAACTGTGCGTAGAGTTGATGATCGTGCAACATTTGGAGCATTATGGAAAGATTTAGAGCAGTTAGATGAAGACCGAGAACCTGCACAGAAACTGTGTCAGTTAATTTTAAATCTTCCGGCAGCTATATTAGTTAAGTTAAAGATGATTATTCCCCCTAAAAAGATAGATTGGACTGTATTAGCGCAAGTAAGCAAAAGGCAGACGAATCGGTTTCAGATTTCTTTACACGCTTTGAGGAGGCATTCAACGATTTTAGTGGCCAGTCATTGAGAGATGACAGGGGTAGGCATCTGTTTGTCGATAAATATGTTGCAAACCTTTGGCCAGGAATAGCTAGTCCCCTAAAGGCGAGTGAAAGTTCATGGACTACCTCTTCTCCGGTTTCTCTCCTAACTATGGCTCAGTATTATGAGCAACAAGAATTAGAAGCTAAAAGTAATGAGGATAAAAAGTCTAAAGAGGGGGGCGTGGCCAAGACGGCAAGCATGGTGGACGTAGCCTGAGAGAGCTCCGTCCCGCCGGCGAGATATACGATCAATTATCCTGCATCACCCTGACCCAGAGGCGTCCTGACTCGGTGAACGACTATCAGAGGTGACGAGCAAGCCCTGACAGCAATTTGGGCGAAATTGGTGCATGGACAACGGCGGTCCGGGCCCCGAGACAGTGAGGCCTGCGCCGCACACAGAAGCCGGGACCTCGAGGTTGGTGTGCCCGGGCGGAAGTACAGCGACGCCGGTGCCGGAGAGGAGCAGTGTGCCTGATTACATTTCTGGCTGGAGGGGGTCCAAGGCTACGGACATCGGTGGGCTGACAGCGCATGGCAGAGGCGGCGGCGAGAGCTTAACATCACCTTGGAGTTGGGGCACTGGCGGTCGCGGGGTAAGCTGGCAACGAGAGGCGAGCGGCCCTGAGGGGGTACTCCCTCAAGAGCAGCACCGCAGCGCAACAGGCCGATCCCACTCGGCAGTCGTGTTGGACCGCGGGGGTCTGGTGGACTGGGAGTGCTTCTGTCCTCTCTCCCCCCCCCCTTCGGCGGATACCTGAGTGCCGGGGCGGCGCGCGTTGCTGCTGAGGGTGGCGGCTCGGTGCATGCCCTGCTAGGGCCCGTGTACCACTGCACGCCAGATGCAGTACGCCACTAGATACCCCTCATTCGGCGGTTAGGTCGGACCGCGGGGTAAGCCTCCGGGGGCGAGAGTGTTTGAGAACCGACACCTGAGCCCCAGGCAGTGACAACCTAGCAGTGGCGTTGGGGACAGCAGAGGCGGAGGCAGATCATCTCCCACTGGCCCTGGAGCTAGCCAAGCATACGAGGCTTCATAAACCCACAGGAGGGAACCTTTGCAGAGGGGTAAACGCATCCCCGGAGTGGTCCTTGGACTGAGGCAGGGCATATATCCAGCGCTGGGGATTGAAATACCGAACACGGCGATAGTGGATGGGGGCGATGACGTATTGGAGTGAGGTGGCAGGACAGTAAAAGTAGGCGTACAGGCCACTTGAGAAGTAGGGACGGAACCCCTCTGAGCCAAACTACTCAATCATCATGATCGAGACACTATCCTGCGGCAAGCGTGAACTAAGGAGCCCCTACTATGCGAGAACCACAAAATCCTGATATTCCCGGACTACACTAGATTGGTGCAGCAACAACGGCAGTCCTTTTTCGCGTCTAAGGCGCGTCTGAGAGACCTTAATATCCAATACGCCCTGCTCTACCTAGCCCACCTACGAGTGGTTTTCCAGTCCCGGACCCAATTCTTTAACACCCCAGAAGAAGTCTTCACTTGGACTGATGAGACGGGTCAGGGTGCATACCCCTCCAGGCCGCGACTCTGATTCATCCTCTACGGCAGGGCCCCCAAGGACTCCTCGGCGGTCGCGAAGCAGGAGCAACTGGAGATCGCGTTCTAAAAAGCACCCTCCTCCCAGTGATGGGGCGACGGAGGCAACCAATGCTACTGACACTCAGACTCTGGAGACATGAGGCCCTGTGATGCTCTGCGGATCTCTGGCGTAAGGCCCCAAATGATTGCTGGAGGGGCGTGCTCACATCGTGGGTGAAGAAAACTCTTGGGATTCACCATCGAAAATTTGCTTAACAGTAGATGTATAGCTATGGGACGTGGATTGGGGGTTGGGGGATGTCGAAGTGAGGGCGGACACAACCCTTGAGTTTAGCGGAGTTAGTTGGGTAGGGGGTAAGTTGGGATTGAGTGGGTAGTTCATGGGGATCCATTGGGATAGTGGGTCTCCAGCCTCCCATTGAGGGTTGGAGATAATCAATACCGCGACAGATACTTCAATGTTGCTGAGGTATGGGGGTGGGGGGGTGGGAGAGTTGCAGAGGGGGCTTGGGGTAGGGGGAGGGCAGGGGGCTGTTGGGGTGAAACTGGGTGGAGGGGAGAGAGTTGAGGGGGGATTGGAGGGGTGGGGGTAGCTTTCAGCGGCATAGTGTCCATTCGAGTCCTATTGGAATTTTATGTGTGTGTGTGGTCCCTGACACCTAGGCCATTGACCTTTCTACCCATAGATGGCGGTTGACACCCCCAAGATAGGCCTTCCGAAGGCATCGTTATGCGTTGTGAGCTAGAATGTACAGGGGATGCTTGATAAAATAGAGAGGGGCGCAGTTTTGCGGCGAGGGAAGAAAAAAAAAAGCAGATGTACTACTTTTGCAGGAGACGCACCTCCTGGGCACCAAAACCCTTAGCTTGCAACGTTATGAATACCAGCAGATGTATCATGCTGGCTTTGTGCGGGGGTCCCGGGGGGTAGCAGGCTTGATACATCGCAGGCTGTCCTATGTTCATGAGAAGCAATGGGTCGATGCGCAAGGCAGATTTGTTTTTGTTAAGGGAATGGTAGGTGATGAGCCGATGGTCTTTTGTAGTGTGTATGCCCGCCCCCAATACAAGGGGCCCTCATAGAAAAGCTGTTTGGTGTATGGGCCAAGATCCCGGACGTGATGGCTGTAGTGGGCGGTGACTGGAATGATGTAATGAATGGGCGGATGGACCGTCATAGGCCAGGGGGGGAACTACTAGCGGACACACCCACTAAATTGAGCAACATGGTGAGAGGGATGGGCTGGGTTGATACATGGCGCTATCAACATACCCATAGCCGTGAATATACCTACGTTTCTGCAGTACATAAGTCCTTTTCCAGGATAGATTACTTGTTTGTCCCCCACACCTGGATAGGGAGGGTAGACTCCACATCCATGTTGCCACGTGGCCTGTCGGACCACTCCCCGACAACGGTGGACTTACATCTAGGTAGGAGGCGGCAGCCATTTAGGTGGCGCCTCTCCACGTGGCATCTGCAACAAGACTGTTATCAGATGCGTATGAGGGAGGCCATAGCTCATTACTGGGATGACAATGATAGGTCCGAAACTGATGACATGACCCTCTGGGAGGCTTTAAAACCCACACTCCGCTGAGTGGATATTGCCTGGTGTGCGGCGGCCCGCAGGACACGCAGGGAGGATATAGATGAAGCCGCGGGTCGGGTTCGAAACCTGGAGGAGAAATGCCATCCAGGAGGTGATGCAGAAGATATTGGACAGTAGCAACTGACACAGCAGTCATATACCTCTCTGCTACTAGACGAGGCTCGACAGCTGTGGCTGGCAACACAGAGTAGAATATACCAGTGGGGCGATAAGTCCAGTACAATGCTTTATAGGCTTTGCCAGGGTTTGCCAGGGTACCTTCCAGGCGCAGTCCCTACCGGGACTTCGTGGCAGGGGAATCCATGACGGCCCCAACAGATCTAGCAGTCAGCTTTGCACGATACTATGAGGCCCAATATACCCCCCGAGAATCTCTCCCGGTGGAAGACATCGACAAATTCCTTGCGGACCACCCGCCACGGGCGCTTTCGGATGAGGGACGTGCTCGTCTTGAACTTCCACTGTCGGCTGAGGAGCTGGGCACAGCCCTTGGAGAACTGAATGCTGGTAAGGCCCCTGGACCCAATGGGTTCCCGTGTGAATTCTTTAAAAAATTTCATCTCCAGCTAGGGATGTACTACAAAAGGGCCCTGGAGGCGGCCAGAGAATGTGGCCGACTTCCGGTGGACTGGCGACATGCTGAAATCGTGGTCTTTTGTAAACCAGGGAGGCCCCCTGAACACCATGAATCCTATAGGCCAATATCGCTCCTGAATGTTGAAGCGAAAATACTGGCGAAGGCTCTAGCCAATCGTCTCCTCCCATACATCACCGATCTTGTCCACCCGGACCAAGCCGGGTTTATGCCCCACAGGGCGACGAGACACAATATCAGACGTGCGCAGGTGGCAGTGGGAGCGTCCCGGGCAGCCGAGATTCCGGCGGCACTCCTTCTGGCCGACATAGATAGGGCCTTCGACTCGTAAGTTGGGTCTACCTCCGTGCGCTCCTGTCCCATCTAAACCTCGGGCCCCATTTCCTATTGTATCTGCAGCTGCTATACACGGACCTGACGGCGTCGGTGAGAGTGGCTGGGGTGGTGTCTGACCCCTTCTCTATAGGCCGGGGCACCTGGCAGGGTTGCCCCCTATCGCCATATCTGTTCGCCCTGGCCATGGAGACATTGGCGGCGTGGGTACGAGTAGACGCACAGATGCGAGGCATCGAGTGGGAAGCGGAACCATCTGATAGAATCGCGGTCTATGCGGACGACGTCCTTTTCTTCCTCACAGATCTGAATAGATCAGGGCCAAGGGTCCTCGAAATAATGTGGATGTTCGGAGAAGTGTCAGGCCTCCATTTAAACCTACGGAAATCCACGCTGTGGGTAATAGGAGAGCGCGGGGACCTGGGATCCTGGGCGTCAGCGTTGCAGGAGGCGGCTGGAGGCCTTAAATACCTGGGCGTGTTCCTGACAGACTTACATGAGGTCTCTTGGATACGTAATGTTTTGTTTGTCTGGGACCGAGTCCGATCGGTCACGCATGCCCCTGAACATATATGGCCGCTCGGCCATATTCAAGATGGTGGCTCTCCCGCGTCTCTTATACCAAGTGCAAAATCATCCCTATCCTATCTCACCGCAGTGGTTCAGACAGGTGGATTCGGCACTGGGCCAGTTTCTCTGGGCTGGAGGGGCGGCGAGAGTGGCACTCCGCACTTGTTTCCTTCTCCACATATTGTGGTGGTTTGGCAACGTCAGATATTTTGTCCTACTATCGGGCGTCTCACCTATTGGTACTGAACGAGTGGTGGTATGGGGACCGGGGCGACCCGGCCTATGCCCTTGAGAGATACATGATGGACCCGGACACGTTGCACACTATATTATACTCGGCTGCGAAGAGAAAGAGGCCCCCGGTAATTACTCAAGTGGTTTTCCGGATATGGCGCGGGGCACCACACCGTATGGGGTGGTGGAACAGACTGACGAGGGAAACCCCATTGTGGCAGAATGGGCAGTTGCCGGCACTGGCGTTCTTACCGGGATTCCGGAGCTGGGATGAGATTGTAATATCGGCAATGGGCCACGTTATGAAAGGCACGACCCTTAAATCGTTCCAAGAGCTGGGGGAAGAATATGATATGCCCCGAACCCAGTTCTTTAAATACTTGCAGTTCCGTCACGCCATAACACCCGCCTTGAACGGCCTGGACTCATTGCCTGAATTTAGCCCCCTGGAGGCCAAGGTGTTTATGGGGGAATTGGAAAATAAGAAAATATCTTGTATCTACCAGACACTGGTTACACATTGCTCCTCTTCCCTAGACAAGCTGCGGACCAAATGGGAGGGAGACATAGGTGAGTTAGAGGAAGAAGACTGGAGGGAAGCCCTTGAGGCCCCGAGGGGAGCGGCTATTGCGGTACGCCTGCGATTTATTCAATTCAAATACCTGCATAGAGCTTACTACACTAGGGAACGGTTATGGAGAGCTGGCCTGATTGCATCCCCTGATTGCCTGAGGTGTGGTCGAGAGGCGGGCACATTTATACATACGGTGTGGTCATGCGATAAATTGATGAGGTTCTGGACTGGTGTGTGGGATTGCATGTCTGAAGTGTTGGGCTGGGAACTCCCCCGCTCACCGCAGCTGGGCCTTCTTCATGTCATTGAACAAGTGGGGGGCAATATTTATAAATGTCATTTGCTGCTCCCGGGCCTCACGGTGGCCAAAAGAGATGTGGCTCGGGCCTGGAAGGACCCCAGGGCCCCCCTGGTGGGAGTGTGGAAAAAGGGATTAGATTTTTACATGGGACTGGAACGCCCGGTCTTCGAGGCCAGGGGCTGCCCCCAAAAACATTATAAGATATGGAAAAGATGGGCAGACTATAGAGGACTATGGTTCGAACCACCAGTGCAACATGATGTTGATGCCGGACAATTGAGTTTAGATTCTGGGTGAAGAGGAGTACACACTGAATGTTTCTTAATATGCTTTTTTATTTTGGACCGAGTAGACACTGTGCAGGGGGCTGGGGTGGGATCCGGGTTGGGGGAGTGGGAGGGAGATGGGAGGGGGGGACTCGGGGATGTTAATCTATTTCAAATGTTGATTGACTTGCCTATATATGATTGTTACTCACCTGCTCACAGCTCCTCCGGTGCCCGGAGAACTGTGCCTTCTTTGAAATCTCTCAACAACACAATAAAATTTTGTTCTGAAAAAAAAAAAGTCTAAAGAGTTGAAAACAAAGGTTATGTTAGCTCAAGCTTATGGCCCACTTTCTAGAGGTAATGATAGGGGCGGACGTGGATCTTATGGTTCGTCTTTTCCTTCTTATACTCGTTTGAATTTGTCTGTTGATCAGTGTGCGTACTGCAAGAAATTTGGACATTGGCTTTCTGATTGTCCAGTACTGCGTGCTCAGCAGTGTCCACGTGGTCGGGGACAAATGAGAAATCGCTCAGCATATTCAGGGCCTAGAGGAAGCACGAATGATCACGCTAGGTTTGATGCAAATACACGTGGACAGGATGGGTTTAACACTTTTGATTGAAGGAACCAAAATCAAATGTCCGACTATGTGCCGTCTGATTTACAAGATTCTGCTTATGCATAGGATCACCTAGGATAGGGTAAGGAATCAGTTGAAGTTCCAGTCGATCAGAGGGATCCCTATGTTACAGCACATGTTTTGGGTTCTACTGATCAGTTTCTGGTTGATATAGGAGCTACTGGAAGCGCCTTGTCTAAACAACTGGTTCCCAGGGCTCCTCTGTCTGGCTTAACCATTAAATCGATAGGTTTCGATGGAACACCTTCCCTCTAAGCTCATTGTCACAACCACTTGCATTCCATGTTGATAAGTTTACTGCTCCATGTCCGGTTTTGCTTTCTCCGAACACACCAGACAATATTGTGGGTCTTGATATGCTTAAATAGTTCAGGGCTACGATACGATGTTCTCCAGAAGGAGTACAGGTTATTTTGAATGACAACTACCCTGTGATTGAGAGATCCTGTATTGTTAAGGAGGACATTGCATTAGCTTCACTCCCTAGTACTTTGTGGGCTACTTCAGACACCTATGTAGGGCAAATGGTTATTCCGCCAGTGCATATTAGTGTCAAGAAGGGTGCTTCTTTGCCAAGACTGCCTCAGTATAAAATTTCTAAAGGAGAAGAAGCACTTACACGCATTGTTCATGATTTGATTAAAGTGGGGGTTGTGGAAGAAGTTCCTTACAATGTTTGCAATAGTCCGATTCTTCCCATTTTGAAAAAAGATACTGACACCAGGATTTATAGATTCATCATTGATTTAAGAGAAGTCAACAAGATTGTAGTACCGCAGTACCCTATGGTTTCTGACATAATGACATTACTTACCCTGGTCCCTCCGACAGCAGCTACATTTTCTGTAATCGATTTGAAGAATGCTTTCTTCTCGATTCCTATTCATCCTGATAGCCGATATTTGTTCGGTTTCACTCTGAATAATCGATCATACAGATTTTGTAGAGTTCCTCAAGGGTACACTGAGAGTCAGAGTATTTATAGTCAAGCCTTAAAACGACAACTCGATTCCTTTACTTTGTCTGAAGGAGTGGCTCTCATAAAATATGTCGATGACATCTTGTTGGCAGCTGATACGCCTGAGCAGTGTGAAAAATGTACTTTGTCTTTGCTTTCTCTTCTTGTTATACACCATCATAAAGTATCACAAAAAAAATTGCAATATTATAGACCGAAGGTAACCTACTTAGGTCACCTTTAGTCTAAGGAGGGCCACGCATTGACACCAGATCGCATTCAAGCAATTTTAGACACCCCAGTACCTTCTACACAGAAACATGTCAGTGAATTCATTGGTTTGACTTCGTTTTGTAGTCAATGGATATTGTGTTTTTCACACATTGTTAAACCCCTGCTAGCGCTTTTGACTAAAAATACTCCGATCCCCATTCCATGGACAGATGAATGCCAAAATGCTTTTCGTAAGTTAAGACAAGCTCTTTGCTCTGCACCAGTGTTAGGTACACCATATTATACGAAAACCTTTACCCTCTATGTACACGAGAAAGATGGGTGTGCATTGTCAGTTTTAGTACAGACACACGGTGACAAGCAGCGCCCTTGTGCATATTTTTCTGCATTTCTTGATCCTGTTGCTCGTGCGTTGCCTGGATGCCTCCGTTCAGTTGCAGCACCAGGTGTGTCCATCCGTCAGAGTGAAGGGATAGTTTTGTCACACAAACTGTTGGTGCTAGTACCCCATGCAGTAGATGCCCTTTTGAATCAGACTAAGATACAACACTTAAATAGTGCTTGTTTGACAGGATACGAATTGACACTGTTAGCACCTCATATTACCTTGAAGAGGTGCGCAACACTGAACCCAGCCATTTTGTTGCCATATCCTGTGACTCAGTCCCAGTCAAGGGAACCTCACAATTGTATATTCCTTACTGAGGAACAGACAAAGGGTTGCATTGATTTGCAAGATACGCCCCTTCCAGATGTAGATGGGGAACTGTGGGTTGATGGGTCCTGTCTGAAGTTACCAGCTGCTTATGCAATCACCACGCTTGAGACAGTAGTGGAAACAGCTCGCATACCTCAGAAGTCAGCTCCAGCAGCTGAACTAATAGCTGTGACACAAGCGTGTGAACTTAGCACTGACTTGTGTGTGACCATTTACACGGATAGCCGCTATGCTCTTGGAGTGGTTCATGATTTTGGCCTACTCTGGAAGGAAAGAGGCTTACTTACATCCCACGGGATGCAGATAATGCACGGAGAATTAGTGCATAATCTCTTGACTGCACTTACATACCGAAGAAAGTTGCTAATATGAAGTGTAGTGCACACAAGATAATCATTGACAAAAAAGGCCAAGGCAATGCCTTTGCAGATCGCGTAGCTCGTGAGACTGCGATGCAGCAAAGCACTACATCCATGTACGTAGTGAAGTCTCAAGCTGCGCTTTGGCATGACGCTAGAGAGGAAGTATTGGATATACAGAGATCTGCCTCTGTGGAATAGCTTGAGAAATGGTCTAAAGATGGAATGTTAGACGATGAGGGCTGTTGGCGTAAAAAAGAAATTAATAAATAGAAATTGCCTGCAGCCTATTTACAACCTATGGTTCAAATGGCAAATGGGCTGGCACATGTTGGAGCTCTAGCAATAACTAAATTGCTTACGCAAGTTTGGAAGCATCCTGAAATTACCAGCACAGCTAAAAGAGTGGTACAGTCCTGTTTGATCTGTTGACAGTATAATCCTGGAAGAGGGACACGGACTACTAGAGGAGGGTTTGCTACACCAATCACACCTTTTGAAGTTTTACAGATAGATTACATCCAACTTGAACGCTGCAATAATCTGAAATACGTCCTAGTGGTGGTATGTACCTTCAGTAAATGGATAGAGGCATACCCTACAAAGGATAATACAGCTCTCACTACAGCTAAGGTGCTTCTTTTTTTTTTTTTTAATTTTATTTAATTGGTTCACAGCATAAATACATCATAAGTCATAAATACATCAAAATACACATAAGGAATGGCTTAATTCATTCAAAACAAAAAACATATTGTCCTTTACATACAAAACATCTGTAATGATAATAAAAAATTAAGATCCCAATGAAATTAGATGGCTTTCTCAATCTTCATAATAATCTGAAAAAGCCCCCCAGATTTTCAATCCAATTTCTTTCCTTTTCCTAGAGCCAGAAACAGAAAAGAGACCCCATTCCAATTTATATAACTTATACAATTGTGCTCGCCATTGCTGAAATAGTGGTGGATTTTCCTGAAGCCACTCTGTAGCAATACATATCCATGCTACAGTCATGGTAAAAAAAATGAAATTACGAAAACGATATAGACCATCAGCAGGATTGTCATTAGGAATTTTCCCCAGCACCAACATAGAGGGAGTGATCGTCAGGCGAAGATCAAGCAGTAAAGACAAAAAAATTTCAATATCTTCTATAAACCCCATCAATCTGGGACAAGAAAAGAAAATATGTAAGCTATCTGCGTGATCGGCTTTACACCGAATACATTTTCCATCAAAACCCTCTCCCCATTTTGACATTCGTTGTGGAGTGTAATATAAATCAAATAGGGTTTTGAAAAACTGTGCCTTTAAATTAGCTGACATTAGAACTTCTTTGGAGAGCAGGATAAGATCTTCCACATCAACCTCAGTATCCCCTAAAGTGTCAACCCATTTTACCCTTATTCTCTCCAGATCATCTGATTTATCCTCCACGAGCATTCTATACAAAGTACCAATCTTCACCTGGCGACCTATTCCCTCAACAATTTGGTGTTTTTGTAAACTTAATTTTTGTCTCATAAGAAAATCCATAATTTGTAGAAATTTTAAAAAATAGCTTCTGGGTTAGCCAAACTGCTCACTTAGGGCCCGATGTAGGTAAACGCGATTTTCCGATTTCAAAATACCGAGGCGGGCCGAATCGGTATTCTGAAATCGGAAAACGAGATGTAGGGAAAAAAAACCGAATGAATACCGATTCGGTCGGCATCGGTAATGAGAATCGGTACGTTCCGAATCGGCTCGGTCCGAATCGGAAAGTACCGAATCGTCTAACAACGAATCGGAAATTACCGAATCGGCTACCACCGAATCGGATATTCCCGAATCGGCGAATACCGAATCGGTACAAGCCGATTCGGTAAAATCCGATTCGGCAATCATAGTTTCGTAGCCATGAAAACACACCCATGGCGAAAAAGCCCATAGGAATGCATTGAAGGAACCGAATCGGCTTTTACCGATTCGGATAATACCGAATCGGATTTTTCCGATTCGGTTTTTACCGATTCGGTAAAAGCCGATTCGGCAAAAGCCGATTCAGCCAATGAGGTGGTTCCCCCTCCCCCACCCAAACAGGGAGTGGCAACACTGGCAGGTGCAGCTAATTAAGAAGTTTCTGGAGAGCCAGCCTGAGCTCAACACTCACAGTTTGCAGCAGTGGGAGTAGGAGGTTGCCAACTGAACTGGAGAACATGGCAGAGCAGTCAGAAAGCCAGAAGTCCTCCCAGAAGAGGAAGCCCAAGTTCACCACCACCGAACTTCAGGTGCTGGTGGAGGAGGTGGTGAGGGTGCACCGCCAGCTGTTTGGCAAGCTGTCCCTGAACGTGCCAGACAGCACCAAGAGGAGAATCTGGGCCGACATCGCCCAGAAGGTGAATGCTGCGGGTGTCACCCCCAGGTCTGTCGAAGAACTGAAAAAAAGGTTCTATGACATCCGCAGCCTCACTAAGAGGAAGATGGGCGAGATACAGAGGCAGGCTGGAGGCACAGGAGGAGGCAGGAACCCGGCGCCACCCCTCACCGAGCTGGAGGAACTGGTCTCCAGCACCATTGAGAGGGAGAGTGTCGTTGGAATCGGGACCCTGGACAGCTCTGCGAGAGCCACAGCTACAGGTAAGAAGCATGCGCATCATGACACACCCTACCAGACACCTCCCCATTAGACACAATGCATAGGCAAACCCCAGCACAGTACTGTCACCAACATACAAGAGACAAGCATCATGGTACATGTAGTCAGCAGAAGTTAGCTAACTATGGCAGTGCAGATTCACAAGACAGGAAACAGTGTGACACAGTGTAAGGAGATGCAAGGACATGTGGAATGCTATAATTGTACTGACTGTAATACATCGGCACTCAGTTTACAAATGCTCCTTTGTACCTAGGGGCCCCATCAGGCGGAACAACCGTGACAGCGGAGGGAGCAGCACCGTCCGACACTGCAGTCGCAGGGCCCAGCACCAGCCAGGCTGGCCAGGAGGAGGAGGAGGAAGGAGACACCACAGGGCTAGGTATGGAGGGAGTCCTGGTCATTGACTTCCATGCAGTGCACTCCCCAGTACTGCCCAGCACACCCCCCTTGCAATTCTCACCAGAGAACTCCCCTACAAGGGACACCATACCGCCTACACCAGCTCCTGCCACAACCGTGGCCTTGCCACCTGTTCAACCTGTCCTGGGAGCAGGGGCTCAGGGACCGGCCAGCTTCACACCCCCACCAGTGGCACCCCAGCCCACTCAGCAGGCTGGAAGCAGCAGTGCCCGGCGCCGTAACATCACCACCACTGCTGCGCCAGCACGGGAGGGCAGTGTATTCCTGGGCCTGGAGGGACAAATGGTGAAAATTCAGCGGCAACAAGCCAGATCTACTATGGCCTGCCAACGCCAGCTCCTGCAGCACAACATGCAGATGGGAGAGTTGATGAAGGGATTCCAGGCCGTGGTGGAATCCAACAAGGAGGTGGCAGCAGGGTTAGGCAGGCTAACCACTGCCATCACCCACTCAGCAAGCAGACAGGAGGAGCATGAGCAGGTGCGCAGGCGGGATGCCCGGGTTCTGAACCGCGCCATGGGCCGCCTTGCAGCGGCGACGGCACAACTGTGCCATCGCAGCGCCAACCAGGAATCCGTCCTTAGTCAGCATACGGCTGAGCTTACTAGGGGGATGGCCAGGATCACCACTGCCATGGAGGCCATGATAATTTCAAACACCGCCTCCAATCCGGCCCTGGACCTGGGTGATGCTGGGGACAGCAGCAGCCGCAGCAGCCCGGCCAGCGCTGCGTCTGAGCCACGGAGGAGCACCAGGCGCTCCGCTGATGCTGCTGGGCATTCAGAGGGGGCTGAGGGACACCCCAGTGGGTCTGGCAAGCGGGCAAAAAAATAGCCTGGCAAGGGCGGATGAGGCAACCAGAACCCTGGACTTTATTTGATTTTACATACTCCATTTTTTGATGCACATCAGTGCTGTAACTGTGGTGCAACACTATTAAAATTTGTTTTTTCCAAGCAACATTTAGCTGTCTTTGCATCTGTACTCAGTCAGAAATAGTTCTCAGTGATCTCCTCACGTCTGTATCTGCCATCACTTGGCGTACACACCCCAGCTGGCTGTGTCAGTGGCACAGCTTCGTCGTCGTCATAGTCCTCGTAGTCAGACAACTCCACCTCAGTGCCCTTCTTGACCGCAAGGTTGTGTAACATTGCACATACAGCTATGATCTTGCAGCAGGTGATGGGGGTATACTGCCTTGCACCTCCACTCTTGTGCAGGCATCTGAATCTACTTTTCCAGATGCCAAAGGTCCGTTCAACAACATTCCTTGTGCGTATGTGGGCCCGGTTATACCTCCTTTGGCTGGGTGTGGAGGGGTTGAGGTAGGGGGTGAGTATGAATGAGCGGAGGGCATATGCACTGTCGCCTGGAAGAGAAAGGGGTCACATTAGACACATGCATACATGTATTGCACCTACCTACTATGTGTTATGGGGGTCTGATGATGTGTCTCACCTAGGAGGTATCCTTCTCCAAATTCGCCAGCCATCAGCCGTGCATATATGCCGCTCTGTTGGAATATATAGGAGTCATGGGTACTCCCTGGAAATTTTGCTACCAGGTCTGTGATGGTGCACTTGGCATTGCAGATCACCTGCACGTTGATGGTGTGTGTAGATTTCCGATTGCGGTATATGTATTCGGTGTCCGCTGGTGGGCAAATCGGAATGTGCGTGCCATCTATGCAACCGATGATTTGGGGAAATTGTGCCATCTGGTAGAAGTCAGCTTTAGTTTGTAGCAGTTCTGCGTGGGTTGCAGGGAAAGAGATGTATTGGTCCATCCTGTCTATCATGGCGTCAAGGAATATGTGGAAGAACCTTGACAGGCTGCTCTGGCTCACCCCTCCTGCTGCTGCTACTCCACTTTGATAGCTGCCAGACGCTAGCAGGTGTAGGCTGCATAGCACCTGGACGTGCGCAGGGATGGCGTGTGCCCTTGGGGTGTGGTGGTCCAAGAATGGCTTAAGGTCCCTGATGAGCTCAAGTATGGTGTCAGAGTCCAGCCTGTATCTCTGTAGGATCTCAGCCTCAGTGAGCATGAACAGGGTTATCCTCTGTCTGTAGACCTGTTCATTTCTTAGCCATTCCCTCTGTCCTTCCTGCTGTAGCCGTAGCCGCCTCGCAATGACATAGAAAGCTGCCATCCTGCAAGTTGCAATGCATTTTGGGACTGTTTATATGGGTTGGAGTTGGTTACCACCTGATTGCAATCCATGGTAAATACCGAGTGAATTCTACCGATTTTGAGCCGATTTCGGTGTTTCTGTGCCTCCCTACATCTCCCCAACTGTCGGAATCGGGGAATTTCCCGATCGGAGATTCATACGAATCGGCATGTTTTCCGAATCGGCTCATGTCCGAATCGGTATTTGTACTGATTCGGTACATGGACCGAATCGGTGATTTTCCGAATCGGTGTCACTAACGAATCGGTACATGGACCGAATCGGTGATTTTCCGATTCGGTGTCACTAACGATTCGGTACATGGACCGAATCGGTGAATTTCCGATTCGGTGTCACTAACGAATCGGTTAATGGACCGAATCGGTGATTTTCCGATTCGGTGTCACTAACGATTCGGTACATGGACCGATTCGGTCTTTGCATCCGATTCGGTGTTTTTCCGATTCGTTACATATCCGATTTTCGGTATGTACGTATCGGATTCTTTCCCATTCGGTACTCATTCCGAATCGGTTTTCTATCCGATTCTTTCTGTTTTTGGTTCCCTACATCTCGATGGCTGTTTACCGATCGGTAAGGGCCAAAAATCGGTATTTTCGGCCGTTACCGATCGGTAACGCCCTACCTACATCGGGCCCTTAATTCCACAAATTATTTGCACTTGCCATCCGCCAAATAAAAATCCCCCAACCATGTCACTCCTTTTTTTGCCATTTCAATGCCATTCCATCCAAAAATATAGTAGGCAATAATCTTGAAGTAGTAAAGGGAGTATAATACGCCCACTTCCCAATACCAATGGTACAAGTCAGCCATTTCCAAGTCTTATAGGCTCCTATCAATACTTTGAATCGGGTCCGCTTATAGTAACTACCGTCTATTTCAATAAAGAAGCTTTGTCTCGCATGTGGACCCATCAAAATCTCAAATATTGATGGGTGATTGTACATGAATTCCGTGGATTCCCCTGTAGTCAGCACTCTCATTCTTAATAGAAAACAAACTATATAATAAAGAAAAAAATCAGGTACTCCTAGCCCTCCCCTTTCAAATGGTAGCATCAAAAATTTCATAGCCCGTCTTGGTTTCCCTGGGCTCCAAATAAACTTTCCACATAATGATTGTAAAGCCTGTAACTTGGGTTTTGGAAATTCCAAGGGTATTGAACGGTACAAATAGAGCACTTTAGGTAAAACATTCATTTTTATAACATTGGTCCGTCCAATAATGGTCAAGAATAAACGTTCCCATCTCTCAAGAGACACCTTAATTTTATCATATACAATATTCTAATTTACATCCACCAGTTCGGACATATTTGTCTTGATCAATATCCCAAGGTATGTAACCTCCCCCACCACTCTCTCATCCTCCCAGGTTATAGCTTCTGAACATAAAATCTGAGTCTTTGATGCATTAAGTTTATAACCGGTTATAGTTCCGAATTCTTTCGCCAGCCTTTCAATCTCTAAGATAGCAGTGTCTGGTCTATCTGTAACCACCGCTATATCATCCGCATAAGCGAACACAGAAAAACAAAAATCAGATACTTTAAAGGGAGGAATTAAGGGATTCTGTCTTAATTGTTCTATAAACGGGTTAATGTATAAAGCAAATAGTAACGGAGAGCATGGACAGCCTTGGCGAGTCCCTCAAGTAATGTTAAAAGAATCAGAGAGCGCTCTCAAGGCCGAAATTTTTGCAGTAGGTCTAACATATAAAGATTTAATACCATTAATGTATTTCTGTCCAAAGCCCATTTTAGCCATTAAGATCCACAAGTAGTCCCAACACACCCGGTCAAACGCTTTTTCTGTGTCTAACAGAAAAAGTGCTAACTTCTGTTTATTTACAGCAGCCATATCAAACAAAGTAATTACTTTATTGATATGATCCACAGTTCCTCTTTTTGGGATAAACCCGTGTTGATATCGAGAAACTAAAGATGATATAACTTTGGATAATCGATTGGCCAAAATCTTTGAATAAATCTTGCTATCCACATTCAATAACGATATAGGACGATAAGATCCGACATTGTCTGCAGGTTTACCTTTTTTACAAAAGACCGCAATAGTTGCATCAGACCATGTAGTAGGCGGGTTCCCCTGTTGTGCTTCCAGTATTACATGAAGCAATTCATCCTTTAAAATATTGAAAAACTTTTTATATACTTCAGCCGGTATTCTATCGGGACCAGCGGCTTTACCAACTGCTAGACTCTTCACTGCTATTTCTAGCTCTGCCATAGTTATTGGTAAGTCCAATTCCTCCGCCATTAAGGGTTCTAAAACTTTCAAACCGACTTCCATTCTGTCGCACCATTGCATGTTTAAATCTAAAGCTAAGGTGCTTCTAAAGGAGTTTTTCCCTAGATATGGTGTTTGTAAGCTTTTGTGGAGTGACAACGGACCTCATTTTATTGGGCAAGTTGTTGAGCATGTCCTGAAAGGATTAGGGATCAAACAAAAATTCCATACAGTCTTCCACCCACAATCAGCAGGATTAGTGGAGAGGTATAACGCTACTTTGAAATTAAAGTTGGCGAAAATACTGGCTTCCACGTCTTAAAAATGGCCAGATGCACTACCTTTGGCATTGTTGTCCATCAGATCAATGCCAGATTCACGATCTGACCTTACCCCATATGAAGTGGTCTTTGGGAGACCTCTGGAACCTAAGACATTGGCCTACTGCCATGGGTCCCTTACCAACTCCGTCTGAGCAAGTGCGAAATCTGGGAGTAATTATCGATAAGGGACTATCCATGAAAGATCAGGTCAACAAAGTCACAGCCACCTGTTTTACCATCTTACGATGGCTACGTAAAATCTTTTGGATACTCCCCGATAATACCCAGAGATCCGTTGTGAATGCCTTGGTAACCTCTAGGTTGGATTACGGCAACGTTCTCTACCTGGGGTCTGCCAAGGCCGTCACGCGGTGCCTTCAGCTGGTACAAAATGCTGCGGCTCTGCTTCTCTGTGGCTGTCGGAAACGTGACCATATTACAGAACACCTGGGGGAGCTGCATTGGCTCAGTGTTGAAAATCGGATAAAGTTTAAAGCATTGAGCTTTATGCATAAGATTAAAATCGTATCAGCTCCCCTTTACCTTCATGCCCTTGTTAGCCCTTATCTTCCTGCTCGCTCACTTCGTTCCTCATCCCATCATCTCTTCAATGTACCGAAGTTTAGACTTACCAGAATGGGCGGTGGTTCCTTTGCGAACTTAGGACCCAGACTGTGGAACTCACTTCTCTTGGCCATTCGGATGGAAAACTGTCATATGCGATTTCGCAGAGCGGTGAAAACCTGGCTTTTTGATCTCTAAATCTTCTGCCTGGTGTCTTGTGTCTCTGTCGTTCAGCGCCGGTAAACCCTTATGGGTAGCTGTCGTGCTCAATAAATTCAATAAATAAATAAATAAATAAATAAACAAACATTTGGGGAGTTCCTAAGCCACGCCCCATAAATGATGTTCCTTGTGTTCTGTTGAATGATTATTTGGCACAGTTAACCAACAGTTTGAGCTCTATTCATCAACAGGTCGAGAAGCTCTTCCTGACAGATCTACAGGTGAGACCCATGAACTCCATCCTGGTGACCAAGTGATGGTCAAGGTCTTCGACAGATCGTACAGCTTGGAACCGAGGTGGCGAGGACCAGAGCAGGTGCTCCTTGCGACAAGGACAGCAGTTCGAGTGACGAACAAGAATAACTGGGTCCATAGCACACACTGCAAACGTGTGTCGCCTGCGTTGGTGGAGCCTGCTGTGCTGACCCATTCTGGAGATGGAGAAAGGTCAAGCTATCTCACCTGTCGAATCTGCGGAAGTCTTCCCGGCCCACATGATTCCTGGAGCATCGCGATACCACTTGAGACCGAGGAAAGAATCTGCAGTGTTCAAAAAGACTGGTTGAGCTACCGCCCTGGGTTAGTGAAACGGAGAGCCGATGTGGCAAGGGGGGGGGGATCAGCCCTGCGTTAGTGTAGTGACATGTGGTAAAGAAATCAGCGGCTGCCCAAGGGATAAGAGCTCCAACAATTGTTTTCAACAAATTTCAGAAAGATCAATTATCACTGTTGCTGAAATGAATGACAAAAGAATCTTTTGTGCTGTAGGGTTTGTTGTTGCTCTTGTGGTTATGGCGATAAATACCTGGTTTGTTGAGAAAGTTTCTCCTGCTCGACAGCTTTTTGTTGCCACTACTCCAGCTTCAGTGGAACATCACTATTTTACACTTCCCTACCATGAGCAGAGACATCGACAATCCTACTTAAATAATACATTCATCCAGATGTTGCATCATACACAAAATGCCACGAATGCTACCAACTGTTGGGTGTGTGGAATGATACCTGCACACCAAAAGAAAGTAGGAACACCTTTTATTCCTCTACCGTTTTCCCATAATGGTTCTTGTCAAGCTTGGTATGCTCTTTTGTTTGCTTTCGGAAAGCCTTCAGTAAGAGGAATTATCTCATGCTATCAATATGAAGATGGTTATCCTCAAGCTAAAGGGGCTAAATGGGAATGGGAAGAATACCAACCGGACAATATTTCGACATCATGTGTCTTCACGAATATGAGGACTATCAAAGACAATGGACCTTTTGTAATTTCTGTGACCAGAGCTAAAGCAGAACTGTGTATAAGTAGTGTTGGGAGAATTCCAGTAGGACGGAGTGAATGTATTTTGACATTGACTATTGAAGGTACTAATAACAGCAGTTTTACGTCTTCACATAATTCTTATTTTGTATGTGGTAATAAAGGATACTATCAATTACCTGTTGGTTGGTCAGGGGTATGTTACATATCATTTTTGTTACCACCTGTGTTCTTGGCCCCTCCATCATATCACCTGAATTTAAAGTTGTATAATGACATTTCCAAGAATAGATATAAACGAACAATAAGTGTAGATGAAGTTGACCAGACAGATACCACTTTGCAACAATATGTTGATTTCAATTTGGGTTTGTTCTTCTTTGTGTTTGCTGCATTGAATAGCAGAAAGATAAGGCGATTAACTCGTGTTGTGGAAGCTTTTACCAATCAAACAGCTATGGTACTTGGGAACATTACAGAGGAACTACAAATTGCGAGTATTGTAGCTCTCCAAAATAGGATGGTGTTAGACGGGATTTTGGCTGATCGAGGTGGTGCATGTTGCATCATCGGAAGTAGTTGTTGTGTGTTTATGCAGCATCACTCACCTTCAGTATATGATGCAATCTCAAAACTGCATTAGATTGCTGCAGAAATTCACACAGAGACTGGTACATGAACATTTTCAAACTGGATATGGATACTCTTTGCTACTTGAGGCTGGAAGCTACTGACTATTCTATGTATACTACTGGTAATACTATTTACATGCTGTACTTGTATACAATGTGGTCCGATGCTTTGCTCCATGTGCATCACTGCTTGTACACCTGCCAAAAGAAATATTGCAGATATAAAAGCACAACAAATGTTTATTAAAGAAATAGCTGAGAGGATGAGCATCAATGTACAGGATGCATATCTGGATTACCCCAGATAATCGAATGTCTTCAGCTAATGCTGAAAGGGTCCTCTGTTGTAATTTAGCAGCGATTAGGTTAAGCATAAGCAGAAGACATCTAGTATTTAGAGACTATCGTGTCCATTTTACGGAATCCATTTTGTATTTCTGGCAGCCATTTTGCTTGCCATGTGCTTGCCATGTGCTCTGTCCTACCTCCCTGTTAACTGCTCTTGAAATCTGCCTAGAGACGAGATATATTTAGCCTCTTCTGCTTCGCACAAGCTCAGTTGAGCTTACAGCTGTCGTCAACTTGTAACTGTCAGGATGTGTCCACCAGAATTAGCTAACTGTTAGCTCCTCCCACTTGTTGCTTGTACACTTTCTGTATGACCTTATATGTACTTACAACCAGCATTCTGTGCTTGTGCCGCCTTCATTTGAGCCTCTGTGTGGGTATAAAAGGACCAAGCTCCTTGTATTCAGTGTGCTACTTCATGCATTACTGAAGGGTGCTGTGTGAATGTAGTTCCACCTCATGAGGTTTAATAAACTCTGTCTTTTCTATTCCAGTTTCTGTGCCAAGTTCTTCCTATTGGTCTGAGGACTCTGTGCAGAGAAGGGAGAACCCCTAGCACGGGTAGGCCTTGCTGAGGCTCACCACCACTCCTCCGCCACCCCGACAGACAACGCCTCCTGAAGGCTGTCTGGTTCACCACCGAAGCCAGATGCTCTTGCAGGCGTCTCGAGAAACGATTGAGAAACAGTAAAACCACCGAAGACCAGACTACCTACAAGCATGCCATGACAGAATACCACCAACTCATAAGAACCACCAAGAGGACCTTCATCCGGAACAAAATCCTCACCATCCCAGCAACTCAAAGGAACTCTTCAACATCATCCAGCATATCACTAAACTCCACAACATAGCCACAGACATCACCCCGTCCCAGGACCTCTGCAATAAGCTTGCTCAGCTCCTACTTCCACATGAAAATCAAGGCCCTCTACAACAACTTCAGCGAACAGACTCCAGAAAACATCCTCCCCTCCAGCAATGACAGCCAACCCACCATCACCACCTGGACCCCGGTCACCACTGACGACACCACCACATACATGAATAGCACCCACCCATGAGCCCCCACAGACCCCTTCCCGCCTCACATCTTCCACAGAGCCACTGCCGGCATTGTGCCCAAACTACGCCGCACCATCAACGCCACCTTCGAATCCGGCATCTTCCCCGACAATTGGAAGTAGGCAGAGGTCAAGGCCCTCCTCAAGAAACCCTCGGTTGAACCAACGGACCTGAAAAACTACCAACCCATCTCTCTCCATCCCTTCACAGCCATAGCACTGAGAAATTCGTCATTGCCCAGCTGACCACTTCATCAAAGATAACGCCATCCTCGACTCCTCCCAGTCTGGGTTCTGCAGCAACCAGAGCATCGAGACTGCCCTCCTGGCTGCCACTGATGACATCCGCGTGCTACTCGACCAAGGCCACACTGCGGCTCTCATCCTGCTAGACCTCTCCACAGCCTTCAAACCCCACCGCACCCTTGCAGCCAGACTCCACGACACAGGCATACGGAGACCGCCCTTGAATGGATCCACTCCTTTTTTGCCGTGGAGAAGTGTGGCTCACCGATTAGAGCGGCAATGCGGAAATGCCCTCTATGTTGGAATCAACAAATCCTTGCTACACAAACTCCAGACCACCAAGAACACCGCAGCCAGACTTGTCCTCGGCACCCCACGACACGAGCACATGACCCAACACCTGCGAGACCTCCACCGCCTCCCCGTCAAGAAGAGAGTAACTTTCAAGCTACTCACCCACGCCTACAACTCCCTTCACAACATCGAACCCAAATACCTAAAAGAAAGAATCTCTTTCCTCGTACTCAAAAGAAACGTTCGCTCCGCTGCCCTCGCCCTAGCAGAGACCCCGCGCATCCGCAGAACCAGAGCAGGTGGAAGAGCCTTCTCGTACGTCGCAACCAAGGCCTGGAATGAGCTCCCAGTCAATATCAGACACTCCCCTAGCCTGCACACCTTCAGGAAGAGCCTCAAAGCCTGGCTTTTCGGCTGACCCGGAGCTGCACCCACCCCCCCAGCGCCTTGAGACCCTCAGCGTGCTTTAAAAGCCCCTGATTGATTGACTGATTGAAGGATGTGTGATGTCATTTCCACTACCCATGGCATTTGGTGAATAAATGTCCATGTGTAACTCTAGGGCTTGTAGCCTACTTTCAGAATTGTTATAAATTGAACCCGCTTAGGCCCACCCAAACGCCCCCTTGGCCCATCTAGATAAAAATTCCTGGAACCTCGAGGTGACTATCAACACTGCATGCAGGATTCACATGTGAGGGCCGCAGACGGTGAGTTTCAAGGTGGCCGAACCTGCCGTTTGCACAGGTAGATGGGAAAAGAATCACCCAGAGGCTTCTGGGCTTTTGTGGGGGGGAATCCTCAGTCCCGGTTTTCTCCGGAGAAGTGTGAAGAGATAGATGCTCCTATTACAGCCCAAAACATTAAGGCCATCATCAGGGAATTGGCCAGAGACAAGACTTCCGGAATTATAGCCTACCGGTGGAAGGCCTTTGAAGCCTCCTTGGCCCCTAAAACTGGCAACCTTGTATGAATTGGCGTTTGACTCAGGGACTATGGGCTCCTTCCACCTTCCTCCTGCAAAGCCACACTAGTCTCCTTGCTGAAACCCAGGAAGGACCCTACAAACCCAGCTTCTAATTGGCTCATAAGGAACTCAGACTATAAAAATTTCAAGTAAAATTCTAGCTGACGGCATACAGTGAGTGCTTTCCCAGCTGATCTATGCTGATTAAAAAGGCTTCATACCCGACCATAATATTTCACCGAACATAAGGTTATACCACAATATGGATACCGGGCAGCAGGCCTGGCCTCCAAGAGGTGGTCTTAATCAAATGTTTAGAAAAGGAGTTTGATTCCCTGAGCTGGACCTACCTGTTTGAGGTCCTGGCCAAGTTTGGCTTCAGGTTCCATAGAGTTCGTATGGTCCAGCTGTTGTACTCAGATCCCTCTGTCTGGGAAGCCTGGGAAATCTCACATCGGAGCCGCTACCAGCGGGCAGGGGCATACATAGCGTCAGGGGCATACGACAGGGATACCCTATCTCACTGCCTTTATTGGGACTTGCGACGGAGCCTCTGACTGCCCACGCGTACAGGGAGGGTGACATTTGGGAGATAACCCTGTCAGAACCCATGCAATATCCCTGTATACAGAAACATTTTATTTGATATCAGGTACCTCGCCTAGGATGCCTCTGGTATCTCTGATCTCCTGTCATCTTTGAAACATTGGTGGGTCAGCTGGGAGAAGTCATGGTTGTTCTCCCTGGCCCAGATAGCAGCGCAGGTGGACTTTAGGGTTTAGAATTGAAACATATTCAATCAACGAGGGGCGAGGAGTTTGCCTAACGGCTAGGGCGCTCGGCCTTGAATCTGGGGAACTTGGTTCGAGTCTCGGTAATGACGCTGAACATCCTGCAATTCTGGGCAAATCACTTAATCTCCCTGTGCCTAACAAAAATGACTGTGTCCTCAAGTAATGCAACTGGTGCTATGAAAAGCGCTCTGATTCTCGATTCGGGTCAAGTTCGCACTATATAAAACTCTGTAAAAAAAAAAACAGAAGGGCCCATCAGCACTCATTTAAAAAATTGATTTATGATAACAAAATCAGGTGACTGGTACAGTACACATTTGCAATACACTTTGCTGGATCATTAATTTGGTATGTTACAGGATTTTTTTTTTTTTTTGTCCTCATACATGCCACCAGTTAATGACTGCTCTAAAATAGGCGCTCTTCAAGCCACTGTCACAAACTATCCTTTCCAGCCCTCGTGTTTGTGGATAGCTGTAGAAGATTGCCCAGAGGAATGGTCGTTACCCGTCCAACTTCCTTTCGGATCGATTCTTGCAGCTAAGGAGGACAGGACCACTTACCTCTGGCATAATCATTGGACTATTGTTACTTTTCGATCCAGGCATTCAATGCTGACCACAACCTGACAGCTTTATCACCCCCACATAAAATATCGAATTTACTCACCGCCACGATGTGTTTAAGACAGTCTGCAAATTTCGGGGGGGATGCAGACTTCCATGCTTTGCAGATCTCTCTTCTAGCAATGGTCATAACATAAAAAAATAAACTGTGACAAATTACTATTGAACACATAATCAGGCATTAGACCAAAGAAAACCAATCTGGTTGTACATTGAATTGGGACCAACAATACCTCTTCTAAGAACTTACACAATTGTTCCCAAAAATTAGCTATATTAGGACATTCAAGAAACATGTGAATATCATTTGCGCTCATTAGATTGCACCTAGGACAAAAATATTGCACCCCAGAGATCCTAGAGAGCTTCGCTGGGGTCCAGTACACTCTGTGCAATGTGTATAAATGATTTCTTCTTAAATTAGAAGGTTTAATTATCTTTTGGGATAAAGAAAAAGAGTCAATCCATAATTTCTCTACTTCCTCCGCTATCTGAACTGAGGAAGGGTCCCATATATTCGCAATCTCGGTTTCCAAATTGTCTTTATTGTTCAATAATATATGATACCATTGTGCCGTTTCCCTTTTCATTTCTCTAGAATTACTATATAACTCTAAGAACAATTCCTCGTCATTTGTGATCCAATTTTGACTTCCCCACCAGGCCGATAGTTGATAGAACTTGAACCTCGTTAATGTCCCTCCAGTTACACCCTCAAGAAATTCCCACTTTAAAACTTTCGATTCATCACATAAGTCCCCCCATTTCAGGAGACCTGCTCTTTTTAAAGGGAGAGCCAATTGATCCAATAAACACTCCGGGGTGCCTGGTGAGTCCCAAATTGGGGAGTATTGGTGGTAATATTGAATACACAGCAGCCTACACATCTGCGACCAATAGTATAAAGCAGCCTTTAAAACTTTCAGCCTTACTTTTTTGAAAAAAATTTTGTCACTAAATTTAAACAAAAAATAATCAGTACCGAAAGGGAGATCCTGGAGCATAGCCTGGAATAGTAAACTATTTGAAGTAAAATCCAATCTATTAGCTAATATCCTAAAGTTTTTAAGCTGGAAAGCATAACAATAAAATAATAAGTCAGGGAGAGCTAGACCACCTAATTTTAATCCTCTCCTTAGCTTCTTCCAAGCTATCCTTGGAGATTTTGTTGCCCAAATAAACGACCCTATTCTACCTTGTAAATTAAGAATATCTTTTCTACTGAAAACTAAGGGAATAGAGTTAAACAAAAACGTAACCTTAGGTAGAATGATCATTTTAACAAGATTCACTCTGCCGTAGATATTTAGGGGTAGAGTATTCCACCTAGAGAGAAGTTTTTTGATCTCCTTTATCACAGTTTCCCAACTAACCTTCGGAGTGTCGTCTATATTCTGGGTTAAATAAATACCTAGATATCTCATCTTGCTTTTGGCTTCTGGAATAGGGAGTGGATTATTCCAACACATTACCTCGGTTTTCTCCTTATTAATAGTGTAACCTGAGACCAGACCAAAGCTCTCCGCGAGCAAAAATAATCTAGGAATTGCTTCGAGGGGGTTTGAGGTATACAACAAAAGATCATCTGCGTATAACGCTGTTCTAATTGATAATTCCCCAATTGTAAACGAAGAAATGATAGGATCCTGCCTTAAAGAACAGTTACAGGATTTGTGACATGACCTTAGTCCGTTTAATTCTGCTGCTCCCTCCCAGAGTGGCAGTTACTCATCCAGGTCACCTGTCCTCCAAGGACTCAATCCCAGACGTCCACCCTCTGCCTGGATTCTGGAGACAGCCTATCCAGGAGCCCCATATCTTAGTGCAGAGGTTTTTAAACTGGGGCTGGGCCCCCTTGGGGGGCCCTAATTGACCCAAGGGGGGGGCGCCAGGCACTGTCCAAGAGAATAATCTTGCTGATAACAGTGCTTTGTTTTACTGATAGAAAGCAGACAGGCATAAGGCCACTTCGGAATGGTCCATTATTAAAATATTTTGTCGTTCTTATGATGGCTGGGAGTAGGCGACAAATGGGAAGGACAACTGAATGATACTTTTACAGTTTAGTAAGACCTGTTGGCAATCATGTATTTCATTGCATTTTTAAAATGGATATCTGCAATGTTTAAAGATTGGCAATATTATAGAAAAATTGGGGAAAATAAGTTTTAATTTAGGGGGCCACCCAATTATTTTTTTTACACTGGTTGGGCCGCGGCAATAAAAAAGTTTTAAGAATTCTGCCTTAGTGTGTTTATGTGGGTAGCCCCGTGATTTATACACTGCCTCTTCTGCAATTGCACAGTATTCCATGCCCATAAAACCACTCCTGGACTGGTGGGGGTGCTGTGAATCTCTAGTAATCAGCTAGATATCATTTGGCAAGTACATACCAGCTACCTACTAAAATCTGCTGTCCCCAGAGGCCATCCATCCTGGTAATACTCCCAATAACCCTATTATAGGGTCTCGCCCTATTTGGAAACCAATCACCTCCTCCAGTATGGAGAAACTTCTATCTTAGTACTTATACATAATCGTGCATTTCCAGACAGTGTGTATCTTGTCCCCACTGGGGGCTCAACATCTGAGGCACTCGGGGGTCCGGACTCTACCCATCTACCATAGCTTGTGGGGTGTAAAGTAGACCCCATGGAGGAATTTAAATTGGATTAGTTGGTGGCACACTGGGATCACCAACTGCTTGATTTCCACTTTGACTTCTACCTAGTCTTCCTCATCCGACTCGCCAATGTTGGTGGCCATTTGTTTCTCAGGGCAGTCATGGTATTGGGCTTGTTAATCACAAGAGTCCTGTACAGTCAGGATAAACCTTTGTCACCAATTTCCCCCATCGTAAATCTGAGTTCATGGGGATTTAATTAAGGGAGTGGATTGGACACATTCCTTACTTGTTCCAGAGCCTGTCTCAGAGGTAAGGTTTGAAAGAATTGTGATTGGTGTAGGTTATATTCCGAAGTCAGTTATTCGAAAGAAAGAATGTGTCTTTGTGCCCACACATCCCCAAGTTTAGAGATGCCTATCTTCTCCCATTGTGGAACTCTTGCAGGTGCGGTGTCTGAGCGAACTAGTTTACCTGCCATAGTGGCATCTCTCTAGGGAGTTTCTTACTCCAACCCATCGGTTTCAGAGCCCTCGATGGGGTTAGCCATGATCGATGGTACCTGTGAAGGAGATATTGTGCCGTAAAACCAGGTCCATGGGGCAGTGTCCTGGAATCCCACCACCTCTAATCTGATGGCCGGGACTCTTCTGTCACCAAATATCCAGTCATTTATGGGAACAGTTATATATCTACTGCCCTCAGGCCCCCACCTAGTGGTGACTGAACACTTCAGACATAGCCATTGATCTCAAATTGCAATTTGCTAAAACCAATTGGGTGCTATCTTGTGTGTTGTGAGTTTTGGACACTATATAGCAGTTGGGGGAGCACAATCATTTTGAATAGCGTGATGCATCCCAAGAAATTGAGGGGAAGTGACCTCCATTGTCACATGTGGTTCCTGACCTTGCTTTCAAGGGGCACTATGTTGAAATCCCAGCAGGTCTCAGGATGATTCGCTATCTGTACCCCCACATTGGTGAATGGGCTGTGTTCCTGTCTAATGTCGGGGAGTATATGGTTCTCTGGTGGGAGGTGCAGTCAGGGGGATTTAGTCTTGGTTTGCTCCAGTGCACCCTGAGTCCCGGTGCGTCCCCATATACCCACAGAAATTGTATTAATAGGTGATCAAGGCCTCTGGTTTCGGCAGGAACATCCGGACATTATCCGTTTAAAGCGCTCTGCGGGTTTCTGCACCATTTGCCCACCAGCACTAATAAGAACACACATACCTACACATCTTATATACATACAGAACTTAAGAAAGTAAAAACACTTTCCAATGTCAGTTTCTCTCTCAGCAAACTTATGAAGTTACATAATGAATGAGTGTATCTTTGCTTCATCTGAATGGCAGCTCTCCAAGTCTGGCAGGCAGATGTGAGGTTGCAGCTTTGCTCCACTTGCCTTCCAACTGCTCCCAGCCTGGAGACACCTTGGACAAAACAAGTTACTGATTGTCCTTTAAGTGAAACATTGTGGATTAAGTGAAACATTTGCAAGCAAAGGAAAATAAGAGCTGTTCCCCCACCCCTGCAGGTTGAATGGGTGCTGGCCCTGCTGCTGATGTCTCAGCATGATCACAAAGCACCTGAACACAGCTGGTTTTGGCACAGAACTCAGTTCCAGCTCAAACACAGCAGCAAGAGTAACAATCTGACTGGCTTCCACTCTATGCTTCTGTTTAATTTCTGCTGTGCCTCGCCGAAGATCATTCACTAGTGGGTTATATTCCCATTGGTAGCTGGGTGCAGTCAGGCCATATGCATAAACTGTGCTGCACACGGTAGAATGTCATCCTTAATGAGTTATGTCCACCAAGAGTGTAGGTTCAAGGCCTGGCTAAATAGGACAGTTTTATCCTTTCATACTTGCTAGTGTTGTAACGTATCTAGGGCTCTAGTGTAATTTTCCTGATTCATGCCCTTATATAGGTATAACTTTTCATATCCTTATATAGGCATAAGAATCATAACCATATTTAGACACAGCCAATGCAGTCCAAATATGGCATGGCTACTTCCACTAAGCTCCTAAAGTACAACAAGTTCTTGAAGACAACAGCCCTCAGCAGCCCGGGACTTCCCCCTGCTTCAGTATTGTTTTGTCCCAGAACTCCTGGAACGTGTAAAGAACTGCGAGTTCTTAGTGACGTTATTATGTCCACCCTTATGTCAAACTCTGCACCTTCCATGTATAAATATGCCCACATCTGCCCTAGCAAACACACAGTGGTTTTGGAGCAGATCGACTAAACTACTTGCCCGACGCCCTGCTGTAGCGAGTGCCGAAGGAAGCCGACCCTCCTGCTGAGAAATCCAGCTCCAGTGTTTCCCTCCTACCCTTGCGGGTTACTGGGAGATCGAGTCTGGAGAGAGAGATACAAGACCTCCTTCATTCTATAACCAAGGTACGGAGCTGATTGGACCCCTAGAGAATTCTTGGATAGATTCTTGGCAGAAACTATTTAACTCCAGCTACACCTCACTTACTTCTTCCCTTGTACTAGGCTTAGGTTAGTGTTGCGGGGCAGGTGGGGCCGAAGGAACTGATGCAGAGGCGTGGTTGTATGCTTAAGGGATGGTTTTATTTTTATGAACACTCGGCGCTTTCTGCTAGTCAGTCGTTCCCTGGTGAATGCTGCAGGGTCCGTCCGGGTTTGGCGTGGGGGCTCCAGGCTCTTGCGATATCTTCAGGCTCAATATCCCAGGTCGCTCCGGAGGAGTCGTGGTCCCAATGGAAATGAAAAGAAAGAAAAGAAACCAAGTATCAGGACAACCGTCCTTACTGCTCTTTATATCAAGGGCCAGTAGTGAGGGAAACCAAGTGCTTTAGTGCTCTGAGGTCGCTAGTGAAGAGGGCGACAAAGGAGAGAGGTGCTCGTGATCGGCAGGCAGGACGTATACGATTTACACTATGTACACTGTGCACTATGGAACCGGCACACAAGTCACGGGGAATTTCTCTAGGCAGGAGAGTTGCGTCTCCCTACCCAATCCGCTACCTTCCCCCGTACCTGGTCGAGCCACGCTCCTCCCGCAGGAACGTGGCGGGGCGAAACGTAGGAACGGTGGCCTCCTGGCTTGTCGTCGAGGCTCTCGTCTTCCGCACCGTTGTTGCTCGCTTCGTCTTCTTCCTCCGCTCTCGCTTCTCTCCTCTCCACTCTCTCGCTGTCCACTCCTTCCGCCTCCAGGGAAACGCCGTCCGCCGTCTTCCTGGGTCCGCTGGTTCTTGATGGCTCCTGCGCGATGACGTTGCATCTGGGAGGAGTCGGGTTAAAGGGGCCGTGTGAGTCTTCTTCGTCTAGACACCACAGGGGTCTTTCGTCCTGTCTCCAGTCTTCTGAAGGTGGGGATTGCTGTATAGGGGGTACAAAGGTGGGTGAGAGGGGGGCGGTGGACCACCAGTCCTGTAATTCTTCAGGCCCCTCAGTTGTCGGACCCGCCCCGTCACAGTTAGGTACACCAGGGTAGGCGTATTTTAGATGCACCAGTTGAGTACTTTTAGTCATTATTTATCATTGTATGGATTTTATCTATTTTATGTATCTTATGGCTTATAAACCATATAAATGCTTTTACAGTATTATTTCATAATACTCCTTTTACTGTACGCACTTTACTTCATAGCAAGTATTAAGATTGTAGCAATTCACTTCTCTTGCATGAGAAAGAAGACTGCTCAATAAATAACCTTTTTATTGAAAACGTTGTCTCTCTACTTTTCTCTGCACTTCTGGTGAAACGAAGCATGCACGATTGACTGAGTGAAATAGCCATCTATTGTTTCCGCGACTCTGGAGATATACTCCTTATTCTTGGGGGAGCAAAGTTGTCATGTTATATGGTTGTCAGAAACTAATCCCTTCTTGTGTACTCCAGAAAGTTTCTAGTGACCTCTGAGCTAGCTGGCACTCACAATTAAGTCTAACATATTCAATAGAGACTTAGTCGACCTAAGTCCTACATCTAAACTATTGTTTATGTTATTCCAATGCGCAGAGCCTATTGGGAATATAGGAACTACACTACATGGCGCCCAACGTTTGGTAAGGTGATAATTTAACGCTAGATACTAGAGTAACTCAGTCGTGCTTTTCACACAGACCCCTTTTTCCGTAAAAACTCCAATAGACGTCTGGAGTAGGTAAAAGGTTAGTATCCGCCAGAACTAAGTAGGATGAGAATCCTATGTATTAGTTTTTTGGTTTGTTCAACGTTGAAGGATACAGTGTTCCAAAATATTGTGCACCTAATCTTTGTTTCCTTGAAACTTGCTCTGCAAACTTTCTGTCAGCAAAATGTCAGAGGGTGACGACTAAAGGGAGAGAGCTAGAATAGCAACTCAACTATTAGAGGAAGACACAAGTCTTCAGCAAAACAACCCGGATGCAATAATCATCCCGATAAATGTAAGAAAGAGTGTAACTTACAAACTAATAAATAGTGGTGTATCATCGAGAGGTGGTACAGTCATATTTGTGGTAGAGGCACATGAATATCGGCAGACAGAGGTATTCTATTCATGGATAAAGTTTCCAGCAGCAAATGCTATAACACACGAAGTCCACTACTACAAAGCAGAGGAACACCCAGCGGAATACGTTCCTTTCGAGGACGTTGAAACCCCACTAACTTACCAGGAGCATCAGCTATGGTTTAATGGCACCCTAAAACATCAAAATCACATTACCAAGCTCGGTCTACTAGGTAGACAAGGAGCCACATGGCCGGTTCCAGCCAGTTATACACCACATCCTGACATTGAAGAAATGTCAGATAGAAAACTTTTAGTTCAACTAAAACAATTAATTAAAATACATGGACAATTGGTCCAATATGTCATGCAGACTTTAACAGTCCAACCAGCAATAAAAATTTCACAGCACACCCCTCACCAGGGGAACACAAAAAAAATTATACCACAGACTATACAATCAGTCATTGGCAAATTACCCGCAAAACGGGAACAAATTCCGTTCTGGTTAGCTCAAAAGATTACTCAAATAGAGGCAGTATTCCCTGATAGTATACCTAATGAAAAACACAGAATTCTGACAATCTGCTTACCAATGGGGATCGCACCACATGTGGAGGACTGTGACACTTGCTTTGCTTCAATCTACACAAAAACGCATGGTGTTCCGTCTATGGCGGTTATACCAGACCTACTAAGACAGGTTCAAAATGAATATGGTCCAGAGCCTGCTTTAAATCTAGGTATGAAATTACTGAAAGATTTTAAGCAAGTCTTGGCTATTCTACTAGCCAACATAAAAGGAGAAGCAGCATCAGTGGCGATCCGCCAAAAATTAAAAGAAACAGATATAGCAGAGCAACCTTTTGAACTTGTTAGAATAATTGAAAAATCCTATGAAGAATTAGGTAGAGATAGTTTGGGTGGGAAACCACTAAAACCACAACTAACAGAAAATCCTGAAAAAACCTTCATTAAAAATAGTTTAATTACTCCTAAAAAGAAATGGGAAACTACAAGACAGTCTCTTCCCAATGAGAAACAGTTTCAGTCCAGAGGAAGGTCTCCTCAACAGAGAGATAGATCTCCAGAACAGGGGGGGTAGGTCTCCACACGGGAGCCCTCTGAAAAAAGATATAACCTTAGAAATAGGGATAATTTGAAAAAACCTGACAGCTATCAAGATAATGATACACGTCCCTCTCGATCTTTTCAGACTTCCTCACAGAAATCGGAAAGAAGAGGACGGTCAGAACATAAAGAAGAGCGCGTCAAGTCCAAAGGCAAGGAACCCGCTCACCAAAGTAAAAAATCTCAATTTCCCAAAAAGAAGGTAGCACGCATAAAGATAAAACATGCAGGGGATCCTGAGGACACAATTCAAGAACGGAGAGTGGGCCCAAACAATGCTAGACAGCGCAGCAGAAGTGACCATAGCTCGCAAGATCCTGATGAATCTTCTGGAGACAGTGGACACGAACGAGTACATTCAGGTGGAAACCTCAGACACCAGAGTTACAAATTATATGAAATAACATTGCGTATAGAAGGGGACATAACTAAGAAAATAAGAGGTCTCTTTTGGGACAATCTATCTAAAGGCTATGATATTCTACTAGCTGAGAAAGACTGGCCACCAGAGTTTGTTAAGGAGTGCCCACATGGCGAAGAAATGATTATGCCTGCCTTCTCAAATCATATTCCAATTCATAAAAAATACACATATGCAAGAAAATGGGCAGTGGCCCAAGCCCCTGCATTATATAAAAATCATGTAGGAGGGGATGAGGATTCTCCTCACCATAAAATCCAGTTAAAAAAATCAACCTAATGCGCAAAGGCAATATCCTGTTAAGCAAGAAGCTAAAAAACAAGTCAGGGAGATCTTAGATCAACTTGAGTACCAGGGGGTGATTGAAACATGCACCTCACAAATGAACAATCTTTTGTTTCCTGTCTCCAAGCCAGACAATTCATATCGTCTAGTATTGGACTACAGACATTTGACCGCTTTCTCAAGTATGGGGGTCCAGAGGCAATTTTGCCGTCTCCCCCAGGGATTCAAGAATAGCCCAGGATTATTTTCAGCCAGAGTAACAGAGTTACTACATATGTATGATGATGAGGCATTATCTAATGTCGATGACATCTATCTAACAGACGATGATTTGGACAGGCACTTGAAAAGAGTGAACACCATTATACTTGGGTTCGCATCTGAAGTGTACAAATTCAAGTTCAAATTCAAGTTTAAAAAATCGAGGATTGCCCATCTCACGGTCCTATTTCTAGGATATGAATTATCAAGTGAAGGGAAAAGCCTAGCAGCCAATTTCTTAGAGAAATGTGCGCTGCTCCAAGCTCCAAAAACGCTGAAAAACTTACAATCAATTCTAGGTTTCCTGAATTTTGGAAGAACCTACGTTCTGAATTACGCAGAGAGGGTTAAACCTCTCTACGAATTAATAAAAGTTGATTTCAAACCAACTAATTAGATTCAAACACACACAGAAATTTTACTTTCAGTACAAACAGACATGTTAGCAAAAACAAAGCTACAAACACGCGTAAACGTACGCAACCTTGTAATCCGAGTCATCCCAGGAAAATGTGGATTCATGTACCTGACCTATAACGAAGGTGACACGGTACCAATAGCTTACAAATCACACTTGTACACACAAGCTGAAATAAAATTCACTTCAACTGAGAAAATTCTGACAGCGGTTCAAACTGCTATAGCAAAAGAAAGAGCCCTGGCACAGGGAAAACGCATATCAGTTGTTACACCTGTACCTGCCCTGGAGGCAGTAACAAGAGCGAGCATTCCAAATGCTAAAGCTTACATCCAAGATGGATACAATGGGTTAATTCTCTTGCTGCAACAGACGTTGAATACGTTTTTGACCCTAGCTTGAAAACACAAGAATTTCTCAAATACGAGTACGAATATCCTCTGCCGACCGAAATTTTGCCTCTGGAACATTACAGCTGTATAATATTTACAGACGGTTCAGCACAGCCCACAATTGGGGGTAACCAAGCATATAGTGCCGCGTGTGCGATTGTTAAAGGTCGCTGGCGCAAAGGTAAATTAAGACCAATGGTCACTAAAACGCAATCACTAAGAAACTGTACAGTTCAGCGAGCTGAACTACAGGCTTTAAAGATGGCGCTTGAAAATACAGATCGCGAATTCCCCACACTAATAGTGTGCGATTCGTATTACTGCGTCCAGTCTTACAATGAATACTTGCAAAACTGGGTTCAAAACGGTTTCAAAGATGCGAAAGGTGGCATAATCAAGCACAAAAAGCTTTGGGAACAAGTAGTTCTTTTACAGAAAGAACTACGAAAGACTCACGTGATCCATACACTGAGTCATTAACGTGATGGCGTTCACGTTGCAGGGAATTCAATTGCTGAGAAAGCCGAAAAGGCAGCTGTTCAACCGGCTTCCGTAGCTACAATTAAGCGTTCTAAAAAAGAATAGACGGTGAAACGCTACTAGCAGTAAAAGCCTCAATGGAAGGCAACTATGGGGCGTTACCTCTAAATTATCGCCTCGGAAATACATACATAATTGATGCAAACTCCGTTCCTTTTGCTCAAATACCTGGAGTGGGGGACAGAGTAATCCCAAACAGGAAACGGAGGGCTTACTTGGTTCAAGAAGCACATATGGGAGAGGGTCTGACACATCAAGGAATCTTGAAATCTCTAATAGAATTACAAATGAAGTACTGGTGGCTGGGAATGAGCGTGCAAATGTACAACTTTGCAATTAATTGCCAGAACTGCAACAGAGATCGCAGTTATGAACCGGACCAGGTAATTGACAATAGCACAGTCAGTCCAGCCCAGACACCTCTGTTAGATAGCATTAGACTTTCTACACGCAGGCGTCCCTACGGACAAAGGCGGCCCCAGAACTACTAAGACAAAATTCATTTGGATGTGGCCCCAGCGCTCGGCTGACGCCAGAACTGTTATAAAAGATTTGCGAGTCTTTATCGGCACATACGCAATTGGCACGCTACATTCTGACCAGGGTCCTGCGTTTAGCTCTCGAGCTTACAAAGAGGCCATGGCCAGCTTGGGCGTTGCATTGCGGTACTCTAGTCCCTTCCATCCTGAGGGAAATGCGGTAGTGGAAATAAAAAACCGTGACATAAAGCAATCTATAACAGCGAGGGTATTAGGTTCGGGGGACGGGTGGGTCAAACATCTAATAAGTGTCCAACGTAATCTTTATAATCTGCCAAGAAATTCTCTGGGTGGAATCACTCCATATGAACTTTTGTTTGGTACTAGAATGATAATCGAAGACCTCGATAGTCAGACTTCAGTGGTGGAACAAAAAACCTTTGATATCAAAGATCGTTTGGCTGTTTTACAGGACTTAAATGAAACAAGAAGAAGTCGGAGTAACACAAAGCTAAAGCCAACGGCCACTGCAGAAAAACCACCTGTCCCAGCAAGACCTGTCTGGATTCCAAAGATTGGGGATCTGGTCAGAGAAAAGATTGCGGTGAAGAAGGAATTTGGGCCTTCTTACAGAAAAGCAGTACCTGTCTTAGCAATCAGTGGAACAAGATCAGTAGTACTACCACCCCTTGCTGGTAAAAAGGAGAACAGAGTTGTATCAATCGACCTGGTAAAACCACAACCATGTGGCCCATACTAAGTAGTAGGCCCAGTGAACTCCCAAGATGTAGCAGAAGACCAAACCTTGCTACAATTCTAGAGGTTCAAACTGAAAGACTAATCACATTTGATAAACCTGCAGTGAATAAAAAAGGACTATGCAACAAAGCCATGGAACTTGTGCCTCTTGAAAACCCAAATTGCAACAGTTCTTCAAGAAACACCTGTCCACAATGATGTAGCCTCGGACTATACTAATATGATAAAGGAAGAAGCAAATACAAAGATTAATGAAAATCCTGAAGCAATTCCAACAATTGACAGAACTGCATCTGGCTACTTTATCAATTTCGATTACTTTTCTGAAGATCCCAGTGAGCATGAAGAAAAGCCAGCAAATAAAACTTTCAAAGAAAAAATAACAGAACTCTTTCATCAACTTGGAGTAACATCAAATTTCACCATGGATTGAATTGTGGATTGTGTTAGGTGAACTTTTCCTCCTGCTCTGGCTAATTTTGGTTTTAAGCTTGGGAAGAAGGATTGATGGAAAATACAGTAAAATGGACACAGCAAGTCAGAAAATCAACTTGGTCCTAAAACCTTACAAGTCATCTCATGTTGAAAAAAGAGACCTGTCATCAGTAAACATCAAAGCCATTCCTATACCTGGTGGTGTAGCATGGGACGCTACTGATTACGACATTTATGGCCCGGTTGAAATTGTGAAATATCCACATCAGTTCAAGGTTTCGTTAAGTGACTTTGTCTCAACAAGCACTTTCTCTGATGATTGGGACTTTGAGACTATTTATAAAATGATATCTGATTTAGAAATGTCAGCAAAATTTACAGGTCATGATTATTTAGAAGGTTCATCAGATTATGAAGAAATGTATTGCTTTAATCATTTTGGGCACCACTATTTGCATAAATCTGCAAAACCTAGAAATGTTTTTACTTATAATCAATGGGAACATTGTCCAACACCGTCAAAAGGCAGCTCGAAAACATTTTATGAGAAATTTCCATACTTCTCAGGGTTTAATATCACAGATCCAGAAATGTTTTATTTAAAAAATGTGAATAAGACAGGAATGAAAAATATGTTGACCAATACAAAACTGATTTATTCTGCAAAATTTTATGAACAATTGTCCACATTTGGTTTTGAATTCTGGAAAGATAACATTGAAACAAAAACAATCTGGGGTTCAAAAGATTGGCAAGTACAGGGATTAGAATCATTATTCAGAGCCTGCATGATCCCAGAACAAATAATGTTCCTGAATGACACCATTCAACAAACAACCTGTCTTGGCCTAGCCAAGATAATAGATTTAAACAACCCGTCTATACCAAAGCCTATGCCTGATAGAAATAACACTACAGATGAGGGGTTAGACGTGTCCCATATTTTACACCAAAACAGAACTAATCCTGATTGGAAAAAATGGTTGATCTGGCCCACAGACACTAATAACTGTCAAGATAGATTCCTGGACAAAACGCAGGGGTTTAAACAGAACAGGCCGGACCCAAGATATTCCCAGAGACAACATCCAGGGATAATAACAACATACAGTGTAGGAAAACTATGCCTCGAATGGCTACAGAAACCCACACTGCCTGAAATTAAGCAACACTTGACCTTACTTAAAGAAGGTGCTGACTTGCGAGATTTCGTATTGGGACCTCGCAAACAGCGTCAAAAACGTTTCATATACGCCGGTATATATGCTGCTTACAATGAAGCTTGGAAAGTAACGCAAATTGAAACTGCTGAAAAAATACGAGAAATTGATTGTATTAATTTGGAAAAATCACTGTCTGTAGTAGACAATGGGTTAACGACTCTGTCCTCCAGAATTTATTCATTGGACAGCCTTGTATCATCTGCTATTGATATAATAGAACAGGCTATGCTAATTGTACAACATGGCCAGTCCCAATTACGTTCTATTGTACAGTTAGGCTGGACGTTACAAAATCTGCGTTCAGGCTACGTGCCATGGCGTCTAATCAACACATCATCATTATTTCTATCTTTAACCTTACAGATGAACAAATCTCTTTGGCACAAAAAAGAGCAGACTATACGGTGCTGAGCACTGAAAAACTAGAAAGATTACCATTAACAGTTTCCGAGAAACCTGTCATTGAATGGATAATACATGGTACCATAACAATACCAATAACGACATTCCAGTTTCAATACTGCTGACAGCATATACCAGCGGGCCTGTATGAAAGGTTGGGTAAAGGATACATTAAGTCGACCTGCAAATTACCTTACACACATAGATGTTGGAGTGGGCATAACAAAGAAGTATTTCTTAGTGGGAAAAATTGTGAAAACTCGCTATGTGGTGCACTTCTGTGTCAAGAAATTAATTTACATGGAGCCTGTGAGGGTTCATCTAATGACCTTTCTTGCCACTTGCACGGCACCTCGGCCACACAAATAGAACCTGTTTTCAGGCAGCTTTCCAACGGTAGCTACTATATATTAAGTGACCACAGCTGTTGTGGCATGTTGCCAGGAACGGCCTATCTCGTGAGTGTTACATCCAGGGTCACTTGTTGTATGCAAGTATTGTATCCAAACAGCAAACCAGACAAGGAGGCAATGCTTTGGCCTTCATTGAATATCTCTTCTATTCGAATTGATACATTAAGCAGAATGAAAGCCATTCTTTTACAAAAAACTGTGCCTTTGACCTCGTCTAGAGAAACGTATGATCTGCAAGTTGCAAGGACCTCAGCAGAGATACATACATTATTATCAACAAACTGCCCCGTATATTTCGTAGAAATGTTAGGTCAAATTTTAAACATGTCAGATACCATTGGCATGGCACATGTATTTAAGACAATTTTTACCAGACTGTTAGCACCCTTTGAAGCAGTCCTGAGCATTTTCCCGAATTTTGTGCACTCTGTGTTCGGCGGCCTGCCTCTCATTTTGGGACTCGTAGCAGGAATTCTATTTTTGTTCCTTCTGCTCCGATACGGCAAGTCCAGTCACCATTGATACCTAGGTTACCATGCAACAAGCGATCCAGGCACTGCGGTACCCAAATAGGATAACACAGGTTCTCGGCTTGGCTCATCTAAGAGATCTGAATACCACATGGTTTCTATCATTCAGACCAATCTGGCAAGATTGCATCTTACCTTTTCTACGATGCCTGCTCTGCGGATAAGAATGTGTGTTAGACATCTGTCTCTCACTCCCATCAGCAGTACCTATGGATGTCGATACTTTGCTTGGTTCGGTAACGGCTCATGCAATGTGTTGTCCCCAGCGGCTACCAATTCTGATGACGGCATTCGTTGAGACCGCACCATTACGACTAGGTGGCAGTGAGGTACGAGATGAAAGCGGCACACAGGTACAACCTTCTGTGAACATTGCTGATCCAGATAACGCTGACGGTAATGCATCTCACATATGCACTATTTCCACTTTTTCGGAAATGACCCAACTTTCACCTACTGTGGTAGAAGAATTCTTTGCCAGTCTATCTGAGTTAATGTTTTCTCCTAACAACGAGAATACATCTTGAGAAATAAGCACACAGCGTTCCCTGAACCTTGATTTCGGCCTTCAGTTTTGATAAACAGAACTTCTAAAATTTGGAACTATTTTTTTACTACAACGAAATTATTTTTTATCATTTCCAAAATATTTACTTTTTTTTGGCACAGAGTAAACTGCTTAATGTATAACTATCCTTAGAGAACAAGATTTCTATTTTTGAAACCCAGAGACAATATTTAAACTTAGCCTCTAGCACATGTACAGCCTTATATATATATGTGATGAAGTGGTCTCGACCTTCTCTTCTGTATTAAGAGCCATTTCATGAATGTAATTTCGTGAATCGTTCAGCCAGCATTTCAAATGTAAAAATATATTTGTTGTTTGAATGATACCACTGCTTATAAACATACAGTACAATACTCATTTTTCGTGTACAAACCATTTCAAATGCATTTTATGTATTTTTGGGGTGGGATTGTAAACACATGCTTAGAAATGTTATAACTGCTTAGTATTTAGTAAAGATGGACATTCTACGTGGAGTGGGTGTTGTAACGTATCTAGGGCTCTAGTATAATTTTCCAGATTCATGCCCTTATATAGGTATAACTTTGTAGTGTAGTTCCTATTTTCCCAATAGGCCCTGCGCATTGGAATAACATAAACAGTAGTATCGACGTAGAAGTGCGGATCTTCCAGGCCTCCACTGACTATGTTAAACTTAATTGGGGTTGTTACCAACTAGCTCAGAGGTCACTGGAAACTTTCTTGACTGAAATAGGAAGTGATCAGCTTCCCTGGCACAGCCAAGAAGGGATTCAGTTTTCCAACAACCGTGCAACATGACAACTTTGCTCCTCAGATCAAGAGTCAATCTCTAGGGTCGTGTGAAACAATAGAGAGTTATTTTACTCAGTCAGTGGTTGTGCAGTTTACTTTCACAATATGTAGAGAATAGAGAGACGGGCGTTTTCAATAAAGGGTAACATTTATTGAACAGTCTTTCTTCTCGTACAAGAGAAATGAATTGCCACAATTGCAAGACTTGTTATTATAAAAAGTACGTACAGTAAGATGAGTATTGCGAAATAATACTGTAAAAGCATTGATATGGTTTCTTAGCCATACAATGGTTTAAAATGAATAAAACATATATGCATTCATATATACATTAGGCTAAAATACTCAACTGGTGCTTCTAACTACGCCTACCCCAGTGTACCTGACCTAAGCCTAATACTTGGGAGGGGAGTAAGTAAGTAGCTTTAGTTTAAGTTGGTTTTGCCAAGGTTTGCTTCAAGAATTCTCTCTAAGGGTTTAGTCAACACCATACCTCTGGAATAGAATGATGGAGGTCTGGTATCTCCTTCAGGGGGTCGATATCCCAGTCACCCGCAAGGGTAGACTAGAAACGCCGGAGCTGGATTTCTCTGCAGGAGAAAGACAGTGTCTCTTCTCAGCGCGTCGAGGAGGAGGAGGAGGGGCAGCGTCCACGGGCAGCTTGCATCTGCTGGGCTCTTGCAGGGGGACGGCTGTTCAGCTCCTAAGTTCACCACACCATCGTTCGCTAGTTAGCAGCGATAGCAGTAGCGATAGCAGCTATGGTATCATCAGCATGACAGCAACTTCAGCAGCAGCGAGATAGCTGGCAGCATCAGCTTCAGCGAAACAGCAACGAGACAGCAGCGTTTGCTTAAGGCAACGTTGGTAATATTTATACCTGAAAGGTGCCTTGTTTGACGTAAGTTTTTGGACATAAGACGTCAATAAAGATGTCACTAGGAAGTGATCGTCTATCAGTGCTCATTAGAGTTCTATTACTAATCAAAACACAGCAAGCAGGAATTTCCAGGTTGCTGAGTTTTTATCTTGTTGAAGAACTCGGAGTGTTAATCTAGGAATCTCAGATAGTAACTTCTGCTATGTCATTGCACTAATTGGTTGCAAAGGAAGTGGCAGAGAAAGCTATTCTGAAATGTGGCTCTGTTCGTGTGAGGCCAGAGACGAGTTTCTGAATATTGCATTTGATCGGTTATGCCAATATAGGGAATAAATGGATTTATAGCCATATAGGGGCATAAGGTCACAGTATCGATCAGGGTCCTAGATTAGAACACTACACCCACTCCACGAATTCATGTCCATCAAATTACTAAAACTAGAGCAATAAGATGCATGTGTAACATTGCCCACCCCAAAATACATATATGCATTTGAAATAGGCGTATTTGTAATACGTGAAAATTTAGGTACTGTACGTTTTTGAAGCATAGAAATCATTAAAAAATTATAGCATATGAAATCAATGAACGATTATGCAAAAAGAATTACACATGAAATATCTCTGAAACAGAAGGGCGAGATAATTTCATCACATATAAATGCATTGCAGTAAAATGTGCTAGAGGCTGGTGTAAGGTTATTATGTCTCTAGATGTATTTAGAAATAGAAGTTGAAGCTTCTGTTCTCTATGAATAGTTTTACTTTAAGCAAAGAATTTTTCGTGCCAGAAAAAGGGTGAATATTAAAAAGTGTTCAATTCAAAAGAATTATTGCTTGAACGGGGAAAATAGAGTTCCAACGCATTTAGCAGTTTTTGTTGTTCAAAACTGAAGGCCGAATTCAGAGTTCATGGGAACGCTGTGTGTCGGAATGCTTCTCTAAAGTTATTGTTTCTGTTCGGGTGAGAACATCATATTAGACAGGCTCTCAAAGAATTGGTCTACAAAATCAGGTGACAGTTCGACCACATTCGATAGTGCTGTAACTTGGCAGGTGTGAGAATGATTGCTGTCATCAAAGTCGGGATCAGCAATGCTCACAGAAGGTCGTACCTGGCTGATGTTGCTTTTGTCACTCGCTCCACTGTTACCACCTAGTCATAGCACAGGAGTCTCAACGAATGCCGTCATCAGGATTGGTAGCCGCTGGGGACAACACAATGCGTGAGCCGTTATCGGACTTAGCAAAGTATCGATATCCATTGGTACTGCTGATGGAAGTGCAAGACAGATGTCCAACACGCACTCATCTCCGCATAGCATACATCGTAGTACAGGTAAGATGCAATTTTGCCATATCGGTCTGAATGAAAGGAACCAGGTCATGTTTAGATCTCTAAGCCTGGCCAATCCAAGGACTCTAGTTATTCTGTCCCGGTAGCGGATTGCTAGGATTGTCTCTTCCATTCCCATAGGAGTCATGTCTGAGCTGTGGCTTGCCATAACGAAGCAGGAGGGTCAAAAATAAAATCCTGCTACAAGTCCCAAAAATAGAGGTATGCCGCCAAAAACAGAGTGGACAAAATTTGGAACGATTCCCAGAATTGCTTGAAATGGTGTTAGCAGTCCCGTAAAAATCGTCTTAAATATGCCTGGGATGCCTGTGGCACTAGACATGTTAAGGAGTTGGCTCAACATTTCTACGAAATGCACGGGGCAATTTGTTGATAAAAGGTCATGAACCTCCGTAGCTGTCCTTGCAACTAGGAGATCATACGTCTCTTTTGATGACGTTATGGGCACTGTTGTCTGCAAAAGCACAGACTTCATTTTGCTTAAAGTATCAATCCGTATAGAAGAGAAATGCAGACGAGGCCAGATGGGAGTCTCTATGTCTCCAGGCCCGCTCGGGAACAATGCTTGCATACAGCATTTGACCTTGGAAGTTACGCTTACGAGATAACTTTTCCCTGGCACAAGGCCACAACATCTGTGATCCGTTCTTAGAATGTAACTCCCATTTGCGAGTTGCATAAAGAAAGGCTCTGTCTGCGTTGCAGGTGTGACAAGCTGGTGGCATAAAAGGTTGTTAGTATTACCTTCACAGGCTCCGTGTAAATTAATACCCTGGCACAAAAGTATACCGCTTAGTGAACGTTTACAATTTTCACCACTAAGAAATACATTTTTGTCGCTGTCACTGTAGCATGAATGTGTGTATGGTAATTTCCATGCTGATTTAACATATCCTTTACCCAATCGTTCATACTGGCCAGTAGGTATGTATTCAAGGCACTTTTTAAATCAGAAAGTTGTTATCGGAATAGTGATAATTCCGTGTATTATCCATTCAATGACAGGACTTTCTGACATTGTCAATGGTAATCTCTCAAGTTTTTCGATGCTCAGGATTGTATAGTCTGCTCCTTTCTGTGCCAAACTGATTTGTTTATCAGTAAGGTTAAAAATGGAAAACAATGACGTTGTGTTGATTAAACGCCAAGGCACATAGCTTGAACGAAGATTTTGCAGCGTCCAGCCTAATTGTACAATAGAACGTAATTGAGATTGGCCATGCTGTAACATTAGCAAGTCTCTGTCTATTATGTCAAAGGCAGAAGATACAATATTGTCCAACGAATATATTCTGGAGGACAGAGTCATTAACCCATTGTCCACTACAGAAAGTGATTTTTCTAAATTAATACGATCAATTTCTCGTATTTTTTCTGCTGTTTCAATTTGTGTGACTTTCCAAGCGTCGTTGTATGCAGCATAGATACTGGTCGCTATGAAACGCTTTTGACGCTGTTTGCGTGGTCCAAGAATGAAATCGCGCAAATCAGCACCATCTTTAAGTAAAGATAAGTGTTGCTTAATTTCAGCCAGTGTGGATGATCCTAGCCATTCGAGGCAGAGTTTCCCTACACTGTATGTTGTTACTATCCCTGGATGTTGTCTCTGGGAGTATCTAGGGTCTTGTCTGGTCATTTTTAACCCCTGTGCTTTATTCAGGAATCTATCTTGACAGTTGTTTGTGTCAGTAGGCCAGATTAACCACTTTTTCCAATCAGGATGTGTTCTGTTAAAATGTAAAATTTTAGTTACGTCTATCTCAATATCTGTTGTTGCATTATCAGGTATTGGCTTCTGAATAGACGGTTTGTTAAGGTCTTTGATCTTAGCTAGGCCAAGACAGGATGTTTGGTGAATTGTGTCATTTAAAAACATCATTTGTTCTGGTATCATGCAGGTTCTGAATAGTGCTTCAAGGCCTTGTACCTGCCAATCTTTCGTACCCCAAATGGTTTTTGTTTCAATGTTATTTTTCCAATAATCAAAACCAAATGTCATAATTTTTTCATAAAATGCTTCTGAATATATTAATTTAGTGTTTGTCAGCATTGTTTTCATTCCTGTTTTATCTAACAGTTTGTAATAAAACTTTTCTGCATCACTGGTGTTAAACCCTGAGAAGTACTTGAATTTCTCAAAGAATGTTTTAGAACTGCTTTTAGGTGGTGTAGCACAATTTTCCCATTGATTAACTTAAAAACATTTCTAGGCTGTGCAGATTTATGCAAATAATGATCGCCATAATGTGTAAAACAGAATAACTGTTCATAACTAGACGAACCTTGTAAATAATCATGTTCTGTGAATCTAGCTGACATTACTAAATCAGACATCATGTCATTAATACTGTTAAAGTCCCAATCATCAGAGAATGTACTAGGTTTTACAAAGTCACTTAAGGAAACCTTCAGTTGATGAGGATACTTCAGGATCTCGACCGGACCATAGATCTCATAGTCCGTTTTCTCCCATACTACCCCACCGGGTATTGGAATGGCTGTGACATTTACTGTTGACAGTTCTCTTTTCTTCACGTGGGATGATCTGTGTGGTTTGAGGACTAGGTTGATGTTCTGACTTGCTGTGTCCATTGTACTATATTTTCCCTCAATGAATTTGCCCAAACAAAGTACCATGATGAGCCAAAGCAGGAGGAAAAATACACCTAGACCGAACCAGAACTCTAACCAAGGGGAAATAAGGTAGATTTCCTTCAGTTGATGAAAGAGTTCCGTTGCATTTTCTTTTGAAGTCTTTTTTGTTTCTGGCATCACTTCGGGGTTACTTTGATCCTCGGAAAAGTTGTCGAAGTCGATGAAATAAACAGAGGCAGTTCTGTCAATTGTTGGGATTGTTCTTTCAATCTGTCTTTCGGTAGCACTTTCTGATGCCACATTATTGTAGACTGGTGTTTCTTGACGAACTGTTTCAATCTGTGTCTCAAGAGGCACAAGTTCCATGGCATTATTGCATAGTCCTTCTCTGTACACTGCAGGCTGATCGAATGTGATTAGTCTTTCAGTTTGAACCTCTTGGATTGTTGCAAGTTTGGGTATTCTGTTGTTTCTTGGGAGTCCACTGGGCCTACTGTTGATTATAGGCCACATGCTTGTGGTTTTACCAGGTCGATTGATACAACTCTGTTCTCCTTTTTACCAGCAAGGGGCGGTAGTACAACTGATCTTGTTCCGGTGACTGCCAAGACAGGTACTGCTTTTCTGTAAGAAGGCCCAAATTCCTTCTTCACCGCGATTTTTTCTCTGACTAGATCCCCAATCTTTGGAATCCAGACAGGCCTTGCTGGGGCTGTTGCTTGTGGTGCCTCGTCAGTGGTATCTGGCTGTTTCTTTAACTTTATGTTGCTTAAGGATTTTCTTGTTTCATTCAGTTCCTGTAAAACAGCCAAACGATCTTTGATGTCAAAGTCTGTTTTATTATCTTGTACCACTGATACCTGACTATCTAAGTCCTGAATTCTCATTCTAATTCCGAACAATAGTTTGTATGGGCTGAAACCTTTTAGAGAATTTCTTGGCAGATTGTTAAGACTGGTCTGGACACTTATTAAATGTTTGACCCACCCAGCGCCTGAACCTAATACCTTCGCTGTTATGGATCGCTTTATGTCTCGGTTTTTTCTTTCTACCACACTATTCCCTTTGGGGTGCGACGGGCAAGAATACCGCAACCCAATTCCCATGCTGGCCATGGCCTCCTTATAAGCTCGAGAGCTGAAAGCAGGACCCTGGTCAGAATGGAACGTGGCAATTGCGTATGTGCCGATAAAGACTCGCAGATCTTTTATAACCGTTCTAGCGTCAGCCGAGCGCTGGAGGCCACATTTTTAACTGTGTTTAGCCTTAATGATTAATAGGACGCAGGATAAGGTGTAGACAGCGTTACGCTGTTTCTGATTGGTAGCCGGTAGCATGGTTCACTACTGCGATCCCTGTTGCAGTTTTCACAGTTGTTTGCATATATTTGGTGTTGTACACTCATTCCCGGCCACCAGTATACTGATTGTAATTCAGTCAGGGATTCCTTGATCTTTCTGTGCCTAGGACCCAAACCCATGTGTGCGTCTGCTATTAAAAATATTCTCCTGTTCGTGTTTGGAATTACCCTATCCCCCACTCCAGGGATTCGAGCAAAAGGAACGGAGTTTGCATCGATTATGTATGCATAATTGAGTGGATAGTTCACGGGTAGTGCTGCACAGTCGCCTTTTACGGTCGTTTTTACTGCCAGCATGGTTTCCCCGTCTATGTATTTTTCTGCACGCTTTTTTGTGGCTACGGAAGCCGGTTTAGTTGCTTCTGCTGTGGCTGTATTAGCCAATGAATTCCCTGCAACGTGAACGCCATCACGTTGAAGACTCTGTGCGTGTATCACATGAGTCTTTTGTAGTTCTTTCTGTAAAAGAGCTACCTGTTTCCAGAGCAATTTATGCTTTATTGTGACACCTGTGTCATCTTTGTAATCGTTTTCAATCCAGCTCTGCAGTTTATTATTGTAAGAGTTGACGCATAAATGAGAATCGCACACGATAAGTGTCGGGAATTCACGTTCTGCATTTTCAAGCGCCATCTTCAAAGATCTGATTTCAGCTCTCTGAGCCGAACAGTTTCTTACTGATTCAGTTTTTGTTACTCTCGGTCTGAATTTACCGCACAGCCAACGACCTTTAACAATCGCACAGGCTGCATCGTAGGATTTGCTCTCTACGTTGAAATGCTGTACATATCTATCTGTATAGATTATACAGGCGTACTGTGGGAGAGGCAGAAGTTCGATTGGCAGAGGATATTCTTCTTCATATTCTAAATCATTCAGTTCTTCGAATTGCGGGGCGAAATAGTATTTCACATCTTCCGCTCCTAGAGAATCTACACACTGTATCCATTTCGGATCCAGTGACACTGTAGGCATGTTTACTGGGCTGAATAGCGCCTCGAAGGCGGATTCCGCTGTGAGGATATTAATCCTTTTGCGGTGTGCTAGTTCTCGTTCATTTGCTAATGCAATTTTCACTGCTTTCACAGTTCTTTCTGTGTGACTGAATGTTTTTTCTACTTGTGTGTACAAGTGAGATTTAATTGAAATTGGTACCTTTTCACCCTCATTAGAGGTCAGGTACGTCAATCCGCATCTTCCTGGGATGACTCGGATTACAAGATCGCGTGTGTTGTCACGTGTATCTAATTTTGTTTTAGCTAACATGTCTGTTTGCAGTGATCTCAAAATTTCTGTGTGTTTTTGAGTCCAATTGATTTGTTTAAAATCAGGTTTAATTAGTTCGTAAAGAGGTTTAACCCTCTCTGCGTAATTTAGAATGTATGTTCTTCCGAAATTCAGAAAACCTAGTATGGATTGTAAATTCTTCAGCGTTTTTGGAGCTTGGAGTACAGCGCACTTCTCTAAGAAGTTGTCCGCTAGGCTTTTTCCTTCACTTGATAATTCGTACCCTAAGAATAGTACTGTCAGATGGGCAATTCGAGACTTTTTAAAGTTGAATTTGTAACCCTCTGCTGCGAACCCAAGTATAATGGTGTTCACTCTTTTCAAGTGAGTATCCAAGTCGTCGTCTGTGAGATAGATATCATCTACGTAAGATAATGCCTCATCATCATATATTTGTAGTAACTCTGTTACTCTAGCTGAGAATAGGCCTGGGCTGTTCTTGAACCCCTGTGGGAGTCGACAGAAATTTTTCTGCGACCCAAATGCTGAGAAAGCGGTCACGTATCTGCTTTCTGGTGCAATGTTTTGACAAAAGAAACCATTAGATATGTCTAATGTCATTTTATATTTTTTCCTAACTATGTTATTCATTAGGGCTGCACTATGCGAGTTTTGTACTGCAAATGTTTTGCAACATGCATTAAGGTGTCTGTAGTCCAAAACTAGATGATATGAATTGTCTGGCTTGGAGACAGGAAACAAAGGATTGTTCATTTGAGAGGTGCATGTTTCAATCACCCCCTGGTATTCAAGTTGATCTAAGATCTCCCTGACTTGTTTTTTAGCTTCTTGCTTAATGGGATACTGCCGTTGGGCAGTTGGTTCACTTTTTAACTGGATTTCGTGAGGAGGTGAGTCCTCATCCCATCCTAGATGATTTTTATATAATGCCGGTGCCTGGGCTACTGCCCATTTCCTTGCATAAGTATATTTTTTGTGAATCGGAATGTGATTCGAGAAGGCAGGCATAATCATTTCTTCGCCACGAGGGCACTCCCTGACAAACTCTGGGGGCCAATCTTTTTCAGCTAACAGAATATCATAGCCTTTTGAGAGTTTATCCCAAAATAGACCCTTTATTTTCCTAGTCTTATCACCCTCTATACGCAATGTTATTTCGTATATTTTATGGGGCTCGCTAAGTCTGGTGTCGGCAGTTTCAACCTGAATGAATTCATTCGTGTCCACTGTCTCCAGATGACTCATCAAGATCTTGCGGGCTATACTGATTTCTGCTGCACTGTCTAACATTGTCTGTGGCCACTCCCCGTTTTTCAACTGTGTCCTCAGTATTCTCGGCATGGTTGATTACTCTAATACTGGCTACCTTCTTTTTTGGAAATTGAGATTTTTTACTCTGAGCAGGTTCCTTGTCTTTGGACTTGGTGTGCTCTCCTGGGTCTGACCGTCCTCTTCTTTCCGATTTCTGCGAAATAGATTGAGAGGGACGTGTATCAATACTTTGATAACTATCAGGTTTTTTCAAATTATCCCTATTTCTAAGGTTGTATCTTTCCTCAGAGGGCTCCCTCTGGGGAGACTGGTGTTCTCGAGTGGGAGTTCTTTCCCTCCGTCGAGGAGACCTTCCTCTGGACTGGAAAACTTTTTCCTTGGGAGTGGATTGTTAATTTCCACCCCAGCTCTTTTTAGGAGTGTTTAAATTATTTTTAATAAATAATTTTTCCGGATTTTCGAGCAGTTGGGGCTTTACTGGTTTCCCACCCAAGCTGTCTCTACCTAATTCTTCATAGCACTTTTCTATGATTTTGGCAAGCTCAATTGGCTGATCTGTTATATCTGTTTCCTTCAACTTCTGGCGGATCGCCACAGATGCTGCTTCTCCCTTTATGTTGGCTAATAATATAGCCGAGACCTGCTTGAAGTCTTTCAGTAATTTCATACCAAGAGTTAAAGCAGGTTCTGGACCGTATTCATTTTGAATCTGTTTTAGCACATCTGGTATTACCGCCATAGACGGAACACCATGTGTTTTTGTGTAAATGGAAGCAAAGACTGTACCCCAAGTGTCGCAGTCCTCCACGTGTGGTGCGATTCCCATAGGAAGGCAGATGGTCAAGATTCTGTGTTTCTCAATAGGGGTAGTATCCGGAAATACTGCCTCTATTTGAGTGATTTTCTGTGCTAACCAGAAAGGAATTTGTTCCCGTTTTACGGGTGTTTTACCAAGACATGCAGCCTGATTCATGAAGTGAAATTGCGCCCGCAATCGCTGCGAAAACGCAAATGCGGGCGCAATTTCCGTAATCGGCATTCAACAACAAAATAGCGAATTCGCTAACACATATTTGCGAAGTCGCTAATATAATCGCAGAATCCCTGCTGCTGAGCATTAGCGATTCGGAAATTGCGACACACCACGGAATCTGCGAAAATAATAGCGAATTCGCAATAGAAAATCGCTATCGGCATTCAAGAACAAACGCAATGTGCGAAAAACCCAAAAATCGCTATTTGCACGGCGCAAAATAAGGACAACTCAAAGCAGGTGGTAACCATGAAAGGCATAGAATTTTTTTTTCAAAAAACCGTTGACCTATCACCAACAGGGCCAGGCCTGACCAATCACACATAAGGACATTCAGCAGCAGCATTAGGCTTTCCACAATGCCAGGGATGTACATGGTGGTGAGGCGGCGAAGGCTACAGCGAGCAGCACGGAGGAGACGCATGAGGCAGGCAAGGATTTACCGGCTGCGGGTCACCTTGCTGGGCCAAACCAGAGAACAGATTTATGCTAAATACAGGCTGAATGGGGAAATGATCACCTGGCTGATACAAGAACTCGACCCCATCATGCAGCACCCAACAAGGCGAAACAATTCTGTGCCCACACATGTGCAGGTATTGTGCAGCCTGCACCTCCTGGCCTCCGGCAGTTTCCAGGGCATAGTAGCCGCTGCCGGGGGGATATCCCAGCCCACCATGTCACGCTGCCTCCACACTTTTGTTGACGCCATGCTCAGCCAGCTCCACCGGTACATCACATTTCCCACGAGCCAACAGGAATTGGACCTCACTAAACTACAATTTTATAATGTTGCCCATTTTCCCCATGTCCTCGGCTGCATAGACTGTACCCACGTCGCCATCTGCCCACCAGCTGGCACGGAGTATATGTACCGCAACAGAAAGTGCTACCACTCCCTCAACATACAGATGGTCTGCAATGCCAAGAGCATCATCACTGACATTGTGGCCCAGTACCCAGGGAGTACCCATGACTCCTTCATCTTCAGGCACAGCGGACTCCACACACGACTGATCAGGGGAGAGTTTGGGGAAGGACACCTACTTGGTAAGTACACTTTGCCGACAATGTCACATTGCTATGAAGTAACTGCGCTGCACAGGCAATCAACATCTGCTCCTCTCATTCAGGTGACAGTGGCTACGCCCTACGGGAATACCTCCTGACCCCTTACCTCAACCCTGCCACACCTCAGCAACGGCGCTACAATGTTGCGCACATCCGTACAAGGAACTGTATTGAAAGGACATTTGGCCTGCTCAAGAGCAGGTTCTGTATACTGCACAAGACAGGTGGGGCCATGTATTACAGTCCTGCAGCATGCTGCCGCATTGTGGCTGTCTGTGCAATGCTTCATAACATTGCTACCAAGCGGCGGATACCAGTTGACATCTCAGGCAGTGAATCTGAGGGGGACGACCGGCCACCAGCAAATGCGCACCATGCACGCGGGGAGAACCCAGCTGAAGGCCACAGACGTCGCAACCACATAACAGATAACTATTTCTAGCCCACCCCCTTCCCCCACCCCACATATCACAATTGCATGCTAAATATAATGATAACACAAGGCAAATGTATGCTTCAAAATAAATGTCTTTCTTTGATTCACAACAGAAAAGGGACATGGAAATAACTATTTACAAAAAAAAGTACAGTATTCCAGCATACTGCATGTTATTTTGCTTGGCAGGCTTATCCTCAGCCTGTGCCTGTGTCCCTGACACAATGTCAATGCTGCTTCCTGCGCACATTTCCCTGCCGCCTTTGAGGCTCCTCATCCTCATCCTGGGCAGATGGACCAGGCGTAGCCCTGGTGCTGCGCCTAGGTGGGGGGGCCTGCGTGGCAGAGTTGCTGCTCACGCTGGAGGCAGCCTCACTCCCATCGTCTCCCCCAACGACAGCCGGTACCACAGGTTGGAGCAGTGGGACCACGGCGGTGGTCAGGTGCTCCAGCACTCGGGTGATCTCTTCGCAGCACTGGACCAGCTGGTGCTGCTGGGTCATTGAGCGTCGGGAGAGCTGTGTGGTGGCATTGGCTGCCACATAATTGGAGCGACTATAGGTTGCCATCTGGCTCACCAGATGGTGGTGGCGCCTGCGTGCAGCACTGCGCTGCTTCCCCAGCGCAGCAGTGTTGGCCTCCATAGCCACCGCCATGCGCTCAATGGCCGCCGTCATGCGGTCCACCCGCTGGCCCACTCCTGCCACATTGCGGCCGATCTTCTGCAGCTGGAGCTGGATGGCTCCTTGCTGCTGCGACTGCCTCTGGTGGAGACGGAGCATTCGCCGCTCCACGGACATGCAGGCATGGAGATGCCCTTTGCCCCTCCTGCTCTTTTGCCGCTGTGCTGCGGATGTGGCTGGGCCAGATCTTGGAGGACGAGCTGCAGGTGTTGTGGCAGCTGGCGTCGCAGGTGCGGCAGGCACTGGAGGCACATTGGTGGGGGGCCTGACCTTGGCTGGCGGTGGTCCTGCAGATTTTGGTGCAGGTAAGGTGGTGGGCCTGGCTGCTGGTGTTGCCGCAGCGGCAGGGGATGGTGGCAGGGTGGCGGGTAGGGATACCTCTTCCTGGGCCTCCTCGACGATCACCAGCCTCTCACTGTCACTGCTATCGTCTGCACCTGTGAGGGTAAGTGGATACTCATTAGGTGCATGTGACTGTCAGACGTGCAGATGTTACATGCATGCTGGGTGACATTCCCTGGATGGCTGTGGATATGTGCGCTTAGGAACCTTTCAGGCCGCATAGTGGTACAACTACATTGTGGACATACTACGTCTCCCACAATGCACAACATAGGCATGATTAAGGGCCCATGAGTGAGCCTATTTGGGCAGGGACGGTCATAAGGGACAGGGTCGCAGTCGCATGCCACTTACCTTGGGTGTTGTGGGTTGGGCGGGAGGAGTCCAGGGTGGTCACACCAACACACGCCTCCGTCTCAAGGGTGTCCTCAATCCTGTCCTCCAGGGGGGTGTTGGGTGGGACAGTCGGTCCACCACCTCCGGTGCCTGATGACTCTCCGAGACGCGCCGCCACCTTCTCCTTGGCACGCCCTCGGAGGTCGTACCAGCGCTTCTTGATCTCTTCCACCGACCTTGCCGCAACGCCAACTGCGTTCACGCTGGAGGCAATCCCCACCCAGATCCTCCTCTTCTCTTGTTTGGGGACCCTCCTTGAGTTTGCACCAAACAGCTGGGCGTGGTGGGCCACCACCCCTTCAATGAGATTCTCCAACTCCGACTCGGAGAATTTCAGCTTGCGCTTTCGGCTAGCGCTGTTGCTGGGGCCGGGCAGTGGTTCTTCAGCCATGGCGGGCGCAATTTCTGCCGGGTCGGGAGTCGCTATCGGCGGTTTGGCGGCTGCTTTCCGTCGTGTCGAGTCGGATGATTGCGTCACTGTGGTGTTTGCAGGTGGGATTTGGCAGCTTCCTGGTTGTGATGTCATCACGGTGCTCGGAATGCGTAATCCCGTATTTCCGGATCCCGCGATAATGCGACACGCAATCCCGATCGCACGGGATTGCGAGTCGCAATCCCGTGCGATCGGGATTGCGTGTCGCAATCCCGATCGCTGGTGGGCGGAAATTGCGATTTTTCTGCGTTTTTTGTAGGTCGCTAACGGCTTTTGCGCCCGCGTGCGAGTCGCTATTTTTTCCCAGAAAAATACATGAATGCCGTTTTGCGTTTTCTCAATAGCGAGTCGCTATTATTCGCTATTAGGGACACGCAAAACGGCCCGTACATGAATCAGGCTGATGATTGTATGTTCTGTGGTGTAATTTTATTAGTGTTCCCCTGATGAGGGGTTAGCTGTGGTACATTAACAGCTGGTTGGACTGTTGCAGTCTGCATTACATATTGGACTAATTGCCTATGTATTTTAATTAATGTTTTTAGCTGTACTAACAGCTCTTCCTTTGACATTTTTGCAATGTCCGGATGTGGTGTGTAGCTGGCTAGAACCGGCCACGTTGCTCCTGGTCTACCTAGTGGACCGAGCCTGGTAATATGATCATTATGTTTTAGGGCGCCATTAAACCAGAGCAGGTGCTCTTGGAATTTTAGTGGGATTTCAGGCTCCTCGAAAGGAGCGTACTCTTCCGGTGGATCCTCTATTTTATAATAGTGGAACTCGTGTGTTGCAGCGTTTGCCGCTGGAAATTTTATCCATGAATAGAATACCTCTGTCTGCCGATATTCGTGTGCCTCTATCACAAAAATTACTGTACCACCTTGTGGTGTCAGTCCGTTTTCTATAAGTTTTAAAGTTATAGATTTTCTTAAATGTGCCGGGATGATTATTGCACCCGGTACCGTATCGTCGGGACCCTGCTGAGTCGCATCTACTGCGGCCCCAGTGGTTCCGTTTTCTAAGTCTGACATTTTATAAATGCAGGCTTTGCAGAGTAGGTCTCCAAGGAGACAAAGATTAGGTGCACAATATTTTGGAACACTGTATCCTTCAACGTTGAATAAACCAGAGCTTTACATAGGAATCTCTTCCTACTGAGTTCGGGCGGATTTTAACCTTTCACCCACTCCAGAAGTCTATTGTAGTATTTACGGGAGAAAGGGGTCTGTGTTAAATATGCACGACTGAGTTACTCTAACGTCTTGCGTTAGTTTATCGCCTTACCAAACGTTTGGGCGCCATGTAGTGTAGTTCCTATTTTCCCAATAGGCCCTGCGCATTGGAATAACATAAACAGTAGTATCGACGTAGAAGTGCGGATCTTCCAGGCCTCCACTGACTATGTTAAACTTAATTGGGGTTGTTACCAACTAGCTCAGAGGTCACTGGAAATTTTCTTGACTGAAATAGGAAGTGATCAGCTTCCCTGGCACAGCCAAGAAGGGATTCAGTTTTCCAACAACCGTGCAACATGACAACTTTGCTCCTCAGATCAAGAGTCAATCTCTAGGGTCGTGTGAAACAATAGACAGTTATTTTACTCAGTCAGTGGTTGTGCAGTTTACTTTCACAATATGTAGAGAATAGAGAAACGGGCGTTTTCAATAAAGGGTAACATTTATTGAACATTCTTTCTTCTCGTACAAGAGAAATGAATTGCCACAATTGCAAGACTTGTTATTATAAAAAGTACGTACAGTAAGATGAGTATTGCGAAATAATACTGTAAAAGCATTGATATGGTTTCTTAGCCATACAATGGTTTAAAATGAATAAAACATATATACATTCATATATACATTAGGCTAAAATACTCAACTGGTGCTTCTAACTACGCCTACCCCAGTGTACCTGACCTAAGCCTAATACTTGGGAGGGGAGTAAGTAAGTAGCTTTAGTTTAAGTTGGTTTTGCCAAGGTTTGCTTCAAGAATTCTCTCAAAGGGTTTAGTCAACACCATACCTCTGGAATAGAATGATGGAGGTCTGGTATTTCCTTCAGGGGGTCGATATCCCAGTCACCCGGAAGGGTAGACTAGAAACGCCGGAGCTGGATTTCTCTGCAGGAGAAAGACAGAGTCCAGTGGCGGCTGGTGACATTTGAAAGTGGTGTGGCGTAAAATGCAAATCATACTGCACGTTAGCGAGCGAGCGTAGCGAGCGAGCCCGAACCCCCTAAGGAGGGTTCGGGGGGAATTCCCCCCTGAGAAAATTTTGAAAAAAGAGTGCAAAAATGGTGCATTTTCAAGCAAATTTGAGAAAGCAGGAAGGTTAATAAAGCAATTGTGAAAGTGCAGTTATTACATTAATAAAGAGTGGTCACATAACATAGGTAGCTGCTTATTCAGCATAACCACAGAGCTTCATATTAGACTTTGAAACACAAAACACAATGCATTGCCGAGTACCTCACAGATGTATTTTAATAACAAACAAATAAACAGGACGCAAACTAGCAGCATTCAAACAGAGAATTCTAAATCCTTCTAGGCTGGGAGCTGGCATCTCTCTTTCTTTCTCTGTATCTCTCTCCCTTTCCTATCTCTCTCTTCAACTGCTGTCTTTCTACCTTTTCCCTCTCTCTTTCTCTCTCTTCCTCTCTCTCCCTCTCCCTCTTTTTCTCTGTTTCTCTCTCTCTGTTCCTCTCTCTCGCTCTCTCACTCATGCAGAACACGGGGAGGGTGAGCACAGGTCAGAGAGCTCCCAGCTGCCCTGTTTGGCCTCAGCCCCTCTCCCTTCATGATGGCTATGGGGACCTCTTCCTCCTCGGGTAGGGTGTATGTCCCAGGGAGTGTAACACACAACAACACCCCTCCCCAGAGGCTATACCAAAGGTGGAACCGCTTCAGGGTGGTGCTGGAACTATAGATAGGCCTGTGTGTGCGGTGTGTGCCCTTACTGCACCAGGTGTGATTTCCATGCAGGGGGCCCTGTGCCATGAAAGTGGGAAGGAACTAGAATGGAAAGAGCCCTGGAATCATTCTATGTGTATCGTTTCTGACTCAAACCCTCCTTGGCACACATCCTTCAAAGATGTACTGTCTGGCCTCCACTTCTCTCTTTCGGACGATGACTTCCTGCTCTCAGCAGACCGCAGACCCCCCAGCCCTGCGGTGAAGCTCCACAAGGGGATGTGAAGTTTCTCCTTCACACATGTGCTCCTCCCCCGTCCCTGCGTGTGCCCTTCCTCTCCAAGAGCACCCTAGCGCTGCGGTCAGAGATGCCCACCTGTGCAGCATGTGATAGCATCTTTTCAAAAACATATTTTACGATAGCATCTTAGAACAAATTATTCATTGCATACCCTTGCAAAAAAAAAAAATGAAATTCAGCTTAAAAATATATGTATTTGTAATTTGGCAACACATTTTCAAAACGGAAAATATATTTACTTTCACTTTGGATAACGGTTCAATCAACTCGAGTAACCCAGTTTGCACAAATCCTGATTTCAATCAGAGCCAAATCACAGACACAACTACCTAAATGATGCCCATATGCACTTGTCATTTCTAAACAGATACGAATCTATAATGAAAACCAGCATTTTGAGTTAAAAAAATAATTAAGTTGAATTTTCTGCCAGAAGAGATGGTAGTTCATCTTTGTTATGTGATTTCAGTGCATCATCGGTTTCAAAACACTGGCTGTTTTCTACGTCCCTCACATAGACAATGGGGAGACTTACAAGGAAAGCTGTAAAATATGAAGGAAGTTGTGTAGACATAACACATTATGTAAATATTGCATATGTTCCTGCATTCTTCCCATTGACAGATGCAATCAATCTTTCATTAGGCTTATGCTGCGTAGCGTGAGGCAGTTACAGATGCAGGTTGTGCCAGTTTTAGAAAATCCTTTTACTCGGGCACTACTCAGAAAATAACATTAATTGTATACTAGTAGGGGTATTTTAGCGCACACACCTAGCTGGAGACCAAAGGGGTGTTTACCATGGGCCTGTGGCCAGAGAAGCAGTTTATGGTTGTTAGCGAAGAGGGAGTCAGCAAGGATTTTAGGCAAAGTACGTGAATTGCAATTTATTAATGTTAGCGAAATGGGTGTGGGTAACGTTTCAAGAAATGCATGCTCATGAACGAGTGTGTGTGCATACTTACAAGGGTGCTCGAAGAGTGCACACCTCACTATAAAGCAACAAACTGCTGGCCAGAAGCCCTGAGATGCTGTTTTATAATTGCAGCAAATGTACATGATCGTGCACTATTTGTGTGGACATAAGTAAGGTAATTCATGGAGCACACTCCTAATTACGACGCAACATATGGCGATGCCAAATTTGGACGGGTTCTCCGAGGTGCAATGTAATGCCGTTTGCACGGGGCATGAGTAATGATTTCACTCGTGTAGTTTGATTTACCTCTCTCACTTTACATCTGTGCTTAGCAGGGGTGAGATTCTTGGAACACTTGGGATGGGCCGGTAAATTGAAAGCAGTTTATTTATTTGGACAAACACAGGATCCCCACGTAGCATTTATTTTCAAAGATGATAAAAGGTCAGCAGAGTTTTGAGCATGAACATATTCAAAACATATTAAAACCAGATTAATATGTACAATTTCTTTATTAATCAAAAACACACTACAAGACATGAAAAGATGCCACTGGGAGCTTGCTTGTCACGGTTTGTTTATGGTTGACAAGTGACTCTGGCTTTGTCATTACTGCAGCGAGTTGGTTGTGGAGTGTGCATAAGGTTGGAAAGGAGCCGGTGGGGTGGTAGACAATATGTACTTACTGCTCAAAACACAGAAAGTATTAGCAGCTACTCAGTGGTGGTTCTACAAATAGATATGCTATCTGACCTCTTGCACACTATTCATCTCAATTATTATAACCTCGGAAAAGCTGCATGTGTAATGTATGAATGTTGTTAGCGCTTGCGCTTCATAGCTCAATCTGTATAGATTTATAGAAACAAGGCTAAGGACTTCGAGACTAGGCCACTGCAGCTTGAAAGAGCCATTGCCACCAGCACCGTCCGTCAATTAGTGCACAAAACACAACGGCTCGACCAGAAAGTAACTCTCACACACTTAGCTCCTGCCCAGAACAGCTCGCACTGAAAACAAAGCCCACCACGAAGAATACACCACACCTTAAACATCTATCTTAATGACTACAGTTCATCAAACCAAGCACATCTAGTCATCTAATATCTAATGAGTTCCTCTTCGGTTTTGGGACATGCTGTCAATCATGTCATTAGGGAGCCTGTGCCCTGGAAGAGGCAGGCCTCCACAAAGCAATAACTGCATTCATCTAATCTGGATATGCATCCAGCCAGCCACGGCATGGTCACCATGAAAAAAACAAATAATAATCTGCACTGCAGCTTGACAAATTACTTTGCAAAAACAGGTGTTTCTTTACTTTTTGGGTCTGCGTGTTCTCCAGAATGCGAGGTGACTGTTTATGGCTCGGGCGTTACTACACAGTGATATTCATTAGAATAACCTTCACTTACATTGAAGGTTATTCTAATGAATAGCAGTGCTCGGCAGCAGTACACAAGACAGGCGATGCTCACAGCTGCCACTTTGCCCACCGCTGCAGCTTTCACAAATTCCTTGAGAGTCAAAGTCAAATGTATAATGTTCAACAACTGGGAAAATTCAACCTAAGCATTTTGCAGCGACGGTAACAATCCTCGCTTGGTCTAGAGAATGATCAAATGTTCCAGAAACATTGTCACTCCATCATACGGCGGGCACGAACATACCTGACCTATAAATAAGCATTGTATTCTATCAGCTGAATTAATTGTTAAATAAGGCGTCTGAATACTGTGCGGTATATACGAACTGGTTTAAAGTAATTGCTCGGATACTACAGTATGGCCCGTACTACTAGCATAATTTTCAAATGTAAATGAGACTAGTACGGTACTAGTCTCATTTACATTTGAAAATTATGAAGAGCAAAGGACTGAGACCACGTGTTGCATTGACCCAACAATGAATGGCAGATACAGCGCAATTAATTTCCTTCCCTTGTACAGCACTGTACAACTGGCACATATCATCTACCCCACACTTTTTTTTAACTAATCAATGCTTAGATTGTAAACAAAAAAAGTGGTGGGCCTAAACTTATTGCTGGGGTTCTGATAAGCTCAGCGAACGTATGTCAACGGGGGGATTGATTGAACATTATTATATATATAATATGCACACACCTTGCGTTGCTCGCCACTGTAGTGTAGTCAGTCAGTGTCACACACAGTCACTCACAGTCTCGATGATCTCGAACGATCTCACTCGAGTGACAGTCCACTGCATGTGCTCTTCTGCAGAGAGGAAGAGGAAGGGTGACTGGCCGTGGGCCAGCCCGATCTGCCCTGCAACTGCAGAATGTCCAATCACTGAATGGCTTAACACTAAGCCATTACAGTGATTGGACATTCCCCCACGTGGACGCTCCCACCCCCGCGGTGCAAGACTAGACTGGCAACCGCACACCAGTACATGCTGCTGCAGCAGCCAATCCTGACGCTGCTCTCTTTAGAGGAGAGCTGCTCTCTGAAGAGAGCAGCGTCAGGATTGGAGTGAGCAGAAAAAAAATGCCGCCCATTTTCGAACCACTGGGGTCTGTAGCAGCGGACAAACCCCGTACTCAGCCATGCTTGCTTTTGAAAGGCCACAGGGTACTGTCTGCAGAAAAGGCAGACAGTCAAACCCCACATGCGCAGTGCGCACTCACTGTGCCAGCGCAGCCCATAGTAACATACGTGAGTCAGTGTGCAGGCCAGGCTCAGGCTGGTTGTCACGTCATGAGATGACGTGGCGCCGCAGCGCGATCGAGCACAGCTTAAATTAATAATACAGGTCAGGAAGGTGAGACTGAGAACTACTTGTATTTTAATAAATTAATTGCCCAATAATTATTAGTGGGACAACGCCCCACTCCCCAAATGGTAAAACCGCCACTGGTCCTGATGAGGGTTAACGAATACCATTAAATTTGGCAATGAAGCATGCAGTTATTTTTAAACAGAGACCATTTAGGCATTCTTTCATTCCCTCTGTTGTAAAAAGCATATCTTTGATTTCAAACTTTACAGTTGACCTCTTTTACAAATACTGCAATACTGAATTAGGATGTTGTGTCACGGTAGCGTGCCATTCACTTAAAAACATTTCAACAAAGGTGTTCTGAAAAACATTCAAGATGTGCACTAAACTAACCAAACAGAAAAAGACTTCTATGTCAAAGGAAATCAAATGTATGCACTGCCAAACCTTCCCATGGCGCTTACCTTCCGGAGCGCTTGTTTTAAAATGCCAGTGCGAGTGACGCCTGCCAGGTTCCAGGGGTGTTGTCCCGCAGCAGGGCTTCTGTCTCCTCTCTGACTACAGGCCCGAAATACAATTCAGACCTGTCTTCAATGTTGAAGCGCTGGAGATCAAATGGCGGCCTCCACACAGTTCTGCAGTTAGCAACGCAGGAAGCAGACTGCGCCCCAGGCTTATTATGATGCATACTGGCTGCAACCCCTCCATTCTTGCTGCATTTGATTATCAAGAAGGATGTTGCAGCACTATGCCCTTTCACCAAGCCTTTATCAGACCCAGTGCCCACCCCCTGGGCATGTACCAACTGGGTTTGGTACTGCCTCACTTTGTTCACTGCTACCTTGAAGCTATTATCTTTCATGCTACCACTATTGGAAAATGAGGAACTGCTAAAGTCCTAAGAGCCTCAAACAAGCACCCAAATCGCTAGACTTGGGCTGTTTAATATGAGTGATATTTTCCAGAAAGGTTGCTTCACAACACTCTGACCCGTCTTAGCATCAGGAATGATGTAACATCACTCATTACATCAATTTCTCTACTTGTGAGGTACATTACAGGCTATTTACTTCACTTTACCAGCATGACCTAAAACCAGTGCAGCACTTCCACAGGTCTTCATTACCTGAGACTTACAACCCTTTATTTCCTGAGCCTACAGTGTATTACTTAATGCTAAAAAGATTGGGGTGCTGGAGCCCAGAATTGACTGAGATCCCGAGTTGGAATCTCCACTGTGTTTCCACTTGCAGATGAGTAATGTGTATTCTGTTTCACTCGAGTACATAACATGTCCCTGAACAGACACAGACTACTTAATTATAAACACCTCTGGATGTGCAGTCAGTCAGCCCAAGTGTCAATACTGGTAGCACGAGATGGCGCCTTCCTGTGCTGACTAATACATTTGGCCTTGACCTGTCCTATGCAGCGATCAAAGTGTATAAAAAAGTAGGGAAAGTATGATCCTGTGCGCAATGATAGTGGAGTTAATGCGTGAGGGACAGGGTCAGACACATAACTAAAAATAACGAAATAATATGTATCTAGGCTGTTGGACTTTCATTTAGAGAGAACTGCATTATGACGCACACACCTGAAATTAAAAACAAGTGCAAACAAAGGAAAGTTAAACTAATATTTTCAGTGCAGCAAACCCCCTCATTTCAACCTGAGGAAACAAACGAAAGGTCGCAATTAACCGTAGTGGAATGGCTATTCTCCTGAAAAATCTATGGGAACTATATTGGCCAAAAAAAAAAAAAAACGTAGGTGCATCGAGGTGCCCCTCCTACCTTTGGTTCTATGTTGCTATGTTCGTGGTAGGAGTCGGACTTCTTGGTGGAACAGCCTGTAATTAGACACAGACTCGGTCTCTGTTTTAAAGAACATTGCTGTCATTGCTGCTTCCTCAGAGAACAGCAATCTCCTCGAGTCTGCAAACTGTGTCTTCGGAAGTTCGAAGCTTCCCGCCTGCCTGCAGCCTCTACCCCACCCATTCTCAACTCGTCATAGGGCAGGTACCACCCCCTGTGACGAATTGGGAAAGGGTGGGGTTACCATCATCTCCACTCCTTGACTGACGTGGATCCCTGGTGCTACAGGGCTTCAACCTGAAGCGCCCGGGGCAAACTCTATCCACACGTCATCAGGGGGTGGAGACTGGAGCTCGAATCTATGTATTTGCCGAGCTGATGACCTCACAGGCCTCAGGGCTGTGAGCTCTTCCGCCGGCAAATACATTAGACTGAGGCGCCCGTCCAGAATCAGAAAGATAAGGAATGTATCAGATTCGCTGGCAGTGTCAGCACATTGAAAACCCTACGTCCAACAAACGTGTGTACATTTTTTTTTATAATAATAGATTTACAGAGTTTTTTTTTTACTTTAGCAATGCCGACGCTCGGGGATGAAAATAAAGGGGGCGGAGCCCCAACGCCCTTTATCAGAAACCGCCCCTGACAGAGTCTCTTCTCAGCGCGTCGAGGAGGAGGAGGAGGGGCAGCGTCCACGGGCAGCTTGCATCTGCTGGGCTCTTGCAGGGGGACGGCTGTTCAGCTCCTAAGTTCACCACACCATCGTTCGCTAGTTAGCAGCGATAGCAGTAGCGATAGCAGCTATGGTATCATCAGCATGAGAGCAACTTCAGCAGCAGCGAGATAGCTGGCAGCATCAGCTTCAGCGAAACAGCAACGAGACAGCAGCGTTTGCTTAAGGCAACGTTGGTAATATTTATACCTGAAAGGTGCCTTGTTTGACGTAAGTTTTTGGACATAAGACGTCAATAAAGATGTCACTAGGAAGTGATCGTCTATCAGTGCTCATTAGAGTTCTATTACTAATCAAAACACAGCAAGCGGGGATTTCCAGGTTGCTGAGTTTTTATCTTGTTGAAGAACTCGGAGTGTTAATCTAGGAATCTCAGATAGTAACTTCTGCTATGTCATTGCACTAATTGGTTGCAAAGGAAGTGGCAGAGAAAGCTATTCTGAAATGTGGCTCTGTTCGTGTGAGGCCAGAGACGAGTTTCTGAATATTGCATTTGATCGGTTATGCCAATATAGGGAATAAATGGATTTATAGCCGTATAGGGGCATAAGGTCACAGTATCGATCAGGGTCTTAGATTAGAACACTACAACTTATCATATCCTTATATAGGCATAAGAATCATAACCATATTTAGACACAGCCAATGCAGTCCAAATACGGCATGGCTACTTCCACTAAGCTCCTAGAGTACAACGAGTTCTTGAAGACAACCAGCCCTCAGCAGCCCGGGACTTCCCCCTGCTTCAGTATTAATTTGTCCCAGAACTCCTGGAGCGTGTAAAGAACTGCGAGTTCTTAGTGACGTTATTATGTCCACCCTTATGTCAAACTCTGCACCTTCCAGGTAGAAATATGCCCACATCTGCCCTAGTAAACACACAGTGGTTTTGGAGCAGATCGACTAAACTACTTGCCCGACGCCCTGCTGTAGCGAGTGCCGAAGGAAGCCGACCCTCCAACTGATGCACTGAGAGAGACGCTGTCTTTTCTCCTGCAGAGAAATCCAGCTCCAGTGTTTCCCTGCTACCCTTGCGGGTTACTGGGAGATCGAGTCCTGAGAGAGCGATACAAGACCTCCTTCATTCTATAACCAAGGTACGGAGCTGATTAGACCCTTAGAGAATTCTTGGATAGATTCTTGGCAGAAACTATTTATCTCCAGCTACACCTCACTTACTTCTTCCCTTGTACTAGGCTTAGGTTAGGTACACCGGGGTAGGCGTATTTTAGATGCACCAGTTGAGTACTTTTAGTCATTATTTATCATTGTATGCATTTTATCTATTTTATGTATCTTATGGCTTAGAAACCATATAAATGCTTTTACAGTATTATTTCATAATACTCCTTTTACTGTACGCACTTTACTTCATAGCAAGTATTACGAATGTAGCAATTCACTTCTCTCGCATGAGAAAGAAGACTGCTCATTAAATAACCTTTTATTGAAAACGCCCGTCTCTACTTTTCTCTGCACTTCTGGTGAAACGAAGCATGCACGATTGACTGAGTGAAATAGTCATCTATTGTTCCGCGACTCTGGAGATATACTCCTTATTCTTGGGGGAGCGAAGTTGTCATGTTATATGGTTGTCAGAAACTAATCCCTTCTTGTGTACTCGAGAAAGTTTCTAGTGACCTCTGAGCTAGCTGGCACTCACAATTAAGTCTAACATATTCAATAGAGACCTAGTCTACCTAAGTCCTACGTCTAAACTATCGTCTATGTTATTTCAATGCGCAGAGCCTATTGGGAATATAGGAACTACACTACACTAGGCATAACTGAAAGGCATTCACATGAGTTGGATGCTGCCCCTAACCAAAGCCTAGGCATTAACGCCAACCCCTGCTGTGCATGGCCAAAGGCAATGCACAATGGGTTATGCACTCACTGCGGAAACAACACACAATACAAAATACATTTTAATATTTGATTTAAAAAAAACAATAAAATAAAAATGAAATTGTCATTGAAATATAATGCACACCCAGTTAGAAGGTGGGGATAATCAGGAGTAAAAAACAAGTTTTACTTGGTTTTATACTAATCCTAACTTTGTAAATCTGTTTGTTTGGAAACAAGCACAGCAATGGTGGCAACACGTAATTGGGAGATGGAGGAAAGAAAATTAAAATTGTATTAGAAGACCGGAGGCTGTACTATGCAGCCTTTTCCTGCTGTTTTTGCAATAGCCTTTTGAAGTAATGAATACAATTCCCACCACACAGGCCCACTGGGCAGGGAATAGAAAGTCTTTTCCTATGTCATAAATAGGGGCTACCACAAACACCCGGCCTCTTTTCTTGCTGCTTCATATTGACAGATAAGTAGCTTTTTGCCATCTGCGCATGCTGCAGCCTTTTGATACGTTCTTGCAAGTTACATGCGGATATGCCGGCACAGCCTCCGCAAGCCTCAGCGTGACACTAAATAGTTTATTCCGCTTGCTGCACCGTGTCCGGCATCTCCACCATGTCCAGAATTGCAGTTACTTTGTATCCCTTTAGTTTAAACTTCTGTTTCTCTTTATTAAAATTCCTGCTGGTGCATTCCCCTAACTCTATACAAAAGGCCATACCTTCATCATTGAAGCAGGTTGCCTCAGATGTTGGTGTCTCGATTGCAAAGGCCACTGCAGATACATTATCTCAGCCTACTGATGTCAGTGGTTTACAGCCCCATCAGCCGGTCCTGGTATCTGCAGGTTCCATCTCTGGAGATGAGGTGCAGATTCAGTTGGCAAGAGGCCAATGTAATGTACACATTTGTTACCTAAGAATAATTCAGAAGTCTACTGTGGGGGTTCAAATTTGCGCATTGATGACGACTTGAGATTGCAATCTCGTTCTTCTGGTGATTTCTGCTGTATATAAAAGATACATTGGCTGATGAACGTGATCTGGATAGGTTTTATTTTTTTGCTGTCTTAGATGATTCATTTTATAATAATGGTGTTATTGACGGCAATGCCTCTAAGAAAATTAAACTGCAAAAAAAGACTTCAAGTTTGATTTTAGACTCAGGAGGCCTTACAATGACCTTGATCTCATTCACCACCTCAACTCAGCAGAATGGACGTCGCTTCTACATATGGAGCAATACATACAATCTAGAGTGATTCTTTTTTTAGCTAGGGCAAACCAGATCCACAATGAGAGCAGAGTGTCTATGATTTATATTGCCCAATAAGTTGGGGATGATCCCTGCATTGCTATGTATGTATGCATGTTTATGGTATTTGTGCAGGCCAAACCTAGCCATAAAGCAGCAAAGCACTGTACATGGCCAAAGACAAACATAAAGTAACAGAGTAAAAGGAGGGGAAGCTGGGTTATGTACGGTTAATGCAGTGTGAAATAGTGTTCTTTAAAGAGGTGAGTCTTCAACTCTTTCCTATATTAGAGTGGCACTGGGGTAGTCCTAATGGACATGGGGATGTTTTTCCAGATCCTGGATACACAGATGAAAAAGGCCCGCTCTCCTGTCTTGTTTTTTCTTTTTTACACTTCATAGTCTGAAGTCTGATGGTGTCCTGGCTGCAATTGTGAGCTTGTCTGCAAGATAAGCCTGCATGCTGGTAATGATGGCTTGTAATTAAAAAAAAAAACGTTTATTGAAGTTTCCAACAATACAAACACTATTAATCTGGGTCAGAAATTGTTACATCAGTTAGGTCAATGTATGGCATGTAACAGTCTTTAGATTGAAGCTATTGAAGGATGTTTAGTTAAGGCACATCGTTTGATAGTAGAATCAGCCCTTTTGTAGTGTGGGGTCACAACAGAATCTCAGGAGGCGATTACGTTAATGAGAAAATAAAGTATTTATTGTAGTACAAAAGAATATAAGTAAATTAAGGACCTCACAGGATGAGCGACTCAAACAGGACAAGAGCCAGCAGTAACTGCTCTAAAACGAACTCTTACAATCATGACATAGATAGAATTCTAAACAAGAATAATCTACTTAAAGGAACAGAACAACTTACTTACTACACTTTTCCAGCACAAACAGTAACTCCCCCCACCCCAATTGCCTCCCCCACTAATTATGTCACTAAACATTAAGTACCCCTCACATACGAACATCACGTCGGATATCTACACAATAGTAGCCCCATCCAGCCCATAACAGAACAATAGGATGTGTGTGTCTAATTCTGCCCCTCATCCGATCTACTCTCATGCAATGTGGAACAATCAGGAGGTTACTAGTTCAGGCTCTTTGAGGCAATCCACTAGAGTATCCCATGCCTTGCCCGTATCCATTGAGCCACGAGCCCATTGTGCCTCTCAGCACAGTACTGTGCTTTCATATCCCACCCACCATGAAAGGTCTACCCCCCCCCCCCCCCCCCCCATTTAATCATTCTGGGGCCCCTAGGGGCCTTCCAATGCAAGGAAATCTCTCTCTTCGCGTGGACTAGGGATAAATCAACAAATCTGTTAAGGCTTTGTAATTGATGCAGCTGGTTTTGAAGATAGTACAGACAAGCTAGGAGCACCAATGGAGTTCCATCAAGATAGAGGTGATGTGATCATATTTTTTCAGGTCTTGGATGAGACGTTCTGTGGCATGTAGGATACCCTTTAGAGATGCCAGTGTGGAGTATAGGAGGCTATGGAGCAGGGTGTTTCCACCATCCAGATGTGAGAGTACGTGGGCTTAGATGGCAGTCATTTTCTGGAAGAAAAAATTTGACTTTTTTTCTATTTTTTTTAGGAGAGCTGGTACCAGTTAATTGTATTTATATATATGAATCCAAAAGAGTTGCTCCCAAACGAAGTGCACTCTCAACAGATGCAATTTGTTGGCAGAAAACAGCTCTGGTAAGTAAAATACAAATGCAGTACAGTGCCGATGCGTTTCAGACTTTACGTCCTTCTTCAAAGGCTGGACATGTGAGAATAGCAAACATTACTTCCAAATACTCCCCCAAATGTATATCCTCATGTGAGCTTCAAGTGATACAGTGCATTATGGAATTGGAAGTACATGTATTTCCCAAGTGGGTTGCCAAAATCACAAATGCTCAGTTTTTATTTTCCTGCCAATGTTATCTGCACCAAAAGTCATTTACAAATAATGCCAAACTGTTGTTCCATGTGCTGCTGCCCAAACAAGGACGCCACAGACCCGCTTTACATCACGGTGGTGCACCTCACGGCCAGCCCGGCTGTATTAATGAATCCAAAAGAGTTGCCCCCAGATGAAAAGCACTCTCAACAGATGCAATTTATTGGCAGCAAACAGCTCCGGTAAGTAACATTCAAATGCAGTACAGTGCCAACATGTTTCAGACTTTACGTCCTCCTTAAAAGGCCACACCTGTGAGAATAACAAACATTACTCCCAATACTCCCCCAATTTATATCCTCACGTGAGCCTAAAGTGAATCAGTGCATTATGGGATTGGAAGAGTGCATATTGTTTGGCTGCAAATTCTTTGGGTTTCATTACTTTGGATGGCCTGGCTGTGGAGTGCACCACTGCGAGATCCTTGCGGGCTACAGCGTGCTTATTTGGGCAGCGGATCTACAGGTCGCCATTGATTGGGGGCGATCTTTGGTGGTAGTTACACTGGCAGGAGAACTGTATTTGGACATGCAGAATCATAGCAAACCCACATGGGCAATACAGGAACCCCCAATCCCTAAATGCACAGCATTGACGGCTAGTCACCTGAGAACAATTTGGTTTGAAATGGAGATAAATTGGAAGTTACTGGTTGCTGTGTGTAACGCGTGCTGCCTTTGAAAAAGGAAATGGTTTTCCAAAATGCATCAGGCATTACTGCTCTAAGTATGCAACTTACCAAGGCCGTTTGAAGAGTGCACTTTGTTTAGGGGCAAATTCTTAGATATATATATATATATATATATATATATATATATATATATATATATATCAATATATATATATATATATATATATATATATATATATATATATATATATCAATATATATATATATATATATATATATATATATATATATATCAAGGACAAGAGTTAGGCAAGATGCCAGTTCCTGAAATCATCAGTTTTGTCCTTGCTATTTATCTCGATGAGAGTGCAGCTTCACCCCTTCGAACGAGCTTTGTGCTTGAGAGCTAAATATATCAATTTGTTCCTTGAGGGTGAGGTTGCTGTTCATGGTGAATCCAAGTGACCTTGCAGTCTGTGAATGTTGGGGTGCAAAGGTTTGCACTGTATCTTGTTTGTTATTCTTAGCAAATAAAAGAAAAAATTCTCTCTTGGCAGGGTTGAACTTCAGGTGAACACTGGACATCCAGGTCAAGTTCAAGTTCAAGTTCAGGTATTTTTATAGCGCACTGCTCACCCAGAGGGTCTCAAGGCGCTTGGGGAAGGGGTTCATATTTGTCGAATAGCCAGGTTTTGAGATCTTTTCTGAAGGAGATGTGGTTTTGAGTAAGGCGGAGGTGAGTGGGGAGTGAGTTCCAGGTCTTGGCGGCAAGGAAGGAGAAGGATCTTCCGCCCATGGTGGATTTTCGTATGTGCGGGACAGCAGCAAGGGCTTGATTGGACGATCTTAGTTGGCGGGTGGGTTTGTAGAAGGACAGGCGAATGTTGAGGCATTCGGGTCCTAGATTGTAGAGGGCCTTGTGTGCGTGGGTGAGAAGGCGGAATGTAATTCTTTTGTTGACGGGAAGCCAGTGGAGGTCTCTTAGGTGTTCGGTGATGTGATCTTGGCGAGGGAGGTCTAGTATGAGTCTCGCTGATGCATTCTGGATGCGTTGGAGTTTTTTCTGTAATTTTGCTGTGATTCCGGTGTATAGTGTGTTACCATAATCCAGTCGACTCGTGATCAGTGCGTGGGTGACAGTCTTTCTTGTCACGAGGGGGATCCAACGGAAGATCTTTTTGAGAATGCGAAGTACGTTGAAGCAAGAGGACGAGACTGCGTTGACTTGTCTGGACATTGAGAGAGAGGAGTCTAGGATGAAGCCAAGGTTACGTGGGTGCTGTGCCTAGAGTGGAAGGCCACCAAGAGTCGTCCCAGGAAGAGGGGGAAGATCCTAGGATGAGCACTTCCGTTTTGTCTGAGTTGAGTTTTAGGCGGCTGTGTTTCATCCATTCGGCTACTTCTTTCATGCCGTCGTGAAGATTGGTTTTGGCGGTGTTAGGGTCTTTGGTGAGGGAAAGGATTAACTGGGTGTCGTCGGCGTAAGAGATGATGTTGAGTTGTGTTGACGCGCGATGGAGGCAAGTGGACTCATGTAGACGTTGAAGAGGGTGGGACTGAGTGAAGATCCTTGTGGTACGCCACAGATGACTTCAGTGGCCTCAGAGTTGAATGGGGGAAGACGTACTCTTTGAGTTCTCCCAGCGAGGAATGAGGAGATCCAGTCCAAGGCTTTTTCTTGTATTCCGATGTTGCTGAGGCGTTGTATAAGGGTACTGTGGCAGACTGTGTCGAAAGCGGCGGAGAGGTCGAGTAGAATGAGGGCCACTGTTTCACCGTTGTCTAGTAGTGTTCGGATGTCGTCAGTAGCTGCAATGAGGGCAGTTTCGGTGCTGTGTTTGGCTCGAAATCCGGATTGAGATGGATCGAGTGAATTGTTGGATTCAAGGAAGGCGGCGAGCTGGCTGTTGACGGCTTTCTCTATGACTTTGGCTGGAAATGGGAGTAGGGATATGGGTCGGTAATTTTTCAGTTCAGAGGGGTCTGCTGTGAGTTTCTTCAAAAGAGCGCTGAGTTCGGCGTGTTTCCAGCTTTCTGGAAAGATGGCAGAGTTGAACGAGCAGTTGATAATATCGCGGAGATGGGGTGCGATGATAGAGTCCACTTTGTTGAAGATGTGGTGGGGGCAGGGGTCGGTTGGGGAGCCAGAGTGGATTGAGTTCATTAGGCGGATGGTGTCTTCAGTGGTGATTGGGTTCCAGGCGCTAATGATGTTAGTTGGCGGAGTAGGATCTGAGGGGGGTGGGGAGGGTTGAGCATTGGGAGTGTTCTCGAAGCTGTTGTGGATGTCGGCAATTTTGTTGTAGAAGAAGGAGGATAGCGCATCGCAGAGGTCTTGGGAGGGAGTGATGTCCTTTGATGCTGCGGTGGGGTTGGTGAATTCTCTGACGATGTTGAAAAGTTCCTTGCTGTTGTGAGTGTTGTTGTCGAGACGATCCTTGAGTGCTGATTTCTTGGCGGAACGAATCAGTTGGTGGTGTTTGCGTGTGGCCGCCTTGAGGGTGGACATGTTGTCTGCGGTCGGGTTTTTTCTCCATATTTTCTCCAGGGTGCGGCATAACTTCTTGGATTTTTTAAGGTCATCGTTGAACCAGGGAGCTTTTTTGCTGGCTGATTTGATCTGGTGCTTTTTCAGGGGTGCTAATTCGTCAGCACTGTGGGTGATCCATTGCTTGAGATTGGTGGCCGCTTGGTTTGGGTCCAAAGAGAGGGTGGGAGGGTTTTGGTTGAGTGATGTGAGGAGTTGGTCGGAAGTGATTTTGTTCCAGTTTCTCTGAGGAATAGGTTGTGGACGGTTGTGGGTCATGGTGGTTTTGTAGTTGAAGTGAACACAGCTGTGGTCCGTCCAGTGAAGGGCTGTGGTGCGATCGAAGGAGATGTGCTTGCTGGAGGTGAAGATATGGTCGAGCGTGTGTCCGGCTACATGGGTGGGGGTGTCAACAAGTTGTTTGAGTCCGAGATTGGCCAGGTTGTCCAGAAGGGTGGTGGTGTTGCTGTCGTGTTTGTTTTCTAGGTGGTAATTGAAGTCTCCTAGAAGAATGTAGTTCTCGGAGGCGAGGGCATGTGGGCTGACGAAGTCTGTGATGTCCTCGCTAAATTGAGTGCGGGTGCCTGGAGGCCTGTAGATGAGGGTGCCTCTAAGTGTGGTCCTAGGGTCGGTGTGGATCTGAAAGTGGAGATGTTCGGCGGTTGCAAGATTATCATCGGAGATTATCAGCAGAGTTTAAGGCATTAGCGGTCTGAAGCAGAGGAAACTTTCAAGTAGAGTTGTGTATTATCAGCATTTTGATGAATCTCATTGCTGTTATCTGTAACTAGAGCGCCAAGCAGCTCCATGTAAAGTTTACAGGGGACAGCATGGAACCATGGTGGACTTGACTAGTTATAAACATCTTTTGTAACATGGTGGTGCCCATGTGAACAAACAGGTGTTGGTTGAAAAGTGAAGGACATTGCCAGTGAATCCTATTCAAGACTCCAAGGTGCGTATGAGGGAGGAATGGTTGACTGTGTGGAAGGCAGCGGAGAGATAATATCAGGAGGCAGACACCATCCTCATCTGTGGTCAGGAGGGCATTGTCTATGATGTGTAAGGTAGCAGGTTCCATGCTGCAAAGTGATCTGACGCCAGACTGGTAGTATCACAGGAGATGATTGACATTGATGTGATAATGGAGTTGAAAATAGACAGCTTTTCCAGTGATCCTGCTGATGAATGGTAAGTGGTGATGGGCAAATAGGTGGTGGCCCTAGCCCCCTAGGACCTACATGTGACTAGTCCTCCGACAAGTCAAGGCCCTTTCAGACCTGGCTCCAGCACCTCCAGGCTCCTGCGTTTCCCATCTCTCTGGGCTCTTCACTTCTTCGATTTCTTTGTTGAGCCCTTCTTACAACTGTTTCCTCTTGTTCTATCGTTATAGCTGTCAGCACGTTTCCCATTTAGTCTGCCTAATTTGTGCTTGTTTTACCACTCTCTTATTTTGTGTCAGTGTCTTTAATGTTTTTCACCAGCATTTTTGTCTGCTGCCTCATTTCTGTGCCCGTTATCTTTGCTTTTCTCTCGTTTTGCGCCAATACTTTCACTGCTTTCTTCCCGTTCTGCCTCATTTCTCTGCCGATGTCTTTGGCTTCCGGTTGTTTTTGCCAGTATTTTTCTTTTTTATATCCGTTTTTCTTGGCCTTTTGGCCTCATTTCCTTTTCTTCTCGTATTGTGCCAGTGTTTTCCTTTGGTTTTCACTGCTTTTCTGTGCCTTTCTGCCCTGAATTGGTGCTCTGCCTTGAATGTTTAGGCCCTTTCTGCACGTCCTTCCCCCACCTCCTAACATCTTTTCCCCGCTTTATTCTACCGCTGCCATCACCTGTCCCCATCCCCGCCTCGCCTCCCTGCGCTCCTCCTCCCTTCCTCGGACCTTCTTAACAATGGCTACAGCACAGTCCAGCTGTCAAGCAGGTGGTTCCCATAGCCCCTTGGGACATACCTGTGACCAGTCCTATGACAGACCTAGGTCATGTCGGACGCAGCTTCAGCACCTCTCTCCTTCTCGCTCTCTCTTGCTTTCCACTGCTTCTCTCGCAATTCACTTTCTCACCAGTTCTAGCTCGTTCCATCATCACTGCGGTCATCCATTTGGTCTACCACATTTTGAGCCTGTTTTGAACGTCTCTCGTTTTGGGCCAGTGTCTTTGTTTTTTACCAGATTTTTGCCTCGTTTCTGTCCCAGTCTTTGTTTTTCTCTTATTTTGTGCAAGGGTTTTCCTTTTTTTGTTAACCTGTTTTTCTTTTCCTTTCTGTTCGGGGTTTGTATACACTTCACTGCTCCTGCTCTTTCTTCCCCCCCCCCCCCGCCTACCCACAAATCCTTTCCTTCTCCACGCGCCTTTTCTCACTCTCTACAGTTCGAGCCTCCAGCGTGCCACTCCCAGCACCACCACGACCACCACCCCTTTGTGCTCCCCCCCTACCAGGACCTACTTAATGGTGATCCAGTCTGCACTCGTCCCCAACACTCATTGCAACCCCACCAACAGCCCCCACCCCCCATCCGCAACCAACACCCACCCACACTCCACTCTATGATATCATGCATGCTCCTCCACACTAGTTTGCTCATGAAACACACCAAAGAGATCTGGGGTCTCTTTGGCATGCCTAATGCTTAATTTGAGCTGGTGCTTTTCGGTGCTTAGCACCATCACTAAATTGTCACCATTGACACTTATGACAGTCTGCCACATGGTGTTGCTGTTTGCCTAATTTACAGATGAGCACAACAACAGTTGTTTATTACTGCAATAAAAATTAAAATGACTAATACCTGCTATCCAAACCATTCTTATAGCTTTGGGGGCCTGCAATAGTCTAAATTGTCATACTTGTAGGAGTGTAATAGTTAGTAGTCATGTTGGTGCTGGCATTGGCAGTGCAATGGGTGGTGCAAGCTGCAGTGGTAACCTGACGAGTGCCCCAACACTTATGTTTAAAAAAAGAAAGCACAGATGATGCTTCCCCGGACCTCCTTTTCCTCACCGAAACATGGCTGACTGCAGCTTTAATACCAGACATCACTAACACAGACCCAGAGGAGGAATCACCATCATTTTCAAGGACACCATCAGCTGCAGTACCAACCCAGTAAACGGAACTTAATACATGCATACCCCAATTTCAAACTGTAAGTTATAGCCAGCTGCACCTGGCTATATCTGGCTGGTTGTAAGTTCTTGCTCCCAGTTAGCTAATAAATCAGGCTCCAAGTCTTCATAAGTAGGCATGATCTGTGATCTCAAACCCCTCGGTATTCTATTCAGGGTAAGATACTGTTTAAGGGTCACAGCGTCCCACCATTTGTTAAGCTCTTGTTTCTTCAGATTCTCTAATTTCATAAATTTCTCCCTCAAACCTACATTCTTAGCAGGTAACTAGATACTAAAAGATATTAGCGACCTCCACAGCCGTAGTTGTTGCTTTTTGCCTGTGGGTGAGTGCGAACAACCTCTCTTACAATAACTTATATGTAGAAAGGATAGAGGTTTATAGTGACGTTTTACTGTATGTTGTAGAGAGAGAATGACTTGAAAATACCTTAGAAGAAGGGGAACCGTAGGAAAAGAGAATTACCGAGTAGGTGAGTTATTTGATACAATAGTGTGAATTTAGTTCGAGACAAGATAATGTTGAATTGCCAAATATGAATTATGTTTTTACATAGGAACTTTACCCTACAACTGGGAGAACTTACGACCCCCCCATTTAAGTGTAGTGTATATGGATGGTGAGTTGTATTCACTTTCCTCACAGTATTTAGATTGAGTCATATAGATTTTTTGAAAGTGAGTAACAAGTACTACTTATCGTTGCAGTTATGATGAGGAGAAGTGAAGTAATGATGATGGCAGTATATTGAACCCAGTTATTTAATACTGGGTAAGTGTATTCATAGTGAGCAACAGGAATATTACACTATCGACACGTGACAATGGATTTAGCGATATGCATATTTTTACTTACAGACTTGCGTTGATTTAAGGATATTGGAAGAATCAGAAGAGAATTTGTTATTGATATTTGAGAACGGGAGCAAATAGAGGTACATTTTCCTGTTTAATTAGGAAAATATTATTTGGTGAGGTTGGGATAAATAAGTTGATGGTGAGTTCTTTTGTCTGGAATCTGAGGAGGGCCTCTTATCCAGATACTTCAGAAATCATGTATTGTGTTATTCAGATAGTCACTGGATTATTTGCTTACATCAAGGTTTCTCTTTTTAGAAATAGAACTTAACTTGACCTATGGACAATTTCTGATCTTGAGAAACTGTGGATATCGAGGTGAATATTTAATTAGGTTATACTAATTTCTGTATACAATTTTCCTATTTTACTTCTTGGTTTTGGGACCTCGACTTAACTCACAAAATATGGGTGAGATGTCTTAATGGAGTGGCATTACTAATTTCTTTCTTTTCCCTAAAACCTATACACTAAGCAGGCTACTATATAACTGAGAAGGTGGCTAGTACTTACTTACCTTCTAATATTAGCCATACGTAGTGCGTGTAGTAATTGTGGGTAATGTTTATTTGGTTACAGCCCTGAAGAAGTCAGTGTGTTATATTGTACACGACGAAACACGTGTTGGCTGTTGCACCATCAGTGTTGAACATTGAAGAAAGAAAATAAACAACAAGGAACTTCAACCTTTTGATTTATGGACATTTCAATTCATATTTTCTATTTCCTTACTATAAGTGACTCTTGCCTGATAATTTTTTCCAGTTACGAACAGGAATGGACTTTGTGTGCACAGAGGTTAATGTAGAAAATGTCGCTTTCAAATGAGAGTTGTTGATGTTGGATACGCATCTTACCTTTAGAGGCACCAATTTACTGCAATATATACATTGTAACCCTGATATTAATTGGGTTGAGCGCCCGTTAGTCTGTTGGTATCCTAACATTTATTACGTCCTCAAATCTGCCAACAAGCGTTACCACCAGCAGACATGGGAAACTAAGAGAAAGGCCATAGCCGACTGCATGAACAACAGTTCCAACAGCAGCAGACATTTTCACAATCATACAGGACAACACCACTCCCAAAGGAACCTCCAGCAATGTTGGAGGTCATTCATTCTCCCATCTGGCTCCCAAACTAAGAATACACTTCCAATTAAAGTCTTGAAAACCTGGCTTTTAAGCAACTACTTTTCCCCTTAGTAACCTTCTGGCTACTATGATGACTGTTCCTATCGCTGGGAGGCCAACATGTAGTTATGCGCTCTACAATAATCATAGAATAGAACATCACTGCAACCCAAGAACTGCGCAATGACCTCTAAGACTTTTGCTGCAGGAAAAGAACCACAACCGGACCACATCAACCTTACAATAAGTATATTGGTGTGGGACAAAGACAATGACCCTATGGAACATCATCACCACAGAGGAAATTTCAGCAATCATGAAGACCATCCACTCCAGGTCCACGTCAGACCCATACCTTCATGAAAGGTGCAACCTCCCATCAGCATAGCGCTCACCCCCATCCTCAACACCTCCATCAGACACAGCCATATTCCCAGAAACCTGGAAGCACACAGCCGTCAACACCCTTCTGAAAAAACCCTCAGCAGACCCAGCCAAGCTTGCAAACTACCGATCGATCTCCCTCCAACCATACACAGTCAAGGTCTTAGAAAAAGTAATCAAGCCAACCACCAACACCTCGATACCACGCAATCAGGGTTTAGACAAAACCACAGTACAGGGACCACCCTCATCACAGCTACAGTCCACATCCGGATGATCCTCGGGAGAGAGTGGGGAAACCACAGGCCTCATCTTAATCGACCTCTCTGTAGCCTTCAACAGAAGTCTACCATTCCATCCTGATCAGAAAAATCCATGACACTGGCATCCAAGGACCCACCCTCTAATGGAACTGCACCATTATCACCAGAAAAACCCAAACATTAAACATGCCATCATACTCCTCTAAAGCACAGGAACTTATTTGCGATGTCCCATAGTCTTCCTTTCTCAGTCCGACCCTCTTCAACATCTACATGACTCCCCTGACAGACTTATTCCACGCACACAGCGCTGATATACCCACCTACGCAATTGACACGCAACTAATATTGCCCATCTCGGACATAAACCCCAACACCAGGAGGAACTTCAATGTGTGCATCAGTTAAGTGGCCACGATGATGAAGTCCAACTGCCTCAAGCTGAACACAGACAAAACAGAAGTGGTGCCCATCAGAAAAGATGTCTCGCTGCGGGACTCTACCTTGTGGCATACAGATAAGAGACCCAGTTCCAGCACACAAACAGGTAACCTCAGAATTATTATCAACAACATGGAGATATCTGCACAAGCCAACACATTTGCCATGTCCTGCTTCCCCACCCTGGGGATGCAAAAAAAGACATTCAAGTGGCCATGCCACAATACCAGGAAAAAGGTCACCAGAGCCCTCATCACCAGCAGACAATACTACACGTCCTCAATATGGGAAGATCCAACCAACTCACAAAAAGACTTCAGACAGTTCCGAACGCAGCTGTCAGACTGGTCCTTAACCTCCCATGCCGGTTTCACACCACACTTGAAGAAACTCCACTGGCTCCCAATAATAAGTGTGCACTGTTCAAACTCCTCCCCCACACATACAATGTATTACACAGCAGAAGCTCATCTTATCTAAACAACCATGTTCAGTTTCACCTACCCTCCAGGCACCTCCACTCATCTGGACTCACTAGCGCACATCCCATGCAAAAGCAGGTAAGGAGGTTGTGCTTTCTCGTACATCGCTCCTAAGTGTGAAACAACCCCCACACCACATTAGAGCCTCCTCCTCTTGAATTCTGCAAGAAGCTGAAGACCTAGCTCTTTGAGTAAGTGTCCCTCAGGCTAGCCTCGCACACCTGCCATAGCGCCACAGACGATAATGCGCAATAACAAACACACCATTACATAACATAACAGTATAATGGAGGTTTCTTGAGAAGTGAGAGAATATGGTCTGTTTTGAGACCTTCTGGGAAGATGCCTTGAGTGAGGGAGGCATTTATAGTGGTAAGAAGGGGTAAGCTAGCATCCCCACACAGAGCTTTGATGAAGGATGATGGAAAAACAACATTTTTATAAGTGGCTTTGAGGGAGTGGAGTGTGCCAGCGAGATCTGGGAGAGACAGCGTTTTGGAGGCAGACTATTGCAGGATTCTACAAGAAGGAATGGGTTTAAGAATGGAAGCAGGCTTGGTGTTGTTGATGAACTGTCAGATTTTCTGTATATTTTTCACTGAAGAAGAGGTTGATGGCATTGCATGTTTCTGTCAGGTGGGGAATAGGTGGTCTTGGCAGGTGGTTAATTCAGAGCTTGATTGTCTTGAACAGTACTCTGCTTCTATTGGTGGCTTCATTGATGGTGCTGGTATAGTGCTTAGCTTTGGCTGTTGTAATGAGCTGTCTGCGTGTTGCACGGAGGAACTACAGTATCAAGACATCCTCTGGAGTTTTGTTTTTTCCATTTTCTGTTCGGTCTGTGGATGGATAGTTTATTGTCAGCAATGTCTTTTGAGTACTAGGGTGCTGAAGCTTTCAGCTTCCACTTGTGTGTTGTAATTGGAGTGTGGATGTTCACATAGTTTGATAAAAAACATTGAAGTTGTTCAGTAGGCTGTTGGCATCAGATGTGTAGTTAATGGGTGACAGATGAGTTCAAGCATTAGGCTTTCAATGGGGAAGTCTTTGAAGAATCTGAAGGTTTGGTCTTTTTGCATTCATCTTGGTTTATTGGTAGAACGCTGGGCAGGCAGATAGGGGTGGCAAAGTAGTTGGCCCAGTCCAGAATATCAACGGTTTGCATTGGATTGTTGGTAATGTTGAGAAGACAATGTCGAGGTGGTGGCCATCAGATTGGGTTGGTTGTGTAACATGCTGTCACACGTTGAGTCTATTGATGAGGTTACACAGGGTCTTTTTTTTCCAACGGATGTGTTGTCTGGGAGGTTGAAGTCACCCAAGAGTGTAATGTGGGCATGTCAGATGGACAAACTGGTGAGTACATCCAAAATTTGTAACCTTCCTGAGCACTGGTTCGGGTGATTCCAGAAGGGGTATGGGCAAAGCCTGGCATCATGCAAAATAATCCTTTGGACACATTAGGACCTTTGTCAAGAAAAATTCTCTGGTAGGGCAATCAAAAACCACAGGGGCAATCGCTGGACCTGGATGTGATCTCCAATAGGGCCCTATGCTACTTAGGGGACGAAAGTTCGGCATCGACATATGAGCAGCCAAAGAGGTATCCAAATTAGGATAGATCCAAGACTGCGTTTTGCACAGTGATAAATTAGAGAGACCTCACCCAGTTTACACTGTACCATTATTTCAAAATGGAAACCACTGTTTTTCTTAAAGACATCCTTCTCCGAGGAGACTGGATGGTCCATCTAAACCTGAGAGATTTCTATCTAACAATACCCATGTTTTCTCCTCACAGTTTTTTTTTGCAGGATCAGACATTGAGGTTTACATCACTACCCTTTGGTCTCTCCTCTGCTCCATGGTGTTTTTACCAAACTGCTCAAACCTATAGCTGCTGCCCTCAGAGGGCAGGGTCTCAGTATAGTCATCTGTCATATGACATAATCCACATTGAAAATTGGGGATCAGCGCCTAATCTTGGCAGCAAAATGATTTGCGTGCAACAACATTTGAGTGAGTAGAGTGAGCTGTACAGGTGGTAATGTTGTGAAGCTCAGCGGGCCCCTGAATGCCTAGGGATTGCGGAGACTCTGGGATTTGGCGGCATTGACGAGCAGGCCTCTGGCAGACCTCTGGAGCAGGAAGGACTGGGAAAGTGGGCAGGCTGGGACCGGTGAGCTGGATGGGGACACATGGAGGCTCTCTAGTCCCGGTAAAGTACCTGGGGCGACGACGCTCACTACACCAGTTGGCTGCTGCCACGTTCCGGAGGGGAGGATGGCGAACCCCGCTGCGCCTGGGCAGCGTGTCAAGAACTACGCAAGTATCGGAAGCCTGGTAGGGGGTGGCGTAGAGACACGCATATGCCAGGCAGGTCGGGACCGCGAGCTTGAGGGAAAGCTGGCGGTTGGTTGCGAGCGGCAGAGCGCTGATGCACTGAAGCTGCGCTGTGCCTGGCCTCAAGATGGCAGCAAGAAAATTACTTCGGTGGTTGGAGGCTCAGTGCGACTGTAATGGCGCCTGCGGCAGAGGGAGGCGATCACTGACAGAGCAGCCTGGGTGCCCATAGATACAGAGAGATGCTTGATTGAAGACCCACCTGGTAAAGAGGACAGCTGGATCCACCTTCCATATGCTGGTGAATGCTGAGAGAGGCATATACGCCAGGCACTGTGAGTCTGCACTGAGGACTGGAGCAACTCTGGGAGGCCCCGTAGTGAGACTCGGAGGACCTCACTGTCTACTGCGGGCACCAGAGAAATAGTGGAGCTGGGGCAGACAATGAAAATCCCTCAAATGAAATACAGTTGAAGAGCAGTGGAGTGGGGCAGAAGCACCACAGAGGGCCCCTAGAACTTCGTATAACAAGACGAGAGAGTGAAGAGTTAGTGTCGTACACAGACACTAGGGCGGATACGTCCTCCTCTAGTATTAAGTAATTAAATCAAAAGGATCCACCATATAGATCGGAAAGTGTTCAAGGGAAATGTTTCTAGGAAATGTGTTGCTCATCCAGATGAGGAGGCACACAGTGTTTGCTTAAATATCCCTCACACAGCAAAAGGGCCCTTGGTGTCATGCTTCATCACAGGGGTCTTCCCGCCCTGCTGCGGGATGGGGTGTGCTACGACCAACAACTATGCGGGAGCACTGTTGGACGAGACTATGTGTGGCGATTGGGTAGTAAGAGGAGAGGTCGGGGTATGGGTTAACGTGATTAAAAAGGACCTGGCCTCATTGACTTAAAAAACTTTAATAGGTCATCGTGGCTGGACCTGTTAAGAAAGTGGAGCGGAGATGTCCTGCCTATAATGTGCGGATACTCCTATAAAGTCAACATGTTTCGAAGCAAAAGCTCCTTCATCAGGACTGAAAGATCCCCTCAGTACTCACTATGTTGAATATCCTCAATGGGTGTGCTATATACAAAAGTGAAGAATAAAGAAAAATGAAGTGAAATGCATGAAATTTATGCATTTAATACGATACCTACTAGTATCATGTATGTGTTAATCTGAAAGAGAAAGTACAATTAATAGCGCTTTCCCAGGCGCAAACACTCGAGATCTGTGAAAAGAGACTGGTTAAAAACAGTGAAGGAACCATAAAGTGACTGTAGCGTGTTTCTAGTATTATTGATATCGTTGTCTATCAGTGCGAAGACCTGTGGAAACAAAGGACTCACAAGACACACACACATATAGAACACTCTATTTATGTGGCTGGGGTAATAGCTATCTGCTTCATAAGTCATAGAACATTTTATCAGTCACATGGATGATACATACTATGTAGTGTAGGAGGTAATACCTCATGAGCCTCTTGTAACGGGAAGGGAAGGAAATCGCCAAAACATAGTTCTGTTGAGAGGTAAAGAATAAAGCATATATGTGGTAAAGGAGAGCATCGGTATAGTGCTGGCGATGGTGAAAAGCCTGCACAGCCAACTACTCAATACTTTTGCAGACAAGGAGAGGATCCCATGCCGGTAAATACAAGAGCATTCCCCAGCCGCTGTGCCGTACTTACTTTTGGGTCTATGTAGCCTCGCCTAAAAATAAAACGCACCCGCGGCTCCGTGATGGAGAGAGAACCGCTGGACGGCGTATTTATACTAGCGTTTATTAGCCTCAAATCGCCGCACCTGTGTAAGAAGCAAACGCTCCCATGTACCCAGAACCGGAAACAATTGCAGTTTCTAGCGTCCTGGTGGGATGTCATGGCGACGCGCTCATACTAGCGGGAGTGGAAGGAAAAAGTAAGCTTCCCACTCTGAAACTAGAGCGTGAGTTTGAAGTTCTCGCTTTACGAGTTATTGCTGTATCTAAGCATCAGATCTTGATGCCATTGTGACGCGTATGTATGAAGGTGGGGAAAAGAAAAGGGGGCGGGTGTGCTAATGTGCGCTCGTTGAATTACAGGGAGGCTTGTCTGCTAGAACAGATCATCATAGGTTTATGCAAGAGTACAGTATATAGGTATAAAAGTAAATGCGGATTTCAATGGAGTAATGCCTCCTGTGCTCACTTACTAAGTAGCCTGAGTGGTTTTTATGACTGAGAAAAACTTCAATTATAACAGAGAACTCAGGTTAAATACGGGGAGAGACTACCAGTTCGTGGTTTACTTGGTGTCACTCACCCTGAGTGGTATGTGGTGCGTTGCCCAATCAGAAAGCCATTGTTATTGTAGATAGTACCAAGAGGCTCAAATTACTAAGTAGACTAGGTCAAGCACCATGGTCACAACAGTGGGGGACGCAGCCACATTGCAGGTGACTTGGAGACACTGGCATAGAAAACAGGAAATCTGAGCCCTTATCCTTGGTGTCGGAGTGCTCAGCATAGTCTGGGCACAGCGGTGCCCTATAGCAGTAGGGCCTATGCCACCAACAGGGTCTCCAGTTATTTCACAACAGTGGAGTCAGGGGACAGGACCCTCGATCCTCATACCGATAGAATAATTGCCCTGACAAAAAGAGGACATTGTGGCCTCCCTGAAAGACTTTAAACATGAGCTATATGAGGAGCTAAAAGCAGACATGGCCTCTGTTAGACCCGTCTGCTTCTGAGAGTCCCCTCACCATTATGATTTCTTTTGTTCCCCTGTACCTCCCAAAATTTGTCGCTTTTCTTTGTCTACCAGGACCTTTTGTATGCGGTTTCATGGGGCTGGATGTTCCTTGACGCCCAGTTGTTCACAAGGTTTTTGGCACCTATTTACAAGGCACCTGGCGAAACCTATGACATTATAGACTGGGATTGGCAACCTGTATGAATGGCCTCAAAATGGTGGCCATCCTTTTTCCTTTCCTCATGTGAGTGACTCCCCTTGGAGCCTCCATGAACCTTGACCTTTCAAGGTTTTGGCGCCCTTTTACTTGGCGCGCATTCCTGACAGGAATTTCTTTATTTCCCTCAGGTACACAAAATGGCTGCTCTAGAACCGCAGTATGGTGGCTGTTAGGGTCCCAAATACCTCTCAGAAGTGCCATGTCATTGGCCTAGCCCAAAGAAGGTTCTAGAACCTACTGGCACGAGCCAGCACCTCAGGGCACTGGCTATATAAGGTCCAGTCCCTGGCGGCCATTTTAGATGACCAGAAGACTAGATAGGATAATGATGTTCCAGATCTAGGTGAAGAAGGAGATTCCAGACTAGACACCAGATTGACACCTGCCCTGTTGACCCCTGAGGCGGCTGGTAGCACGGTAGTAGAGCAAGCAAGGGTCACTGGCATGGATCCTGACTGGCGTTCCAGTCAGCTGTGTGTGCGGTGACCTCGCGCCTACAGCGCCTGCCCAGCGAGTGCCTCGTCACCCACAAGAGACTGTGGCCGTTTTCGTGTGCCTTCCCCGCCCCCCCCCGGTGGTGAATTACGACAGACTCAGGCCGCGAGCCGAGAGCAAGTTCACCGCAAGCGTCTTCTGTGCCTCCTTGTGACAGGCGCCTCCAGCGAGGGGCTCGGACGTCTGCGAGCTCCACCGGCGTAGAGTGCTTCCTGCGCAGACTGAGGTGAGGTGGTGTGCCGGGGCGGGGAAAGGCCGGCCTTCGTTGGGCGGGACTACTGTCTCTGCCCCTCCCCAGTGAATCGGCGGCTGTAGCTGTGGGCGGGAACCATCCCTGTTTGAGGAAGTCGGAGGGAGGTCCGTGGAGCCCCTGAGAACCCGTCGCTGGCGAGAGAAGTGCTGAACCCAACTGAATAGCTTTTCGATTGCAGCCAATGTGAGGTGGGCCCGTTTCTTCAGGTGGGAAGCGGTGATATAAAGGAACTGTGAACCGGCATTTATTTGACTGAGTGCAGAGATTGTGTGACCTCTTCGGCAGCCCCGTTCGTCAGTCTAAGGACTTTGAACTGGTGCCCCCTGAGTGCTAGCAGTGGTAAAGCCCCTAGGCGCGCTTAGACCCCACCGGCAAACAGAGATCTCAACCAGGTGGCAGCCGAGTGTAAATGAAGTGTTCACTGTCTTTCCTTGCCTTTTAGATACACGCGCATAACCCCCTGTACCGACCGGATTTTCGGACCAGATGGAATCAGCTCCTAGGAGCCCCTCTAACCCAGCCGGAACGTAATCACCTCCCTCCTTAGAACATATTTACAATGGGTATAGATATATGTATATACATCTCGTACCTAAAGATGGGGAAAATAGCAATAAACATGCGTAGGTTTTCTACAATATCCTATTCACACCAACTAGTCTCGCGGCCACTTAGGCCCAGACTAATCTGCCCTGGGGCAGGTCTGATTATATACTCTTACACACTGATCTCCCTCAGTGCTCACTCGACACGCAATCCGGCGTGTCTACACACGGGCCTGCAGTCCCAGTGCTCTCATTCACACACGATCCGCAATCCGGCAGACCTCCACACCGTATCCTTCCGGTGCTCTCATTCACACACGATCCGCAATCCGGCAGACCTACACATCGTCTATCTTCGGTGCTCTCATTAACGCCGTGTACCAACGACAATCACTTTCCTATGAACACTTAGGGAAGAAGTCTCTCATTGTTTACTCAGGATAAAACTACGATAATAGAAATCAGTATGGCTTTCCAAATTGAAATATGTACCTTCTGCTCCTGACATCAAATGTTCCCTCCCTTCCTCATTGCTCAGTCATCTCTTACCTGATCGGGATTCGCATCTGTTCATGCAAACAATGTCTGACTAGAAGACCAGGTTACCCTGATTGAACAAGAATACAAGGCACATGTCGGTTCACTAAGAACTGGGGTGTTTTATTACAATAAAAATAAACACAATACTACACGATATATTCTGCAAAGAAAAGTAAAGGTTAGAATGCGCACTTTGTAAGGGAAAGGGCGGAGGTCACCTGGTTAATATGAAGTCGGGGTTCGGCAGTCATCTAGGTTCCCTTCTCGTCTGTGTCTTGGCTCGTCTCGGAATCACACCTTAGCAGTCACGGGTACACGTCTGCACCGCTATGCTCGATCTCCTCTGCTTCCCTCCAAGTCACTGGAACCTTGCTCGCTGTTAAATACCGTCTCTCTCTCTCTGTCTCTGTTCGCTCCGTGCTACTTCTCCTTCAGTCTTTCTCAGAGAGTCTCGGTTTCAGAATCTTTCTCGGACTTCAAAATGGCGACTGTCTGTCTGGAAATAATTAATGGCATAGATGCTAACGGCTAGCTGCCGCCTACAGACTGACTGACTCATTGCCTAACACTTTCGCTAATATCAAAACCTGTCCCTTCATGGAAAGTTACGGCCAGTAACCTGCCGCCCACCAAATTCTTGTACCTCCCCGTACCAAGGACACGTTCCCAGCCGGCCGGCCTGGAGTTGTGTCTTCGGAGTGGAGAAAAATACAGTCTTTCGATAAGGGCCAGCCTGAACCGGTTCTCTCCAAGCGAACAACACCTCGAAACTAAAACATTACACTTGACCTAGAAAGCCTCTCAAGCTACCAGGCAGAGGGCAAGTTGGAGTCTGTCCCGTTTGAGGCCTACAAGGCCCAAAATAAGCATAACTCCATGGAAGATATACTAACACTCTTGCAAAAGGATGGATCATCACTAATACTTATATATCTATCCCCTAGCTTAAGTTTATAAGCCCTGATCTAAAGAAAAGGGTAGGAAAATGCACTACTGTGCCTCATGGATAGGTCCTACCTATAGTCCTAATCCCTATACTATAAGGGTAATAGGCTGGAATCATCTTCCATCATCCTCCCTCTAAAGAGGGCCGAAAAAGTCGGTCATTACACTTCACCCTTGACTCCAGTCTATTAACCATGTTCTATATAGAACTAACATCAGTGGAAGAATAATAAGAAACAAAATTAACTGATCTATTTTTCTTGCTAAATCTACAATATTGGAGTAGAGAAGGAATGCACTGAATAAAGCAGCAAATGGCCACTAAAATACAAATAGAAATCATAACACCCCCTATAATCTGTCGTAAAGAATGTAAGTCAGGTAGCCAATTAAAGAGCCAGTCAAACCAGCCCTGATCAATATGTTTTCTAACTTCTGCAGTCAAGTCGTGAAGTTTGTCAATATGGGCCTGAATCGATTTAGAGTGGTCAGATAGATTAAAACAGCAAAGACCTTCAAAGTCAGAACAGTCATGTCCATGTTTTAACAGGAGATAGTCAATTACTGCACGATTTTGCTAAATTGCCCTGCGTTCACCCTGGGCATCTAATAACAGGTCAGATAACACGGTAGAAGTCTGATTAATGGATTTAACCATCCAGCAGGCCATCTTGCCAATTGTTTTAGCATTGTAAACGGCCAACGCCGGGACACCAATAATAGAAAAAGCTAAACTAAGATATTCAGACTTAGAATAAAGATGAATGGAAGAGTCACAGTCCTCATGTAACGTCATAGAGTTGCGGACCACACGGGAATGGGAACTAGGGTGCGAAGAAAACATTAACAAGCTTAATCTAGTGATAGCACATGGACCTCCAGAAATATTTGCAGGAATATAGGGCCAGGAGGAATTCCCGCAGGAAAACAACCAGCCAGAGGGCAGCAACATTGCACGGTAATAACTAGGAGCAACTAATATACGTTTACATGTCATATTATTTTTAACAGAAACACATGAATTTGGAAGTCTTTGTAAGCACAGCAATCGTTGATGAGCTGAAAAAGAAGTGGCAGCTTGCAACTTTAGTTTAACACATTCAGTAATAGCCTTAGGATCACAGGTCAAAATGAAGCATAAATCACCCTGCGAGATGTTGTAGGTAGTAATTCGGGAATGAACCGGGGGAACGGAGTCTGAAAGGATGGTACACAAAGGGCAAAATTCATGGGCTGCAAAATCGCCCAGAATAATATTGGGTCGGGCACTCGAAATATTGAAAATATGCCGCAACGTTTCAGTGGAAGCAGGGACAGCAACCAAGCAGGTCGCCAGGATATCAGTCACAGACCTCATGGGAGTGAGGCAGAAATGTGGAGAGTTAGTCACTCGCTTTGCCAAGGTGATCCAAAAATTTGCTGAAGAATCCCACGCAGCGAAGGAACGTGGAACTCGGGTTCTCCAATCAACCGAAGTCTGTGGGTTCTCTCCTCTCCCGGCATAGCAGACCAAAAGGAGTCCAACGCCGGCACATCCTGCAGCAGCAGTCCAGAGAATGATCTGAAAGAAAACAAATACAGGCCTTACTCATTCTCGTAAATAACATTTGTCAGCCGGGACAGCTTCCCAGCTATCTTTCCCTGGTCTCATCACCAAAATGGTATTATCATGACCGGTCGCAATGACTTCAGCTTGTTCAGGGGGATGTTTAGGCGATTGCACCCATATTTTCGTACCTGGATTGTCCGAAGACCCGAAGCCTTTTTGGCCTCGTATTGTTAGTAAAGTCGGGGCAACGCCTTTCTTAATCTCGCCACTGAAAACAGGCATAATTAGCAACTGAGCAACACGGTCAGATTTTTGAATTGACAAATCCATCTCACTGCTATTAAGCAGGAGAACCTTAATCTCTCCCTGATAATCGCTGTCAATCACTCCTCCGAGAACTTGAATACCTTTCAAGGCAAGGCCCGATCTAGGGGCAATCAGTCCAAAGCTACCGGCTGGTATACAGACACCAACGCCAGTTTCAACAATTATTCGGTCTCTACCTTTCAGGACAGCGTCATTCATAGCATGCAGGTCCAAGCCTGCGGAACCTGGGGTTGCTCCGCATGGAGCCAAAGCTCCGGGGGTAATTTCCCAGTACATAACAGTATTAGCCATGGTGTTGGGCTTTGCATCAACAGTTGGAGGAAACAAACGCATTAAAGGAGATTCAGCATGCAACAAGGGACGATTATTTAAGATTAACAATGCCTGGAGTAAAAAATCTCTCCAGTTCTTATAGTGTTCGTCAGTTAACTTTCGTAGTTGTTCTTTTAGCAAACCATTCATTCGTTCAATGAGGCCCGAGGCCTGCGGATAATATGGAATGTGAAACACCCAATCAATGTTATTTTCCACACAGAATTCCTGCACCAATCTCCCACGAAAATGGGATGCATTATCAGATTTAATTTAAAATGGAACACCATAGTATAATGTAAGCAATTCCAGAGTTTTAATGGTATTGACTTGGGTAGCTTGTTTGCAAGGGAAAGCAACCAATAGGCCACTATAGGTATCAACAGCTGTGCAAACATACTGACAATTTTTGCTCATAGGGAGCGGGTCAATATAATCAATTTGCCAAATTTGAGCGGGCATTTTTCCTCGATGTAAATGGCCTTTAACAATATGAGGCACTGTTCTCTTTCTAGCATGCTGACAGATGGGACAATGCAGAATGACATCTTTAATCAAATGTAAAAGAATATGAATTCCTCGATCGGCAGCCCACCTGCTAGTGGCTCTTTCTCCAAAATGTCCCGCTTTCTGGTGGGCCCATTTCGCCAATCCCGCCAAATCAGAACCTTGCATGTCACCACTGCCTCAGAAATTTTAGACTTTTCATCTGCAATGTTATGAAAGAATTTGTGATGGGAGTCTATCGGGGTATGAGCATCCACATGAAAGATTGTTACAGTACTCTGTGGGAGCAATTCCCAAATTTCTTGCCATAGTTCTTTACCCCACAGTTCTTTCGAATGCAATTCCCAGTTATGAGAATGCCAAGTTGGTAACCATACCACCAGTCCATTAGCAGTGGACCAGGAATCAGTGAAAATGTGACATGTGCCAGGTAGTTCCTGCTTCAAAACTTGGTAAACTGCATACAATTCAGCATATTGACTACTCTTTCCATCACCAGTTGTACTCAATAATTTTTGAGTGATCGGGTTATAGGACACTGCTTTCCAATGCCGTTTCTCACCAATGAACCTCGCTGAACCATCCGTAAACCACACATGTTGTATGTCCTCCGCGGACAAATCATCAAAAGGCTTACCCCACTTGACAGGAGATTCCTGCACTACAGGTACAGAACAATCATTTCCAGTCTCATTCGATGGCGCCTGCGCCACTCGCTCATGCAACACAGCCACACCTTTCGGACCCACACGTGCTCTGTCCTGAATGTACCATTTCCATTTAATCACACTCGCCTCTTGAGCATGTCCAATTCGATGGGATTTTGGCGAACTCAAAACCCACTGCATGATAGGAATTTCAGGTATCAAAATCACAGCATGACCTAGAGTCAATTGCTCGGTATCCACCAGAGCCCAGTAACATGCAAGCAATTGTTTTTCAAAAGGTGTATAACGCTCACCAGCCTCAGGTAACTTTTAAGTCCAAAAACCTAATGGCACTTTTTGTCTGCCCTGCTTTTGCCATAGACTCCAATTGGCATACAGACCTTCCACAGAAACATTCAAATCCACATCACCCTCGCCCACAGGCCACAAATCCAAGGCGTACTGAATCGCTTCTTTCGCCAAATTAAATGCATTTTGTTGTGGTTCACCCCATTCAAACGCATTCTTTTTACGAGTGACTCGATATAAAGGAGCCAAAATCTGACTCAAATGGGGAATATGCTGACGCCAAAAACCAAACAAGCCAATGAAACTCTGAGCCTCTTTCCTATTCCTCGGAACCGCAAAATCTAAAATTTTCCGCCTCACCTGCGGGATCACTTCTCTGTGACCTTCATGACAATTAATGCCTAAAAATTTAACATTCTGGGATGGGCCTTGTATTTTATCAGGATTAATTTCCCAACCTTTTGCACGTAAACAGTCAAGAATCTGATCTAAATGGGACTGGACCTGATCTTGCGTTTCACCTTGAATCAAAATGTCATCAATATAATGACACACCTGAATTTGTGGATGTACGGGTACCTCAGACAAATGTTCCGCCACCAGCCGGTGACAGATCGTAGGACTATGTACATAACCTTGAGGAAGACTCCTAAACGTCATTTGACGTCCATTCCATGTAAAACTGAATTGTTCCTGACACTCGGGGGCAATTGGAATTGAAAAGAAAGCATTAGCAATATCAATGGACGCATACCATGTACCTGGACGCTTCTGAATTCTCTGAATCAAAGTAACCATGTCTGGCACTGCAACAGCCAAACGAGGTGTGTGTTTGTTCAATTCTCGATAATCAACAGTCATGCCCCAAGAATTATCACTCTTGCGCACAGGCCATACGGGATTATTCCAAGCAGAAGTGATTGGAGTTACAACCCCTGCGTCAACCAAATCCTGAATTGTGGCACTAATTTCTTCATGACCACCTGGAATACGGTATTGTTTCTGAAAAACCACTTTCGTAGCTTGGGGAATTTTAATGGGGGGCATCCGCAAACGGCCAACCCGTACGGGTCTGGACGAAATGTAATGCTTGGTTCCAAATTGATAACAACCATCATCCAAATGCAAAGTCATACCTTTCAAAATATCAATTCCAATAATATATTCCAAAAGAGGTACAACCAACACAGAATATTCTTTACGGGGAATACTGCCAATTTTCATCTCAAGTGTAGTTTGCACTGCGGGGGTCTCTTTACCACCTAAACCAGTAATCGTAAAAAACTGTCCTTTAAATTTCTTCGATTTACCATGAGTGGCCTCCGCTCCAGTATCTACTAATGCTCGGGCCCTTTGGATATTACGATGTTTCCAAAAAATTTCAATATCTACATAGGGTCTATTGTCTTTGTGAGCCCACCTGCGTACCGGAGCTTGACCTATTTCCTAGTCATTTTTACTGTGGTCAGTCAACCAAGACAAATCAGGATAAATGCTTTCAACTTTCTTAGGAATCAGAATGTCCTGCTCATATCCATCTCTATTACGAAATGGATTATTGTCATTTTCAAAGAATTGAGAATTGCGGTCAGAAAGCTTGTGACGATCCTCCCTTCTCCTCAAGTCAGGGGAATAACCTCTTTCATCTCTGTGTCTATTAGAGACACGATCATCTCTCCCCCTGTCTCTCTCTCCCTCTCTCACCCTTATGCTTTCACGGCGGGGGGAAACATCACGTTCATAGCGCCGGTCATCACGGCGATCAGCATCCACACGACGCCTCTCATCACCACTGCCATCGGAACCACGATCACAATCATTCTTCCGTACACGACGGGCACCCTCCTTTCGGTCTAAACCACGCTTACGAAACATGTCCCATAAGCGATTATTAGGTTCACCGTCAATGTCCTCCCTTTTCACACCATCAGCCAAAAGTGCAAGAAACATATCACGTCTAGAGAATTTATAATCCCCAGCGGTACGACCCTCAGGTCGAGATTGTCTCTCAGGTTTAAACCATTCACCCAACTCACCAAGCTGACAAACAGATTCAAGCACCATAGACAAAGGATTGCCAGTCTGATTGATCAACAAAGTCATCATAACCTGCTTATAAGCAACAGGCGAAGAACGGATAATGCGATTGCGCACAGAAGATGTTAAAAGACCATCCAACAATCTGTCAGAAGTACTGAGAAAAATCGCAGTTTTCATCACTTCCTCTTTCAAACGTTGCGACGCATCGCGCAAAGTGTACCATGGCTTGTCATTGACAGGCCAATCAGATTCAGTAGGGTATTTATGGTTACAGCCATCATTCGCAAGTTGGAGCAGACTAATCTGGCCAGCACCGTTATAATTTCGAAAATGATCTTGTACCGTAGAGTCAGAACTCAAAGAGCAAAACCGCAAACAATCACCGGCATCAAGCATGATACCAACAGCACCCAGTTCATAAAGGCGCACCATCCACGTAAGCAAGGTTTCACCGGGATGTTGTCGAAATCGTTGTAAAATGTCACTAACCTCCTGTTGAGTAAAATCTTCAATACTATCCAAATGAATACCATTCGGCATACCAGGAGCCTGTTGTAATTTGCGTCGAAACACAGGGTGAGCAGAAACCTCCAGAAGAGCCTCCGAGGAAGCCCGGTCCTTAGATTTAGAGGAACAATCAGGGCGTGATACTGTAGCAGGGTTTCCGTTCTCCCACAGAACTGTGCATAGAGATCTAGAACCTCAGTGAGTTAGGATGATCCAAAACTCATCTCAGTGTCAGAAATCTCCTTACCTAGCTAGCTACAGTGTCTCATGGATCATTATGGAATGAACCATGTCTTAGACAAACCAGAACATGATCTTTAGAATACCTCAGGAATCGTGGAACACATGAACACTCTTTCGTTATATAATCATTTCAAACCAAAACTGAGAATCAAAGAACACAAATGCAAGTTTGAAATATTTATTATTCAATGCAAAGTTCTCAAACGCAGTATCTTGTATAATACCAAAATGCAGATTATAATAATCAGAGTCAGCAGCATAGTCACTAATCCATAGTAAGCAAAAGGTGCTAGCATGTTATAATGCAAAAACTATAGAAATCGATAGCACCTATATTTCGCGCACCCTATCTAGCATATTATTTTATATATATGAAGGTCTCATTCGGGCTTTAGCAGGGCGGCCCCATACCTCTCAATGTCAGTAGGAGCAGTTCACATCAACAGCTACCAGCTCTCTTCATGCGCAGCACCAAGTGTCTACGTTCATTCCGTGTAACTCTATCTTAAACCCGCGTAGAGCCCAAGATGTTGGCATCAACATTATTTGTGTTATGTCTAATGTGGTGCGAGGATCAGGCCTCCCAGCAACCTTGTGTTAGGTTAATCTTAGAGTGTGCAGCTCTCAGTGTGCAGACAGTTGTACCAAGTGTACCAGGCAAAGCTGATAGCATGGAAATAACATATTATTCTCAAATAAACCACCTCATCGCTTCTAGGGTGAAAGCTACAACAACAAGTATGTGTCGTGTGCAAAACTGAAGCCGAAGGCAAACCGGCTGTTTAAACATGTAATACACTCATGCTAACTTAACGCAATATATGTAATGAAGTATCCATATGACACCCCCCCATTGGTCCGAGCACCGTCAAACATAAGGGAAAAGGCAATACTAAATCAGACACAACAATTGAAAGCAAAGTTCAATAATCTTGAGCTAAAATAAGCTAAAAATATGTATGAATGAATATGTATGAATGCCTACAGTGGCCTCAAATCTAAAAAATAAAAACAAAACTTTTGAACCAAAAGTCAACCATCAGGTCTCAAAAATATGAAACGTAGGACCAGGTTTCATCAATTCAAATGTTTGTAAGAGAAAAAACAAGGCACGTATCCGATTTCCAAAGTCATGTGCCACATTGACGTTATCCCCAGTGACATCACATGATTGTACTCTCCATCAGCTGAACATAGTTCATCCCTCCATTCCAGCGAGGGGAAAGTCATATTTCACAACAAAGCATTCCTCCCAGGCATCTCACTAGTGGAAAGTATATGCAAAGAAAGTTGCCACAGCCTCCAGCATGAAATCACTGCCATCATCCGAAAATAGTTCAGCAATCCAATTTAGCAATGGGAAAGAACATACGTGCTCTTCCAGCATCGGATCCTCCTGTAAAGTCAGAGGACAACTCGGTGGGTTCACCAGATCGCTGTGTGTCAGAAAGGCATCCGCCGCTGCAGAGATCTCCCATTGGCCCAGAACTCCATTTATCGCTGCCAAGGCCATAACTCTCTCGCCAGAACAGATCAGCTCGTGAGCCACCACGGGACGCATTAGCTGATCAAAATCGACGTCAGGAGCAGTCCTCAAGCATAGGCACAAATCAATGGCCCAATCGAACTCGCAGCTCAGGCAGTGAAACACAGGTTGGACACACGTGAAGTCGGTGAACCGAAATGACAATCTATAGGCCGTGCTTAATGCTGCAAGCGGCAATGTTCCATAGTAATTGAGCATCCGATTACGGCACAGTGTCAGGAGGCGTTGAACGGCGTCTTGCGCAGGATGGGCATCCATGTTTTATGAAGAAAAACACCAACAGAATGCCTGCGGCTACAGCCAGTAACACAGGTAGTCCACCAAACAAACTCGAAAAAATAGTGTGGAAAAACGTGGGAATGATACCAAAAACCTTTTCAAACGTAGTCACGAGGCCACTGCTGACTAACTTGAAAAAATGTGCCAGCCCAGTCGTTGAAGAAGCATTAAATATCTGGTGTACCAGCTCGCAGAAATGAAACGGCAAATCAGTATTTAAAAGCGCCTGCACCTCTGTGCGGGTGTTGGCTTTGCATCGTGCATGTCTCATCCCGAATCACATGTTGTTTTTAAATTCTACTGTTTCTCAAACAACGTGTTTTGGATTGGCTACATCTAAAAAATTAAATACCCCTACTATCCCTGACTTAGAAGAATATTCAGGTTGGAGTAATTTCACTACAATATCCATCAGTGGAATACAAGCGCTTTTGCAGAATTCCTCCTTTAATATTTCCCATTTTGATCCGGAGGGGTGGCTTTTGTGGCAAAGAAGCACTGATGCTTGCCAACGTAGGTTTTTGGGTTTATCTGAAGGTTTTACGCACATCAGGCCAGATCCCAGGTTCGAGACAGATCACACTGTTACCACTTATTCAGTAGGTAAATTGTGTCAGAACTGGTTACAACATTCCACTTTGGCTGCAGTTAAACTACATCTGTCCCAGTTGGGCGCCATGTAGCAGGGTTTCCGTTCTCCCACAGAACTGTGCATAGAGATCTAGAACCTCAGTGAGTTAGGATGATCCAAAACTCATCTCAGTGTCAGAAATCTCCTTACCTAGCTAGCTACAGTGTCTCATGGATCATTATGGAATGAACCATGTCTTAGACAAACCAGAACATGATCTTTAGAATACCTCAGGAATCGTGGAACACATGAACACTCTTTCGTTATATAATCATTTCAAACCAAAACTGAGAATCAAAGAACACAAATGCAAGTTTGAAATATTTATTATTCAATGCAAAGTTCTCAAACGCAGTATCTTGTATAATACCAAAATGCAGATTATAATAATCAGAGTCAGCAGCATAGTCACTAATCCATAGTAAGCAAAAGGTGCTAGCATGTTATAATGCAAAAACTATAGAAATCGATAGCACCTATATTTCGCGCACCCTATCTAGCATATTATTTTATATATATGAAGGTCTCATTCGGGCTTTAGCAGGGCGGCCCCATACCTCTCAATGTCAGTAGGAGCAGTTCACATCAACAGCTACCAGCTCTCTTCATGCGCAGCACCAAGTGTCTACGTTCATTCCGTGTAACTCTATCTTAAACCCGCGTAGAGCCCAAGATGTTGGCATCAACATTATTTGTGTTATGTCTAATGTGGTGCGAGGATCAGGCCTCCCAGCAACCTTGTGTTAGGTTAATCTTAGAGTGTGCAGCTCTCAGTGTGCAGACAGTTGTACCAAGTGTACCAGGCAAAGCTGATAGCATGGAAATAACATATTATTCTCAAATAAACCACCTCATCGCTTCTAGGGTGAAAGCTACAACAACAAGTATGTGTTGTGTGCAAAACTGAAGCCGAAGGCAAACCGGCTGTTTAAACATGTAATACACTCATGCTAACTTAACGCAATATATGTAATGAAGTATCCATATGACAATACGTCATCAGAACGGGTAGAGCGACCACGGTCGCCAGAAATGTCGTCTTTATCACAAGAAGCAGATTTACAATCACGTCCGGAGCGGGAAGCCTCGCGTTTGTCACCCTCCTCAGCTGAGGAGCCAGAATCATTCGAATCCCAGATATTACCATCCCACTCATCGGGGTTCCAATCCAGCCTGGCTTTCGCCACGACCAGACGCACTTTCCGCGTAGACACACGACCACGACGGTGTCTGTATTTATATTTCGCAATGCGAACTGCAGCCCTTTCGGCTATAGTTTGATAAGTCTCAAGTTTGTCGGCAAGCAATTTATTTTGACACCGCAAAAGAGTATGCGCATTTTGCACTTCAACAAACTTTTCTTCCATATCCACAAACCGCTTTTGCAACTTAACAAACCTCTCATGAAGAATTCTGTATGCAGTTAGCACAATCCAACCTCTGCGTCCTAAAATAGGAAGCTCATCACCCTTCACTATCGGAGCTTTTTGCAAGCAAGAAACCACATCAGCAGGCTCCGCCTGCTCCAAACAAGAAGTCCAATTCTCACTCAAACCAGTAGAATCGGCCCACTCACGGGCCAAGGCCTCGTAAGGCGTAGATTCCCAGCCGGAAATTTCAACAGGCAATTTGAAAGTAGATTTCAATTTTTTTGAAAACATCTTGACACACAAAAAATATATACAATTATTAACAAAGAAAAATACGTATGAGCCGAGAGCAAACCAACAAGATTAAAACAATACAGCGCACACAGGCTTCGTAAACAGTTCGTGACGCCAGATGTACCGACCGGATTTTCGGACCAGATGGAATCAGCTCCTAGGAGCCCCTCTAACCCAGCCGGAACGTAATCACCTCCCTCCTTAGAATATATTTACAATGGGTATAGATATATGTATATACATCTCGTACCTAAAGATGGGGAAAATAGCAATAAACATGCGTAGGTTTTCTACAATATCCTATTCACACCAACTAGTCTCGCGGCCACTTAGGCCCAGACTAATCTGCCCTGGGGCAGGTCTGATTATATACTCTTGATCTCCCTCAGTGCTCACTCGACACGCAATCCGGCATGTCTACACACGGGCCTGCAGTCCCAGTGCTCTCATTCACACACGATCCGCAATCCGGCAGACCTCCACACCGTATCCTTCCGGTGCTCTCATTCACACACGATCCGCAATCCGGCAGACCTACACACCGTCTATCTTCGGTGCTCTCATTAACGCCGTGTACCAACGACGATCACTTTCCTATGAACACTTAGGGAAGAAGTCTCTCATTGTCTACTCAGGATAAAACTACGATAATAGAAATCAGTATGGCTTTCCAAATTGAAATATGTACCTTCTGCTCCTGACATCAAATGTTCCCTCCCTTCCTCATTGCTCAGTCATCTCTTACCTGATCGGGATTCGCATCCGTTCATGCAAACAATGTCTGACTAGAAGACCAGGTTACCCTGATTGAACAAGAATACAAGGCACATGTCGGTTCACTAAGAACTGGGGTGTTTTATTACAATAAAAATAAACACAATACTACACGATATATTCTGCAAAGAAAAGTAAAGGTTAGAATGCGCGCTTTGTAAGGGAAAGGGCGGAGGTCACCTGGTTAATATGAAGTCGGGGTTCGGCAGTCATCTAGGTTCCCTTCTCGTCTGTGTCTTGGCTCGTCTCGGAATCACACCTTAGCAGTCACGGGTACACGTCTGCACCGCTATGCTCGATCTCCTCTGCTACCCTCCAAGTCACTGGAACCTTGCTCGCTATTAACTACCGTCTCTCTCTCTCTGTCTCTGTTCACTCCGCGCTACTTCTCCTTCAGTCTTTCTCAGAGAGTCTCGGTTTCAGAATCTTTCTCGGACTTCAAAATGGCGACTGTCTGCCTGGAAATAATTAATGGCATAGATGCTAACGGCTAGCTGCCACCTACAGACTGACTGACTCATTGCCTAACACTTTCGCTAATATCAAAACCTGTCCCTTCATGGAAAGTTACGGCCAGTAACCTGCCGCCCACCAAATTCTTGTACCTCCCCGTACCAAGGACACGTTCCCAGCCGGCCGGCCTGGAGTTGTGTCTTCGGAGTGGAGAAAAATACAGTCTTTCGATAAGGGCCAGCCTGAACCGGTTCTCTCCAAGCGAACAACACCTCGAAACTAAAACATTACACTTGACCTAGAAAGCCTCTCAAGCTACCAGGCAGAGGGCAAGATGGAGTCTGTCCCGTTTGAGGCCTACAAGGCCCAAAATAAGCATAACTCCATGGAAGATATACTAACACTCTTGCAAAAGGATGGATCATCACTAATACTTATATATCTATCCCCTAGCTTAAGTTTATAAGCCCTGATCTAAAGAAAAGGGTACAAAAATGCACTACTGTGCCTCATGGATAGGTCCTACCTATAGTCCCAATCCCTATACAATAAGGGTAATAGGCTGGAGTCATCTTCCATCATCCTCCCTCTAAAGAGGGCCGAAAAAGTCGGTCATTACACCCCCGTGTGATTCTTAAAGAGTCCCAACACTCCTTGTGTGCCCAGAGAAGCCTGTGTACATTATTGGTGAAATCGTCATAAACTGTAAGAGTTATCTTTCCAACCCGAAATGTATTTGCAAATGTAGTGTTCCTGAAGTATTTAATTGGTGGCAGCGATACCAGAATGAACCTGTAGATGTTTATTTAACTGAACCAGTATTTATTCTGCTAAACAGAAAGTGATATTTATTCTATTTATTGAAGATATTTATTCCTGATATTTATTCTATTTATTGAAGCTATTTATTCCTGATATTTATTCTATTTATTGATGAATTGTAATACTGAGCTTATTTATTGTATTTATTCCAAAATCGAAACCCAGCAAATTGTGGCCAAGAGAAATGTAAATGTGCTTTCCTAATTGATCCCCATTCACAACAGAGAATTTTTTTTTTTGTAAAATTACAACAGAGAATTTTTACATAAAGGAATCGTATTTTTCTACAACAGTGGTGTGGTGTCCTTCTTTTTGGTGGTTGTACAAGGAGATATTATTGGGTCAAAGCCGGCTTAACACGATAGCCTTCACTTGCCTTGACACTTGAGCCAAGCTACCCCCTTTGTGCTGGGCTTGCCCATCGCAGGTCTAACATCCTCCTCCCTCGAATCCCTTTGTTCAGATATCTATGGTCGCCTAAAGTCACTGCAGCAAGATGCAGACTCAGTCAGATCTAGGACCCTGGACCTTGAAACTAAACTCCAGGTGCTGGAGCATCATACAGGCAGGGTGGAGGAATCTGCAACATTTCTTATCATGCAACTGCAGGCGTCCATCCTGAAGTGCCAAGTTGTGGAAAACAGGTCACAGAGGGACAATATAAGAATTTAGAATCTGGCAGTGGGGGCTGAGGGACCAGATCTGGAGGCCTTTGTCGTGGGACTGTTCTCTAAGTTACTGGGACACACACAACTGAAAATTAAAATTGACAGAGTCCATATAGTGGGCCCTATGCGGACTGGAGCGAAGAAGTGACCCGTAGATGTGCTTGCTGAACTCCACTCCTTTAAGGTCAATGATGCATCATACAAGCAGCCCGCAAATCTGATGAGCAGTCCTGTCAAGGGGCTTCTTGCTCCATATTTCAAGAAGTTGCCTCAGTGACCTTGGCGAGATGCCTGCAATTCTTACTGGTGACTGATAAACTGCGGCGGGATCGTATTTGATATCGATGGACCTACCTTATCCTTTGAGCTACACAACAAACCACAGCATGTCACAGATCTTCAGGAAGTGATGCAACTCCTGGGCCTGATGGCAGATGCAGAACAGTCGCCTGGGGAGGGAGCAGGGAGTTCAGCAGGCTCGCCGGAAGAACAAAGAACCCAAAGACAGTGGCCTACCCAGGGCTGCCCCAGGACCCAAAATAAACCCTGATAGGGGAGAGACCACCTCTACTTGTTGTATGCGATGGCCTGGAAAGCTGCTTGACACGAATGGAGGGAGCCCTCTGTGAAGCCAGGGGTACACCAGTCAGCACGATGGACATCTCTGGGGATCCACTCATGAACCTATCGAATTGAGGAGTGGCAAGTACTTGGTATTGGAAAGAGGGCGGAGATGGATACATACAGGCCGGTAAGGTCTACTATGGTGCTCCCAGGGTTTTTAAGTAGCTCTCTGATTTATACTTGTCAGATTGGATTAGGTTGACTTAACGTTAATGACAAATACGCTGGTAACGAGGTAACACTGTGGGGGAATGTTAATCTCGAGAAGTAGTATTTTTTTACTTGCTCTAGTTGTGGGGTTTGAATAACTTTTTATTTTTTAGGTCTCGCCTTTTCCATTCCGAAGGAATGGGAAATGGCGAGAATTCAAGTGCTCAAAATACTATTTTCTTCGAGTTCACGTGGCCACAGGCACGCGCTTTTGGGCCATAAACTTTCACGGCCATCTGTTCCCCAGCTCCAGCACCTCCCCTCTCTCTCCCCGCGCACAGCCTTCCTTGGATTTCTCCTCACCCTCCCCAGCCAGCTTCCCCCAGACCATCTGTTCCCCAGCTCCAGCACCTCCCCTCTCTCTCCCCGCACACAGCCTTACTTGGATTTCTCCTCCGACTCCCCAAAGAGATTCTAATCTGTGCCTTTCCGCCAAAGCCATTACAACTTCAACGGCTGTGTCTCCATAAGAAAATGAATAGTTCTACAGCCGTAATTGGGCTTGATTCTCTGGTGAAATCCCTCAATAAATAGATGCAGTTGTGCTACATTCACGTGAAGTAGCAATATGTTATACCTACTTGCAAGTAAATAAATGTTTCTTTTGAAGACTGTGTTTTTTCTCACATATGACTTTGTTGGCAGTCTTATGGAATTGTCCTTGTGTTGGAGCTCGTTTAACTCGTTGCTTGTTATTAGTGTGTTAATGTTCACTCCCATAAAAATAAGCAACTTGGATCATTGTGTTTCCCCTCAAAAGAGGCACCTCCGTGAGGCATTTCAGGTGGTCTGATGTTTTTACGACAGCCCGTATCACCCATCTGCTGAGCTCGAGTCCCACCCAGCCCACGTCCTGCTTCCATAGAGGCTAAAATGACCGCACTCATTGGGGACGCCAAATTCACTTTTCTGGGCTTTCATTGGGGGAGTCCGGCACCAAAGCCTGCCTCTCCCCTGAACGCTAGGAGCAGGGAAGACTGATGCTAGTGTGAGAGATTCAGAACTTTCCATCATACTTCAGTTTCCTTTGGCCGCTCCCCCACTAAACTCCACATTGTTTTGGCAAAACTAAACCGATCAATGCAGTTTACTTTAATAACTTATTTTCCTTCCCTTTGATGCATTTTTCTGACAATACTTTTGACTTCTAATTTCCCAGATAGGCGCTCAGCGTCAGGTGTCGGTGGTAGTTCCTATCCTGATAGTTTCAGTTTTGACTTGCTAATTATTTAAATAGAGAACTACAAGTACCAGGAAGCAATTAAAGGGCAGAGAGGCAAATGATGGTTTGATATCTGTAATCTATGCGACCTGCTGGTCTCTTACTTCGGTGCTTTTCTTTGAAGCGTTTATGCAGTAAAAATCTCTGTCCCCGTGGAGTGGGTCATCAGCTGTGTCTAGGAGGCTAGAATAACCTGCCTCTGTAGTAAGTGACCCGACCGCTGAGAGCGGTAACCCCGCCTCCACGCACCTGAACATGTGGGTTTAATCAGTTTTTGAAATGGGCTGCAGGAGTGGTACAGTCCTGTCCCGTGGAAGGGAGCCGGTGTTTTTTACGGTCGTCCACGTGAAAGTCGAATTCACACGCCTGGATTGGTAATTTTTCCACTATTCAGTTATTTAGATGCTGGGGCGTCTCTCTGGCCAGCTATCAAGATGGCGGGAAGCAGCACCGGGCTTGCTTTCCTTGTCTGTGCTGCAGTCTGCAGCGGCTGTGAACGTACTCCTTGTGTCCACGATAAATCGTCTTCAAGACTTACACCGTCATCTCCTCCAAGAGGGCAGTGCTCAGTAGGCGATCGCATGCACTGTGAACATTAACAGGTGTGTGCATTACATACTATCCATATTGCTTTCTGTCCATAGCTGCTTCTTTCAATTGTATACACTTTTTGTAAGCAGCGCGGCACAGGAGGTGTGCTGTGCTGCTTCCGAAAAAGTTGCATTTTTCTTTCTTTCTTCTGCTTTGTATTCTGGTATCTGTAGTGCTGCATTTTTTATCATTGAAAATTGAATAGCCGTAGTAAAATGAGGGGCAAGAACATAATCACTAGCGAGTGGAAGTCCTGCTCGAGACACTGGAGAACCGGGCATCTCTGGCTCCAGGTTACATGTGGTGGGGAGAGGTCTGCCGTCCCTGTCGTTACCGAGTACTTTGTAAACTGAGGGGTAGTGGTGGTGTTAGCGACTTCGCTGTGAAGCAGTAGCAGTTACTACAGCCGGTTAGTGTCACTCTCTGTCTCACTGCTGATAGATATGTATCACGAGCAGGGCGAGACTATGGAGAGATGAGTGGTAGTGAGGGAGTTCAAGAAAAATGTCATGGTGGGGTGCCCAATAAAAAGACTGTTGCACCGGGTGCCAACACCTCAGATGCCGGCCCTGATCACAAGTAACAAGCACTAGTCCGGGCCATTACTACAGTTTCTGTGTTAAATATTAAGGGACACCACCACAACACTCAGGGACACCATCACACCACCACACCACTCAGGGACATCACCACAGCACTCAGGGACATCACCACAGCACTCAGGGACACCACCACATCACTCAGGGACACCACCACATCATCACTCAGGGACACCACCACACTACTCAGAGACACCACCACACCACTCAGGGACACCACCACAGCACTGAAGGACCCCACCACAGCCCTCAGGCACACCACCACAGCCCTCAGGGACACCAACACAGCCCTTAAGGGCACCAACACAGCACTCAGGGACACCACCACATCACTTATGTACACCACAAAATCAATCAGGGACACCACCACATCACTCAGGGACACGACCACACAACTCAGGGACACCACCACATCACTCTGGGACACCACCACATCACTCACGGACACCACCACATCACTCTGGGACACCACCACATCACTCTGGGACACCACCACATCACTCTGGGACACCACCACATCACTCTGGGACTCCACCACATCACTCTGGGACTCCACCACATCACTCTGGGACTCCATCACATCACTCTAATACACCACCACATCACTCAGCACCATAACAGCATCACTCAGCACCACAACAGCACTGTCCTTGCTGGCTAACAACAAGCATTCCCATAGCCAATAGGACTCGCATTAGGAAAGTGTAAGCTATTGGCTTTGTAAATAACAATGCTATTAATTTATATATTTTCAATGCCAACACATATTAAAAAAATAATTGTCATTTACAATACCAATAGCTCACACTTTCCTAATGCGAGACCTATTGGCAACACCAGTGCTTGTTGTACATGGGACTCTCTGCTCTCAATTGAGAGATACAGGGTGGAGAGGGATGGATGGGATGCAGAGGTGACGCGGAGGTGGGGCTCAGGAGGGCAGGATGGGAGCAACAGCAGAACTCACTGAAGAGGAGCATCTCTAGTAATGGGTCATGGTGATCACTACCCTTACCCGGAATGTGAGAGGCTTGAATTCCCCAGCTAGAAGACAAAAAATGTGGAAATATGTGTTGGACCAGAGGCATGATGTAGTTGCTCTTCAGGAAACCCATATCAAACGCTCCAAGGAACATAGATTGCTTCATAAGAATGACCCCCTTATGTACAAATCCTCTGCTTCTTCTAAACGGAATGGAGTAGCGCTCTTCTTCCATTCCACAGTGCGATTTCAGCCGGAGGCCTATAAAACGGACAAGGAGGGGAGAATGGTCTTAGTGGAGGGTACCCTGCATGGACGTAAATGTACATTTGCTTCAGTGTACGCGCCCAACACTAATCAAGTAACATTCCTACAAGCTATGCTAGGTTCCTTTGTGGATGGCGTTATTATCCTCATGGGGGATTTTAATCTAACATGAGATTTGGGGGTGGACAGCACACAGCCTCACAAGGCCTGCACAGAGAGCTTCCCAAAAACATTAAAATGGGCATTTGGGGAGTTAGGGCTTCAGGATGCATGGCAGAAGCTATGCCTAAATGACCAAGCTACACTTTCTTTTTACACTCACTCAAAAGCTACTCCCTCCTGGACTATATCCTGATTAGTGGTGCCCTGATTCCAGATTTGCGGTCTGTTACCTTTCACCCCATTGCACTGTCCGACCATGCCCCGGGGGCCTTGATGCTGGACTGGGAAGCCCCCAGATACCATAGGTTGTTCTTCCCCAACTCACTTATTAGGGATTCTCTTTAAAGGGATGACCTACCGAAGACAATAAGGGAATACCTCCAGACAAATGTCCCAAAGGACACCTCCCCTTCTAACCACTGGGACGCCTTCAAGGCAGTGCTTAGGGGACAGTGTATAGCTCTGAACGCATTCCTGAATGAACAGTGTGCGAAGGAAAGACAGACATTGGAAGCAGAGCTAAGATCAGTGGAGCAATCAAACAAGGAGAGTCCGACTCTCGCACTCGAGAGACAGCACTGAGAGGGAAACTCCACGCTATCTACAGCAATAAGGCAGAGTTTACTTTGTTAGGACTTCAAGGTAAAACATATGAGCAGGGCAACAGGGTGGGCTCTCATCAACAACATAACTGAGGATTAACAGGGAGAAGGAATAAATAGAAGTATCATATGTGAGGATGGAAGGTTGCCCATTTCTGACACTGAAAAAGCCCAGGTCACTTTTATACAACCTTCTACTCCAAGCAGGAATCGAACGGGCAGGCCCAGCGGAGGTATCTGGAGGAAGTGACTCTGCCTCAGGTAACAGATGCACAGAATGACGTCCTGGGCAGTGCCATTACAGACGAAGAGGTGCGAGCAGCAATTACGGGCCTGAAACCAAATAAATATCCAGGGCCCAACAGGCTGACGGCCTAGTTTTACAAGACTTACTGTGACGAGGTTATTCTGCACCTGCTATTGCTTTTGAACTTTATGGCGGATGCCGGGGCAGTCAGACCATCAATAGGCGAGGCCCTCATTTCCCTCATATCAAAACAGGGCAAAGACCCTATGGCTTCTATTGCCCCATAGCACTCCTGAACATAGTCGCAAAGCTATACTCGAAGATACTAGCTACCAGGTTTGATGACCTGCTTCTTGACTTGATCCACCTAGACCGATGTGGATTTATCAAAGGCAGGCAAACGCATAACATCCGGAGAGTTATCCATCTGATCGAAAAAGCCGCTAAGAAATCGATCCTGGCAGTTCTGTTGAAGTTGGATGCAGAGAAGGCTTTCGACCGGGTGCACTAGTCTTTTCTGTTCCACACCCTCCGCAAATTTGGTTACTGCAAACAATTTATCACCATGGTCAAGGCCAATTATGCTTCACCTAACGCCAGAGTGCTGGTGAACGGAGTGAGCTCAATCTTTCCCACTGGCAAGGGGGACGAGACAGGGGTGTCCTTTGTCACCCTTACTATTTCGAACCATTAGCGGATAAAGTTCGGGCAGCCCCGGAGGTTAGAGGCATACATTTTGATTTGATAGAGCATAAAGTGACACTTTTTGACGACAACGTCCTCTTGTCTCTAACTTCGCCTCAACAATCGCAGGCAGCGCTCCTGGGAGAGCTGTATCGCTTTTAACGGGTGGCAAGGTTCCGTGTTAAATTAACCAAATCCTAACTTGACACTGCACACCTCAGAAGTGGAAGTGATAAAGATGAGCACGCCATTCCAGTGGACTAGGAGGGACATCATATACTTAGGTATTAAAATTAATCCCGGCATTCCAGACCTCTTTCGTGCTAATTAACCCGATTTACTACAGCAATTGTATGCTGATCTTTACATGTTGGCCCCTTTGTACTTGACCTGGCTGGGGAGAATCCATGCAGTTAAAATTACCATATTGCCCAAGCTGCTCTATCTTTTTCAAGGTCTTTCCATGCAATTAGAACGTAGTTACTTTCAGACACTCCGCACATTAATAATTCAGTTTGTGTGGCAAAATCGCAGGTCACGTCTGCTTTACAAACTATTGCACCTGCCCAGGTCCACCGGTGGTATGGCTCTACCCGACTTCAATATTTACTGTAAGGCAGCCCAGCTGAAGGTGATCCCAGAATGGCCAGGCAGAAAGTCCGATAAACACTGGATCCACAAAAGGCTAGTGGTGGGGAAATATATCTGGGACCTACTATGGAAGCCTAAGGCAGACAGGCCCCGGAATGCATACCTCAGCACTCCTAAGACTACTCTTCAGGTATGGGACTAGATGCTTAGACAATCTTCTTGGCCTACTTTCCCCTCGCACACATATTCACTTTAATCCCACATTTCCTCCGGCACTGCATTTGGGCCCCTCTGAAGCATGGAGGGAGGAGGATGTCTAACCATATCCGATTTATTCTACAACTGGGCCATTTTAACCTTTGAAAATTGCCTGCGGGAATTCCATCTCCCACCTACGGAAGGGGCGACTAGGAGCTTGACCTCCTATTGAAAACATTGCTTGATGGGGGAGTGGCACACTTTTACTTGACTCCCCGCTTACTCCCCGTCAGAGGCATATGGAACTCTGTTAACAGACGCTTGGGCTACCATCTCAGAGGTTTGCTGGTCCAAGCTTTGGCGGGATATTCCTCGATGTAATCACTCTATGGGCATTAGAGAGGCACACTATAAACATTTGTTTGATTGGTACTTCTACCCTACCAAACTCAAAAACATCTTTCTACATGTGTCTGACCTTTGCTGGAGAGGTTGTGGCACGTTAGGTGATTTCAAAGGAGATTTTGGGATACCTGGTTCCTTCTGATCCTGGATTTGTACTACTAGGATTAAGAAGTGATTCCTTGAAGTATCAAACCATTGGGGATAAGGCAGTAATGTGGCTTTGCCTGGGGGTTGCAAAAATGGCTGTGGCAGCGGCATGGAAATTTAGTGAGGTGCACTTCATAACCCAATGGCATGATAGGCTGTGGAGAGTAGACACCTACAAAACATTTGAATATATCTGGGGTCCCTTAGTTCAATACCTCTCGGTGGGTCTGCCGCTATGTGTCTGTCCTACACGGACGAGAGCCCTATATCTTTTTCAGTTTTGAAGGGGAGATACCATACAGGTGAGGTGAGTCGGAGGTAAGGATCAACCGCCCTGGAGCGTGCTTGCTGTATCCCAATTTGGAGTCGATGATTCAATTTGTACAATTGCGAGAGTCCCGATGTACCGTAGTTAATTTAGCGTTAGATTTGGTGGGAGGGGGAGGGAGTGGGTGCTGGGGATTGAAGGAATGTTATGTCATTTTGTGCGACCTGATGGGGGCAGTCTGCATATTACTGGACACTAGCTAGTTCCGTAAGTTACAAGACACTGAATATGCCATTAGCTATTTACTATGGTGAAGGAACTGTATTGCAGGGTCTGTCCTGCTATTTGTATACCTAAAAAATATTAAAGACAGTTTTAACCCCAAAGAAAAACAAATACATTCCTCCCTAAAATTCATACAGTCCTCGAGTTTGATAATATATTTTGAAAACTCCAACCTGGCCCTTTTGGAGTTCTGGGATTTTTAGAAGACTCAAAGAAAAAGGTTTTTCGACTTCAGTAACATAGCTGAAATCAATCAGGAACGAGCTAGAGTTACTCTTAAAGTTTCAAGAGTTATTTCTGAAGCAACTAACGAGATTGGTGGGTCTTCCTTAATTCAGACAACTTTTACCAGTCCCCTCCATTACTAAGCTCTCCAGTGCTTAAAAATAAGATATTTACAGATGGCCCTGTCACATTAAAATGTAATTCTCTTATGTTCAGAAGACAGGGAATAGTCGGTGGTTGGACCACACAGAAGCTTGGAATGGCTGGGTCATTTTCCTACATCCCAAGATCAAGTATTAGATTTCAATGCAAATCTTTGGGGACAGATGGCTGGATGTGACAACATCTCAAACGGCGGAGAAGGGTCAGCAAGGAATACCTCATCATATAAATTGTTCAGAACTACATTTGCAATCTGAAGTTTTGGATAAAAAGAAATGCGAGATGAGCAATCCTTCTTCACATGACACAGTCAAAGACTTTAGTACTGGCAATGCAGATTGCGTAGTCCAGGCTGCTGAGATAGTAGATCCTCCTGAAGCGGCCTCTTGATCAGAGGACTGAGGCTCATGCTCAGGAGTACACTCTGCTGGCCGAATCCAGTGCCACCAGAATGACTTGGGCACAGTTGTACCTGTTCTTCTTCAGAACTCAGGGCAGGGAGCCAGCGGAAGGAAGGCATACTGAAGTCCTGAGCTACATCTTAGGTGAAATGTGTCTCTGAAAGATCCTCCTTAGGAACTCCAATGCACAAAAGAGCTGACATTGCGCATTCTTAGAAGTGGTGAACATTTTTGAGCCAGGGCTTTCCCTACTGATGGAAGATGTTCTGCGCCACCTTCGAATGTAACTGCAATTGCAGGTCCGCTAGGCAGCAGCAGTGAGTTTGTCAGCCCAGGAGTTTAAAGATCCCACCAGGTGGTTCACCACCAGAGAAATTCCTTGGCGATCCAGCCACTTCCAGAGGTACAACCCCTTCTTGCACAGCACCCAAGACCTCACACAGCCCTGTTTGTTGCAGTACCAAATGGCAGGGGTGTTGTCGGTGAGCACCTGCCCCAGCCTTCAGCTGATGGTGGGCAGGAAGGCCATGAACACCAAGCAGATTGCCCTCAACTCAAATAAACGGATGTGGAGTTGAGCTTCTATTGGAAATCAGAGGCATCTGATCACCACCTCCTCAAACCAGTAGCAATGCATCTGTCACCACTGTCAGATCTGGAGACACAACAAGAGGGGCCTGCCTCTGAACCAACCACAGTCCAGCAGCAACCACTGCAAATCTTCTGCAATTTTTTGAAGAGCATGATACAATCTGAAAATCCCCCCCTGTTGCTGTGCCCACTGGGACTTCAGATGCCACTGTAGAGCCTGCATGTGCCATCTTGCACATGCGACCAGCAGGATACAGGAGGAGCAATCGCAGCAGTCTCAGAGTCATCCACACTGAGATCCGGGACCGAGGCAGAAACATCAGGATTATATTCCAAACCGTGGTCTCTGAGGGTGTGCTGTATCCACTGTCATCATGTTTGTGAACATCTGAGAGGCACTGATGAGGCCAAAAGTGAGTGCAGTAAACTAAAAATGCCCCTGGCCCACTGTCAACCGCAGGTAGCTCCTCTGGCCTTGCAGACCGGAGACAGGGAAATAAGCATCCTGTAGATCCATCGTCACCAGTGCTTAATTTGTAAATAAATCAGGGCCAGGGCTTCATTTGAGCAGGAGGTTGCTAGTGGGGGGCACCGGCACTTACTTTTGAAGACCAGCACTTATTTTTCCTGCCAAGACATTTTCCGAGAGCAAAAGATAGAAAAACAAACAAAACAGAAATGTAGAGGAAGAGAAATACGGAAAAAAAATCAGCAGGAGGAAAATCAGAAGTCTGCAAGATTGAGATAAAGGGGCACGTTGTGTCTGGTAGTGGATTAAAGAGGCCTCAGGTGGTTTTACAGCTATGCACTGCCTTGGTATACCCGCCAAACCTTTAATTGCGCAAACCGCGGGTTTCTGAGCAGAGTTTCGGGCACAGGCATTCATTCTTCTACAAATTAAACACTGGATAGCTCTTCTCAAGATGTCATCTTCAGTGTTTAATTTGTAAATAAGTGCGAGGGACCAAGGTGTTGCTCAGGAGGCCATTTCCAGGCTACCAAAAGCAGTAAATATAGCCTAAATGCTCTAGAATTATTTTTGAACTATGTATTTAATTGTTAAACTGATGTGCTCTGAAAAAAATACAGACAACCACCTTGTGTTGGACTGTCATAAGTACAGGTGTTAATAAAGGGCTGATGCCGGGCACCAGCAAACACAGAAACAAATTAAGCACTCATCACCATTCGGTGTCCGGAGTCTAAGGTATACAGGATCTGTGCTAGCGTGAGCATCTTGAATTTGTTCTTCCACAGGAATGTATCAAGAGAGAGAATATCTAGGATAGGATGAAAGCCTCTGCCCTTCCTCGGCTCAAGAAAATAGGGAGAGTAACACTTAGCTCCCACTTCTGAGGCAAGAGCCCTCTTGATGGCCACTTTGGCCAGAAGAGCCTGAATTTCCTGCAGCAAGGATTCATGTGGTTCTCAGTCAGCTGCCCAGATGGTGATAGAAGGTGCTGTGGTGTAGAAAGAAATGAGGTGTAGCCACGATTGACAATTTGGAGGACCAACTTGTCTGACATGATGGCTTGTCACCCATGGAGGAAATCTGGGTGCATCCTGCCTCCGACAAGGTGGCTGTGTGCTGCAAAGGACACACTAATCAAGTATTGTGCTGTGGAAGCTGGAGGGGCAGGGGACTGAGCTGCCCTTTGTATCTGCTTTCCTGAGCACCATTATTGTAAGCCGCAGCCATGGCCATGAAAGGACTGAAAGGCCCGGTGGGCTGGAGGAGGGGCCGGATGTTGGTGAAACTCAAATGCACTGCTGCAGCTGCAAAGGAGCAAAACTGTTGGAATTTTCTGTCTGGGGCAGAAAGACCTAAGGAACATACTATGGCCCTGCTTTCCTTAAACCGTTCAATTGGCAAACCTGCCTCATCGCAAACCAGGCGAGAGCCATTGAACGATGTCCATGAAAGATGCCTGGACATCCCCGGGGAAGCCTGTAGACCTCATCCAGGCATGGTCCTGAAATGCAACACTCGTAGTTCAAGTTCAGGTATTTATAAAGCGCACTACTCACCCAGAGGGTCTCAAGGCGCTTGGGGAAGGGGGGGTTCATTTTATGTCGAATAGCCAGGTCTTAAGTTCTTTTCTGAAGGAGATGTGGTTTTGAGTAAGGCGGAGGTGAGTGGGGAGTGAGTTCCAGGTCTTGGCCGCCAGGAAGGAGAAGGATCTGCCACCCATGGTGGATTTTCGGATGCGCGGGACTGCGGCGAGGGCTTGATTGGATGATCTTAGTTGGCGGGTGGGTGTGTAGAAGGACAGTCGAGTGTTGAGGCATTCGGGTCCTAGTTTGTAGAGGGCCTTGTGTGCGTGGGTGAGAAGACGGAACGTAATTCTCTTGTTGACGGGAAGCCAGTGGAGGTCTTTTAGGTGTCCGGTGATGTGATCTTGGTGAGGGATGTCCAATATAAGTCTCGCTGATGCGTTTTGGATGAGTTGGAGTTTTTTCTGTAATTTTGCTGTGATTCCGGCGTATAGTGTGTTACCATAGTCCAGTCGACTTGTGACCAGTGCGTGGGTGACAGTCTTTCTTGTCTCGAGGGGGATCCAGCGGAAGATCTTTTTGAGAATACGAAGTACGTTGAAGCAGGAGGATGAGACTGGGTTGACTTGTCTGGACATCGAGAGAGAGGAGTCAAGGATGAAGCCAAGGTTACGTGCGTGGTCCGTGGGTATGGGTGCTGTGCCTAGAGCGGAAGGCCACCAAGAGTCGTCCCAGGCAGAGGGGGAAGATCCTAGGATGAGCACCTCCGTTTTGTCTGAGTTGAGTTTTAGGCGGCTATGTTTCATCCATTCGGCTACTTCTTTCTTGCCTTTGTGAAGATTGGTTTTGGCGGTGTTAGGGTCTTTGGTGAGGGAAAGGATTAACTGGGTGTCGTCGGCGTAAGAGATGATGTTAAGGTTGTGTTGGCGTGCGATGGATGCGAGGGGACTCATGTAAATGTTGAAGAGGGTGGGACTGAGTGATGATCCTTGTGGTAAGCCACAGATGACTTCAGTGGCCTCTGAGATGAATGGGGGAAGTCGGACTCTTTGGGTTCTCCCGGCGAGGAATGAGATGATCCAGCCCAAGGCTTTTCCTTGTATGCCGATGTTGCTGAGGCGTTGTATAAGGGTGCTGTGGCAGACTGTGTCGAAAGCGGCGGAGAGGTCGAGTAGAATGAGGGCCGTTGTTTCTCCGTTATCCAGTAGTGTTCGGATGTCGTCTGTTGCTGCGATGAGGGCGGTTTCGGTGCTGTGTTTGGCTCGAAATCCGGACTGAGAGGGATCGAGGGAGTTGTTGATTTCAAGGAAGGCGGCGAGCTGGCTGTTGACGGCTTTCTCAATGACTTTGGCGGGGAAAGGGAGGAGGGTCGGTAGTTTTTTTGTTCAGAAGGGTCTGCTGTGGGTTTCTTCAAGAGGGCGCTGAGTTCGGCGTGTTTCCAGCTTTCTGGGAAGGTGGCAGAGTTGAACGAGCAGTTGATGACATCACGGAGATGGGGTGCGATGATGGAGTTAGCTTTGTTGAAGATGTGGTGGGGGCAGGGGTCGGTTGGCGAGCCAGAGTGGATTGAGTTCATTAGGCGGATAGTGTCTTCAGTGGTGATTGGGTTCCAGGCGCTGAGGTTGTTAGTTGGCGGTGTAGGATCTGGGTGGGGAGTGTTGTTCGCAGGAAGTGTCCTTGAAGCTGTTGTGAATGTCGGCAATTTTGTTGTAGAAGAAGGAGGATAACGCATCGCAGAGGTCTTGGAGGGAGTGATGTCGTTAGATGCTGCGGTGGGGTTGGTGAATTCTTTGACGATGTTGAAGAGTTCCTTGCTGTTGTGGGCGTTGTTGTCGAGACGATCCTTGAATGCTGATTTCTTGGTGGATCGAATCAATTGGTGGTGTTTGCGGGTGGCTGCCTTGAGGGATCGATTGACTTAAACAATCGGTTGTGTCCAAACCAGACCGAATCGCAAACTCTGCTGTGTTGCGGCCAACCTCGATAGCTTGGGTGAGGGAAGCCAAGGGGTCGTCTGGAGCTGCAGGCAATACATGAGCCACTGTGTCCCTCACCCAAGCATTCACTTAGCGCAGAGCTAAAAAAAAAAATTCTATTCTTTTAGATTCATTATTAGGGCTCCTGGTTTTGTGGTATTTTTTTTTTAAACATTTCCCTCTGTATTTATCCATATTTATTTTTGTCATTTTATCTGTATATATCTGTATTTATTTTTGTCGCAAGCAAAAAAAGATGTTTCAGCCAGTATTTTTCCACATTTATTTAAATAAATAGTGCACGCGGTTGTTATAGGTTTAGCTACATGGATATAGGCGGCAAATATGTTTCATGAAACATCCACAAAAAACTTTTCTGTTACATCAAAACAGGAACTCACAAATGGGAAATGGGAGTGGTGTCACAGAGATTACTTGCAGTAATATTAGTGATCTGCAACTGTGTAACAATATTAAAATCACTGTCACTAGCCATTAGACAAGTGTGCCTGTACACTTTCAGTGACCTGGCCAAAGACAGCAGCAAGCTCTCAATTCAGAAAAAAATTAAAGGCCCATTGCATTAGTCTTGCCAGGCTCTATTTCCCTCATATTTCTGAAGCATGAAGCCTAAAATATCCAACAACACCCACGTGAGCGGACAGCTTTTGGTTCACATTTTTAAACTAAGTCCTTCGCTAATGCAAAACACTCTTTCAATAAGTTAAACAATCTCTGCTTTAAGCCCTTCCATGCTCATGACAAGGTCAGCTCGTCATGGGTGTTACCTGCGCTGTGCTTATGACGAGTTGACCTTGTCATGAACAATGGTAAATCCCACTTTGCAGCACAGGAGGGGAAAATCCCCTAGCAGCCAAGGTGTTAAAGACATTGGGCGTGTATCACTTCCCTTATTTTGCTTTGTACTGCCTAGTAGCATTTGAACAATTTACTGCAATGTTGTAATCCCACACAGTGTAGCTGCAGCCACAGTTCTTCCTCGCACAGTGGAGAAAAACAAACAAAACGATTTACCTTGAAAAGGAGCTTTCAGATATGCCCGGCTGTTTCTGTCCCTCGGGGATGTTGTTTCTTCATGCTGCACCAAGTCACGGAGGAAAGTTTCAATTTAAGGCCTGAAAATATCTGAAAGCGAATGTGACCTCATTTTCCTAATGTGTCTTTACAGCCGGTCTTTCTGACCTTTTTGGGTCACACATTTCTGCTGGTCTTACATTAGCGCAAAGTCCCCGCCTCCTCTAATTTGGACACCTGTAGTGGTGCAAACAGTGAAATACAAGTCCAGCCCGCATCCTTTCACTTACCTGTAACATAAATTGGGGTGCTGGTGCAGCGCCGGAGCTCCCGAGCCGTCGATGGAACAGTTGTGGGAATTGCCTGCACCTACCAGAGATTAATGACCCAGCAGGTGCTAATATGGGCAGGCATACAACACAATCAGGAAGAGGGGTGTGGCAGGCAACCCTGTCTGGAGCACGGGTTGCCCAAAAATTCTCGGAATCAATCCGAGAAACCAATTTGGTTGTATTTTTCCACTTCTATTTATGAATACAGACAGAAGAAAACTATTTTTCCGCCTGTATTTATATATTATGAAAAATCCATTTAAACAGAAATCTGGGAGCCTTACTCATGACCAGGTAGGGTGGTAGGGAAGGTGTTATTTACCTAAGCATGGGCGAATTTTGCGAATCTCGCGTTCGCGAATTTTGCGGATTTGCGAATTGGTAATCCGCAAAATCCGCGAATTCTCGCGAATTTGCAGATTTTTTTTTTTTTTGTGTTCGCAAGTGTTTCTACCAGTTCGCGAGGATTTGGTACTAGTTCGCAATTGCGAACTTACTTGTCGGCTCGCAACGGTCGCGACTATGTTGTTTCTACGTCTGGTTCATCATCACAGCCTCCCAGCACCCTCTGTTTCACCACTGGCACCCTCTCTTTGACCCATGCCACCCTCTGTTACATCAATGCCACCCTCTGGTTCATCATCACTGTAGAAGATGGGGGGGGGAAAGCAAGCCCACCTGCCCTGCTTGAACTGACATGAATTAATTTGGGGTTAGTTTATTAACAACACCTGCCCTGCCCCAACTGACAATAATGAATTAGGGGCTAATTAATGTGTCACTGAAAGAATTTCAAGTCCCAGCCTGGCACCTGCTTGTCTGCTCCTTTAGCTGTAAATCAGGACCTTTGTGGCATACAGTTAAGGTCAGAGCAGGGTCACACAATAGTTGCAAGCAGGCAACCGAATTCTGGAGGGCCCCCTCAGGAAGCACTACAGAGAATCGTTACAAATCATGAGGTTGACCTTTTGCACCTGCTCATTGCTTTTGCTTTTGCTGAAATCGTTTTTCGGTTTTTTCGCGCTATTCGCGGGGCGCGGCGTCGTGCGAAACCGACCGCGGAAGCCGCCAATTCGTGCGAATGAGCATTTTATTTTTTTGCGGCTTGTTGTTTCGCGAGTTTTTTTGCAGTATTCGCGAGCCGCTTGCAGCGCAACACGCGAATTTACCCCAAGGTCGAGTACGGGCGCGGCCATTTTGTTTGCGTGACGTATTTCCGTTTCCGCCCGCTATGTATAATCTCGCGCAGTAAGCGCATTGCGAGTAGAGGTTCGCACGAGATCGCGCGGGAAATCTAGAGGTTCGCACGAGATCGTGAGGAAAATCTCGCGCGAACTTACTTTCGCGCTCGTGAACGGGCGCCGGCCATCTTGTTTTTCATTCATTTCCTGTGTCTGGGCATGGTGTTTAATCCTCTTGGTATCTTTGCCATCCTTTGCTTGTTTTCAGTTTTTTTTTTTACGATTTTGCTTCTTATCTATCCCTCTCTTTTCCTAGCTGTATATTTTTGTCTTTTCTGCTATTTTTCTTTACTTTTAAACTACTTTTTTAAACTCTTTTCTTTTCTTCTTCCCTATCCTATTCTTTCTTAATTTTCTACTTCTTCCTACCTTACCTGCCCAGACCATGGTCAAGCCAGGTGCCGTGAAGCTGCCCAGGCACTTGAGGGCCGCAGCGGCGGCGGGGAGTAGTGCTGGACCCAGTGCCAGGACAGCATGCGGGAGATTGAGGGGGGAGCAGGTGACGCGGCGGGAGATATTCAGCCCGGAGGAAGTGGGCGCGCTGGTCTACTTCGTCCAGCGCCGCCTGCCCAGGACCATCGCGGGAGGCGGCAGGATCGCGGCCGGCGGCTACAACATGCGGGAGCGCCGGAAGCGGTGGGAGAAGGTGTGCTGGGCCATATCCCACCTCTACGGGGTCCAGCGCACCTACAGCCAGGTCACCCATCGCTGGACGGACCTCCTGGACCGCGAGCGCGACCTGCTGGACCAGCTCGGCTTGGAGATCCCCGGGCTTGGTGAGTAGTAGTAGCCATTTAATCACTCACTACTATGATGTTTTCTCCTGCTCTGTGTTGTTGTATTGCAAATATTTGTTTTTTACATGGAGCAAGCCAATAATGCCGCTGATGACGATTACATTGTAGTTAAATTATATTTCAAAATCTTCTGTGCATTTCAGGTGCACTGCTCTCCTTCTCAGTGGCGTTGCTACTATGCTTATTTGTTTTCTATTTCGTGGTCTCATTGGCCTGAGTAACTATTATGTATGAGTGTACTTTACAGAACTGCGTAATGCTAGACACTAGGGGGCAGATTACATTTACAAGCCCCTTGCGCCACGTTTACGTTGCCTTGCGTGACGCAACAGCGGCGTAAACGTGCCGCATCCCTGCGAGTCATTTACGACATGACGCATCTAGGGAGATGCGTCACGTTATAAAGCCATGGGCCTGCACCACAATGGGTGCGTTCCTAGTACGCAGGGTGGGCGGTCCGGCGGCTGTGCGCCTCGCAAAATTGCCTGCGTGAAATCTACAAGATTTAACGCAGGCACTTCTGCGACGCTGCAACGTCAATTCAATTCCTTATGTCTGCTCGAAGCAGGCGAAAGGACTGACACAGCATGTTAAGTATTGGGTGGCCCTGAGCATTACTGGAGTTGCATTGCGTTGGCGACGTGACTCCAGCGATGCGCCGCTCTTACGTGACGAGATGCGTCACGCAAGTGCCTACCCTTGCGCCAGGGTGCGCCGCATTGTAAATGAGGCGCATCTGCCGTGTCGCAAGGGTAGTTTTGCGTGACGCATTTGATCTGGCGCATCTCTGGAGATGCGCCAGAACGCGTAAGTAAGTATGCCCCTAAGGGGCAGAATTGCAATTACCGTCGCATCCCTGCAAAGTAGCAGGGATGCGCTATTAATTGTGCGGCCCGCTACCACCACCAAACATGGTGCGCCGTATTTGCAATGCGGCGCACCATGGGCCCAAAACGTCACCGAAGCTTTACTGCTGGAGTTGCGTCGCAACGATGGCGCAGCTCCAGCAATGCTCTGGGGTGCCCTATCTCCCCAATGCTGGGTCAAGCCGTACGTCTGCTTCAAGCAGGTGCAGGGTTTGTGTGACGCATCATTGTCCTAAAGGTGACTGATTGAAATTTTGTAGATTTCCCTCAGCCACTATTAGGATGTGTTCCAGCGCAGGAATGCCCTCCCTTGCGCCGGAACGCCCCCTGATGGCGCAGGGCTTTATAACGGGATGCATCTCCCAAATGCGTCAGGTTGTTATAATATTATACGCCGCACCATGGCGCCCTTTTTTGTTTAGCTGCTGCGTCACAAAAGTCACGCAAGAACGGCGCAAAAGAGCCGCAAGGGGCTTAAATCTGCCCCTTCCTTTGTACCCCTGTCAATAAGAAAAATAGTGGCGGTGGATTGATAGTTTGACTATTTAAATGACTGGTAATGTAGCAGGCAACTGTTAGTGTTGTCACTGATCTGACTGAAATCACAATGGAGTTTGTCTGTCACTTTGCGTCTTGCCTGCGGACTGCTGCCTGCCAGTCCTAGGTGAACGTTTCAGTACTTTGTTTAGTGAGTTACGTGACTTTCGAAGTCACAGGTCCGTAAATAAATGAAAACTAACCCTAATCACTATAATTTCGCGGAAATATTTTGTTATTGTTCTTTTGAAATGTTTGATTTGGTTGACATTGACAAGCAACAATCATCCATGTTTTCTGTTCTTTCTTTCATGTTGTACGTCAGCTCCCCCCAGGGGCGAGAGGAGGACACAGGAGCAGCAGGCGGCGGATGCTGTTCAACAGGGCCAGGATCGGGCAGGCGAGGGCTCCTCTGCTGGCCCCAGTAAGTTTTCATTTTAGACTAGTACCTATTTTTCCTAGCGTTCCTCATTTGACTTTTCAAAATTGTCTTTGCTCTTCTTGTAGACTGTATCTAAATTCTTATCCTGCCTCTACTATAACTCCCTGTGGTATTACTAGATTATTCTTATTAGTCTGTCTGTGTAGCTAACTAAGATTGCACGGTTGGCGAAACTCCCATGATTCTAGTCAGCAATAGCTCTATCAACTTAGTGCAGTCCTCTGGGATTGTCCATAATGTCTTTTGAAGTGTTCTATCTGGACTCATGCTTGCAAAAATTGCAAAACCTTTCGCTCAGTCACTCTAGTCTGGACCAAAATACACAGATTGTATTTAAGTTTAAAAGCTTTATTAAAAGTAAACATATTTATTAAAATGAAGTCATAATAAAACTAAACGTTTAACTGATAATGGAAAAGTGGTTAGTGCTGACGATTAATTGAAGACATTTCTTGTGGTCGAGCCGAGCTCTCACCTGGTTTCAACTTGATCTTGTTGTTAGAAGTCCATCTTCTGTCTGTGTGGAGAAAAATGGTGCGTGTTAAAAAAACAGCCTTCATGAGTTGTGCCAAAAAGTGCAGCAAGACAACCTTCCCTGGAAAAAGGGACATTTTTTTTAACTTTAACGTAGACAGTCACAAATTACATTGTTTTCACATGTCTTCATTCCTAGACCAAAGACTAGTGAGTGCTTTATTCTAACATTCTTAAATGTACTTTGTAGGTGGAACATCTGGTGGCGGGGCCAGTGTGGAGGTGGTGGTGCTCGACACGGAGGCGGAGGGCGATTCTTCAGGGGAGGAGTCGGCGGCTGTGAGAGTTGAGACGGTGGTGGTGGCGGCCAGAGGTAAGCTCTTATATATTCCTTACTTATTGAGATTGAAGACTAGCTGGGAAGGCAAGAATATGAGATGCATGGCTGGGTGAATGATGAAGCAATGATGGGTGGAAGGACAACAGCCTGGGTGGGTGACACAGAAACTGTATGTGTCCATATACCTGGATCATGCTACTATCTGACTGTTAGATAGCATATGTGTATCTAGAGCAGGGGTACTCATAGTACGGCCCGCGGGCCGGTGGTGGCCCGGCAAGCCTTCCTTGGCGGTGCGCAGACCTTGCAGACAATCACTGCTCCCCCGGCCCCCACAGAGCAGAGGCTTTTTTGTATTTCACCTGTTAGCGCCCCTGCATCTCCACTCTGACAATCACTGCTCCCCCGGCCCCCACAGAGCAGAATGGAGATGCAAGGCCACAAAGAGGTGAAATAGAACAAAACCTCTGCTCTGTGGGGCCGGGCAAGCAGTGATTGTCAGGGTGGAGAAGCAGGGGCGCTACAACAAACAAAGCCTCAATAATATGTTAATGGTCTTTTAAAGACCTGTTAAGTACTTTGGTGTTGTTGTCTGTGTGTGCGCGTTGAGGAAGCGGTCTCAACCCGGGCTGAAGGCTGACACAGATAGACACACAGACAGTGAGATGACAGAGGGGGAGGTAGAGGGAGGGCAGGAGGGAGAGAGAGATGGAGAGGGAGGGCAGGAGGGAGAGCAGGAGGGAGAGAGATGTATGTAAATGCTGGGTCTGGTGGCTCAGTGGGTGAGGGCATCTGCTGCAGGGACCTGTGTGCAACCTCATGGTCACAAGTTATCGTTTTGCTTTAGCCCCGCCCCCTCTGACTCCGCCCCCACCAGTGCGGCCCTCGGCCCCAAACTACACTGTAAATGTAGCCCCTGAGAGAAAGTTTGTGAGTACCCATGATCTAGAGAGAGTAGACGGTCAGTGGATGAACTAAGTGTAACTTTGAAGAGCATGTAACACTGCACCCGCACGTCCGTTCCAGTGTAGGAAAGGCAAGGAAAAGAACTTTTAATTTTGTCCAAATACTACCATCAATAGTAGCAGTAGTTTGTATTGCAAGCACTGCATAGATCGGGTTATTACGGTGGCCACTCCCTACCTCTCTTAATAAGTTTAGTAGTACTCAGTCATTCATGTGTGGATGTATCACTGGTCACTCAATAAAAAGCAAAGCACCTAAAGTCATCCCATATATAAGCAAAAACATCCCATGTGAAGTGATAGATAATCAGATTATTTATCTTCTTCAATTTTCCATTTCTAGTACTCATTTCCACTGTAGGGTGAAAGTTAAATTAATTAAGCAGTAGCCCTTGAGTTGTAACAGAGTATTCTCAGTGCCACCCGTAATAGAAAAGTAAGAGCTTCACCACCTGCATGTACTGGACGGGTACAGTAACGCAACGCAAGTCTAGGTCACTCCTCATGGCGTGCGTCTCTTTTTCTCGGGTGCAAGTTTACTGCGCTGGCATTATGCCGGCTTGCAGAAGATAATGTACCAATTTTCCAAAACAAGAGACAAGAAGAAGAATAAGACTGGTGTACTTTCATAGTCGACTCCAATGGAAGTCCATAGTGCTCGTAGAATTTGTTCCTTAAACTCCCACTAATGTTAGAGCAAGGATGAAGAAGTGTGAGGTTAGATAGATACTGGCCTCAATAGTTATGTAATGCGTTTGCAAGTTGCTAGTTGTAGTGCAACACAAATTTCTGCTGAATGATTGAGTTAATCTTAAGGAGCATTGGTTACAGACTATGTCTTTCTTTCTTCATATAGGTTCTCCTTCCAAACGAACAAGGAGGAAGGAGCTGGCTAGAGCGGCCCGGCAACGGAGGATCAATGCCACTGTGGCCGAATATCGGCGGCTGGTGGCCCTGGAGGACGAAGAAAGTGTGCAGTCGACCACAACAACTACGTCGTCTGCATCGGCCTCCGTTCCCCCACGGGCTGCCAGTGCCACCCAGCACAGTGGTCCACCCAGACTGAGCTGGGCTGCCAAAGCCAAACGCCACCGCCGAGTAGCAAGGACAACAGCTACAGCTTCCTCTCACAGCCGTTGCACCTACAAGGCATTGAAGGCACGCCTGCGCCGCAGTACCCTGATGGTGTCCCGCCTCCAGCAGGAGCTCCACCACTTTTCCAACCAGTTGGAGGGGCTCCGCGTAGAGCACGCCTTGCTCCGCCAGGAGCATGATGCCCTGGCCCAAAAAGTTGACAGCATCCACCCATAGTGTCCCTTGCCCCTTTTTTAGAGACTTTTGGGGGGTGGGAATTGCGAGTTGGGTTTTTGGGGACTTTTGAAGGACAATCGTTGGGGTTAGGGAGGGTCTTGCGGGAGATTATTTTGTTAGGGATATAAATATACTTTTTCAAACTTTATCTGAGCATACCCGTTTCTTACTGCTTGCCTGGTGGGTGGGGGTTTAACGTTGACTTTGTTTTCCTGAAAGTTTAGTTCCATTTTCTTCCTTTAAGTGTAAATCCCCAAATGTTTTCAACACTAAGTGCCTCTCACAGACTAAGTGAAGTGAATCCAAGAGTCCTAGGACTTTAGTAGTACTACCTTCAGTCTCTCGTCTCTCGTACTAATACTCCATTATACCCCCAAACCACCAAACGCTTATCTTACCTGTAATTTGTGTTTGAAAGTAGGGCTAGACCCAGGGCTGGCTCCACGGGAAACAGCGAATATGGTTGGCAATCTTGGTCGGATAACATTTCCTCATAGCGGTGGTACTAGTGGTGTGACACAGTGGCAGTTGCATGCCTATGAAAAAAAAGAAAATGAAATCTGGTTTGTCCTCCTGAGCAAGTCAACGGTACAACTGAGAATATAGCAGGTGACAGAAGTACAGTAGAACAGTGCCATATTGTAGCCTAACAAATGGTAAAGTATAACTACTAATTCGGTTGAAGTTCTTTCACATTAGCAATGGTTCTTTGTCAAGCAGAGTAAGAATATATCCTCGGATTTCTTCACCAGCCTGTTGCTATCACCTTATCCTCCCCAGCAAGTGTGTGGATTTATTGCTGTCATTTAGTCACACATCAATCAAAACCACACAGCCCGGGGGAAGAGGGTTAGGGTTTGAAAAATGGATGGGTACGGGGGTTTTTGGGAAAGGTTTTGGGAGACAAGAAAAAATAGCACAGCATAGACAAACAATTGTGAACATAAACAAATCTTTGGGTACAAACCTATCCATCAATCTTTGAAAGTGCATGCACTACTGCATACATGTCAGTGAAAAGTAAGTCGTACATTCGACAACTGTGGAAGAAAGAATGCGACAGTACAGGGCCTGTGTGGAATTATTGATAACGATATTCAACATAAGGTCTCTGTAGCCAGATACCCGAGAGCCTTGCTGGTCACTATAAATCCATTCACAACAACACTCAAAGTAGATAGAAAAGGAGAAATTGCTTTTTTTCTAGGTGTCCCCTCACTCACCAGGGTTGCCCCTTGGTGACATGCTTCATCATTGGGGCCATCCCAGTCCTCTACGGCCTGGGGCGTGCTGCGACTTGCGAATTACGTAGGAGCACTTACAAATGACTATGTGTGGTGCAGATGTGATAGTGGAGTGGACTAAGTGATGTGTTAAGGGATCAATTTAGAAGCAGAGAGAGATCCAAGAAATGCAGTCACAGTCAGAGAAAAAGGCAAGGGATACTGTATCTATGTGGTTGTAGTGGTCCTGTTGGAAGTGGTAAGTAAGTTGCCTGCAGAAAAAAAATCCTCCTATTAGCGGCACTCCTCCATTGCAGCCGACGCTTCGTCCATCGATGTTGGTCACCAGAAGACACCCTGTAAAAAAAAGCACAACATAGACAAACAATGGAACATAAACAATTCTTTGGGTACAAACCTATCCATCAATCTTTGAAAGTGCATGCACTACTGCATGCATGTCAGTGAAAAGTAAGTAGTACATTCGACAACTGTGGAAGAAAGAATGCGACAGTACAGGGCCTGTGTGGAATTATTGATAACGATATTCAACATAAGGTCTCTGTACTTAGCCAGATACCCGAGAGCCTTGCTGGTCACTATAAATCCATTCACAACAACACTCAGTGGGGTTGGTCTGGAAGGTATAGTAGATAGAAAAGGAGATATTGCTTTTTTTCTAGGTGTCCCCTCACTCACCAGGGTTGCCCCTTGGTGACATGCTTCATCATTGGGGCCATCCCAGTCCTCTACGGCCTGGGGCGTGCTGCGACTTGCGAATTACGTAGGAGCACTTACAAATGACTATGTGTGGTGCAGATGTGATAGTGGAGTGGACTAAGTGATGTGTTAAGGGATCAATTTAGAAGCAGAGAGAGATCCAAGAAATGCAGTCACAGTCAGAGAAAAAGGCAAGGGATACTGTATCTATGTGGTTGTAGTGGTCCTGTTGGAAGTGGTAAGTAAGTTGCCTGCAGAAAAAAAATCCTCCTATTAGCGGCACTCCTCCATTGCAGCCGACGCTTCGTCCATCGATGTTGGTCACCAGAAGACACCCTGTCCACTGCCTGCCTGATGCTGAATTGTGGCTCGCTACTGTGAAGCCTGACTCCATCCTTTTTTCCCCATTGCAGAGACTGAAACCCGGCCTGTAATTATTCAACGAAAAACAGGAAGTGATATAATATTACAACACCACTGATAAATAAATATAAGGTATGTAGGCTGTGGAGTGCAAAAAGTCACAATTTGATTTTCCTAGTAGACAGTACAATATTTTTGAAAGTGCGTACTCTGAGTCACCTTTTGAAGGATAAATAAGTATGGGCAAATTAATGTAGCGGATCTTGCCCTCAAGCTAGGTGTACTGTAAACTGTGTTTTAGAACAAAATTAGATCTTCCTAGCAGTGCTCCCACCCAGACCCTTACTAAAGCCAGTCGCAAAAATGTAGAAGACCCCCAATCAAATCTCAAAAAACGAGGCCTAGCAGAAAACTGGTGACAAAACTTACTTTGAAAGTAAAAGTAGGCCGAAGTACCCCCTTCCTAATTACCTCTTACCCACCGTGGATTGCATTCAAACCACTTGCAAGCAACCAAGCAAAAGTAGCCATAGCCAGCATCGCTCCAAGACTCGAAATCCCCCCCACTCAAACACATGCAATAGAAATACTGCTAACCCTAACGAACCCTAAGTTAAGAATAGTGGCAAAGGCTTTCTTTAACTATGCCAAATCCCCCCTTTCCCACCATGGATTTTCTTCAAATGACTTGCAACCAAAATTACACATTCTCACGAGTGCTCTAAGACCCCCGAACTCAGTTGCAAAAATCTAGAACACCCCGAAACACATGCAATCCTGCTGCTAGGGCTAACCCTAACGAACCCTAAGTTACAAAAAGTGCCAAAAGGCTTTTCCGCGAGGATTTTGTCCCAACCACTTCTACCCGGTATTAGACCTTCCCAGGAATGCCCCAAGACACGACAACCCACCCGCCAAGAAGCATAACACCCCCAAACAGGCCAAAAGCATAATCTCATACTTGCAATATTTCTCGGCCTTCGGTCCAAACGCGCTGCGTAGCTAGGCCATAAGTCGGGGTTGCCACCACGGATTTCCTGAAAAGCAAATGCAATCAAGATTAGAGTGTCCCAGCAGTGCTCCCAGACCACGAAACTCACCCACAAACAGACGGAACCCCCCCTAAGAGCACCTCAAAGGCAAGCAAGTCATCAAAAACACAAAAAATGTTCCGCCTGGGATTTGGTCCAAAACACTTTTATCCGGTATTAGAGCTTCCCAGCAATGGCCCCAGAGCCGTCAACCCAGGAGAAAACGAGTAGAAGACTCCCAAACAGCCAAAGAGCAAAAGTACAAAAATGGGGACTTAGTCAATTTTTCACAAATTTCACAAATCACTCCTCGCGCGCTCTGCAGCTAGGCCCTAACTCCCCTCTGCCACCATGGATTTGCTTCAAACCTCTTGCAAAGTAAAGTATATATAGCCAGCAGTGCGCCCAGACCCCGAAACCCACCCACAAACACCAGGAAGCCCCCCAAACAGGCCAAAAGCAAAATCTCATACTTGCAATATTTCCCGGCCTTCGGTCCAAACGCGCTGCGTAGCTAAGCCATAAGTCGGGGTTGCCACCACGGATTTCCTGAAAAGCAAATGCAATCAAGACTAGAGTGTCCCAGCAGTGCTCCCAGACCACGAAACTCACCCACAAACACCAGGAAGCCCCCCAAACAGGCCCCCGAAAACGCTACATTGAGCAAAATGTCAGAAATAGCCAAAAAAAAATCGGCCTGGATTTTGTCCCAACCACTTCTACCCGGTATTAGACCTTCTCAGGAATGCCCCAAGACACGCCAACCCACCCGCCAAGAAGCATAACACCCCCAAACAGGCCAAAAGCAAAATCTCATACTTGCAATATTTCTCGGCCTTCGGTCCAAACGCGCTGCGTAGCTAGGCCATAAGTCGGGGTTGCCACGACGGATTTCCTGAAAAGCAAATGCAATCAAGATTAGAGTGTCCCAGCAGTGCTCCCAGACCACGAAACTCACCCACAAACAGACGGAACCCCCCCTAAGAGCACCTCAAAGGCAAGCAAGTCATCAAAAACACAAAAAAAACACAAAAAAGTTTCCGCCTGGGATTTGGTCCAAATCACTTTTATCCGGTATTAGAGCTTCCCAACAATGGTCCCAGAGCCGTCAACTCACCTGCAAAGAGGTACAACAACACCCCCACAAGTGCTGAGTCTTTCTTCATTGGGCGTAAACCAGCCCTCTGGTTTGATGGAAATAGGAGTCTGGAGGAGGAGGATAGAGGAGCATGTTCTTCTGAACTTGTGAACCTGAGGAATGCAGACTGCGGCAACTTCAAATCAATTAGCAAACCAGCGAAGACAGTTCTGCTGATGGGCTTGATTTTGTGATTATCTGATTAAAGTTTGAAATATATTAACTGTGCACAACAAAGAAAGACAGACACACAGGAATAAAAGTGAATAGGGACGAAAAAGAAAGTTATTGATTCGTTGTCTCATTTTCAGGGCTCGGTATCACGGTCCAGGAATGAGAATAAGGCTTCGTCATCATACTCTGCGAATTCAGGCAGGGTGAGCTCAGTGTCACCTGACAGAGTAGAAATTCCCTCATCTATGTTGCAGGCCACCTCCTCTTCATCCGGCACGCTCTCTCGTACTCTGAAATCTGGTGGTATGAGGTGCTGATTCATCTTGATCATTGTTAACCTCTCCACATTTTTGGGCGAGAGGCGGCTCCGTTTGGGAGTTACAATGCCACCAGCAGCACTGAAAACCCGTTCAGAAGACACGCTTGCGAGTGGGCAAGACAAGTAGTTTAAAGCCAGGTTGGTGAGCTGTGGCCACAATTCTTTTTTCCCATGCCAATACGCCAATGGGTCAGAATTAACATAGACCTCTGTTGAGTCATTCAGATAGTCCTTCACCATCAACTCAAGGTCCTCATCCAAGGTTCCTCCACTTTGCTTAGCTCTTGCTGTGCCTCTGACCTTTTGAGAACCAAACCCACGCAGAGCTAGCCAATCCTCTTCAGCCTCCAATGTTTCTGTTGTGTTTCGTGCAGATGATCCGGTTGCCGGTGTCTTTAACGGCTGAGAGGTCACTTGTGCCACAGCCACAGGTGCAGAAGGGGATTTTTTTGATTGGGGATGGCCTGCTGATGTACTGCCATTTCCTTCAATTTCCAGCCGTTCTGTTTCAAACCTCTTGGCTGACAAGGCTAGCCAACGTTTGTACTTTGGAACATGTTCATCATCAAAAGGAAAGAATGCTTGGCATGCCAACGCCTTTTTGTAGCGTGGATCCAGAATAGTAGCACAAATGTAATGCTGTTCTGAGTGGATCTTTTTAAGACGTTCATCACCTTGTAGGAGCTCTAATAATTGCTCAGCCAGAAGCAAAGAGTCTTGGTTTTTGTCATCTTTTTCAAACACAGAACACACCTCCTTCAGTTGGTCCTCCAGCATGTACAACAATGGGATAGCTTTTCCCAAATTAGAGTCCTCCTTGCTGACTGCACGCGTGAAGAACTCAAAAGGACGAAGCATGCGTGTCAGGCTTTGAACTATGTTCCATTGCGGCCCACCCATCCTCAGCTCCTCTGTACCCTCTGTAAGGAAATATTGATCGAGTTCCGTATACTGCTCATACAGACGCTCAAGCATGTAGAAGGTTGAGTTCCAACGTGTTACCACCTCCTGGATGAGTGCTTTCACTGGCATTTTACGTTGATATAGCAGGCTCCTCAGCTGCTTCCGGGCCTTAAAAGAATGGCTGAAATGCTTGCACATTTTTCGGCAGTTGTCCAATACACTGTACGCTGCACTGGATTTATTAGCCAAGAATTTTTGGACAACCAGGTTTATACAGTGCGCCAAACACGGCACTCTGAAATAGTAACCGTCCCTCATGGCCTTAACTATATTGGCGCCATTGTCCGTGGAAACATAACCAACCCGGCGTTTTAGTGGGGACAGCCAGTTAAGGACCTTTGTGTTAAAGACATCCAAAATGTTTTCTGCTGTGTGACGTTTCTCCAAACCAAACATGGCTAGTGTTGCATGTTTCCGAGCAGCTTTAAAAACAATGTTCGTGTCAACACCTGTGTTTAGCTTTGCTTTAGCCCCTGAAAAAGAGACCCAGTGTGCAGTGATGCACATGTAATCAGCGCCTGCGCCACTGGTCCACATGTCTGTTGTCAGATGTATAGTGTGAACAGCACTCTTCTGCAAAGCTGCCCCAATCACCTTCAGAACATCTTCATGTAGTGCTGGAACCGCAACTCGGGCAAAATAGAACCGGCTAGGAACCTTCCATATAGGGCAGAGCGTTGCCACTAATTCTAGAAAACCAACCCCTTCTACAAAAGAAAAAGGGAGAAGGTCCAGAGCTAGCATTTTAGCCAGCTTAGTGTTATACAGACGCGTCATTGGGTGGTTGCGTTCATATTGCGCTTCTGTAAACAACATCTTTTTAATGTTGCCCTGGACCAAGGATTTACGGGATGATGATATCTTCGACCCAGTTACGCTCGCTGATGAACTTTTCTGCATTGATGTCTCACTCTCTCCCACACTCTTAGTGTGGCTCACATGGGGTGTGCTGCTGACAGGGGTACTGGGTGTAAGTGAAGTGTTTGAATCGTCTTCTTCCTCCTCGTCATTATCAGATGAAACAGCATTACGTGCAATTCCGGCTTCCTCGATCGCCTGTAGGTGCGCAAACCATTTGACAGCGTGCTTTCTTTCAAGATGACCTCTCTGGCCTCCGGTACCATAGTTGGAACCCAACTTACCACGACTAACTCGAAGCTTACACATGCTACAAATGGCTACGGTTTCATTTTTTGGGCAAACACTAAAGAAGTCCCAAACTGCAGACTTGAAATGTCTTTGGGGGCCGGAGGAGGCGGCGATACTGGTGGTGGTGGTCCTGCTGCTAATGCCAGATGAAGTGGAGGATGTGGATTGCCGAACTTCAGTACGTTTTGCACTTTCACCACCACGAATTGAGGTCGAGGACGAGGTGGGTACCTTCTTGCGAGGAAGAAATATGGAAGCGGTAGGTTTTGGTGTACTACTTAACTCCAAATCTAATGATTCCATTTCCATTGCCTCCTCGCCGACATCATCATCACGCTCAGCAGCTTCTCGGGATAGGGTCAAAATGTCTCTTTGCTGCATGCCCGGTGGGGCTGCAGTGACCTTTGTGATGACTGGCCCGTCGTCATCGTGAGAGGCTTCATCACCAGCAGTATCTGTCACTTCTTGTTGAGCCTCATCACACTCCATAGGTATGAGTTTTTGGACGACCTTCCTTTTACGCTTAGGTACCTGTGTCAGATCATGGTGTGCCTCACTGTCAGACCGCAGTTGTGGTTCCCAAGACAGATCACTTGCATCAGAACGAGGTGGGCTTGAAGAAGATGTAGACACCCCCCTTGATCTTTTCCTTGCTAGGGATGTGGAAGACAATGAATGATCATCAGGAGGAGTGGCTTCCAATGATAGCTCGGCTTCATTGTCGATTTCCTGATGTGCCCCTACTTCGGGAGGAACAACTATTGTGGGCACTTGTGAATCTCCATGCACCTTTGCTTGCGCATCTCCTTTTGCTGCCTCTCCTTCCACATGTACTTGGGCGTGTACTTGCACATGGTGTTGTTGTTGCGGCTGTGGTTGTTCAACACTTGTCAGATGAGTTACAACAACCTGTGTTGATTCAGGGACATTGCTGCTACTTTCTTGCGATGAGCCAACATCACTGGTCGATGGTGATTGGAGAAGTACACTGACTGCCTCTGAAGCACTCAAGGGCTTTGACTTAAGTTGGCATGGTGGTGGAGGCACTGAACCCAATGGAGCAGGGGTGCTGCTCCCAGCTTGGTCCCCAGCAGATCCTGCTGCTGCAGGCGTACTTTTTTTTTTTCTCCCAAAAAACGTGGCGGGTGGCACACCAGCCTCCTTGGTAACTTGCTTCTTCTGCTCCCTACTAGCAACTTTCTTGCTAGAGGAGCTACGGAGACCTTTCTTTGGGGCCATCTTCTTCAGAGCAGGTCAGACAGCAGGCCGCAGTTGCACGAATTGTAGAGTTGTCTGAGGCCAGACGTGACGTCGCGTGACGTTATGCTGCACACACACACCGCTGCAGGACTTCTTCCTGGCACTGGTGGTTCTCTTGAGTCTTGTGCACCTAAAAAAAATGGAAGACAGAGGAACATCAGTTCAGTTATACAGCACAAAAAAATCGAAAAACACTGCAAAATCAGCACAATCCCAATCCATCCATGCCCTCCATAATGTTTAAATTCAAGACAACCCACAGAAAGACTAGGCCCATGCAAGACTCACTACCCCTGGGCATAAATAAAGGTTGAAAAGTAGGCAAAATGGTTGCAGGCCTAACAACAAAGCCTGCATTCAAAATGGCCACTTGCCTGCCAGCACATGGCCAGTGCCTGTAGCTGCACTCAAAATGGCCACCAGCCACATGGCCTGTCCCTCCCCATGAACACCCCCAAAAATCGAAAAACACTGCAAAATCAGCACAATGCCATTCCATCCATGCCCTCCATGATGTTTAAGTTCAAGACAACCCACAGAAAGACTAGGCCCATGCAAGACTCACTACCCCTGGGCATAAATAAAGGTTGAAAAGTAGGCAGAATGGTTGGAGGCCTAACAACAAAGCCTGCATTCAAAATGGCCACTTGCCTCCCAGCACATGGCCAGTGCCTGTAGCTGCACTCAAAATGGCCACCAGCCACATGGCCTGTCCCTCCCCATGAACACCCCCAAAAATCGAAAAACACTGCAAAATCAGCACAATGCCATTCCATCCATGCCCTCCATGATGTTTAAGTTCAAGACAACCCACAGAAAGACTAGGCCCATGCAAGACTCACTACCCCTGGGCATAAATAAAGGTTGAAAAGTAGGCAAAATGGTTGGAGGCCTAACAACAAAGCCTGCATTCAAAATGGCCACTTGCCTGCCAGCACATGGCCAGTGCCTGTAGCTGCACTCAAAATGGCCACCAGCCACATGGCCTGTCCCTCCCCATGAACACCCCCAAAAATCGGAAAACACTGCAAAATCAGCACAATCCCATTCCATCCATGCCCTCCACGATGTTTAAGTTCAAGAAAACCCACAGAAAGACTAGGCCCATGCAAGACTCACTACCCCTGGGCATAAATAAAGGTTGAAAAGTAGGCAAAATGGTTGGAGGCCTAACAACAAAGCCTGCATTCAAAATGGCCACTTGCCTGCCAGCACATGGCCAGTGCCTGTAGCTGCACTCAAAATGGCCACCAGCCACATGGCCTGTCCCTCCCCATGAACACCCCCAAAAATCGAAAAACACTGCAAAATCAGCACAATCCCATTCCATCCATGCCCTCCATGATGTTTAAGTTCAAGACAACCCACAGAAAGACTAGGCCCATGCAAGACTCACTACCCCTGGGCATAAATAAAGGTTGAAAAGTAGGCAAAATGGTTGGAGGCCTAACAACAAAGCCTGCATTCAAAATGGCCACTTGCCTCCCAGCACATGGCCAGTGCCTGTAGCTGCACTCAAAATGGCCACCAGCCACATGGCCTGTCCCTCCCCATGAACACCCCCAAAAATCGAAAAACACTGCAAAATCAGCACAATCCCATTCCATCCATGCCCTCCATGATGTTTAAGTTCAAGACAACCCACAGAAAGACTAGGCCCATGCAAGACTCACTACCCCTGGGCATAAATAAAGGTTGAAAAGTAGGCAAAATGGTTGGAGGCCTAACAACAAAGCCTGCATTCAAAATGGCCACTTGCCTCCCAGCACATGGCCAGTGCCTGTAGCTGCACTCAAAATGGCCACCAGCCACATGGCCTGTCCCTCCCCATGAACACCCCCAAAAATCGAAAAACACTGCAAAATCAGCACAATCCCATTCCATCCATGCCCTCCATGATGTTTAAGTTCAAGACAACCCACAGAAAGACTAGGCCCATGCAAGACTCACTACCCCTGGGCATAAATAAAGGTTGAAAAGTAGGCAAAATGGTTGGAGGCCTAACAACAAAGCCTGCATTCAAAATGGCCACTTGCCTCCCAGCACATGGCCAGTGCCTGTAGCTGCACTCAAAATGGCCACCAGCCACATGGCCTGTCCCTCCCCATGAACACCCCCAAAAATCGGAAAACACTGCAAAATCAGCACAATCCCATTCCATCCATGCCCTCCATGATGTTTAAGTTCAAGACAGCCCACAGAAAGACTAGGCCCATGCTAGACTCAAATACCCCTGGTGAAAAGGCCACAAGTACAGCCCCAAAAAACGAAAATCACTAAAAAATCACCACAATCCAATGCCATCCATGCCCTCCATGATGTTTACATTAAAGAGACCCCACAGAAAGACTCAGTCCATGCACCACTCACTACCCCTGGGCAAAAGGCCCCAACAGCAGCCAAAAAAATCGAAAAACACACTAAAATCAGCACAATCCCATGCCATCCATGCCCTCCATGATGTTCACATTAAAGAGACCCCTCAGAAAGACTCAGTCCACCCACCACAGAGTACCCCTGGGCAAAAGGCCCCAAAACAGCCCAAAAATCGAAAATTCCAAAATTTTTGTTGCAGCAACTGTAATGCCCCAAACAAACTTACTTGTAAAATTTCTAATCCAACAATGATCCAAAGAAAGTCAAAAAGGCCTCAAATCCAAATATCCAGCAGCATCCACAAAAAGTATTCCTTCCAGCTCCACATCCAAATGAAAAGTGACCAGGAGATGGACAAAGCACTGGGAGGAGCCTGCTGGACAGGAACAGGAAGTTGAAGACTGTGGGGCACTTCCTTCCTCCCACCCCCCTCCCCCCTGCCCAAAATGGACTCCTCGCTAAAAAAGTGCAGGCAAATGTCAACCTAAGGAGTTATTCAGATAAAAATCATCATTTCGGGGAGGAGCCAAGATGGCGACCGGGTCGGACGCGTAAGCTCCGAGCTCCGCGAGCCGCCCTATCCTGCATTGATCTCCTGGTATCAACCCGGAATATTTCTCGCTCAAACGGAGACATCTGAGCTCGGATGTCGTTGGCGTTCTTTTGAGACCTCCGCCGCCCATTTCCATGGTGGATTCGGGCCGTCCTCCGGCCCCCGACTCTAGCCCGGGACCGGGAGCTGTATGCCTGGCACTGGACACGGCTGGGCGCTGTCGGCCGAACACGTCGCAGTGGCGCTGGCTGGGGCAGGGGCGCTACAGTGTACAGCTACGGACTACATCGTCTCCCTCTACAGCGGTAAGGTTCCCGCTGGGTCGCCCGGCCTCCGGAAGACACTTGACTCTGGTCGTGCCGATCTCCGCCCGCCTAGCTGTTTCAGGGCGGGTTGGAGTCCATCTTGAGGTGTTTGTCCTGCCGCTGCCTCTACGCACCGATGGCTGGGGAGTAATCCTTCACCCTGCCCTGCCCTGGACCTACGTGCCGCTGGCTTGCTGGTGGCTCTCCCTCCCTCTGCGCTCGTTGGCGACGCCATTCCCCCCAACTCTGCACCGTGAACTCTTTACTGGGGCTACCAAGACGCCCCCTTCCCCGTAGGAGAAAGATGGCGGCCTCTTTGTTCTCTCCGTGCAGCGTCCTCACTACGGAGGATTCGGCTGTTGCCCCGGGGGAATGCTCGTGTGATGAAAGTCAGCAATCACCACAGAGGGAGCCGACCTATGGTGCCATCCTGGAAGCCCTGCTCAATCTTCGAGAGACATGGCGGCAACAAGCCCACATCTTGGAGCGAAAGGTAGTGAGAGCTACCTCGCATATTAAGGGACTGCACTCGACTGCCCCCCCGCTGCCACTGCCTATTCCTGTCCAAGAGACTGCTTTACACCACGCGCGTGAAGATGTGCGACCGGCCCCTGGATGTACAACCGTCTGTTCCGATATTGCCGAGGAAACTGATACAAAGTCGCTATCCGCTCTGCTGCCTGCAACTGTATCTATTCCTTCGACACAGGGGCACTCCCCAGAGACTTCCCGGGCGCTGGCCCTTCTCCCTGCCTCTGTGACTTTCTCTCCGAGGCTCCGGAACATGTATTACCTTGTGGCGGGGGGAGCAACTTTCCACCTGGATACTGCTGTTGCCGATGGTTGGGAGTGGTCACCTCTTCCTCCTCTTTGCCTTTACTGTTGGGTCTGGCCATTTTGCTTCTCTGTCCAGCTGAAGGGGAGTGCAAGGCAATGGCCATGTCTGGTTGTTTTTCGACGCTCTGGTCAGGGTTGAAGATCCTCCGCACAATGACTTGCCGATTGCCTGGTGATGACCTGACCTGTAACGTGTTTACTTTGTTCACTACATTGAGGGGGATGCTTCTCTTAATATAACTATAGCATTATTGGGAAGGCGGTGCCATCCATTTTGTGTATGTGAGTCTCCCCCTTCTTCTTTGTGTCCATCTGGTTCCCTTGCTGATAAGGGGGTCCGCGCTCGTAATATGCTGGGGGCTGGAGGGCATCTGAAATAGGGACAGGGCTAACCTGCTTGTTGGTCGCATTGCTTTCCTACCTGAGGGGGGTTGAGATCTAACTGTTGTATGGAAATGTGTGGCCCGCCCGCACAGTACGCATTGAATCTTCTAGCTGACCGGGAAGTATTAGGTAGCGCTTAGCTCTTGCTCTCGACGCCTCCTTAGCGATACTGCATTATGGTTCACGGCGCGATCGGAGCCCCTATTGACTATCCTGATTCCTGGCGAGCCTTCGGCTCTGTTGCTTTCTGGGGTGTCTGACCTGCCGATAATGATTATTGGGACGGGGGGTTGCCAGTAATGGGTGGCGTCCATTTTAACTCCTTGTCTTCCTTTGTCCGGGACGGCCATCTTGGTCTCCTGCTGCCCCCGGCTTAACACTGTTGCACCATCGATGGTTTCTTTTTTCACGGCCGCAGTCCTACTGTCCTTTTGTTGGTCTTCGTTTTTAGGGCCCTGGTCCTGGGTGGCACGAGGGTCTGGAGATGGGCTATTTGTTTATATTTGTTGTGAGGTCTTTTAATCTTGGAGCTCCATTTGGGGTATTAATTATTGTCGGCTCGCTAGTTTAGCGAGCCTGATTATTGTTGGCTCCTCCCCACCTTTTTCCTTATTGGGGGGTTTTCGACTAGTTTGCACACTTGTCTTCCTCCCTATATGTCGAATGAGACGCTTTTTTCTTCTATGCCTTTTTTCTGATCTTGGCTTTACTTTCTCTTTCTCTTCCCTTTTCTCTTCTTACTACATTTCGGGTTTATGGGGCGACAGACACTCTGCTGGGGGGGGGGTAGGCCATAGCCTCTGCATGTGTGTAGGGTGGGGGGGTATGTTTTAGTTTTGTTAATTTCTATGGTATCTATTTATGTCCTTTTTATGATTTTTCCTTTCTTGTTCTGGGTCTGTAATGAGGGTTCTGAGGAGCGGGTAGCGCTGTGGGTGGTGTGTAGATGTGGACTGATGCTTCTATTGTTGGGAATTGTGCCGCCAAACTGCTGGGTGTTATTATTATTGCCATGTTTATTGCTGCCTGTGTGTATTCTACGCGGACTGTATGGACTCAGTTCTCCTTGATTTATTTTTATTGATTTATGTTTAAAAAATTTTAAAATTAACCTTCATTGATCCTCCTCCCTGGCGGCTTGATTCACTTATGTGTAACTGCTTTATTTGTTGCTGTACTGTCTGATACCGCTGAGGGGGCCTAAATTGTTTGCTCTAGTGCTCAACTGTTTCGTGGCCGGCCTGACGGTTGTAGGCCCGTACTTGTCCTCCTTTATCATGCACAATAAAGGTTTTCAAAAATTTAAAAAAAAAAAAAAAAAAATCATCATTTCAAGAAGGTTTATGCTGCTTGCTGGTGGATTTCTTGTGCAGAATTGCAAATTTTATATTTTCGTTTGTGCGAGATTCTTGCTGCTCGCCGCATCTCAAATCTCGCAATTGCGAAGTACCGCGAGACATGATCTCGCTGTACTCGCGTTGACAAACTCTCGCTCGCAAGCCGCGATGACGTAATCGCGCTCGCCAAATCCCGCGGGATCACACAGCAAGATCCAAAATGGCGCAGCACTCGCAAACTATCGAGAAAAACAACCCGGCAAACGATGATAAACGCCGCGCGCCGCAAAAATTGTATCACCAACGCCGCGCGCCGCAAAAAAAATCCGCTGCGTGCAAATTTGCGGATTTTGCGAGAAATTCGCAAATCTCGCGGATTGCGAATTTCCCGAAAATCCGCAAAATCCGCGAGCGTAACGGATTTTCCGCCCATGCTTATATTTACCATACTGGTGAATTCCTGCACCACAAAACTCTCTAGCATAAGATGTTGTGTAAGAAAGACAGGGCCGCCTGGTGCTGGGCGATGGTAATGGCTCCAAGTGACCTGCCTATTACCCAGTGGTCCTCAACATGGTTTCGCCCAAGAGGGTACCCTTACGGTTTTCATTACCTTCATAGTGTTTATTTATTTATTTTAAAGTTTTATAGAGCACGAACCAGACCCGTGAGGGTTTCAGAGCGCTTTACAGGTTTGAGGGTGGTATACAAAGCATTAGGAAGGGAGGGAACAATTGGGTAAGATTAGGGATACATTATACAAGAAAAAGCATGCAGTCTAAGGTCCTGGCTACAAGAAGGATAAAAAGTTAAAAATAGTTAGACACTTATACAAAAAGGCACGCAGTCTCAACTTTTGGGTGGGATGCCCAGGAGTGCAGTAATAGGTATCCTCCGTAGAGCCGTGGATGATGTCAAGGTGGAGGGTGGAAAAATTTTGCTACGGTGTTTGGGATGTAATCATAAGACAAGATATTTGCCCACTAAGAAGGTTTTGGTTTCCTTTTTAAAGTGTGATGGTAGGTGAGAGGGAGTTCCAGATTCTTGGAGCAGCCCCAGAGAAGGCCCGATTATAGGTTTTTTCTTCCAGAAGTGGGATGGTTGCAGCAATAGGTCTTTGGCAGATCGGGAGTTTCTGACTCCTCCTGATATCACAAGTTTATGGGCGGGAAAAGCAGGGGAATTGGAGTAGAGAGCTTTGTGAGTAATGCAGGCCAGTTTAAATTGGATTCTGGCCTCTAGGGGAAGCCAGTTCAAAGTTTTGAGGTGGGAAGAAAGGTGGTCGAATTTCTTTGAGCCAGTTAGGAGTCTGGTGGCAGTGTTGAGGCAGGCTTTCAGTGGGGCTAGGGAGTTCTGGGGTAGCCCTGCGAGAGTGGAGCATCCATATTCTAGTCTGGAAATGACTACATCCTGGATTGCCGTTTTGAGGTCGGAAACCTCAAGGAAGTGTTTTAGGTTTCTTAGGTAGCTCAGGTGGAACCTGGACGTCTTGGCCATTGAGTTTATATGGCTGCTCATGTTCAGGCTGCCGTCAAGGGTTATTCCAAGGGATTTCACAGAGTCAACAATGGTGGGAGGGCAGTTTAGTGCTGTCATGCTCTTGATCCATTCCTGGATGTCAGGGTTGGTTTTGAGTGGGGAGATTAGTCGAAATTCAGTTTTATTTGCGTTGAGTTTAAGCTGGTTGGCGGTGAGCCAATGGAGTATCAGCTTCAGTGCCTCAGTCAAGGAGTGATTGTCCTCAGGGGAGGAGATTTTGATATAGATCTGTGTATCGTCTGCATACATAAGGTAGGAGATATTGGCGACACGTAGTACCTCAGTGAGTGCTTCAAGGTAAATATTGAAGAGGGTAGGGGAGAGGGTTGATTCCTGGTGGACTCCAATCGTGACCGGAGAGGGGGCAGAAAGATTACCGTTGATCAGGACTCTCAGAGCTATTTTGGAGGAAGGATCTAAACCATTCAAGAATGGTGCCATCTAACCCCAGCCTGATCTTGAGTCTTTCAAGAAGGATTTCGTGGTTAACCGTATCAAAGGCAGAAGATAGGTCTAGGAGGATTAGGACAGGTTTTGCCTTGATCGAGGGCTTGGAGGGTGTCATCCACGATGTGGAGGAGGGTGGTATCGGGGCTGTGTCCAGATCTGAAACCAGATTGGAAGTCATCTAGCAGGTGGAAGTTATTAATATGTAGGCTCAGTATTGTAAATAAGATAGTCCTCAGAGACCAGATGGTGAGTAGATATATTCTTAGATTTATTGATAAGATAATAACATCAATATCCATAGGAAGATGGTAAGTCCATATTTTAAATTTAATTTTTGAATTTAAAAACATTTATTAAGCGCGCTTTTACCACGCGGTTTCATGGCGCTTTTCAGATTGCAAGCAACAACAGTGGCGGAGGGAGTTAGGCAGCGAAAGCTCGAGAGAAAAGCAAGGTTTTGAGACTTTTCCGGAACTCAGTGTAAGAGGGAGAAGTGTGGAGTTCCACAGGGAGGGAGTTCCAGAAAGCTGGGGCGAGGACCGCAAATTTTGTTCCACCAGCCTTCTTCTTTTTGAATCGTGGAGTGCTCAGGAGTGCCATGTGGGTGGAGCGGAGCTCTCTACCCGGCATGTAGGGCTTGATGGCAGAGCATATAAACTCCGGAGCGGTGCCCATTTTGGCCTGAAAGGTAAGGCAGCCAAGCTTGAATAAGGCTCGCTCTTTCACAGGCAACCAGTGTAGTGCCTGTAGTAGAGGGGTGGCACGATGAAATTTGGGCAGGCCATGAATCAGGCGAGCCGCCTGGTTCTGCACTAGTTGCAGACGGTGAATAGCATAGGCCGGCGCGCCGTTATAGATAATGTTGCCATAATCAAGGCGTGAGAGCACCATTGCCATCACAATGATTTTTAGAGCCGGGAGGGAAAAGAAGCGGGAAATCTTCCTGATTGTCCTAAGGGAAAAGAAACAAGAGGACACACCAGAACTGACCTGAGAGTGAACAGAAATTGGGGATTAAGAAGGATACCAAGAGTTTTGACTTTGGGAACTGGGAGTGGGGGAACACCAAGTGAGGAGGGCCAGTGGGAGGGAGACCAGGGGCTGCAACCACCTCCGGTCAAGACCAACTCCGTCTTGTCCGGATTGAGTTTGAGGTGGTTGCAGTTCATCCAGTCCTGAATGAACAACATGACCGTTTGGACATTCTGGGCGGATGAGGGGGAGTGGGAAAGGTTAAAGATTAGCTGGAGGTTATCGGCGTAATTAAACACTGTGACCTCGAGCTGCTGCAACATAAAAATGAGGGGGTAGATGTATAAATTAAACAAAAGAGGGGAAAGTGAAGAGCCCTGGGGAACACCGCACGCTACCTTGCGGGAGGCGGCAGTGAAACCAGCGAGGTGGACCGCCTGAGCCCTCTCACTCAGGAAGGACTCGAGCCACGCGAAGGCTAGGCCCTCTATGCCCGCCGCCCTGACACGGATGAGGAGGATGGAGTGGTCCACCGTGTCAAAAGCGGCAGACAGATCTAAAAGGATGAGGGCCTGCGGGAGGTTGGTATCAATGCCTTCACGTAGGCCATCCATCACTGAGATCACCACCTTCTCCGTAGAGTGGAGGGGCCGAAAGCCCGCCTGGCAAGGGGAGAGACAGCGATTAGTCTCCACGTGGGTGCTCAGGGTGCTGGTCACATGGGTTTCTAAAACCTTACCCAGGTAAGGCAAGAGAGAGATGGGACGATAGTTAGAAGGGGATGATGGGTCGGCGCCAGCCTTTTTTAGAAGAGGAATGACGACGGCGGATTTATGAGGGGTAGGGACAACCCCATTGCTGAGTGAATCGTTGAGAAGTGTGAGGGGCGGGGTGGGGCAAGCTAGGAAGATTTCTCCGAGGATGTGAGCAGGGGCAAAGTCCAGGGGGGAGCCCGCCTTCACCCTTTGAAGCAGAGGGAGGAGTGTGGCTTTGGTCAACAGGGGAATGGAAGTTAATTTAGGAATGGTGGTGGGGGGGAAGGGTTAATGAATGTGGAGGATGGAAGAGGGATATTGATTTTAATCTTTGCAACCTTTTCCACGAAAAAATCGTTGAGCGAATCGCAGAGGGATTGGGAAGGGGGAATCGTAGCCGTAGCTCTATCAGATGAAGCCAGTTCATGCACGGTGGCAAAGATTTCTTTTGATTGAGACTCCGCTGCCAGTATCCTATTAGAGTAGAATGCGGTCTTGGCGTCAAGGATGCCTTGCTTGTATATCTTAAGAACAGATAAATAGGAGGCTTTTAGGGCAGGGCAATACGCTCTTCTCCATTCTCGCTCGGCTCTCCGAGCGGCCAGTTTCTTCTCCTTAAGATCTAGGGTAAACCAGCGGTTAGCAGCATGGGCTCGCTTGACCGTGATTCGCTTCAAGGGAGCGAATTCGTCGCCCGCTTGGGTCAGCCAGTTATTAATGGTAGCCAGCTGAGCAGGAGCGGAAAGGCCAGAAAGATCGGGACTGGATTTAGCCAGAGACGAGCAGAGGGATGGCATGTCGGCTTTGCCCCATTTTCTAACCCAGGTGTTCCTAGGGAGCGGAGGCTTAGTCGCTGGGGCTAGGGCAAGGGAAAAAGAAATTAAAAAGTGGTCAGACCAGGAACAAGGGGAAATGAGGGGGGGTGTGGTGGGGATATTCAAGGTCCAGACCTGGTCAAGCGAGTGGCCCTGTATATGAGTGGGGCTGTGAATGTGGGGGGTAAAGTTAAGACTGGTCATAAGATCGGTGAACTCCTTAGAGAGGGAGCTTTCAGCAGGGTCATTGGGCCAGAAGTTGAGATCGCCTAGAACTAACACTGACGAGTTGTTTATTACCAGTGTGGCCAGGAGATCTTGGAGGCTGGAAACAAAAGAAGGGGTGGAGTAGGGGGGACGGTAAATAAGAACAGAAGTCAAGGGAGCCAGGTGGGAGCTCGACCGTGTTACCAGGCAGTCTACTTCAGGAATGGGAGGGGAGGGGAGGATCTGGAAATAAAGGTCAGTGCGAGCTATCAAGGCCACTCCGCCTCCTCTTCTGCCCTCCGGTCGGTCCGCTCGAATGGCAGAGTATGAGGGGGGCAGTGCAGCTAGAACATTAGGCAGGGAGTCGGCCTTGAACCAGGTCTCCGTTAAGAACAGGAGATCCGGTTCGTGTGTATCGATGTAATCGAATAGCTCGTACTGGTGATTGACCGCCGACCTGGTGTTCAGGAGCGTGGCCGCGGTATTAAATACCGGAGTGTAGGGAGTGAGAGGGGGGGGAGGGAATAGGCGGAAGAGTGGTGGGCAAGGGGATCAGCCGTGATATGATAAAGGGGGGGGTGCTTGGTGGGAGGGAGAGTAGACCAAGATGAGTCAGGAGGTCAGTGACGGAAGATCCAATAGATCCGGGATTCCAATATGAAAAGAGATGGGAAGGGGAATATGTGAGTAGGGGGACATAGTGAGGTGCCCCCTGCCCCGGCCTGCCGCGGACGGGCGCAGACGGGCTCGACTCTGGCGTGACTCCGGCGTGACTCCGGCGTGACTCCGGCGCGCCTATGGCGCGCCCGCTGCGCTCGTCCGCTGCGCTGACGCATGTGGGCCGTTTAAATGGAGGAGTAGCGTGGGGGGAGTGGCGTGGGTGGGGTTGGGCGATCCAGCCCAAGCCAAGATGGCTGCCGCGGCCGCTGTAAGCCTGCGATGTAATCAGCTCACAGACAGCCACGCACAGCCCCTAGGATCCAAGGTAAAGATTAATGACCTGTTGATTTTCAGGAAAGGTTAGTGCACAATTAAAAGAAGAACAATTCCTGCATAAGCAGAAGCGTGTCACCGCTCGCAGTCAGCGATGCCCCACCAGGAGCAGCCTCTGCCCTGCTCAGCCTGCACACACCAACTGACATTCCACAGCTCACCAAGCACCCAATATTCCACGACATCATCATACATCCAACATTCTAGACATCTTCAGGCATACCAACATTCACACTGGCTGAGCAGTAGAGAAGGGAACCATAGAGAAGGGAAATGCAGCAATAGATTATAACACATCCCCCTCCCTAAGGAAACCAAACATAATGAAGGATAATAAAAGATGCATGAAGATACACTGAGCAAATGAATATAGTACATATAACATAAATGAAAATGCATGACAATTCAAAATGCCAATGTAATCACACACCTTGCATCACAATAAAAGAGTTCCCGGAAAGCATAAAACTAGACAGTATTAAAATAATCAATCCAACATACGTAAGTAAAACCAGAAAACCTCAAAAAGACTTATAACCAGGTAAAGCCCAAAATTTCTTCAACACCAACATATAATAAATAAGAAACAGAGAAAACTCACAAGAAAGTGTCATAAACAACACAATCCTAACTAGGATAACACTTAAAGAAAGTGCAGGTAAAACCATTCACCCACCAACCAAACAGTGAGTGTACACGTAGAGAAACTTCATGTGAAGACATTTACTCTACGCAGACCAAACCACAATACCAATCAGGAAAACCATTAGCACTTAAAGAAAGTACAGGAAAAACCATTCACCCACAACCAAACAGTGGATGTACACGCAAAGAAACCTCAAATGAGGGTGTTAGCTCTGCGCAGACCAACATAAATACATTCACTCACCCAAACCAAAAGTGAAGTGAAAATAACAAACTAATGTCAACCAGGAATAACACTAAATGTGAATCATAACACAAATGTGAATCCATAACCACAATTAAGTGGTTGATAATCCCAAGAAAACAGGCAAACTAGGGATAAATACTATACCCCAAAACTCAAGGCAACCCGTAACGGAAACCATAAAGACCACACACACACAACCTCCTCTCATTCCATATAAATGCAGAAAAACAAACAGAAAGAACCCATAACAAATGCAACATCTCTACATACAATACTGCAAACACACTGTTGTAAATAGGTAAAACAACAGTAACACAACAAATTAAAACAAAAAAACGTAGTCACCGTTGTCTATGAACGATGAGCGAATTCTCACCCGAAATTCTTGTAACCTCTCACCCGAAGTCCATGTGGAGCAGGTTAGATCCAGTGTATCCACGTAATTGCGCCACCAGTACCACAGTCCAAATCTTGACAGCAACATTGCAATAAACATCAATCGTATGGGTGACTTCCAATGACCTTCCATGGATAAACTCGAGATCTCCCATCATAAAGTCCTTAACAGTGGCTCCTATCAGCCCACTAGGTGAAAACCCACAAAGTCCAAAGTCGAGGGACGGTGCCATCAAAGACACGACAAACCCACCATGAATTGGCAAACTTAATCGCCACATTCCTTGAGAGGAACGAGTGAAGGGGAGACTGAAAGACATCGTGAATGAAAACGGAATGAAGAAATGACCTGAAGTCCATGGAACAGTAAACCTAGACGTTATTTCTTTTTACGTCGTGATTGTCAGCAAACTAGAAAGAACCTTCCCAAAGTGTTAAGATGGCCGCCATAACGTCGTCTGGCGTCGTTTTTTTAAAGGAGATGGGTCTCGTTTTTACCCATCACCAACACGCTGTTAAACTCCAATGACGTCATCATTTGGACGCCAGCAGAGGAAGAGAGCAGAGCTCAGCCGGCCAACCGTCACCAACAACAAACGGTGAGTTAACGAATATGTAAAGGTTGCAGCAAGTGCCCAGAATAGAAAGAAAAGTCCTGCTGAGTAGGAGAAATGTCACATTGGCCCATTTTAATCGTAGAAAACCATCGTCACTGGCAAAATACGCTGCAAGTGCACTAAAAAGGCATTCCAAGTTGACGACATAACATTGGCTTATTAAAAAAAAAAAAAATTCTCACTCTCTGTCCCACTGTGATGCTCAAATCCGCGCAGACACCGATCTCTCCACAAGTAGAAGAGTGTGCCTCCACCAGTCTTTAACTGAAGACCGATGCACGCTCATGTAGACTCGCTAAAGTTAAAGGTCACAAACACACGAGCAAGTCAATTTGACTGCGCAGTCATCACAAAATAGAGAAATACCTTAGGCATAAAGGTGTCAACATAACCACAGACATTGGAAAGGTCTGTAACAGCGCCAGTATCCAAATTCCAAACTTCAGCGAATTACAACGGGCAGATCCTTATTCCAAGGTCAGAAATACTAAACAAATGTCAAACGCTCTGGTTTGCAGGCTGTCCTGTTGACTAAGGACGCTAGTGGGGCTTACCAGAGCGTAGTTCTTTGTAATCTTCTTCTTTGAAGGTGTAGTTCAGAAGTTTCATAAACTAATCAAGTCTTTAGTTGTAGGTAATCCAGGGTAATGTAGGGTAATCCTTCACCAACACGTAGTTCTTTTACCTCGTCGCGAGTATTGTAAATAAGATAGTCCTCAGAGACCAGATGGTGAGTAGATATATTCTTAGATATATTGATAAAATAATAACATCAATATCCATAGGAAGATGGTAAGTCCATATGATGCCCCACCAGGAGCAGCCTCTGCCCTGCTTAGCCTGCACACACCAACTGACACCCCACAGCTCACCAAGCACCCAACATTCCACGACATCATCATACATCCAACATTCTAGACATCTTCAGGCATACCAACATTCACACTGGCTGAGCAGTAGAGAAGGGAAATGCAGCAGTAGATTATAACACTCATCTGCTGTAGCACACATTTTTCTAGTACTTTACCAAGGAGTGGGATGTTGGATATAGGTCTGTAATTCTCAGCGGGAACAGCGTGGTCCAAGGTAGGTTTTTTTAAGGATAGGGACAACTTGGCCAGCCTTGAGTGAATCAGGAATTGAGCCCTGTTGGACGGAGGCGTTGATTATTGAGGTTCAGGAGAGAATGCTAGCCTGCGAGGCAGTTGCTAGGCAGTTGGAGGGGAGAGGATCATTGAAGTGGTTGTTCGGGTTTAAGGAGGAATTTTCGAGATAGGGTGTTCGTCATAGAATTTAAAGTTGGACCAGTGCGCTAGATTTTTGGGTGAGGTTTGTGAAGATAGCGCGTGGAGAGGAGGTGGAGCTGGTAGATTTTGATTTTGGCGGATTTAAGTTCATATCCTAGGGCAGAGATTTTGTCGCAGAAGAAGGAAGAAAATTCCTCTCTTGATATTAGGGTTTTGGGTGTTTCCTTGGAGGGTTTCGCTAGTTTGTTGGATTGGTGTTTCACCAAGTCAACAGCTTGTGAGGTCGGTTTTTGGCATTCTGGAGGTCAGATCTGAAGAATTCTTTTCTTGAGGTGAGTATTTTCTTATTATAAGCATTTCTGGCCTGGCGGATACGTTTTAGATGGGCTGCTGATGGGTGTTGTTTCCTCTCCTTGTTGAGGGATCCGCTGAACCAGGGATTCCTGTACTTGATCTGGGTTCTTTATAATTTCAGTGGTGCCAGGTCATCGAGAATGTCGGATATGGGGGGAGGTCAGTCTCATAACGTGCTGCTAGTTTCCTGTGATCGAGATTCTTGGTGTCTCTAACCCATCGTTTGGGAATGGCGGGTTGAGGTGTCCATGCCTTGTGAGAGCTGGGCAGGAGACAGGTGATGGCGTGGTGCTCTGACCAATCACATGGGTCAATAGAAATAATTTTGACCGCTAATTCCTTAGCAATGATCCAGTCTAGGGTGGCGCCTTTCGAGTGAGTAGGGAGAGAACAGGCTTGGGTAAGAGGTTGGTCGGCCAGGAAGTCTCTGATGGCATTGACCTGAGGGTCCTTGGGATCGTTCCAGTCGCCAAGGAATATGTCATTAGAGTTTGGAGAAACCTTGGCTGTGATGATTTCCATGAGTAGGTCTGTAAAGGTGTCATTCTTGCCTGGGGGGCGGTAAAATATGTGAAGTTTGCACAGCTGAGAGGTGTTGTTGGAGACGGAGAGTGCAAGGTATTCGCAGGAGTCTGTAGGATCTACCGTCAGTTCCGTAACCAGGAGGTTAGAGCGGTAGATGCAGGCAATGCCACCCTCCTTTTTCTTTGAGTGCCTGTCCATCCTTACGATGTTGTAATTGGGTGGGACTAAGAGGTCTAGGTAGGGCGAAGAGGATTCCTTGAGCCAAGATTTCGTCAATCGCTAAGTACGATTTATGTCTCAGGATGAGGTCGGCGACATCAGATGCATGCTTTACTGTTGATCAGCAGTTTATTATGAGGCCGGTTAGGGAAGGGTAGGAGTGAGTGTCAGTGGTAGATGCGGAGATGGGAACTAGCTAGGTTGCTATTGACCACCCCTCTGACACGGAGGGTGGCAGATCTGTTGGGGTTGGTTACCACTGAGACGATAGGGTGTTCTTCCCTCAGGATTGAGAGGCATGCGGTTGTCAAGGCGGACTCGTAGCTAGTGAGGTCAGCCACTTCTTCTTCCGTGAGGTCTGGCGGGTTAAGCGTGCCAGGGGTGGATTTGTAGGTATGGAGGAGAACAATGATTTCCTCCTTCCAGAGGTGGCAGGGTTGCTTGCAGGGGGAAAGAGTCTCAGGGATATTGGTAGTGGGTGAAGGAGTACCTTGGCGGGGAGTATTAGGGTCGTGTTTTGCGCGAGCCAGTGATTCGAGAAGGAAAGTTCAGTGATGTGAAGGAGGTGCTTTAGGTCCAGGATGGACTTAAGGATTCTTAGGGTTAATTCAGTGGCTCTGCGGTGGAGATTATCAATATCTCTAGGAGAGGTAGGTTCCGGCAGGCAGGGGGCCAGTTGCAAGGGAGCAATTCTGATAGGGTGTTCTGGTGACCTTGGGGTGAGATGTGGCGGGCCAAGGGCCGGTTTCAGGTGAGCGGTTCGGTCGGAGTGTGAGGGGCTAGGTCGATCGTCCCTAAGAGAGGGACTACCTTGCGGGCAGGGGGCCAAAAGGGTGGGAGCGATTCTGTCGGACTAGGTTGGCCGCTTAGTGGTGAGGTTAAATAGACCATAGTTCTGGGCCCTATTGGACGTTCCCAAGGTAGTGCTGTGGGTCCTTGTAGGCGTTTCAATAGCTCTGAGTGTGGGAGAATTACGCGGGCAAGAGCTTAGGAGTTTGGGGGTGCTTCTGATATGTGGAAGTTGCAGGTCCAGTACTTTAGCTGCCATTTGCAGGTGACAGAGGTATTTTCCTCAGTGGCATGGCCAGGTGGTGAAACAAGGCCTGTATCTAGAACAGTATCCAGGCCACTGGAGTCTTGCAGTTCTTCACATCAATTTTCTTAGACATATTGTGTGACAAAATCATCTTCCTCATCAATACTGCCACTATCTGAATCAGTGGTGAAAAGATAGTACAAAGTCTTGGCCCAACTAAGTTGTAAGGGCAAAGTATTCGAATCCTAGCGATTGCCCACTGGCAACCAGGCATGGTCCAGTTGGACAGCACAATGGTATGTAAATCCTCCTCCAATGTCAGCAGTGCTGGCAATGGGATCAATCCAGAGGGGACAGGCAAAGTGGGTTGCGCTGGAACTGAAGTTGGAGCCAAAGCCCGATGCAGGTTCAATGGGTACAGATTTTACCGAAGGTGGGCCCACCGGCTGAAGTCTAACTGGAGACCCTTGGGGATTCTTGGGGCCTAAAGAAGCTCCAGGTGGAACTGGTACACTGCAAATAATGCACAGTAAGTATTCCCTACAGGCCTCCACTTGCCGACACGTTGCCAGTGGACACAGAAATTCTCGGTGCATTGGGACTAGACTCTGAATCTGCTCAGATGGACATCCGGAGCAACATTGGAAGGCACCTTGATGCCCTTGTGCCTTCTCTGGAGAGCGAGAGTTGCAGGAAGTGGCAGATTCCTCCTTCAATTTCTTATGCTTCTTTCTGGACTTACCCAAAGACTTCAACTGAGATGATGATCAACCGAGTGAATGGGAGCATCCTTTTGATCAGTTCTGGCATGGAGTCTTCTGCTGTTTGGCGACATACAACTCAATCTTGCTGTCCCATATGGCATTCATATTATTCTGTTGTAGCAGGCCCTGGCGCAGTGCACCAACTCCAGGCACCCTAAGCATACTTCATGAGGGTATGTATGAGACATCTGTTTGCGAGAGTACCTACACAGCTTCAACCCTGCTATTTTAGGGGGTAACATTTTCCCTTGCACACTGTAGGAATTAAAAAAGTCTGTTGATGCAGAAAAGAAAACCTGATTAAAAAGTACATGGGTGGAACTTTTATGTGACTCCAACTATCGGTACATAGGAGTCCTGGTATAAAGTTTCCAGATCCACTCTGATGCATGGGCAATATACTTAAGGTGATGAATCTGCAATTAGAATAATCTGTCCCAGATGGCTCCAATGATGGAAACTTGCTATTGGAAGCGCTGCTAGAATGTACTGGAGTGTTTTTCATCCCCCTACCCCAACTAGTATTTCTGATACAGCTTGGTCCCAGGTTCTTCAGATCAAATCGATCCCTACGTGGTTGAAGTTACTCAGATGATGTTCAATGCCATCTTTGAAGTTCTCAGTTTGTCGGCCCTCTGGTGCCAAAGTTCTCAATTAATGTGCAGTAGTAAAGGAGCAGTCAAAACTTATCTGAACCCAATGGCATAAAAATAAAAACAATCTGAGGTGGAACCTGTCGTAGTGCATTCTGGTATTCAAGGAAAGTATCACGAGTCACCTCTAAACTAAAACTCTTCCTTCCATTAAAGACGACTCACTCCATTTAGTGGCCATCACATGTATGCTGGTTTGCTAGAGTTAGCAGATCATCATGTCAATGATAGCCTGTTAATATAGAATTCTTTTTAAATGCAGCCTGTTTTCTCTAAAAGTAATAGTGCTGTATTTAAAAATTGTTTACTTTTCTAAGTCTGTGTGTTGGCAGTGGTCCCCTGGACCTCTGCCTTTTCCCCAAATGTTTAACACTTGCAAAAGGGAAGGTGTCCCAGAGGGACCCCTTCCATTTTGAGTATGGCTTATTGCCCCAACTCAAAGTCAGTAACTTTTCAATGTTTTGCAACCAGATTTTGGTTGCAGAACATCAATGCATGTCATACCTATTCGATATTTTGAAGGGATGCATACAACACGCCCCTTCGAAATACTAAATTGGCATCGGGTCTCAATTCCAGTTTAGGATTTGGTGAAAGTTTATAGAAACATGTGAATAGTACATTTAAAAAAGCATCAGAGTGTTTACTACCATAAAAATGCTTTCTTTGTACATCTGGTCTTATATTACAAAATCGGCTGATGGTACACTGCCATCAGGCTATAAAAACCTAGAGATTGCTCCAGTTCCTGAACCTCTTCATGAACTGGATTTGTAGGAGAGCATTGTCATTCAAGCAACATATCGGTTTTAGGCAATTGCACACTTACAACCAAAGACTTCAAAATAACAGCCTAAAGAATTATTAAAGGGGTTGAGAGAGAACGATTATGTTACTTACCCAGTAAGCATCTGTTCTTGGCATATAGAGCTGTAGATACACATGCTTTGCATACTCCTGCCATCTAGTGTTGGGTCCGGATGTTTGCAAGTTGTTTTTCTCCGAAGAAGCGTTTCCAGTCACAAGGAAAGGGAACTCTTCCTTTCGCTGATAATGTGCATGGGCATTGACTCAATTGTTAGATCGTTTTCCAGCAAAAGGGTTACAATTAAGTAAGTGAGTGTAGTAAAGAGATGTTCATGAGTACATAATGTAAATAAGGAGAACTACAACAACTACAAGTGACCGGGGAGGTGAGAGGGCGCATCTGAATCTACAGCTCTACATGCCAAGAACAGATGCTTACTGGGTAAGTAACAATCTTTCAATGAATGTGTGCTGTAGATACACATGCTTTGCATAGACTATATAGCAGTATTCTCCCAAAGTAATGGTTGGTTAACCAGTATATGTTGCAGTTGTCTGAAAGAGTGTCTTTAGCACTGTTGCCCTACATGGACTTGTTGACGTGCTAATACATCCACACAATAGTGTTTGGTAAATGTGTGTGGAGTAGACCATGTAGCTTCCTTACACACATCAGCTATAGGAATGTTATCTAAAAAGGCCATATATGCCCCTATTTTGCGAGTGTAAGGCGCTCTAGGGGGTATAGATAAAGTCCTTTTAGCTTTTGTATAGCAAGTTTGAATGCATTTAATAATCCATCTTGAAATGCCAGATTTAGAGATAGGCTTGCCCTTGTGAGGTGGTGCAAATGAGACAAACAGTTGCTTTGTTTTACGAAAATCTTTGGTCCTTTCAATATAATACAATAATGCTCATTTGACATCAAGCGTGTGAATAGCTCGTTCTGCTACAGAACCCATGGTTCCGAGTGAGAAGGCTGGAATTAAGGAGTAGACTTGTTGTATAGCATTTTAGAACCCTAGTGTAATTTTCCCGATTCATGCCCTTATATAGGTATAAATAACCTTGTCCTTATATAGGCATAGAAATCATAACCATATTTAGACATAGCCCATGCAGTCCAAATACAGGCATGGATACTTCCACTAATTCCGAAAAGCCACAACGATTTCTTGGAAAACTCAGCTTCAGCAGTCAGGGACTTCGCCTTGCTTGAATATTGATTTACCCAAGAACTCATGAAGTTTTCAAAGAAATACGATTCTTTGATGACGTTTTCAAAGAAATACGATTCTTTGATGATGTTAGTATGTCCAACTTTACGTCAAACTCTGCACCTTCAAGGTATAAATATGCCCACACTTGCCCTAGCAAACACACGGGGGTTTGGAGCAGTTCGACTATCTACTTACCCGACGCAGCTCGCTACAACAAGTGCCGAAGAAAGCCGATCCTCCAGCTGACGCACTGAGAGAGACGCTGTCTTTTCTCTTACCGAGAAATCCAGCTCGAGTGTTTCCAAGCTCCCCTTCATTCTAAACCAAGGTACGGAGCTCATTAGACCCCAAGAGAAATCTTGGATAGATTCTTGGCAAAGAATACTAAACTTATGCTACACCTCACTTACTTCTTCCCTCGTACTAGACTTAGGTTAGGTACATTGGGGTAGGTGTTTTTTAGAAGCACCAGTTGAGTACTTTTAGTCTTTATTTATTTATGTATGTATTTTATGGCTTAGAAACCATACCATGCTTTTACAGTATTATTTTATAATACTCTTCTTACTGTACGTTTTATACTTTGCAGCCAGTATTACGATTAATTGTAGCAGTTCATTTCTTCTGCATGAGAAAGAAGACTGTTCAATAAATACTTTTATTGAAAACACCTGTCTCTCTATTCCTCTGCACCTCAGATGAAACGAAGCATGCACGATTAACTGAGTAAAATATCTATCTATTGTTTCTATGACTCTGAAGATCTGTTTTATCTTGGGGAAGCAAAGTTGTCATGTTTATGCGGTTGTTATAAACTAATCCCTACTTGTATATTCGAGAAAGTTTCTAGGGACCTCTGAGCTAGCTGGCACTCACAATTAAGTCTAATATATTAGATAGAGACCCAGTCGACCTAAGTCCTACGTCACATCTATAGGATATATTATTCCAATGCGCAGAGCCTATTGGTAATATAGGAACTACACTACATGGCACCAAACGTTTGGTAAGGCACTAATGTAACGCTAGATACTAGAGTAACTCAGTCGGGCTTTTCACAAAGACCCCATTTTCCCGTAAAATACTCCAATAGACGTCTGGAGTGGGTTAAAGGATAACATTTCCGCCATAACCGAGTAGTTATGTATTAGATTTTGGTTTTGTTCAATGTTGAAGGATACAGTGTTCCAAAATATTGTGCACCATACCTTTGTTTCCTTGAAAGTTGCTCTGCAACTCTCATTAAACAATGTCGGTTAACGGCGACAACGCAACCGGTGGAGCTGCAGCAGCAGCCCGACCAGGCTTTGACGTTACAGGTTTTAATGAAGACGATGCAGATGCTATAATCATTCCGGAAAATTTAAGGAAAACCATCACTATAAAGCTTATAACAAATGGCCTATCATCAAGCGGTGGTAGGGTGATATTTGTCATAGAGGCACATGAATATCGGCAGACAGAGGTATTATATTCATGGATTATCTTCCCAGAAGCAAATCCAACAACACATGTGTTCCACTTCTACTAGATAGAGGAACCTCCAGCGGAATACACTCCTTTCGAGGACATTGAAATTCCATTAACATACCAAGAGCATGCGCTCTGGTTTAAAGGCGCACTACAACATCAAAATGATATTACCAGGCTCGGTCCACTAGGTAGACCAGGAGCAACATGGCCGGTACTAGCCAGCTATACACCACATCCTGACATTAAAAGAATGACAGATGTAGAACTAATAGCTCAGCTAAAACAATTATTTAAAATACATAGACAATAGGTTCAATATGTCATGCGGACTCTAACAGTCCAACCTGCTATAAGAAGTCCACAGCCCACCCCTCATCAGGGGAACACAAACAAAATTACACCACAGACTATACAATCGGTCATGGTAAATTACCAGCAAAAAGGGAACAAATTCCATTCTGGTTAGCTCAAATAATTACTCAAATCGAGGCAGTATTTCCCAATAGTACACCTCATGAGAAACACAGGATTCTAACAATCTGATTACCAATGGGGATCGCACCACACCTGGAGGTCTGTGACACTTGGGGTACAGTCTTTGCTGCAATCTACACAAAAACACATGGTATTCCGTCTATGGCGGTCATACCAGATGTCCTGAAACAGATTCAAAATGAATACGGGGCAGAGCCTGCTTTGAATCTAGGAATGAAATTACTTAAAGATTTCAAACAGGTCTCAGCTATAATATTGGCTATTATTAAAGATGAAGCAGCATCCGTGGCAATCCGCCAAAAACTAAAAGAACTTGATATAAGTGAGCAACCGTATGAACTGGCCAGAATAATAGAAAAATCCTATGAAGAACTAGGTAGAGATAGTTTGGGTGGGAAACCAGTAAAGCCCCAACTAACAGAAAATTCTGAAAAGGTTTTTATTAAAAAAACTCACTACTCCTAAAAAGAAGGGGGAAAACACTAAACAGACACTTCCTAAAGAGAACTGTTCTCAATCCAGAGGTAGGTCTCCTCAAAAGGAGCCCTCTGAAAAGAGGTATAACCTCAGAAACACAGATAATTTGAGAAAACCTGATAGATATCAAGATACTGATACACGTTCCTCTCGTACCTTTCAGACTTCCTCCAGAAATCAGAAAGAAGAGGACGATCAGAACACAAGGAAGAACGCGTGAAGTCCAAAGATGTTCAACATGTTCCAAAAACGAAGAAAACGCAATTCACCAAAAAGAAGGTAGCAGGTCTAAAGATCAGACATGCGGAGAATCTTGAGGACACAACTCAAGAACGGGGAGTGGGCTCAGACATTGCTGGACAGAGCAGCAGAAATGACCCTAGCTCGCAAGATCCTGAAGGATCATCTGGAGACAGTGGACTTGAATGAATACATTCAAGTTGAAACTGCAGATACTAGGGTTAGTGTGCCTCATAAGTTATATTAAATAACGCTCAGGATAGATGGGAACATAACTAGAAAAATAAGAGCACTCTTTTGGGAGAAACTCTCTAAGGGTTATGACATTCTTCTGGCTGAACAAGACTGGCCACCTGAATTTGTCAGGGATTGCCCACACGGCGAAGAGATCATTATGCCAGCCTTCTCCAATCATATTCTGATTAATAAAAAATACACCTATGCCAGAAAATGGGCAGTAGCCCTGGCTCCGGCATTATATAAAAATCATGGAGGTTGGGATGAGGATTCTCCTCACCATAAAATCCAGTTAAAGAATCAACCAACTGCACAAAGGCAGTACCCAGTTAAGCAAGAAGCTAAAAACAGGTCAGAGAGATCTTAGATCAACTTGAATACCAAGGGGTGATTGAAACATGCACCTCATCAATGAACAATACTTCTTTTCCTGTCTCTAAACCGGACAATACATATCGTCTAGTTTTGGACAACAGACATTTAAACTCCTGTTGCAAAACCTTTGCAGTACAAAATGCACACAGCGCAGCCCTGATGAATAAGATTGTGCGCAAAAAGTATAGAACCACATTAGATATTTCTAACGGTTTCGTCTGTCAAAACATTGCACCTGAAAGCAGGTACTTGACCACTTTTTCTATTATGGGGACACAGCGACAGTTCTGTTGTCTCCCCCAGGGATTCAAGAATAGTCTAGAGTTATTTTTAGCCAGAGTAACAGAGTTACTACAAACGTATGATGATGATGAGGCATTATCTTATGTCGTTGACATCTATCTTACAGACGATGACTTGGATAGGCACTTGAACAGAGTGAACACAATAATACTTGGTTTCGCATCTGAAGGGTACAAATTCAACTTTAAAAAATGAAGAATTGCCCATCTCAACGTCCTATTCTTAGGATAGGAACTTTCAAGTGAAGGCAAAAGCCTGGCAGCAAACTTTTTAGAAAAGTATGCGCTTCTCCAACCTCCAAAAATGATGAAAAACGTAGTCAATTCTAGATTTCCTGAATTTCGGAAGAACTTACATTCTAAATTACGCAGAAAGGGTTAAACCTCTCTACGAACTAATCAAACCTGATTGGGGGGCGGAGCTAGCCAGCGTCGATGGCGGAAACGTGAGCCTTCGGCTCCTCGCCTTAGCCCCTGAAAAATCCTGATAACTTATCCTTCAAAGTGTCCAGACTCCTACATTTGGCATTATTTCTCCTACTGAGACTTCTGGTCACCAGTGAGAGGCTCGGTGGCCCTGGTAGGCTGCGAACTCTGCGTGGAAAGAAACGGAGAGCTTCGGCGTCTCGACGGCGGCGGACTGGGCCTGAAGCCGCGGACTATCCTGAAGGGCGGGCCGAGCGACGTCACCTGACGTGCGGCTGCGCGCACCCCAGAGACCGGAGTGTTGGTCTCCTGGGCCGAGACCCGACACTTACACGACTGGCGCGGGTGCGCCCTCTCCTCCCTGGAAGCTGCCATCCTTTTCGGACATTTGCCCTCACGGGAGGTGATCCCTCAGCGGCGCAGAAGCTGTATCGTGCGCTACAGTGTGATTGCTCCACAACGGCGGAGTACTAGCGAGCGCACAGCAAGACTAGTGTATACTGGTGGACCTACGGCCCTCTCCTCCTATGTGCTGTGAGTTAAAGAAAGGTGCATCGGTGGCGGAGTCGCCAGGGTGAGTGGAGACTTTGCTGGAGCTGTGAGAAACTGAAGATACTTCCTTACGGGCGCCATCTTGGGTACATGACGTCGGCAACCCAGGCCTAACGGCCCGGCAGCCGGTGGTAGCGGTACGCCATACAGAGCGCTTCGACCTCTGCCCCAGCCCTCTGGAGGGTGCGAGGTATTCACCGCTCTCTCATCTGACCTCTACTCAAGACGGCCATGGGAAAGAACGACGCCACAAAGGCCAAACTCTCCTTCGATCGGCGTCTGCCGAAAGGGTCGGAGACGCCGGCTACAGAGGCGTCCCCGAAGGGGGCCACAGCGACTAGCCCCGCGGGCACAGAGCTGCGGGACATGCTAGCGGCCATGGAGAAGGGAATCCAGGACAGTATTGCATCGGTTGGTTCCAAAATAGACGCACTATCGTACCGTATGGACCGCATGGCGGAACGGGTCGACAAACATGCAGAGCGCCTGGACATGGCGGAACGGCGACTCACGGAGGCGGAGGAGGCGCAAACCGAATGGGACAAAGACAGGAAACAATTCGGCAGACTCCTCCAGGTAATTCAGGACAAGTTGGAGGAATTAGAGGCGCGGTCGCGCAGATTTAATATCCGCATCATGGGGGTGGCGGAAACCACCCAGACCGGCAAAATGGAACTTTATGTGGAGAAACTTTTGAAGATTTTGCTTGGAGAGGAGGCCTTTTTTCCTATGTTCATTGTAGAAAGAGCGCACCGCATGTTAGGCCCGCAACCGAAGCCAGGCGCGCCCCCTCGCCCCATCATCGCGAAGCTTCTCAATTATCGAGATAGGGACACTGCATTGCGCCTGGCGAGGGACAAAGGCAAGCTGCAGCACGAGGGCATGGATATCTCCCTTTACCCGGATTTCACAGCTAAGGTCCAGGAAGAACAGAGACAATTCGCACCGTACAAGAAGCAGCTGCGTATCCTGGGCCTAGATTACGCTATGCTGTACCCCGCTAAGCTCCGTATCAACAAAGGGGGGCATTCCCACTTCTTCACAGACCTCAGAGACCTTCAGAAGTCCCTGAAGGAATGGACCAGGGAACGCAAGGAAGCCCAGAAGAACAGTGAGGAAGACTCCGGCTCCGCATCTCACATGGAGGAGCAGGACTGAGTGGGACCCTGTTGTGCACGCTGTTTTCTTCACTACGGGGAGGGAACTATCCCTCAATCAGAGACGCTGAACCACCCCCCCGGGGGGCGGTAAGTGTGGGTTGAACTGTAATTGTCAGTCCTACTGGGTCAGAACAGTGTACGGGACCAGCGGACTCTCGGTTGGTGCTGGCCGACAGCCTTTTTCTGTGTTACTGTACGCTGTCGGGGGGAGGGGGGCATTGCCGCGCGTGGGGCCATGATGGCCAGCGATATGCCTTCGGGAGGTCGGTGGGATGGAGGGGCATTTTGAGGTGATTTGCCAAGGACACTGAGTCACCAGCGGGGGCAGGCCTGCGAGACGAACTTGATTTGTGCTATAGAACAGTAGGAGGTACTGTTCCCAACAGGCGTACTCTGCCCCGGTGCTTTTGGCTGTTCTGGCTCCCCTGGGAGTCTGTTTCAGAACGTTCTAGAATTTGTTGATTTCGGGTTGATGGGGGGAGGACTCGGGCCTGTCTGACCTGGTTGGGGGTGGTCGACTGTGGGTGGTTAGGGGGGGTGGGAGGCTGAGCTGGGGGGGGGGGCTGCTGAAGGGGGTTTTCGTTCCCTTGGTTATGGGGAGTTCTGTGTTGCATTGAGCGAAATGTTGTTTGGAGTTGTGCTTGGTCTGAAATGCCTGTTAGCGGACGCGGCACTATGCCGCCCGTGCGATTTACTGACGTTTGTTCGATATACAGTGCCGCAAGTGGTTGCCCCCGACTCTGGGAAAGGCGCTGTCGCTATCCCCGCAAATGCGATGGATCAACTGTCCTTGTTATGTCTAATACTGCAATGAGTGACGCTACACATGCCCCTCACACACTGAAAATGATGTCTTGGAATGTGCGGGGCCTGAACGATTACCGCAAATTGAGGAAGGTCATTAGCTACCTACATAGACACCATGTCGACTTGGCCCTCCTGCAGGAAACTCATTTGCCAGTCAATAGTAGGATGTTGAAGTCCCGTGGGTCGGTGGGCAACACAGTGGCGGCGGGATTCACAACACATTCACGGGGGTTGCTAACCTGGGTCAGCCCAACCTCACAACTACGATTGATCCCAGTGGTGGTGGATATAGAGGGTTGGTTTGTCCTTGCTAGGTGTGTGGGTAAAGGGATTGACCTGTTGATCGTCAATGTATACGGCCCTAATTACGATAACCCAGACTTCTATGCCGCCCTGTCCGCACATTGTAGGACTCATGCACAACCCGGGATGTTATGGGGAGGCGATTTTAACTTTGTCTTTGACCCCGTAGTGGACTGCTCCTCTGGCCCTGCTCGTAGACCGGTGGCCTCTGCCGCCTACATGAAAGCGGAATTGATCAAGCTGGACCTGGTTGATGTATGGAGGGATAAACACCCCACGAAAGGTGGCTACACACACTATTCGGCATATCATGATATCCATACCAGAATAGACTATTGGTTGGCAACGCCATCTGTACTGGGCAGTATTGGCGTCTGTGAGGTTCTCCTGCGTACCCTATCAGACCACTCCCCCATTTTGCTGCATCTTTCCACCGCTAGGAAGGGTATCCCCTCCTTCACCTGGAGGTTCCCTCCCTTCGACCTGCTGGACGACGCATTTTGGGGCGAATTAGCTGACGACATTGACAAGTTTTTCGCTACTAATTTGGGCACAGTCGACAATTTTTTCACAATATGGGAGACGTTCAAGGTTTATATAAGGGGCATGGCTATGTCTAAACACTCCAGTGTACTGCGTACCATTAGACGAGAGTTGGCGACACTGGAGACCCAGCTAGCAGATCTAGAGAACCGGCAGTTGCAGGACCCTGGGCCCGACACTCACTCGGGACTCAAACCCTTGCTGTCGGAGTATCAGACACTGGCAGATAGGGAGATTCTCTACATGGGAAAATACGCAACCGCCCGGGTCTACGGGGAGGAGGACAGACCGGGCGCCCTTCTGGCTCGAATGGTTAGAGGCTCTAGGCGACCGCTAGTGATTGACGAACTGCGCTCCCCGGAGGGTGAAGTGGTCACCGATGAGGAGCAAATCCTCCTCGCCTTCAGGCGTTATTACGCCGAACTTTATCAGTCCAGGACACAGGGCGCTGAGGATGAAATGGACGATTACCTCGGCCACATCGCCATGCCCTTCCTGCCGAGCTCGAATAGGGAATTTTTGATGTCCCCCATTCAGGAGGACGAGATCCTGGAGGCCCTCGCCGGCATGAGAGCAGGCAGTGCACCGGGCTCTGACGGACTCACGGTGGGTTTCTACAAAGCCTTCAAAGATATCTTGCTCCCGCATCTGATCTCCCTCTTCGATGCGATTTGCGAGGACGGTGAGATGCCCCTTACAATGCGGGAGGCCTTGCTGGTCACCATTTTGAAACCGGGGAAGCCTCCGGACCTCTGCAGCTCATACAGGCCTCTCAGTTTACTGAACGTGGACGCCAAGATATACGCCAAGGTGCTGGCCAACCGGCCGGCTCTCTTGGTCCCCGAGTTAGTTGCGCCTGAACAGTCCGGTTTGTCCCCAGCAGAAACCTAACGTACAATATACGTACTGTGCTGGGGACGATGCAACATGTCCGACAGGAGAATACTGCGCTAGCGATTTTCCTAGACATGGAGAAAGCATTCGATTCCGTGGAATGGCCCTTTATGATTCGGGTGCTCCGGAAACTTGGCCTTGGTGAACCGTTCCGGCGCATTGTACCACCGGCCGTCGGCCAGGCTGAAGTTAGGAGACAGAGTGTCGGAACCAATTCATATCGGCAGGGGCACTAGACAGGGCTGCCCCCTCTCGCCTCTACTATACGCACTAGTGGCGGAGCCTCTGGCCTGCGCTATCAGGGAGTACCACAGCCTGGTGGGGATTAGCTTTCCCACCTACAAAATAGGTATCTCTACGTATGCGGACGACCCTTTGTTGTACGTCCGCAACCCGGAGTCGAACTTGTCTGCGGTTCTTCGGGAGGTGGTCCACTTTGGCTCACTCTCGGGGCTTCGGGTGAATTGGGATAAATCTATTGCCTTCCCTCTCACCCCAGTGACACAACCCTTCGAAATGGAGTACCCCCTGAAGTGGTCCACAGACTCGGTCCGGTACTTAGGTATCCGACTGCACACTGACCCGGAGGTTCTGGTCCGGGATAATTATGGTGTGGCCTTCAATAAGCTAGCCGACGATGTGGACACATGGTGTAAACTCCCGCTATCTCTCCTAGGCATGATTGCCATCATGAAAATGATTGTGCTGCCACGGTTTCTGTTCCTTTTCACAAACATCCCGGTGGTCCTGTTGAAGGCCTTTTTTACGCGGCTCACACAAGTCCTAATTCGACTGGCCTGGGGTGGCAGGCAGCCCAGGATACAGTGGGCGACGCTGATTCTCCCCTGTGAGATGGGGGGGTCTGGGTGCTCCCGATATGGAACGCTACTACCGGATAGCGCAGGCAGCCCACCTACATTCATGGGTTCACGGAGACGCACGCACGCCGCATGTGATCCTAGAGAGGCTGTTTGCGGACCCGCTCCCCCTGCCGGCTACGATCTGCATCCCGGTGGATCGCTCTGTCGGTCAACTGGACTCCCTTAAGTCGACTAATCATGCCTGGCATGCCCTGGCTCGCGCCCGTGGCTGTACTATATTATATTCCCCCCTGATGCCGATCGACTGGGCACTCTGGCTGGACCCCCTAGGGGAGCAGGGTGTCATTGAGGCACTTCGTTCTCTGGGAATTACGAGGATGGAGGACCTGTTTACTGAGGGCACCCTAAAAACCTGAGATCAACTCACCCTCACATCATCGGGCCCCTCATTACTCCAGAAATTTCAGTTCCATAGGCTGCGCTCGGCGTTCCGGGAGGCATTAGGTCCGGCTATAGAGGAGCCGGAGGAGGTCCCTGAACTGACCTATGTCATTAAAAATATGACATCCGCTAAACTGATCTCGCACGTCAACAAGCTAGGAGTGGCGCACCAACAACTGCCCCATTCTAAAGCCAGGGCAGCATGGCAGGAAGATATACAGTCGCCCATTGACGACTGCATGTGGCGATACTGCTGCTCCAGTACACGTAAAATCTCCCTCAATGGCAGACACAGACTGGTGCATTTTAAGTTCCTACAGCGGGTGTATTACACCCCTGAACGACTGCACCGATATGGCCTCCGGCCCACGGCGGAGTGTGAACGATGCCGTACGCCGGTAGCCGACTTTCTCCATATGGCATGGCACTGCCCTGGTATACAGGCTTTTTGGGGGGAAGTTTTCTCTGAGCTTGATCAGATACTGGGAGAGGAACTGCCTCGCAGGCCAGAATTAGCACTACTTGGTTACTCTAAGTTACTCCCCCCTTCTCTACGTCGTTTGGCCGACATGGCGTTGCTGATAGCCAGGAGGGTGGTGGCGAGTTGTTGGATGAGGGGGCCTCTCCCCACCAAGAAAAGATGGGCCGGGGATTTACTTTACTGCAGTACTCAAACTGAACTATACAGTGACCTACTCCCCCCCAGGAGCAGACCGAAAAACTTTTGGGGCCTCTATCAGGAATACTTGCAGAAGGGAGGGGAAGACGGTTCAGATACCTCGGAGGTGGTGGAACTTCAGGACCAGGTATCGGAGTAGGGGGCTGGGCAGCCGCGGGGCTAGCCCTTTAGGTGAGGAGGGGTGGGGGCGGTGAGGTTGGACAGAGTTGGCTTGTAGCTCACGGTACCACTAGGAGTGAGATTAGATAGTCATCGGAGAGGACTGTCATACCAGGGTTGGGGATTGGGCAGGGCACACATTAGGCACACCACGTCTTTTCCACAAACTAGTGTACATAGGTATTTCCACAGGCACACTCATGGGGGGCTGGGGGGAGTTGGGGTAGGGGGTTCCGGTAGCTTTTTGACTTTTCCCTCTTACTAAGACCTTGGTCACAAGCGTTCATCAGAGAATTGCAAGCTGTCACGACGCACTTCACACTGCCCCCAAGTTGTTATCAATGTTGGTACTCCCGAGCTAGTGCAACTTCATCTCGCCGCCGGGCCTCCGGGATGCCGCCTGACATGGCTGTGTAAATCATCAGGTTATCCAGTCTCAGAGGTGTGAAGATACCGTGAAATGTGTATATGTATGTGATTAAGTGGCAACATTGGCTTTACTGATAATAAAGGTCTTTTTAAATAAAAAAAACAAATGCTCGAAACGGAATAGCAACCCTTTATAACATCGCACGTTACAGTCCTAACAAAATATGAAAAACTGAAGAACTGAAACACTAAAAATTACATATTAAAGTTGTAATTTAGCATGGGGACACACATTTGTATAGATGGCAGGTTTATGTTCTGAAAACGCCTCCAAAATAGTACATTTGAATGAGTTTCCGCTCTCCGACAGCATTAGCAGTGCAAGCGGAGTAAATTAAAAGTGATTTTTTTCTACCACCGGCAGTAATGTGTTCTACAATTTGCAATTAAAAATAAATTAGCCACGAAATCTGTAACACATTGTTTTTAAACTTTCCGTAAACCTCTTGAGTTATGCTGCGACACGCGGCACGGCAGACAGCAGTGTGCCTGGAAATTATTTTTGGCGTATAAAACAGAAGTATGACTGCAATCTCATATAATTTAATGATAGGCTGCCACACTTCAACGCCGTATTTGGAGGGGCCAGTGCGAGTTCTACAATAATCTACATGTTTCGATCACGATACTAACACATACAACATGCGTTGTATTCAGGGCGACACATTACCAGAAAGCATCACCCTCTAAAAGAAGGCCTGCCTGTGGGAGCTCGTGGAACTGAAACGAGGTCAGGAATCTACCCTGGCACATGTGAGAGATGTTTGCAGTTTATTATCTGATGAGAGCACTTGTAGACCGAGCAAGGTTCACCCGCTGAACATCTTTTTAGTGCAGATCAAAAGCCATTCATCAATATGCTGTGGTGCAGCTCTTCGCCCACAGCAGCTGCTGCTGCCCAGAAAAAGTCTATTTTTATCCACGATAAAAGAAAGCGAATCTTGCAGACACCTAAGAATAGCTAATGTTGTTACAGTTTCTAATCATATTCCACTTTCCAATAAATAAACTTGCTTGATTCCAAAAAAAAAAAAAACTAATCAAACCTGATTTCAAATCAACAAATTGGACTCAAAAACACACAGAAATTTTGCGTTCGGTGCAAACAGACATGTTAGCAACAACCCATCTACGGACAAGCGTAAACGTACGCAACCTTGTAATCCGAATCATCCCAGGGAGATGCAGATTTACGTACTTAACCTTTAATGAAGTTGAAAAGGTACAAAATAGCTTATAAATCACACTTGTACACACAAGCTGAAATGAAATTCACTTCAACAGAAAAAAATCTGACAGCGGTTCAAACTGGAGTAGCAAAAAAGAGAGCCCTTGCACAGGGAAAACGCATAATGGTTGTTACGCCTGTACCTGCCTTGGAGTCAGTGACAAAAGCAAGCATTCTGAATACAAAAGCTTTACATCCAAGGTGGATACAATGGGTTAATTCTCTTGCTGCAACAGACGTTGAATACGTTTTTGACCCTTACTTGAAAACCCAAGAATTTCTACAATACGAACAAGAATGTCCTCTGCCCACTGAGATTCTGCCTCTAGAACATTACGGATGTATAATTTATACAGACGGATCAGCACAGCCCTCAATTGGGGGTAAACAAGCTCATAGTGCAGCGTGTGCGATTGTTAAAGGTCGCTGGCATGATGGTAAATTCCAAACTATGGTCAAAAAAACTCAATCTCTAGGAGATTTTACAGCTCAGCGAGCTGAACTACAGGCTTTCAAGATGGCGCTTGAAAATACTGATCGCGAATTCCCCACACTCAGTGTGCGATTCGTATTACTGCGTTCAATCTTACACGAATACTTGCAACACTGGGTTTAAAACGGTTTCAAAGATGCAAAAAGAGGCACAATCAAGCATAAATTGCTTTGGGAACAAGTAGTTCTATTACAGAAAGAACTACAAAAGACTCACGTGATCCATACACTGAGTCATCAGCGTGATGGTGTTCACGTTGCAGGGAATTCATTGGCTGATGAAGCCACGAAGGCAGCTGTGCAAACGGCTTCCTTAGCTGCAATCACTTGTTCAAAAACAAAAATAGCGAAATAATGCAAGCTGTCACTGCTTCAATAAAAGACAGTGGAAAAATACTTCCAAAAGGCTTTCCACTCAAGTACTCATATATAACTGATGTAAATAATGTTCCTTTTGCTCGAATCCCTGGAGTGGGGGATAGAGTAATTCCAAAAATGGAACATAGATTAGGACTAATCTTAGTAGCACATGAAGGACTTGCCTCTGCACACGCAGGTGTTGCGCCACAGTGTCATTATTAAAGCAAAGATACTGGTGGCCGCGCACGAGGAAACAGACCCGAAACTATGTTTTGTAATGTGAAGTCTGCCAGAAAATGAAAGTTTCAACAGTGAAATGCCCAGCGCAGTCGCCCCTTCTAATTTCAGATAAACCATTAGCATGTGTTTACCTGGACCACTGTGGTCCCTTACAAAGGGATGGTAACTATAAATATATCATGGTTGCAGAGGATTCATGCTCAAGATTCATTTGGATGTGGCCTCAGCGCTCGGCTGACGCCCGAACTGTTATAAAAGATTTGCTAGTCTATATCGGCACATACGCAATCGGCACGCTACATTCTGACCAGGGTCCTGCATTTAGCTCTTGAGCTTATAAGGAGGCCATGGCCAATCTGGGTGTTGCATTGCGGTACTCAAGTCCATTCCATCCTGAGGGAAATTTGGTAGTGGAAAGAAAAAACCGGCACATAAAGCAATCTATAACAGATAGGGTATTAGGCTAGGGTGACGGGTGGGTCAAACATCTAATAAGTGTCCAACGTAGTTTAAATAATCTGCCAAGAAATTCTCTGGGTGGAATTACTCCATATGAAATCCTTTTTGGTACTAGAAAGATTGTTGAAGACCTCGATCGTCATACTTCAGTGGTAGAAAAAAATCTCTTTGATATCAAAGACCGTTTGGCTGTTTTGCAGGAGTTAAATGAAACAAGGTGAAGTCTAAGCAGCACTTTACAGAAGCCAACGACCACTGAAGGAAAACCACCTGTCCCAGCAAGACCTGTCTGGATTCCAATGATTGGGGATCTAGTCAGAGAAAAAATTGCAGATAAGAAGGAATTTGGGCCTTCTTACAGAAACCCAGTACCTGTCTTAGCAATTCACGGATCAAGAACAGTGTTACTGCCGCCCCTTGCTGGAAGAAAGGAGAACCGTTTCGTATCGATCGACTTGGTGGAACCACATCATGTGGCCAATAATAAGTAGTAGGCCCAGAGAACTCCAAAGATGTAGCAGATGACCAAATCTTGCTACTATCCAAGAGGTTCAAACTGAGAGACTCACCACCTTTGAAGAATCTGCAGTGCGAAAAGAAGGACTATGCAACAAAGCCATGGAACTTGTGCCTCTTAAATCCCAAATAACAGTTCGTCAAGACACTCCTGTCTACAATGATATAGCATCTGACTATACTAATTTGACAAGGGATCAAGTAGCTCCAGTTATTTCAAGTAATCCTGATGCATTACCAACAATTGACATAACTGCCTCTGGCTATTTCATTAACTTTGATACGTCTTCCGAGGATCCCAGTGAACCTGAAACAACGCCAGCAAATAAAAATTTCAAGGAACAAGTAACAGAACTCTTTCATCAACTTGGAAATACATATCTGGTATCACCATGGGTTGAACTTTGGATTGTGTTAGGCGTGCTTTTTTTCCTACTTTGGCTCATTCTTGTATTAAGTTTGGGAATGCTGATAAATGAGAAATATAGTAAAATGGACACAGCAAGTAAGAACATCAACTTGCAGCTGAAGCCACACAAATCATCCCATCGTGAACAGAGAGACTTGTCATCAGTAAATATCACAGCCGTTCCACTACCTGGTGGTATAGCATGGGACAGAACTGATTATGACATTCATGGTCCTGTAGAGCTGTTGAAGATTCCATATCAATTTAAAGTTTCCTTGAGTGACTTTTGTTTCACCCAGCACATTTTCTGAGGATTGGGACTTTGAGACTGTTAATAACATGATGGCAGACGTAGAAATGTCAGCAAAATTTACGAAACATCATTACTTAGAAGATTCATCAGATTATGAACAAATGTATTGTTTTAATCATTATGGTCATCATTATTTGCACAAATCTGCAAACCCTAGAAATGTTTTTACGTATAATCAATGGGAACATTGTCCAACACCACCAAATGCTAGCACAAAAACATTTTATTAAAAATGTCCATACTTCTCAGGTTTTAATGTCACAAATCCAGAAACATTTTACTTTAAAAATGTTAATAAGACAGGAATGAAAAGTATGTTGACTAATACTAAGCAAATTTATTCTGCGGCCTTTTATGCTCAATTGTCCACATTAGGTTTTGACTTTTGGAAAGACAACATTGAGACAAAAACTGTCTGGGGCACAAAAGACTGGCAGGTGCAAGTTTTAGAAGCCTTATTCAGAGCCTGCATCATCCCAGAACAAATAATGATTTTAAATGACACTGTTCAACAGACATCTTGTCTTGACCTGGCTAAGATAAAAGACTTAAACAAACTGTCCATACCTAAATCCACACAAGATAGTAATGGCACTACAGATGAGGAGGTAGACGTGAAATATATTTTACAACAGAATGGAACTAATCCTGATTGGAAAAAAGGTTAAACTGGCCCACAGACACGAATAACTGTCAAGATAGAGTCCTGAACAAAAGAGAAGGGTTCACATTCACTAGGCCAGATCCAAGATATGTCCAGAGACAACATCCAGGGATAATAACAACATACAGTGTAGGAAAACTGTGCCTTGAGTGGGTACATAAATCCGCACTCCTAGATATAAAACAACACTTCACTTTACTTAAAGATGGCATTGATTTAAGAGACTTCTTACAAGGACCTCGTAAACCACGTCATAAACGTTTCATATTCGTCGGTATATATGCTGCTTATAATTAAGCATGGAAAATCACGCAAATGGAAACTGCAGAACGAATATGAGAAATTTGATCGTATTAATTTAGAGAAAGCTCTTTCTGTAGTTGACAACGGGTTAACAACTCTGTCATCCAGAATTTCTTCTCTGGACAGTATTGTATTCTCTGCCATAGACATAATGGAACAGGACTTGCTCATGTTACAACATGGACAGTCTTAATTACCTTCTATAATGCTGCTAGGCTGGACGTTACAAAATCTTCGTTCAGACTATGTGCCTTGGCGTCTAATTAACACCACGTCATTGTTTACTGGATTTAACCTTACAGATAAACAAATCTCTTAGGCACAGAGGGGAGCAGACTATACGGTGCTGAGCATAGAAAAACTAGAAAGATTACCATTAACCGTTTCTGAGAAACCAGCCATAGAATGGATAATACATGGCACCATTAGCTTGCCTGTGACGTTTTCCAGTTTCAGTATTGCTTGAAACACATACCAGCAGGCCTATATGAAAGGTTGGGTAAAGAATACATAAAGTCGACCTGGGATTTACCATACACACACAAATGTTGGAGTGGGGAAAATGAGGTATTTCTTAGTAGTAAAAATTGCAAGATCACCCTGAGGGGTATACTTTTATGTCAGGGTATTAATTTGCATGGAGCCTGCGATGGTTCTTCGACCAACTTATCCTGCCACCTGCAAGGTTCTCCGGCAGCCGAGATAGATCCAATTTTAGGCAGCTTTCCAATGGGAACTACATAATGTTGAATGATCACAGCTGTTGTGGAATGATGCCAGGAATAGCCTATCTTGTTAGTGTGTCAGCCAGGGTCACTTGTTGTATGCAAGTATTGTTTCCTAAAACTAAGACAGGAGGGGAGTTGCCACTATGGCCTTCACTGAACATATCTTCTTTATGAATTGATACTTTAAGCAGAATGAAAGCTATTCTTTTACAAAAAAACTGTGCCACTGACCTCGTCCAAAGAGACGTATGATCTGCAAGTTGCAAGGTCCTCTGCAGAGATACATGCCCTATTATCAAAGAACTGCCCCATACATTTCACAGAAATGTTAGGTCGTATCTTAAACATGTCTGATACCAGTGGTATTGTACATGTATTTAGGACGATTTTTTCAGGACTGTTAGCCCCCTTTGAAGCAGTCCTAGGCATTTTTCCAAACTTCGTGCACTCTGTGTTCGGCGGCCTGCCTCTCATTTTGGGACTCATAGCAGGAATACTATTCTTGTTCCTTCTGCTCCGATATGGCAAGTCCAGTCACCAGCGATACCCAGATTACCATGGAGAACACTTCTGGCAATACAGTGTCGTGAGTGCATGATACAGATTCTTGGCTTGGCTCATTTGAGAGATCTGAATACCACATGGTTTCTATCATTCAGACCAATCTGGCAAGATTGCATCTTACCTGTTCTACGATGCCTGCTTTGTGGAGAGGAATGTGTGTTGGATATTTGTCTGACACTTAGCACTGCCAACGGATGTTGACGCTTTGCTTGGTTCGGTAACGGCTCATGCATTGTGTTGTCCCCAGCGGCTACCAATCCTGATGATGGCATTCATTGAGTCCCACCAGCACATCCAGCTGACGGCGAGATAGGTGGACCAACAGGCACACAGGTACCATCTACTGCGAACATTGCTAATGCGACTGACGCCCACGGCGATGCTTCTCATCTGTGTACGATTGATCTACTTAATGAAGTGGTTCAACTTTCACCTACTGTGGTAGACGATTTCTTTGGCATCTTAGAAGATTTAATGTTTTCTCCTGACACCGAGAATAACTTTTGAAATTAGCACACAGCGTTCTATCAACTTTGAATTTGACCTTCGTTTAAAAAAAAAAACAAAAAAAAAACGAACTTCTAACGTTGGAACTCTATTTTTCTACGATTTGATTTGACTTTTTCCAAAATTGAACTTTGGCACAAAGTAATCTGCTTAAAGTAGAACTATTCTTAGAGAACAAGAATTCTTCGAAAACTTCCTAGAAACAATATTGACCTTATCCACAAACCAAACCAGTTTATATATTCTGCTATGGGATGGTCTCAAACTTTTTCTTCTGTGTTTAATAGCCATTTCATAAATGTAATTTTCATGAATCATTCAGTTAGCGTTTCCAATATCATACTATATGTTTAAAATAAAATCATTGCTTTCAAATGCGTACAGTACAAATGCTCATTTTCGTGTGCAACCATTTCAAATGCATTTTATATATTTTTTGGGTGGGATTGTAAACACATGCTTTAGATACGTTTTAAATGCTTAGAATTTAGTAATGTCGAACATAATAAAGTGGAGTTGGTGTTGTATAGTATTTTAGGACCCTAGTGTAATTTTCCCGATGCATGCCCTTATATAGGTATAAATCACCTTGTCCTTATATAGGCATAGAAATCATAACCATATTTAGACATAGCCCATGCAGTCCAAATACAGGCATGGATACCTCCACTAGTTCCGAAAAGCCACAACGATTTCTTGGAAAACTCGGCTTCAGCAGTCAGGGACTTCCCCTTGCTTGACTATTGATTTATCCAAGAACTCATGAAGTTTTCAAAGAAATACGATTCTTTGATGACGTTATTATGTCCAACTTTACATCAAACTCGGCACCTTCAAGGTTTAAATATGCCCACACTTTCCCTAGCAAACACAAGGTGGTTTGGAGCAGTTCGACTATCTACTTGCCCGACGCAGCTCGCTACAGCAAGTGCTGAAGGAAACCGACCCTCCCGCTGACGCACTGAGAGACGCTGTCTTTTTTCTTGCTGAGAAATCCAGCTCCAGTGTTTCCAAGCTCTCCTTGCGGGGTGTTGGGAAATCGAGTCCCGAGACAGAGAGATACCAGACCTCCTTATCTAAACCAAGGTACAGAGCTGATTAGACCCTAAGAGAAATCTTTGATAGATTCTTGGCAAAGAATACTAAACTTATGCTACACCTCACTTATTTCTTCCCTCGTACTAGATTTAGGTTAGGTACATTGGGGTAGGTGTATTTTAGAAGCACCAGTTGAGTACATTTAGTCCTTATTTATTCATGTATGTATTTTATGGCTTAGAAACCATACCATGCTTTTACAGTATTATTTTATAATACTCTTCTTGCTGCTCGGTCTTGCTGGCTTTGAGCTGTAAGCAATTGGCAGTCAGTCACTCTGCTGCATCCGCTAAGCCACTTTGGAACTTGGCCACATCGTCCTGACAGTCATTGGAGAGGGCAAATACAAGTTGAGTGTCATCAGCATATGACACAATCGTCAGCCCTCTCCTTTTGGCTAGTAAAGCCAGCGGCAGAACATACAAGTTGAAAAAGTGTAGGACTTAGCACAGAGCCCTGAGGAACCCCCTGTTTGATGATATACATCCTAGATGAAAAAGGGGGAGCCGAGACTCGGAAAAATTTATCTGAGAGAAAAGAGGAGAGCCAGGTCAGGGCGGCGCCCACAATGCCAGCCTCCTTCAGCCTTTGAATCAGGATCTGATGCGAGACCGTATCAAAAGCGGCACTGAGATCCAACAGGGTCAGTGCTGAGGACCGCCCCTCATCCAAAGCAGCTCTCAGATGTTCAGATACGGCTAAGAGGGCCGATTCAGTGCTAAGGTTAAGACCGAAGCTACACTGAGAGGAGTCCAAGATCTGGTTTTCCTCCAGGTAGTTAGAGAGAATCTAATTGACATGTGCCTCTAATTTTAGAAATCCAAGGCAGCAGGGAGATAGGACGGAAGTTCTCCAACTTAGTCGGGTCTAACGTGGGCTTCTTTAGGAGCGGCATGACAACGGCCTGCTTCCAAGCGCTAGGAACAATGGCCCTGGCCAGAGACAGATTAATGATTCAATAGAACCAACAGTATTCTCCTCAGATGTTCCGGCTTCATGAGATCAGTAGGGGAGCCGGATTTAACCTTCCTGCAGAGTATGGTGAGCACTTCTTCAGTAATGGGTGGGAAGGTGACTAATGCATGGGCAGAGGGAGATAGATCCTTCGAATCACTACCTAGAACCATCAAGGGGAAGGTTTTATAGATGTCTTCCACCTTATTTATGAAAAAAGTGGCTAGGTCCTCGCAATGCTCACTGGACTGGACTATAGGTGCCTTGGGTGCCCCCGCGTTTTTCAGGGTAGTGATGATGGAAAAGACCTTCTTGGTGGAGTTCTGAATATTTCTAATCTCCTCAGAGAAATAGGAAGCCTGTGCTTTCTGCAGCCCTGTGGTATTTTTTTTATAGCCGATTGGTAATTGCCTTTCAAGAAAGTATCAAAGTCACGCCTCCACTCCCGTTACAGCCTTTTACATGCTTTACGCATGAAAGAAAGGATGCCATTGTACCAAGAATTAGACTTGGTACTTCGCCGCTTCGACCATTTGGCCGGAACCACAGCATCCAATGGGAATTTGAGCCAGTTGGTAAAGGCATCACTGGCCAGATCAGGCTTGTCTGGCCAGCAAGGCAAACTAGATGAAAGGCAGGTGCAGAGCTGATCAAAGTTTAATTTATGCCATGGACGGTGAAGGGTAAACTACTGATGGGGCCTGCGAGAACTACTGAGAGTTCTAGAAGTGTGGTGTACAATGCTTGATGGGCCCATATGGGAGCTATTTAAATCAGTGTAAGTGATGTTTGCTTGAGCTTTCGAACCAGAAAGGGAAGGAGTGGGAGAGGCGGAAAAGTGTAGGCAAATATCTTTGACCAATTGATCCATAGGGCATTTCCTTTGGAGAGAGGGTGTGGGAACCTGGAGGCGAAGTTTGGGCATTTTGTGTTGTTTACTCTGGCAAACAGATCTATTTGTGGGGATCCCCATTTTTGAAAGTATGGAAGGAGAACTTGGGGATGAAGTTCCCACTCATATATTTGCTTTCTAGTTCTGCTGAGGAGATCAGCAATTTGATTGTTGAATCATGGAATGTGTTCTGCCAGAAAATTAATTTTGTGATGAATTGCCCAGCTCCAGATGGTCAGAGAGGCGTGGCAGCTGGACAGTGTGTTCCCCCTTGTTTTTGTACATAGTACATGGCTATCATGTTGTCTTTGCGGATTAGGACTACTTTGCCTATGAGATGCGACTGACAAGCTTTGAGTGCTAGAAATACTGCTAAAGCTCTAGATAGCTGATGTGGAGATGTTTGTGCTTGTTGTCCCAAAGACCTTGAATTGTGTAATTGTGGAGATGGGCACCACAACCTGTGAGAGATGCTTCTGCTGTTAGCACAATCGGTGGAACGGGGTCAATGAAAGGCTGCCCTTTTGATATGTTTTGTGGGTTCCACCACTGCAGAGAGCGATGGTTGCATCTGTCTAACAACAGTAGATCTGTTAATGGACCCTGTGGCTGATTCCACTGACGTGCTAAGCATTCTTGCAGAGAACGCATGTGTAGTCCTGTATGAGGCACTATTGTAATGCATGAGGCCATTACTCCTAGCAGTTGCATAAAGGTTTTGACTGGCAAGGTTTGATTGGCTTGAAACTGTGATAACAGAGTTTGAATATTGCGAATTCCGGCTGCACTGGGAGAGGCTAGAGCTGTGTGAGTGTTGAGAGTCACTCCCATATAAGATTATATTAGTAAAGACTGTAGATGAGACTTTTGCTTGTTGACGGTGATGCCCAATTGGTACAGCAGGTTTAAAGGGGTTTGAGTGTATAGTGGTAAGCTCCAGGCAATAAACATGTCCGATAAGATCTATCACCCATTTGTTGGATGTTCTAGATCGTCAAATGGGGGAAAATTGTTGGAGGTTTCCCCCTACAGCTGTTATATAATCGGGGGGAAATGTGGGTAAGCCACCGCTTGTTGGGAGAAGGGGAGTTGTGTGTTGAGGAACCTCTATCCCTACTGTTGGAATTGTTCCATCTATACCCTCCTCTATAAAAACCTCTAGAAGGAGAGGATTGGTTGTTGCCTTTTTGAGAGGAAGCATTCAGGTTGGAGGATGTGGACTTGGATCCTCCTCTGTGAAAGGTGCGGCGAAAGGAACCTCTATTTAATGGAGATTGCCACTTCTGTGTCCTTTTTCAATTTTTCCAAAGCCTGATCTACCTTAGGTCCAAACAAGTGTTGTTTATCAAAATGGGTGTTGAAAATGGACTGCTGAACCTCAGGTTTAAACCCAGATATTCTAAGCCATGCATGCCTTCTGAGGAGAATGCTGGTATTTATCTCCCTAGCTGCAGTGCCAGCAGCTCTAGAGCATATCTGATAGAAGAGTTAGAAATTGGTACGCCCTCCTGAACTAACTCTTGTGCTTTATATATTTGAAAAGTTTTATATAGTGCAAACAAGACCCATGCGGGTATCAGAGTGCTTTACACTATGAGGAGAGCAATAATCAAGAAAACATTTAAACATGGTAAAGGTACAAACGGTGTAGCAGAAAAATAACTAACAATATAGAGACATTGAGAATCTAAACCAGGAATCTGTTCAATAATAAGAGTTCGATTTTTTCCTTACAGGACATACTGGAGGGAGTCAGTCTTATATCAGGGGGAAGAGCGTTCCAAATTCTAGGAGCAAGGCCCGAGAATGATCCGTTATAGATTTTGTTCTTGCTGAACTGCTTTGGTTTAAGTAGGAGGGTGGAAGTACTTCTGGTGGATCTAGCGCCTCCTGATAGCTCAAGTTTGCTGGCGATAGAGGTTGGGGTGTTGAAATGTAGAGATTTGTGTGTCAAGCAGGCAATTTTTTGTTGGATTCTTGCTTCGTAGGGGAGCCAGTTGAGGGATTTAAGGTCAGGGGAGATACGATTGAACCGTTTTGACCCCGTGATGAGCCTTGCCGCCGAGTTGAGTGAAGCCCTTAAGGGGGCTGTTGTGGCCCTAGGTAGGCCAATGAGAGTAGCGTTTCCATAATCCAATCTAGGGATTATGAGTTCTTGCACTGCCAGTTTGAAGTCTTTTTCCTGGAGGAAAGGTTTTAGTTTACATAGTATACTCAGTTGTAAGTTTACTCGTTTGGTGGTGACACTGATGTGTTCCCACATATTAAGAGTTTTGTCCAGGGTTATACCTAGTGACTTGGCTGATTCAATCAATTGCGGTGTGCAATTAAAAGCTGTTAAATGCTTCATCCAATTCGTTCTTGAGTGTATCTGGTTAGGTGAGGCGGTTAGAAAGAATCCAGTTTTTTGCATGTTGAGTTTGAGATGGTTGCATGCTAACCAATTTTAGGTTTAAATCTTTTTTATTAATTTAAAGGACATAACAAGATTCAATGAGTTATACGTAGCCCCATTTGGTGGCCGTAGGAATTGGCAGTGTTATATAGCGCATCATAAAAGAAACTAGAAACAACAACCGAACTTCCCTCCCTCCTTTATTCCATCAGTCCAGAAAGAAGAAGCGCATGAATGGTGCAAGAATTTTCAGTTTGTTGGAGGTTGGGCTGGGTCTTGCCACAGCGCAGTGAGACGTAGCAGCCGCAGGTCTTTGGGGCAAGTTAGCTCGCGGAATTCAGAGCATAGCAGGGTTACAAAAGGATGCCACAGTTCAGCATAAGTGGCCCCACCCCCCTGGAGTGAGAAGGAGATGCGTTTCATACCTAGCACATACCATAGCCTGTGCAACCACCCCTGTAGCAATGGGACTCTGTCTGTGCCAAGTGGGACAATATGTTCTGTAGTGCCGCTCCCAGAGCTTTTCCCATCTGCCTGCCCTTGCTGGACGAGAGGAAATGTGAGTCTATCGGGCAAACCCAGGATGACGCATGCCGAGAAGCGTAATATGGAAGTGTCGAAGTGTTTGTTGATCTCATCTAAAATTTGTTCCCAGTACTGTGCAAGAGTGGGACATTCCCATAGCAGGTGGATCAGTGTACCCTCTGCCCCGCATCCCCATCCAGCAACCCGTGGAGAGGCTAGGGTCGCTCTTGTGCAGTCTGGGGGTGCGATACCAGTAGGTAGTTATGTTAGTGGCAGATTCTATACTAGAAATATTGTGCGCTGAGTGTCTGGCCCTGTAAAAGATATCCCCCCATTCCTTCCGAGATTGTGTCCACCCCAGTTCTATCTCCCATCTCTTCTGGCCTGCAGATTTGGTTAGCTGTTACGGGGGCCGTAGCATGTGATAAAGCTCCGTAATAAGCAGTCTATTTGAATGGTGAGTAGCCACTTCTCGTAAGGAGTAAGCCTCCACGCTTTAGCGTATCTGTGGCTGCATTATCCAGTGGAGTATCTGCTGGTAGTGGTATCATTCGGTTTCGGGCAGTGCAAAATCAGATCGGAAGTCTTCGAAAGACAGGGGGCCCTTGGCATCGAAAAAGTGAACTATTGATCTATGTCCCTCCCCGTCCCAGTGTCTAAAAGCTACCAAATCAAGACCCATGTTGAAATCAGGGTTATTGGTTATGTGGGTGAGTGGTGATGGGAAGGTAGTAAAGCCGCTGCGTGTAGCTGTTGCATCCTAAGTCTTTAGGGTGGCCCTTGTGATCAGCGAACCATATAGCCCAGGGGTTCAAGAGGCTTTGCGGAGGAAGGGAATCTTCTAGAGGGACTGGCAAGCCAATGCTCGCTCCATGAATAGCCAGTGTTTCTCAGATTCCATCTGAGACCACTCTAGCAAGGGTCGTAGCGGAGTGGCCTTATAGTAGTGATCTAGATTAGGGATCCCCTGACCCCCTCACCAAGGTGTCTAAAGCTCATGTCTTTACTTCTTCTTGGTTTCTTATCTGCCCAAACAAAGGAAAGGAACTGACTTCGAAGCTGTTTCAGCATGCCTGGGAGGGGGGGGGGGGGGGGGGTTCTACAGCAATGTCTGAAAAAGGTAAAGTATGTTGGGAAGAACACTCATCTTAAGGGATGCCACCCGCCCCAAGCAGGAGAGGCTAAAAGGTTGCCAGCGGTGCAAGTCTTGTTGGATCTGCTTTAACAGATGAGGATAATTTAGGTTAATTTAGGGAAACTGTTCTTTGAGTAGATACCATCAGTTTGATGCCTAGATAAGGAATGGCTTTCTGATCCCAATGAATGGGGCAGGCCTGTTTAAGTATGGCAATAGTAGGCAGCTGTAAAGAGAACCCTTGGTCTTGAGATTTTGACATGTTGACTCAGAAGCCCGATGCGGTCACGAACATCTCTAGTTCATAGAAAAGCCTGTATCGACGTCGGGGGGGCCTCGAGCGTAGCGATTGCGTCAGCCGCGTACAAACTGATCACCTATGATCTGTTGGTTTTCCCGCACCCTCTGTGCTAGCGGCTCCGTGTATAGGGCGAACAACAATGGGGATAGAGGACAGCCCTGTCTAGTTCCTCTTGCTATCGAGAAGGGGTCTGACATAAAGCCATTTATTCGAACAGTAGCAGGGGGATGACTGTAGTTGCTGAACACCCATCTGCGGAAGCAGCTCCCTACCCCAAACTGCTCCAGGGTGGCCTTCAGGAAGGGCCAATGCACTCTGCCAAACACCTTTTTGGCGTCAACAGACAGTACCACTCGCTCCACTGACTGGCGATGAACCTTATCCAGGAGGTGGAGCAGCCTCCTAGTGGTATTGCTGCATTGCCTGGTCACCACAAATCCGGCCTAGTCAGGATCTATTAGTCCCAGGATCAACGGCCCCAGTCTAGCTGCTAGGATTTCAGTGAACAGCTTGAGATCGATATTCAACAAAGAAATAGGCCTGTAGGAGGCACAGTACCAACTGTCCTTGCCAGGCTTAGGGAGGACGACTACCGATGCGAAGAGCATTGTGGGCAGGATCTCAGAGGTATCTCCGATTGCGTTAAAATGTTGTCAGTATCAGAGCTGAGGTAGAGCAAAACGTTTTTGTAGAAATTGGCGGAGAACCCATCTGGGCCTGTGAATTTGAGAAGCTTGACCCGGGCTATAGCGGAGATAACTTCCTTAACACGGATGGGGCTGTCGAGGGAGGAGGCCAACAGACGTCTGCATCTGTCTCCCCCCATATAAAACAGCTGCTTTAAGCATAAGGCAGAGTATTCCACTATATCTAGGTTTAAGCTAGCTAGTTGGGTGTGTGCAGCTTCTAACTGTCTCCACACCCGATGAGCCCCAGTCCGTATTCGTTCTAATTCTAGAACCTGTTTGTAGAGCTCCTTCCTTTTCTACCTAAGAATCTTATTGTCTGCTGAGGACGTGGCGATGAAGTCACCTCTTGCCATTAGTTTGTGTTTCCCATAAGGATATCATAGAAGTGTTTTGAGTATTGTTAACCAATAAGAAGTCCTCATGCGTCTTAGTTAAGCGTGCGATGACTTCAGGGCCATGGAGGAGCGTGTCCCTTAGCCTCCAGGAATATGATAGCCGGGGTGCAGGGGAGAGTGTCAATGTTAGAGCACTATCTGACCACACAGCATTAACTCTGAGTTTGATAGTTGGGTCGTGCGTCGAGGAGGGACCGGGAGCCTAGGAAGTAATCCAACCTGGCCTAGGTCTTTGTGGCGTGGGAATAGAAGATGTAATCGGCTGTGCCAGGGTGGAAGTAGCGCCAGATATCAACAAACACCAGGTCGTGTAGCCACTGTTGCCCACTCTCGGACAAGGCCCCGGTCTGTCAATGTCCCTGACCTGAGCGATCTAGGTGACTATTGAACACTGTTCAGGTCACCCCCTATAAGTGTCTGCCGGTCCGGGGAGGACGTTAGCTCTGCAACTGCCTTTCGAGTGTAGATCGTGGCCAACGTGAATGCCTATGTCTATAAAGAGAGCCAGAAGTCTCACCCTTGATCTCGGCTATCTTTGCCCCCACCACCCTTTTGAAATTGTGAGATATAAGGATGGTAACACCAGCCCTCTTGGTGGGAAGGGAAGAGAAATATTGCTGTGGGGAGGCCTTGGAGCGTAGTATGTGGGTATCGCTGTGCAATAAATGGGTCTCCTGCAGTAAGCATATATGTGCATTAGAGTTCTCTAGGTAAGACAGGATGGCCTTGTGCTTAGTAGGGTTATTAAGCTCTTTTACATTCAAGGTTAGGATTTTAACGCTCATAGATATATGAGCTGGGGGCTGGATGCGCTATTAAAACTAGGTGTTGATATGTATCTATGATGCCTACGGGTGAGATCATATGTGCGGGGATCGGGACCAGCAGGCGCCGTATGAGTGTGCGGGCAGGGTGAGCGCACAGAAAGGGGGGGAGCCCACTAAGAAATAATAACAAAACCCCAACATAACAACTGTGTGGATATGGTAAAGAATCATCTGACAGTCAATGTCCGGAGCTTACGACTCCTGAGAAAAAGAGTATGGGGTACCAGTGGCCAGTGTCTCCCCGCTCCCCCTGGCACGGCCCATGTGCATGTGTGAAGCAGTTCTAACAGCAGGCAGGGAGCCAATAACCGACTGCTAGTTCTCTTCTTCAGTTGCTCTGCGCTGATTCCGAAGACGCTCCAGTCAGGGATGCCAGGACCGCCTGCCATTCCTTGGCCATAGTGTCTAGAACAGGGCACGATGACGGGCTGGGCGGCTCAATAGTGGTCCATCCGTGACCACTGCGGCGTCTGAGGCTTTGGTAGTTCTGTTGCAGCCTGTTTGCTGTGGGTTCCTCGATGTTCAGAGGCTTATAAACGTCTGAGAGAGAGCGGATCTGTCGAAGCTCGCCCTTGAAGTGAAAGATCATTCTAAAAGGGTGCCCCCATGAGTATTTGATGCAGGATTCTCTTAGGTGGGTCGTGCTCGGGCGGAATGACTTGAGCTTCATTAAGGTGGAGGCTGCCAAGTCCTGGTATAGTGTGGATTTTTTACCTTTGTATAGGAAATCTGTGCTGTTTCTCGCATCACTAAGTATAAGTTCTTTTAGCTGGTAATCATGCACACAGGTCAAATGTCCACTGGAAGGGGCAAGGCTGCTATCCTAGGACCAACTCTATGGGTGCGGTCCTGTTTGATAGGGAATTCTGAGGTCTCATCTAGGATTGAGCGGAAGAGGTCCCCCACCAGGCCTCTGCAGCCGGGGAACCGCATAGACCCACGCAGACCAGCTCCACCACCGCCAGGCCTGTGCAGTGAAGACCCGCTACAGGTGTGGCCGGTGCCACTGCTCGGTGTACGGTCCACCTCAGGGATGAGGGGCCGCTGACTTCAGCGTTTACGGCTACAAAGCGCGGGCCTCTCCGGGCGACCTCCTGCCGGCCATCTCCTCACCCGAGGCCGCTCCGTGCAGCCTCCGCACCAGCTACCAATTCTGGGGGTTTTGCTCTCCCGGGCACCCCCGCTGCACCCCCAGGGAAGGTTCGGCATGCTCTGGACCCCCCCCCCCACCCTGCTTCAAAATCTGCAGAGCTATGCCAGATGGGAGCGGAGATGTGTCCTATAAGGTTGGCATCTAGGCCACGCCCCCATGCTAACCAATTTTGAGTGTTTTGAAGGATGGGATTGAGAGATCAGATGTCTTCAGGAGAAGACATTTTCAAGTACAAATGCATGACATCTACATAAAGAGGATAGTGAATGTTGGTAGCCCTTAGCGTTTGTTAGAGGTTTAATGAATAGGTTGAAGATAGTAGGGGAAAGAGAGGAGCCTTGTTGATCCCGATTGTGACCGTCGTAGTGTTTGAAAGAGATTGATTTACCCTTACAGTTTGCGTTCTGTTTTGCAGAAATGAAGTGAACCAATTTAAGACAGACCTAGATAATCCCATCCCATGCTCTAGTAAATCAAGAAGGTGTTCGTGCTTTACCAAGTCAAAGGCAGAGGAGACGTCCAAGAGGATTAGTAGGTAAGATTTTTTATGGTCCAACATTATTAGGGCATCATCCACTATACGAGTCAGTGCCAATTCAGTACTGTGGCCTGAGCGGAAGCCTGACTGGTGCCGGTCAAAGAAGTCAAAATGGCCAATGTGATTGCACAGTTGGACATGGGCACATTTGTCAATAACTTTGGCCAGTGTTGGGATGTTGGAAATGGGGCGCAAATTGTCAAGGTTGCATGGATCAGCCAGTGGCTTTTTTAAAATAGGGGGTGACCCGTCCAGCTTTTGGGCAGTCCGGTATTTTACCCTGTCTTAGTGAGGCATTTACAATTCTAGTCCAGAGTGGAAGAATCAACTATTTCTGATATCCTTTAGGAGGCTGGCGGTAAGGGGATCACTAAAGTGGTTTGAGGGTTTTAAGTCTCAGAGCATGCTAAGAATGATGTTTTAGTCAATTGTTTCGAACGAAGACCAAGAGTCATTGTTTTTAAGGGCACAAGCCAGTTGATGCTAGGGATAAGCTTTGTCAGTGGAGGCGATTCTGGAGATTGGTGAGTTTGCTGTTGTGGAGTCTGCAGGTCTGCTATCAAGTTATTGGTCTTTTCCAGGAAGAAGCAAGCAGAAGCTTCACTATTGGGCAGTAGATTGGGCTCTTTTTGGGCGGGGTTGGGTAGGCCTTTAGATTGTAGTTTGACCAACACTAACACTTTTTTGGGGAGATTTTTGCCTTGATCGAGTTGATTTCTGAAGAATTGGGATTTGGCGCGTGTCACTGTACCATGGTATCGGAGATCTAAGCTCCTGTTAATGCGTATGGAGTAAACGTTCTCTCTATCCGGGTAATGATACCATTTGGGACGCACCCGTTCGGTGCCTTCGTGTCTCTTGAACCAAAGACAGAAGGGGATTCTGAAGTCGTCTTTCCCGATCTTTTACCTTTGAACTTTAACCCATGTCGCAACCGGGTTGGAATTAACACTGGTGTCGCGATTTCCCGACCTTTTCAACAAACCCTCAGCCCTGAAGAGTCACATCTTATCCACGTTGCGACGAAACACGTGTCGGCTGGTTTGTTTCTTTTGTACTGACCAGAATTGAAATATAAATCTATTCTGCATGAAACCCTGGATTTCGACCTTCGTTACTTCTTCCTTAAACACTGTTTAATTTATTTGGTTTTGACATCAAAACCCAATATCCTGATACGTGTGCACGGACTTTGACTTATATGTGTTGTGTGGGTCTTGACCCACACCTTTGCAGGGGTTGTTTCTTGACTGGGTTTGTTCCCTCTGACCTGTTTGCACCATCTACTCCCGAACTATGATCTAAACTCTTAATCGTACACGCTAGAGCGCCATCACTTCCTGTACATAATCCAAACCCATCGCTGTTACCTAATACTGGCATTTGATTCTACTTGTTTGGAGTGGCCCTTCAGCAGCACCTATCTCAAAGAAATTCCTTCTAGCTGTGTGCACCACCAGAGAGCCTGGAGAAATGTATCCTGCGTTTAACTTTGGGTGTTATACTCTGGATCTTTACTGGGTTTTACAAATTGTCTACCAAGTATTAAATTTTATTATTCAATTACTTAATATTGTTACAATATACTGTCATTATTAAAAAGAACAGAGTTCAAATCATGTGCATGTTATTATAAACTGGTAGAACATAAAACCTTAAAATTAGTATCAACACTGGCTGTAAAGTGCAAATGCATTAGACTTAAAGGGACATTTTGTCAAAGTCCCTCTTGCTTGTTAGCCAAATGGTTTCTTTCTGTAACTCTATATTCTGCATCAAGGCGGCTCGGATTATTTCTATAAAGTTCCCCAGCCGCGCTACTGTTTGAGCTGTTTTAGCAGAGAAACACAAGTCTGAGACTTCCCTGCATCGTACTAGGCCATGGGTTCTGCAAATTGGATGAACTAGTCGGTGCCTCTCACTGGCTAACTTAAGGCAACAGCACAGCTGATGGAGCCAGGATTCACAATGGTAATTACAAAGTCGACATATGACTAAATTGTCCTGCCTGGCCCAGGCTTGGTTAAAGTCCACAATGGGCAGTGCAAGAAGTCTCATGTAAGTGATTTTTTTCCGGGCCGGTACTGACAATGCTTGCTCGAAATAAGGCTGTGGTTTACCCACTCTATAGCAGGTGTCCATATCTCTTTCATAGGATATTTTCTTGGCTTGTCGATCCAGTGATCTTTTCCATGCGGTAACTGGGATGTTTGGATTGTGCAAATTTTGCACATCTATTTCCAACAATTTTATGGCTGCTGTCAACTGCACATGCCATGGGGATCCACCTTCTTCAAAAATTGTTTTGATTTGCGTTTTTAAGGATGTTGCTGGAGCTCGCAAGGTGCTAATGTAATATTTTACTGTGTCCCCTAAGCAGGTAATATCCGGACAGTAAGTCCCAGCTCCAACCTTACTCTAGCTTTCCTGGCCTGTGGCTGGATACCTAGTACCTTCTGGTGTACAGAGATTTGGTGGCTCGTAAGGATTTTAGTGCAGACACCAGGAAAGACTAGGTGGCCGTAATTGAGGGAGGGCACTACTTTTGCTTTTAAGACTTTATAGATAGGTTCTACAGTTGGGCTGTGTAGTCTTGGATTGAGATTTCTCAGGCTACAGATAATGCTGGACCCCTTTCTTCTCAAATATTTCAAATTTTTGTAAAACAGATTTTTAATGTGTGTATTACGTATTTTGACAGTGTTTCAATGACTAAATCATATTTCTCCTGAGCTATGACCTTGGTGACCCTACATTGAATTGCAGCCCTGTGAATTACTGCATGTGTGGCTGAAGTGTCATCCAGAGGTCACTCTTTAATAGAATACTGCATCACAAGTACCTCATTATCTGACTATACTAAATATGTTTTTCAATGAATCCTTGGAACAAGGGCCAAAATCTTCACAAGGCTGGCCTTTGCCTTCCTCCCTTTTTGCATATGGTATAGATGCATACAGTACACAATCCTGTGGTGAAAGTGGCTTATGGACTGTGGCCTATCTGTCTGTTTCAGTGACCTTAGAATGTTTATGAATGTGAAAATGGTGTATATTGGGTGAAACACACTCTAGAAATTTGATTACTTTGCTTAGTATATGTTTTGCCAGAATTCCTGAATATCGGTTGTGCCATCACTTGGGAGCGCTGAGGAATCCTAAAGTTTAACCACTGACTCTTTTTGGGGTTGAAAATGGGTTTGCTGTTGAGTCAGTCTATTCTAAGAAGCACCTAAAGAGTAGTGTCTTCAGATATGGTCTTTCAAGACTGATTATCTTGTGGCATTGAAGGAACTATCAGAGCCAAACCTCCTTGTGTTCTGAGGCAGCCAAACCCTCTTCTGTTTTGAGGCAGGCTTTCAGACACCCTCAGGGTTCACAGTCTAGACTTGCAGTGAGCCGGCTCTACATCTTTAAATGTGGTCATGTGTTCAGATTCTTCCCTGGGGGCAGGTAGCTCCCTTTTTTATAACTTAATGCGGAGTCTTAGTACCTCTGATGTTCTGTTTGAGTGCTGTAACAAATCCTAGTTGGAATCAGTTATGTGAAAATTGTGCTTCTTCCTTCAGGTCAGGTTCAGGAGTCCTCATTGGCATTAATGTCCTTATAAACCCCGGAAGCCTCAAGGTCTCTCAAATCCCTGACTGCATAGTACACCCATCTATGATCACAATAGCTATGGATACACAATTTACACTTGAAATGCTGACAAACTAAACATTTTTCTTCATAGTGTTCTCGAGGAATGCACTTGTAGCAGCTTTGTATAACATAGGACAACATGAAAACTCTGCATCTTTCATCCTCCACACCACACATAAAGAACTGGAAAGCGAACATAAAGTCTTTAAGACTCTACAGTAGAGTAGGTTCCAAGCCATCTCTCTTCTGCTTCAGTGCGAGCTTGACCGCGCCTTGCCCTTCTGACTCTTGTGGTGTCTGTCTCCTGCTGTTTTTCTTGTTAGCTGCTCTTTCTGCCCCTGACTTTGTAATCGCTTTTCTTGTTTGTGTTGTCTGTTCTATCTGCCCCGGTCTGTTTAACTGTTCCTTTTTTAATCTTTTTTTCCTCTTAACTGCCCCTTTTTACATTTTGGTCTCTTGTTTTTGCCACCAGACTTGTTCCACAAATTGCGGCATACTGCCTTGCCGCTCCCGCCAGATTTTTCTGTTCTCTCCGTCTGACTTTTCTGCTCTTGCAAGCTCACTGCCCAGGCACTCCTCCTACTCTCCAAGACCCTACTTAATGAATGTTGTAGCACAGCAGAAGTGTGCAGGGGGCGTTCCGCCGGAGTGCCAGAGGCAAGCCCATCTGTGCCCGTCCATGCCTGAACTGCGCCGAGCACCAGGAACCCTGGTTCTAACGCCTCCTGCAGCTACACCACCGACTAACTCCATCTGCTCAACCATGGACGCCACCACGAACGCAGCTGCCGAGTCGCACATCAGTCCATGGTGGGCCCCTCTGCCTGCTCGCATTGCCAATCACCTGTTTCCACACACCCACTCCCACCGCCCGCACAAACATCGCACCCCTCACCAAGTCTGAACTCAAGACCGATGCCCTCAAAGCACCACATGCCAACCAGGTACAGCAACACTCACTCAAATGCATGCTCTTCAACACAAGCTCACTCAGCAAGCATTCCACCGAAACGTATGAACTCATTGACTCCAACCTACTGGCCTACTGTTCTGCACCAAAACCTGGCTCAACCCCACATTGGTGCCGGACATTGCTGCATTAATCTCTACTGGATACAAAATCCTGCGCCAGGACCCACCCCATAAACCAGGAGGGCTCGCTATCATCCAGAGACACATCATAAAGTGTACCTCTTCCAATTACCCAGAAGCTGCTTTAATGGAACGCATGCGCTTCAAGCTTCAGACGGACAGTAAAACCATTATCGAAGGCACCCTCGCCTACCGGCTCCCGGGACCTTACACCTACTTCAGAACACACACATCACTGAACACACCCTGGACCCCATCTTCTCATACAGCGACAAGGTTAAAGTCAGCCACAACCACTCCATGTCCGGTTCCACATAACACCGCCACCACCCACCCCAATGAAGTCTAGCAACACAAGTTGCTGCTGGAAGAAAGTTACAGAAACGGAATGGCTCAATGCCCTCCATCTAAATTACCCAGAACCAACCAACAATACAAACAACCTCAACAACTGGATCACCACCTGCACTGATATCTCCGCTCCCCTGAAAAACACCAAACCCAATAGATCCAACAAACAAGCTAGCTTGTACAACAATGACCTCAGAGAATCCAAGAGAGTTTGCCAAAAACTAAAGGAAATGGAGAACCATCCGACGAACCACCGCAAGAAACACCTACAAGGCAGCACTTAGACACTATCACCATCAATTAAAAGAGACCAAGAAAAAGAACCTGACCCTGAAAATCAAATCTAGCTCAAACAACTGCAAGGAACGTTTTGCCATTGTCAAGGAATTCACAACCCCAACAGCTGCATCTCAAACCATTACCCCTACACAAGAACTCTGCAACAACCTCTCTGATTTCTTCCACGAAAAAATCACTAAGATTTACAGCAACTTCCTATCCCAGCCACCCTTCCTCAACCTTCTAATCTCATCAACTAAAGACTACAACATGGAACCCTCTATCCATCAAGGACAATGTAGCAATAATGAAGACAGTCCACTCAGGGGCTGCCTTCACCATATCTACAACCTGGGCAGGGCCACGATCAGCGCTGCACTCACTTCCATCATCTACACCTCCCTCAAGACAGCCACCTTCCCAGATAGCTGTGAACATGCAGAAGTCAACGCCCTCCTTAAAGAACTGTAAGCCGACCCTGAAGTACTTAGCAACTACTGCTCCTCTTCAAAGCCAAATGCATCTAGAAGACCATTAACAGATAACTGTCTGGCCACCTATAATGCCACAAACTCCTGGATGGCTCGCAATCAGGATTCTGAAATAACCACAGCATCGAAACAGCACTCATCGCTGCCACAGACGACAGACACTATCCTCAATTGAGGACAGACCGCCACCCACTTCCTCCTCGACCTCTCCGCCGCTTGAAAAACAAACCCACCACACACTCATTGCCACACTACACAGAGCAGGAATAGAAGGACCAGCACTCAAATTGATATCTTCCTTCCTCTCTGCAAGAACACAAGTTAGGCTCTCACAGTTCACATCAGAGCCAAGGACATCATCTGGGGAGTCCCACAGGGATCATCAAACAGCCGCACACTTTTCAACATTTACATAACTCCTTTGGCAAACATCATCAGATCCCATGCAATCAACATTATCTCCTACGCAAACAACACCCAGCTAATTTTTTACCACTCAGATGATAGTCACCACCAAGCCAAGCGTTAAACAATGCATGACCAGCCTGGCCAATTGGACGAAAAATAATTCCCTCAAGCTCAACACTGACAAAACTGAAGTGGTGATCTTCGTGAATAAAAGCTCTCTTTGGGACTCCACCTGGTGGCCAGCTGATCTTTGACCTACAACCACCCCAAACGATTATGCTAGGAATCTAGGCCTCAACCTAGTCACCAAATTCACCATGAAGTCCCTGGTCAACGCTGTCAACTCCTCATGCTTCCACATCCTTCGCATGTAACCTAAAACCTTCAAGTGGCTCCCACTAGATACCAGATGTGCCATCATGCAGGCCCTAATCGCTAGCAGATTGGAATACGGCAGCACACTCTACGCTGGTATTCCAACCTATCTTCCTCACAGACTTCAAACCAACTACAACGCTGTCGCCAGACTCGTCTTCGACCTCCCGTGCCAAGCCCACACCACATCACTCCTCAGGGTACTCCACTGGCTCCCCATCCAGAAGGGTTGCCAGTTTAAACATCTCACACATGCATTCAAGTCACTACTCAACATAGGACCAGCATACCTCTATCAACCGCTTCACTTTCACCAACCAACCAGACAACTTCGCTCAGCATCACTCGCTCACACACCCCACATCCACATAACGGGAGGTCGATCATTTTCCTACCAAGATGCCAAATCCTGGAACAACTTCCCCCAACACATCAGTACCACCTCCTCACTTCTTGAATTTCACAAGAAGCCGAAGACCTGGCGATTCAATTAGTCATTTTGCGGAACCGTAGTGGCTGCCTGTATTCTGGCCCAGCCTCACTACTCACCTACTCAGTGCCTGGATACCCTATGGGGTGACAAGAAGCGCTCTATAAATCGAATTTAAATGACATTTATGGACGTGTTGATTTGATGTCTTTTGTAACACTAACGGAGTTTGACACCCTGGCACAGTTTTGGAGGTCGCAAAACACTCCTGAAGCAGAACATCAGATTCTGAAGTAATACTGATAGCGCTTGGACGCCCCTGGGCAGCAATCGCGCTCTATAAATCTACATACAATTACAATTACAATTAATTTCAAAATCCATCAACAGAGGGTAGGGAAGGATAGTGCACATCATCTGACTTACAACAACATATGCTATAAACTCAGGGTAGGTTACACTATAATAATAAATTAGTATGTTAAATAAAAGTCCAAGATTGAATTATTACAACATTGCTGAAATAGAGGCAACCTAAAAGAAATATTCAAGTGTATTCTGCAGATCACTAGTTTGTGGTCTCCCAGTATCATCCATTTAATATCAATAAAACAAGTACAAAAGATTGTAGTTTATAGAGCTATTGTAGAATGTTGGGCACTCGATCAAGCAAGTATTTAACCAGCTCACCTGCTTTACTCATGAAAACATAAAACAAATCCTAGCAATATGCAATTGGAAGAAAAGATATTTATGAATGAAAAGAAAAAAAAAAGTAAAATTCATGCAAACTTAGGTTTTGAAATGAAAGAGGTATTCCTTAAAAGAAAAATCCAGTTAAATATGTGGTGGACATGGTACAATTTTCATCCTTTTCCCTAAAGAACCGAAACATACAGGGAAGGCTGCAGCGTATCATTTTGCTGCAAATGCACCAAAAATCAGAAAACCTGTGAAATACACAAAGTACTGTTAACGTTTCCCATGCATTCAATCAAAGAAAAGATGTTTTGAGAGGCAAAAACATTTTCTGAACAGTGTTTTTTCCACTCACTTGTTTTTTCTTTCTTTATTAAACTCTGCAGCTCTTTTCCCATTTACATTATTTATAATTTATATATATATATATTTATATATTTTATTTAACATTTTCTTTCTTGTGTGCATAGAAGGAACAGATTCCACAGGTAAGCCTCCCAATAAGCTGACAGTAGGTGTAGGGCACACTCCTCCGAGTCTGGGTCTCAGGCTCCGAGTACCAAAAGAAAGGTAGAGAAGTCTGCGCTCGAAGTGCTTTTCCTCGCCAGAAGAAGTGCCTTATGGCCACCAACGGTAATGAGGAACTTACTCCCCTCCACCTCACCACTGGTGATAGGACAGAACAAACACCACCGAAAACAAATTAAAACGACAGAAACCACACAAATTCTTAAAAAATACAAATCAAATCGTCCACAAAATAAATACATGTTGCTTGCTTTTCTCTACCGGGTAACCATCCTGAGGAAAGAGAGCCTGTTCAGGCCCCCAGATATCATGTCTAGGTGATCACAAAGGTTCCACAGCTCAGGGACAGTGCTTGCGTCCCAGAGGCAGTCTTTTTGCTCAGAGTGCGCACAACACATGATTGTCTTTACAGGGGGTTCAAGATCACTGGAATACCTTCCCAGCAGCATGAGAGCTTCCCATTCAGTAAGGTTTCTGCAGCAAACAAATTCTAAAGTACCACTGATTATCTTAAAAATAAAAATGGACATGCAATTGAGAAATGCAAAACAATGCCTGGAGGCATGTGTCTTCACAAATTAAGTTGATCTCCCTCAAAAAATACAAGGAAAGATGTGAGTAAACGTGCACCTGGCACGCCAAACACCACCTGCCGGAAGAGCTAGCGGAGAATTGGCAGCTAAATTAATACTCTGCCTATCCTACTCATACTTTGTGTCAACTCTAAACAGCAAGAAATTGACAGGACCAGAATGGAAGACTTGTGTGATCTGAAAAGTGATGCAAAGATGTGAAGGTTTTTTTAACACAAAATATATACATCAAACACAAAACCACTGCTGTAAGCATAATCTTTAGCAGGCCATTAGGTGCCCATGACGTCATGCAAATAGCACAAGTGTACGTCAACACAGAGACGAAGAAAGAGGACAGGAAAGTGAGAAACGCCATTCAGACAGTCACATATTGCCAACATCTAACTATCGTACACAAGAGGCTTGGTGGCATTTGAGTCATCATGCACCTGACCGTAGAAAGACTTGGGAGTCCAGAGACTAGGTAAAAGTTAACACTGTGTCCTGAGACTCCGACACAATGGACTACTTCAGGTCAGAGCAAGAGCTGGGTGAACGCACGCATTAATCACCTTAAATGCCATTTCCTAGATATACAGCTCCCCACTTAACTAAGATGGTAGGAGGATTAGGGGTGCAATGCCAGAAGGCCAAGACACTCGTTAAAACTATAATAATGTATTTATGTTGGGAGCCTCACTGTCTTTGTGCTTGCTTTGTTGGCCTGTATGTGAGCCTGCTGTTACTGCCCAGGAGAAGCTAGAGAGGGAGGATAAGAGAGCAAGAAATAAAGTAAAGAGAGCAAGAAATAAAGTAAAAGCAATAAAGATAAGAGAATGCTTTATGTGCTATAGTTGTTGCTACCTGCATGGACAGCTGTTAGAGCTGGTGTAGATGCAATTAGAGTTGCCAGATGATGTGACAGCCTGTGCATGCAGTGATTTGTGTGTGCAGCTACGATTACTTTCTGTGCAACTGGAGCTGCTGAGGTCCTGTGCATCCTATGGCTTGTGTAACCACCTGTATGTATGTGGTATTCATTACTTCCTGCGTGCAAGGTGGTACTATGGTCTTGTGTTCTACCTCACTATCACTGCAAATGATGGATGCACAGGCCTCAGTGAGATGAAAAAAGTATGCTCAAAGGAACAGGCACTGGCCCCACCAACGAATCCAATACCCTGGGCGCTGTTCCTCTGTGTGATGCATTTTTTTGGTTGTTGCTTCCCTTCGTTGGATTTAGAAAAAAAATTCTCCCTCCCTAAAATAATAAAAAGAGTTTGAGCAACAGCCAACACCTAACCCTTCGAACAAAGAACATCTCATAAATTATGTCACAAATATAAAACATTAATACGCTGGGGGCTCGGGATGCTTCAGTCCTATTGACCTGGTCCTACAGAGGGAGTTTGTCGATTATTCCCTTTGCTTCCATTTGTCCACGTAGTAAATTCACACCAGGCAGCTGGTCTTGCTCCCCAATGCCTTTGGCAGTTTCAGAGAAGTGTTTGCACGCCCAGTGGGTTAGCAGCACTTCACTTCGTCTCTTGTCTTCTCCAACAGCTGGTGGAACCTGTCCCTTCTAGTGTCTGTCAAGGTAGACCACTAGCTGCGCTCCCTCGGTGATCCATCCAAGCAGACAGTACTACCCCCTTCTCAGCATATGATGCCGCATGCCTCCCATCCGGTGTCTCCTCTAGCAGACAAGGCTGTATGTCCCCGTCTGTGTCCAATGAGGTAGACCAGTAGAGCACCCACCTCATTTGGTGTCTTCACCTGTGGACAGCACAGCCCACACGATATACCAGAAGCAGCAGTATGCCCTCTCATGTTTCCTCTTTGACATATGGTGCAGCCTACCCTTCTTTCAGTGTCCTTCCCAGCAGACATTGCATCAGAGCCCACATTCTTGTCAGACAGAGTTTTCGTGCAGACTGTGCGGCTGAGGAGGCCGATGCACACAGTTCGTGTCATTGAGGAGACTAGTGGTCTCGTCGTCTGGAGTGTCAATTTTTTCGGACAAGCTGGTGTCAATTTTTGGAGGCCCACTCTCCGGGGACTGGGGGCTGCTGTCCAAACGGGAAGCCATCAATCCGTTCTGATACTGTGCTCGCGTAATCTACAACACACGAAGAGGAACATGGTACTGTTAAGAAAAGCCTGGAGATGAGACTTGTTTCAAGTGTACTACAAGAACGAAACAGGAAGAGGACCAACCTTGCGGCCGGACAACTACTATTGCCAAGGAGCGAAGGGAGCAAGCACCATACATAAGGCATCACTGTGCATTTGAATGGCCAATGTGCTGTTGTATCATGGTACACAGAATCCCCTTGCATTAGTTACATGTTGGGAACTGCATTTCTGACAGATTGATGCGATGGAAAACCGCCATCACTTTTTCCAACTCACTCACTTGTGTCTCAACACAACATGTTTAACTAAACTCCTCAACTCATCCACACTACTTTCCCCCAGCTTGCACGGGGCTCTGCAAATTACTTCTTTGGCCTCTCTTAATTCACTGACTCTCACCTTCTCACCCCCCCCCCCTTCTTCCTCACATTCAAGGTTCCTCACCAACTGTATCCACCCACAGTCTGTTTCACAAAGCTGGAACACAAAAAGACCCCCAGCATTAACAATGTCATCTGAGACACAGTCTCCTGGCTATAGCACTATTCTCTCTACAATATGACAACTTTTAACAACAACCACTTATCGCTTCATCCCAAACCCCAGCACTTCATTGCTATCACTGAAACCTATATTTATCCCAAGGACACGGACACGCTCTCTCCCCTCCACATGGACACTGCAGCTTCACAGACATCCTACAGCACCCGCTGGGGTAGCATCTCACTTGTATCCCTCCTGTGACGTTCACCTGTATAACAGTTTCTGAATGTAACATTTTCACTTTGAAACACATGAAATATCAGTTGGCTCATCATAAAAATTAAGCATTGTTATAATTTACCAAGCCCTTAGCCAACTGAAACTTTCTTGGACCACTTTACCACTCTACTGAATTTGCAGGCTCAGACTCCACTCATCAGTGCCCTTGGCAATGCCAACCTAAGAAATAAGTTACTTGCCTTTTGGTAAAGTCCTTTCTGGTGGATACTTTCTCTAATCACATACCTAAACTTGAGAATCAGACTGGTTCTCTAAATTCTTGAAACAGCTCCTGAGCACCACCAAGCGGCGCTTTTTACTTTCATTCCATATTCGGACATGATATCGGGCTAAATAAAGGCCACATTTCTGCGCACTGACAGCAGCCTAACCATTATATATTCCACACCCAAGAACGCAAGCATTGCTAACAGAATGGAATGTGTGACAGCTAACTTGGGACCTTATTATTACAAGTCAGTACTCTCCACAAAATGGGGAGGAGAGCAGTGAGGAATCTGAAGTTAGATTGAGTATACACCAAAAATAGAGTTATCAAATGTACGTGAGAAACTGGTTACTTACCTGTAACAATAGTTTTGCAGTATAAAATTCAAATGCTTTGTATTACTCTGCCATTAGTTGTGCCAACTGTTGTTAATTCCATGTGTGAATATCTGCACAATAGTGCTCAGTAAAGGTGTGATGGTGTGTGTGGACGACGATGTTGCAGTTGTGCAGATGTTCTTTTATAAGATGTTGTCCACACATGCCAGAATAGCCCTCTTCTTCCTTTTGTCACAACATAGCATAACTGCATTGACTGCACTTTTAGTCGGCCTATAGAAACCCTTGACACAGGCTGTCCTTTAGGTTGTGAGGTATGTGACTGCTTCGTCTTTCTAATGTACTTAGTTGCCTTTTAATAGTATGTGATGGCCTTCCTGCCATCTAGAGTGTTCAGTGCATTTTCTGTGGGGTCTTTAGAAAAAAGCAAGCAACTGGATAGATTGGTTAGCGTGAAACCTGGCTACTACCTTAGAATGAATCTTGGGTTAGTTCTCCGGCTACCTTACCTTTATGTACTGACAATGCATGTAGCTCACTTACCCTTCTTGGCAACTTGATTGCTACCAAAAGGCTATTTATAACTGTATGTGATTTACACCTGCCTTTACAGTGGTTTACAAGGTAGTTTAAATATTTGTGTTAGAACTGTGTTTAATTTATACACTGATTGATCTTGAGGAGACACTTTCTTGTCCCATTCCAATTTTTTTTCGATAACTAGCATTTTGAAAAGTTGTTTGTTATTCAGCTCCCTTTTGTATTCTATCTTCGTTGATAGAACCCTTACCAATGCATATGTTTGTTTGCAATAAAACAGATGTGGTAAGTAGTGTACAGTGTTCTCGCTAGTTATACAGTCTCTAGATCCCTGATGTTGGTTCCAGTTGAGAAATCTAAACCATTTAGCAGCATAGCATTTGTGTGTAGCCAGTCTAGTGCTTCCTTAACGGGTGTGAAGCACCTCCTAGGGAGATGTAGATGCACAACCTCGGTTTTTATGAATAGTACCACCAGGGACAGCAGATTAAGCACTAAACAAGATAGTTCCCCCCTGCATCATTAGTATGTTTGTGAACTTTGGCAACATTTTACGTGTCCCACGGATACTGCCATTGGGTGTGAGAACTGTAACTGTCTTACTCACATTGGAGCATTAGAATAATTTGCTGATCACTTTTGGCAACAGCATTAACTGAGGGAGAGGGAGGTTGGGAAGCATCAGTAAATATCTCTATCCAATTCAGAGACAGTGCATTTGTACCAGGGAGGGCGAGTGATGAAACCTAGATGCAAGGTTTTGGCATTTTGCATTGTCTACAGTTGCAAACAAATCTTTTGTGGATGCTCTCAACCCTGGAAACACATCTTGTACAATTTCCTGATTGACCTCCGTCTTGTGAGATATGCCCACTTTCTGGTTCCAACTTGTCTTCTTCTACGTTTACCTGTTCTGCTATTTGAATTGCTGTAACTGTGATATTTGTCTTTATTGTCCATTTCCATATCTCATGTGCTAGTTTTGACGACAGGATGTATGATTTTCTTCCCCAATGTTTGTTCACATAAAACATTGCTATCATACTGTCCATTTGTATTAATAGATCCCCCTTCGTTAATTTGTGTTTGAAAGACTTTTAGTAGTAGAAAAACTGTCTTTATCCGGGTCTCGACAGCAGCCTGGAAATGACTTTTGAAAGAAAACCTGGATTTTGTGGATGTTGAGGAGCTTTGGCAGTGCTTCTTGTTTTTCTTCCTCAACTTTTTCTTGGATTCTTAGCCTTAAACCTACCCGATGATGGCAACTTTGACTGAAAACTGACCCATAGTTCCTATGCTCAGAACTTAGAGAATGTTACCAAAAAGGGTAAACCCAAATTACGCCACTGGGATCTGGGTATCAAACAGTACATTACATACAGCGGTACCAACGCACAATTCATCAAAACCAAAATCGACCAAAATCAAAAAATAAAATTTAGAACAAACATGTATAGTAATCAATAGTCAGTGTTATTTAATCACACTGATTGTACATATAAATCATTATTCCAACATTAACATGAATACAGTCCCCCTGGTGTGGGAAGGGGAGAGGGTGTGGGTATTCGTGATTGGAGTGAGAATAAAAGGGGTGATTGGAGGATATAAGATGCAAATCACATAAATCGTCACTTGGACTACATTTTGTTCTGAGATAGATTTTGGTAGATTTTGATGAATTGTGCGTTGGGACCGCTTTATATAATGTACAGAACTTAGAGAATGGCCTCTCTGTCCTGCATGGCCTTCGGGTGCATCAAGGGACACTTGTTGCATGACTTTGTGTCATGCTTAGTCCTAAAGCACCATTAGAAAACGTTATATTGGTCCATCACCGAAAACTGTTTCTGAAATGGGCAACAAGGCTTGAAAACTGGCATCTTCCAGGGCAACATTCCTCCACAGGTTGCTAAAGAATGTGAGCCTTTTATGAAAAAACAAAAGCAGGAGTCTACATTTTTGAGCATTGAATAAGAGGAACCAACGTCAGCGCGGAGGGGTGGTGGCTTTATATGGTTGTGTCAACATGTCCAGGGGCAGTGGGAAGTCGCTACAGAGGTGGATAGCTCCACATGTAGGCAAACAGGAGCTATTTCAAGAGCTGAGCAGATTCACAAGGTACAAAATCTGTGGGTAGATTTATCCAGCTGAAAAGAAAGCATAAAATCAGACTTCACCAGCACTTGTTCAATTACTCTTGACCACACCCTCTACAAGAAGGGTATGAAATATAAGTGACCAGGTCCATGCCAAGTTTCCAGGTTATGCATCTCAGATAGATTACATAGAGGGATAAAAACTGAACTAATATATACAGAGAGCAAATATCTTGAAAATATTATATAGATTCAGCTCTTCTGACTCTATGGGACAACCTTAGCTCTAAAACATCAACTCTAGCCCCAATAACACTCTCAGCAAACATTGGAACCTCTTCTTTACTTCTCAGTTACTCAGTCTTCTGGGACCACCAACCCGTAACCCCCTCACCAGGCCCTAATCCATATGATCATCGACTGCTGCCCTCCCCACCCTCCTGCTCCAACCACCAGGGCTCAAATGGGTGGATTAATTTGAAGACATTGCTTTCATGCTGCAAATAATTCTTTCAGATAGTTTATATCACAGAAAAAAAGATTACAGGGAGAATGGTTGACTGCATTAACTAACTTTATCATCAAAATTGCCCTGTGATATCAACACATGTCCAACTCTGCCTTTTAGAGTGAAAGGAATTAGCTTTATACCCAGCAATACTCAGTTAAGTTTAAAACTGAGTTTAGCTATGTGAATATGATCTATCATATTTAAGCACAGCATTCTGGTTGAGACTTAAATAAAGTCCACAGTTTTAGTCTGAGCATATATAGAGGTCTAAATCAAAGAATGCAGGAGAATGTGCAATGCAAGTGGATTTCTAATAAACCCCAAATTTTCAGACACTGCACTGTTAAAGTATATTACTTAAGCAATACTGGTTTCTCATGAACTAGCTCATTATGCAGCTGACTTAAATGCTAACAGATGAAATGACACTTAACAGTACAGTGGGCATCATTACAATTCCTTGTAACAATCTTAAGATTTTAATATTTTTTCCAAGTTTTTATCTCTCGTTTTATGTTTCCACTTCTTTTCTGCTCCAAAATGCATACCATAAGCCTCTTCACCTCTCCTTTCCCTGGAACCACCAGAACCCCCCAGAGATCTCCCAGTTATCAACACCTTTATAGTGAACCTAAGAATCATACAAAAATCTACTCTAGGCCTACCAACTCCATCATTGTCCAAAAGGCAGCCAGGCTGAAATAATAATGGGGATTTAAAAGGAATAGCAGGACCAGAAGAACCTGTACAGAGGCTCAATAAATACATAAAAGGATGAGAGACAGGAGGAGTGAATGAAATACAAAAATACAGTAGCACTGTCAAACCTTTAAGCCAATATCACAGTGTTTTTCTTTTTTAATTTGAAATCTTTTAATGGATTGTACTTTATTCTTGATAGTTACCAAATATGCACGAAATGATGGTTGAATTTCTCTGAAGATCTTAGGACCCACTTTGTTTCTCCCTTAGTTTTGCATTTCACATGTTGTAGGCTGCCTTTGCTTTGAACAGCCACAAATGATACATTTGTTTGTGTGCCATGATATTAATACGTGCATGTTATTTTTTATTCAGTTCTTCTTCTTGGAATTCAGTTTGAACATTTCGTACAAGGTCGAACAACATGGTGCACTGTTTTCTTGTGCTCGGTCAGCCACATCTTCTAATACTTTAGACAACACTGTAGCACAGCTGATACTTCCCAACACAGTAGTTCTTATCATAGAAACTGTGACTCGCTCCCTTGGAAAGCAGAAAGGAGAATTCCAGCTGAGGGACTTGTCTTGAAACGCGCGTGCCAGCCTTGTGTAAACTTGGTTTAAACTTATGATGCAGACCACCTAGCTACAAATAAGAGGTATGGGGTCCAATGGTAATCCCAGAGATCACTGATATATCCCTGTGCTTGCGTAGAGAGGGTAGGCCTGGACAGATATATTGTTTGCCTTGATAGGACTATTCAGTGTATACAATTTACTAGTAATGTTGATTACTTTAATTAGTTATATATGTTTTCTTATTGCAGCACAACTGCTTCATAACAGACTACAATAGTTTCAATAAATATTGTAAACTTTCCTTGTGTCTTTCTTAGTATATTATGGACATGCAAGAGTGAGAAACAAAAGGTGATGATCTGTTTCCACTGTTCCCTTGAGGACTAAGAGGGTCATGTTCTAGGTTGCCAAATCACCTGTTACTCTGGGAAGGTAAGGAGTTCAGGTGAGGCACTGTGAGCTAGTCTGATTTTGGCCTACAGGTACAGATGTGGCAGAGACTTAACCCCTACATTCTGCTGTCCTGTCATCCCAAGGCACAGTTCTGTTTCCCGTAGAATCCTTGTGACATGGTGTTACCAATAATGGTCTGTTATTTAATCAGCGGTTCTCCTGAGTAGTAGTTGTGCGTGTCCATAATAACCCTAACACTGGAAACGTCCGTGGTGTTTGGGATAAATCCTCCACAATATTTAAGGAAGCACCTAATTTTTTCTTTGTGATGTTCAAGCTTGAACCTTTAAAAGGATAACCCATTTTTGTGTTTCCACTTTGTTTCCTTTTCTGTAGCAATAATGGCGCAGCCACAACCTGTCCCTATTGCTGACAATTGCAGACCTTCAGCTCATGCACATGTAACTTTACATGGCATTACAAATGCGGGAGGTGACTTTATCTTCGTGGTTGAAGCTCACGATGGCTATCGTTTAGAAGCCCTTTATTCTTGAGTTAATTTTCCGGCTGTGGATGTTAATACAAACACAACTCATGAATCCACAAATGTCAATCAACCACAAGTATACAGAGCAAATGGGCTTTTATAAATACCATTATCACATTGGGAACACCAGAATTGGTTCTGAGGTGACCTTATACATGTACTTGCACTAGTACGCACAGGTCAACTTAGTAATAAAGGGTCCACCCGGTGAGCATTAACTGGTTATACATTATTTCCCAATACAGCGAATCTCAGTTCTCAAGACCTACAGCAATAATAGACTGGGCTAGTTAGACTATACAGATGCTTAACTCCATATGTTTCGCCCACCTTGCTGGCTGTACAAACAAGGGCTGGTTTGTGATTGTTCATTCAATTATGGGTGAAATTCCCACAAATCGTGAGGAAATTCCTTTTTGGATAGCCCCAAAAACAATTAAAAACATTGAATTAAATAAATTAATAAAAAACATTTTTTTTTAAAACGTTTGTGTTTCCCCTTCCGGGAAAACAAGACAAGCACAGAATATGGACTTACTCCATGCAATAGTTCCTGGAATAAGAAATCACTCCACTTGGGGCGCAGTCTTTGCTGCAGTCTATACCATGAGTCACTGTATGATGTTTATGTCAGTCTTGTCGGAGGTGTTAAAGCAAAACAGAATGACCACGGGGTAGTTGCTGCCCTGGATTTGGGGATGAAATGAATGGGAAATTTTCCTGTGGTGTCCGCAATGATGCTTTCTAACATTAAAGTCAAAGAAGCATCTTTGGCTACATACCAGCGGCTTGCAGGGATTGCACCAGTCAACCAAGCATGTGAACTACCTACAATTATTGCTAAGGTATATACCTCAATAGGTCGCAAAAATTTGAGACCCAGACCCAATAAACCTCAACTTGGTAAACCTAATGCCGACAAGGACACGGCCAAGCAGAACCGAGAATTTGCTAAGAAACAATGGGACAAACCCAAACCTAAACAAAAAACTAAATCTTGGGGAGGTTCTCCGCCACTGAAACTCTATGAGAGATGCAATCATGTATGTGATCGCACACAAATACAGGCACCCGGAAGGTATCACATTTCTGATACGTGTCCTTCTCGTTCCTTTCAGGACTCATCTGACAAGCAATACGAGAGAGAAGGGTGTTCTGACCGCAGACAGGAAGAGTACATGAAACCAAAATGGGATTCACAACGCTCCTCTGCTGTGATGATTAAGAAGGAGGAGAAACCTCCTCAATTTAAGCCCCAATTTCAGGAAAAGAAAGTTGCGGCTATTACGGTAAAATATGCACACAAACACTGAGAACTCTCCTCATGAACAAGAGGTGGGTGGTGACTCTCCATGACAGAAGTCACTATAGTGCACCGTAATCTCGTGAGTTTCTGGCAGCGACAGCAACTGATAACGTTGTCACAACTGAAACCCCAGACAGGCACATAGCCCCTCCAGATAGATTATATCATTTGGATATACAAATCGAGGGTGACATACAGAGCACCATTCGGGCAATATTCTGGGAAAATTTGACATTGTTCTATGACATCCTCTTAGCGGAGGTCGATTGGCCCCCGCAGTTTGTCCAAACGTCCTTACAAGGTTAGGATGTCATAATACCATAATTTTCTGCACTTGTCCCTGATGAGGTCAAACAAGCTTAAGCATGGAATGGGCTCTTACAGAAGCCCCAGCTTTATATTGCAATCATGTCGGTTGGGATAAGGACTTTCTTTATCATATAATACCCATATGGTCCAGCCCACAAGTGTAACCACAGTCCCCCATAAAACGGGATGCTAAAGCACCTGTTAGAGAAATACTCTCCCAATTGGAGTACCAGGGTGTTATTGAACCCAGATCATTCATATTGCATAGTCTTAGACTACAGACCTTTAAACAGTCATACACGAACTTTAACAATACAAAATGCACACAGTACAGCACTTATTAGTAATATAGTCTGTAAAACATACAAAACAACTTTGGTTATTTCCAATGTTTTTTTCTGCCAAAATCTAGAGCCTGAAAGCAGTGACCGGACTGTTTTATCTGGGCTTGCTTTTCATCATCGCTTTTACGGACTTCCGATGGGCTATAGGAACAGTCCTGAACTGTTTGCTGCCCGCATACTGTCAATTCTACATGATACTGACACAATGGCCTATGTAGATGATAGCTACCTGACGGACGATGATATTAACACACACTTAGCCAGAGTAGATCGCATAATATTGGGATTTAATTAATCTGGCTACAAGTTCAACTTTAGGAAATTTAATATAGCATTTCTAAGTGTCCTCTTTTTGGGATATGAACTTATCCATAAGGGAAAAAGCCTTGCACCAAACTTCTTAGAGAAATGTTCTCTATTGCAACCTCCAAATACTCTTAAAAACTGCAATTCTTGTTAGGATTCCTTACTTTTGGAAGAACGTATATACCAGATTATGCACAATGCTTAAAATCACAATATAAATTAATTCACCCTGATTTTTCGAGTACACGTTGGACATCAGAACATACAGATACACTCAGATCCTTACAATCTGACTTACTTGCAAGACCTCACTTGCATACATGTGTAAATACCACAAGTCTAGACATCCGTATAATTGTGGGTGCTGTTGGCTTTAACTATACCACCTTTAACAAAGGTGAAGCAGTTTTGACTGCATTTAAATCACATTTATATTTTAATGCAGAAAAGCGTTTTGCATCCTCTGAAATAGTACAGACTACTGCGCAGATGGCTATTCTTAAGGAGCAGCTCCTTGCACAAGGGAAACGTATTATTGTTGTTACTCCCATTCTAGCCTTAGAAGCTGTCACAAAAGCTAGCGTTCCAAATGCAAAAGCCCTCCCCAGATGGATCGAATGGGCAACATCCTTAATAGCTATAGATGTAGTCTTCGTCTTTGACCCATCTGTACAGACAAAAATTTCTTCAATACGAGCATGTTTATCCCATGCCCAGCACTATTTTGCCTCTTGAGCAGTATAAAAATGCTATTTATACTGATGATTCGACCCAACCTGCTATAGGCACCAAGCACCAATATTCAGCGCCACCGTTCTTGGTGATGTTTAATGGCAAATCCCAACCACATAAAACACACACACAGTCCTTAAGGGACTGCACTGCAAAGCACTGCTTCTTGCACTAGCACATACAGATCCTGAATTCCTCACACTTGTAGTGTGTGATTTATGTTACGGTGTTCAGTCTTTCAATGACAATATACATTACTGGTGGCAAAATTGAATTATAGATTCTAAAGGCAACACAATAAAGCAGAAATTGCTTTCAGTTAAGGTGGCAGACTTAAAAGATAGGTTGCTACGGACTCACGTCATACATGCGTTAAGTCATCAACGGGTGCTAACACATGTTATAGGGAATTCTCTGGCTGATGAAGTGGCCAAATCAGCAGTTGTGGCTGCAACAGTTGCTCTGATTACTCGCTCTAATACGAGGATAGATGACAACATACTGGTTGCCTTTAATGGTAACCGAGATGACACCACTATACCTAAGGGCTTTGCAGTTAAATACTCATGTCATTTAAGTAAACAAAAAGTTCCCTTTGTTACAATTCCAGGAGCTGGTGATTGTTTGATTCCCAACCAAGACCGCAGACTAGCTTTAGTGATAGCTGTGCATGAAGGTGTTGCTTCTGCACAAGCTGGTGTGGTGACCACACATTATTAGTGGCATGGCTTATATCAACACGCCAATAAATATGTCCTTCGTTGTGACATTCATCAACAAATTAAAGCCATGGCTCACCCACCACAGGCACACCTGTTGATTTCCAATAAACCTTTGAGATGTATTTATCTGGACCATTGTGGTCCTCTTAATTTGGATAGACCGTTTAAATGTATCTTAGTTGTGGTTGATTCTTGCTCAAGGTTCCTCTGGGTCTGGCCACAGCGTACAGCTGTCACTAGCACTGTTTTTAAAGATTTATAAGTATTTATCAGAACACATGCATGCACTGCATTCCACTCGGACCAGGGCCCTGCTTGCGCCTCAAAAGCGTTTAGGGATAAATGGTTTCCCCGGGTGTAGAAGTGCATTACTCTTCTCCATATCGGCCCAAGGGCATTCTGTAGTGGAAAGGATGAACCATGACTTAAAACAGTCCTTAACATCTATAGTAGTAGGTACAGAACACAGTTGGGTCCACCACCTATATGGGGTACAAAGAGCATGGAATAATCTCCCTAATAGATCTCTGGGTGGATGGACCCTATAAGAGGTCATGTTTGGCATTGAAATATAAGATCCAGACCTGTACAGTCCAGACATTGTAGCGACAGTCACACCCTTTAATGTAAATGATTGTTGTGCTGTCTAACAGGATCTACAAAACTTAGTGACAACCAATCCAACAAGCAATTAAAGACGACTGCCTCTGCAGGAATTAAGAAGAAGCCAGGCCTTCCGGCTGGATACCCGAAGTTGGGGATCTCATTCGGGAAAAGATTCCATTGAAAAAGGATTTTGGCCCATCATAGCATGCCCCGGTTCCAGTCCTTGGCATTCAAGGTACAAGAACTGTAATTTTGCCACCGCTTGCTGGTTCTAAAGACAACCGTGTTCATCTCTGTTGCTCACGTCAAGTAACATCATGTGGCCGATTCTGAAATGGAGGCCAAAAGGAGACATTGGTAATTACCCAACTCCTCTCGCTACCGCATAGGAAATTTCTGTCTCTTGTGAGAACCACTGAAACTGTTTCTCTCCAGCTGCAGGTGGTGGTGGTGGTGTGCGGTGGGGAGAATGACCTCCAGTAAATTCCTAATACCACTATAAATGCCAGCAACACAACTTAAGTAAGTACTGTACTTACTACTGTGTCTTCTGCAGCTGATGTCATTTTTACTGATCCACCTCTAGTGGAGCATACCAGTTCTCTTACTGCACATGTGGCTCCTGTTTTTCAAAGAACTGCTTCTGGTTATTATGTGGGAACAGATGATTTTTCCTCCGACTCTTGACAGTTCCTCCGTTTTAGACACCCAGCCTACATGAGCATGTGTTTTCTTTTGATGGCTGAAACACTTATCTGGTTCCACCTTGGATATATGTTTGGATAACAATTTCCTTTGCTTTTCTATTTCTATGGATCCGATTTGTGACTGTTTGCTTGTTGCTGATAAATTGCTATTACCTTATAGAACTCTCCGCCACAGAACTGGTCGCCGAGTTGTTGACGCCTCATTCATTTTCACCTAAGCTAAAAGGACACTTGCCCCTTGTGAACATTTCAGCTGTCCCGGTTACTGATAGAATTGTTTGAGATAAAGTACCATATGATATAGAAATACTGGCAATTCCATATGTTTTAAGGGTTCCTTTGGGTGATGTAACTGTATCTGGGTTACATTCTGATGATTGGAATATTGAGACTGTAAATTGAACTCCATGACCTTGGAGTTGGAATACTACACTGTTTTTGAATCAGAGGATCTGTACTTAAATAATGCTATCTCTGGTGAAATGTTCTGTTAAAATTGACCTAGTATTTAACGCACACTTTTTAATTATGCACAATGGGAACATTGTCCAATTGCCCTGAAAGGGAGCTCAAAAACATACAGGGATAAATTCACATATTTTTCAGTATATGTTTCATTAGAATAGAAATCTTTTCATTTTAAACTTTTCCCACATCACAAAATAAATATATGCTCACCAAAACAAACTAATCTATACAGATTTCTTTTGTCACACAGTTAGCTGTAAAAGGCTATGGTTATTGGAAGGATACCATTAACATATAATCAATTTAAGGGTACCAAATACTGGCAAGTTCAGTGTACGGATACTGTGTTTCGAACATGCTTAGTTTCAACACAAATGATTTTTCTGAATGATACAGTTCAGCAGACTATGTGGCTGCCAAAATTTTAAGACATGAATTCACCAAAAATTACTTCCATTGCCTGATTTGACAGTTGGCAACATTTGTCAATTTACAAAGAAGAACAACTCAATAGTATGATGCAGAATGGTACATTTAACTCCACGCTTTCAGGTCCTGATGGGTGGTTATTGTTCGCAGTTTACATAAATGGTTATTATGCTCATTTTTTTAATTCCACACCGGAGTTTAAGGCCAAAAGACCCAACCCTCGTTATTCCCAATCTGAACACTGAGGGATAGTCACAGCCTATTTGGTAGGGAAATTGTGCCAACAATGGTTGGAACATTTCACACTGTCTGCAGTAAAACAACATCTTTCCCTCTTAACGGAAGACACGGACCTATATGATTTTAGGTTGTGTCCCAAGTATCCAGTTCATAAAGATTTATTTATGCCACATTAAATAATATGTGGAAATTATCCTAATTGGAAGTTGGTGCATGTTTAAAACAAACTGATCAAGATAATTTAGATAAAGTGCTTGCTGTTGTTGATAATAGTATTAATAAGCTGCCTTCTCACATTTATAATCTGAATAACATTGATAACATTGTGGTCTCTGATCTTTATATGACGCAAAGTGACATGTCTTCATTGTACGATGGATGGATAAAGTCAGATTAGATCTATCAGGCAGTTTAGTTTGACACTTCAGTTCCTTAAGAATGGCCACGTGCCATGGCGTTACCTTAATTCAACGCAGCTATTCTTGCCTAAACCTGACACATAAACAACCACTCTTGGCCCAAAAAGATGCCACACACACAATGTTACTTCTCTAGAAGTTAGAACAGCTCCCATTCACAATAGCAAAGATGCCTTCTGCTGAATGGTTACACAGGTGTAATATACTTGCCAATTTCAACATTTCAGTTCACAGTTTGCATTAAACATTTCCCGGTCGGTAGATATGAACCTCCAAGAGGCAGCTTCATTCATGAATTATGGTCACTCCCATTTTCTTATCGCTGTGAACAAGCCAACAAAGAGGTCTTTCTTACTGAAAAGGAATGTGACTCTTGTGCTGGACATTCACATTTGTAAACGTGTTACCATTCACTGTACATATAATGCTTCCGTAGCGAATTTTGCAGGTTTTCTAAATGGAATACCAGCCCCTTCAAGTCTCCCCCTCATTACTGTCCTTTCAAATGAAAAATTTAATCTTAAGAGACCAGGACTGGTGCGGAATGAAGACTGGGATCCCATTTATTTTATCTATCTCCCAGACAATGACTTGCTGCAATAATGTACGATTTCTGCAAATGCATCCATCTTTTGATGGTACGTTGTGGCCTTTAATTTCAACTTTGAGGGCAGATTTGAACAAGTTAAGCCGGCTCAAAGCCTTATTGTTTCAAAAAGATTGGCAGTAACATCTGCTCTAGAAACCTTTGAATTGTAGTTTGCAAGGAAGTCTAGAGAAATACATTCCTTGTTAAACACAAATATTCCATTGTATTTTGGCGAGCTAGTGCAACACATTTTTAATCCGTCCAATACCGTCTGTATTGCACACTTTTTAAAAGTTATTGGGACTGGCCGGTTACGTTTTTTTTCCAGAAAGTCTTTGGAGTAATACCGCCCTTTATTTATTCACTATTTTCCAGTGTGTTGAGGGCATACCTTTGGTGTTTTTCCTCGTTTGATGCATTTTGGTTCTATATTTGCTCCTCTGCAATGGATGTTCTGTTTCGAAACCCATTGGTACTGGAACTACCACCAGTCCAGCTGTGCCGTGCGCACATAATAGGACTCTTGGAGTCCCCGTGCTCCAGGAACTGAACACTGACTCAATCAATCGGTAGTTGTGGAGCCTGGCTCATCACCCATGAGGATATCCAGGCGCTGGGGTTGCTGGGCTTTATTCAAAAAGCCTGTTCCGGAGTCTCTTTCTGAAGTCTGTCAGCGAAAGTGATGCTCGGAGGTGGAGATGGGTGCTTCAGCATGGGAATTACTTAACTCTGGCTCCAATAACATGGATGCAGGACAACAGGCTACTTCCTCAGCATCGGCAGATAACGAGGATCATGTCTGTTCTGTTGAGCTTTTAAATGGGGCAATTGTGGAATCATAGTGTGCGGAGACGGAATACGTTCTTGGGAGCCTCTGCATATACTTAATTTGACCATGCTTTCAAAATTGTCATATTGCATTTTTTATAATGATTATAATTTTTATAATATGCTTATTAGCATTGCATCACATTGAATTTGCTTAGCTTGTGTTTTTTGTTAATCACTAAGTTACTTTCCAGACAAGGGAGGGAGTGTAGTAAGTCCCCCTTTGGTTCTTCCTTAGTTTAGTGTATTACACGTTTTAGTATGGCTTTGCTTTGCACAGCCACACATAATACATTTGTTTTTGTGCCATGACATTATTTTAGCAATACGCTGCACATATTATTTGTTATTAAGTCATTATTATTCTTGGAATTCAGTCTAAACATTTCCTACAAGGTTGAACATGGTGTACTGTTTTTGGTGCCCGGCCAGCAACATTTCCCAAAGTCTTAGACACAACACGAAAGCATAGCTGCTTCTTTCCAACATAGTAGTTCTTATCATTTAAACTGCGACTCACCACCTTGGATAGCAGAGAGGAGAATTCCAGCAAATGGACAGATCTTGGAACGGGTGCACCAGCCTTGTGTAAATTAAGTTTACACATATGATCCGGATCACCTAACTACAAATCCAGGTATTTACGGAGAACACTGATATATTCCTGTGCTTGCAAAGTGAGGGTAGACATAGACCGAAATGTTATTTGCCATGATGGGACTATTTAATGTATACAGTTTGCTGGTAATGTTGATTACTCTGCTTAGTTGTATATGTTTTCAAATCGCAGCATAACTGCTTCATAATAAACTACGATAGTTTCAATAAATTCTGTAAACTTTCCTTGTGTCTTTCTTTTATTTAATATGGACGTGCATGAGTGAGAAACTAAAGGGGATGATTTGTTTCCACTGTTCCTTGGGGACTAGTAGGTCATGTTCTAGGTTGCCAAATCACCATCTACTCTAGGAAGGTTAGGAGTTCAGGTGAGGCACTGTGAGCTACTTAAATTTGGGCCTACAGGTAATGATGTAGTAGAAAGACTGACGGCCTGATTTAGATCTTGGCGGTCTTACCCCCGTTCCGCCACGGCGGTGGTCCCAAGTACTCATTCAAGCTCATGGGGGTCTAACTGGTGTATTTAGATGTTGCGGCTATAGCCAACTTCCCGCCGCGGTCTTCTCTGTTGGCTGTCAGTGGTCCGCCGCCGCCGAATTCCAGCCAAGCCGATTTAAATGTAAAACTTGTGCTGGCGGTCTCATGCGGCGAAGTCATGATGTAGTAAAGTCCTGCTCGTGTAAAGCCAGGTGAGTGCGATGAGTCATTATCATGAAACACATGCATTTGTTGTGTAAGTGTTGTAATGTATATGTAGGTAATGTGTCCTGTTTATTTTTTTGCATGTTAAATAACACAAGGCTGAAGTAAGTGTTACCATACACACATAGGACAAGTGACACAGAAGCCTAAGTTCGATTCCAGCCACAATGGGGTCACTGATCATTGTGGTCAGGGAGCAGCAGCACAGGAAGGACCTGGACAATGGCGTACAAGACCAATTCCAAAGTGGGACCCCGAAAAAAAGGCGAGTTTTCACCTCTTTTTCTTCGATTCTGCCAACTTGCACAGGGCGGAAAGGTACATCATAATGTGGACGGCGAGAAGTTGGGCAGGACTCCCTCACAAAGCTGCTTTTGACTCTGGCACCATTGACATGAGAGCAGCAGCAGTCTTTTCTCCCACAACTCGCCAACATCTAAATCAGACCGGCGGGAAGACCGCAGCAAAAGCGATGGTGGGACCAGTCCCACCAAGATCTAAATCAGGCCCTCAGTCTTTACATTCGGACGTCCTGTTATCCCAAGGTACAGTTCTGTTTCCCAGCAGAATCCCTGTGACCGCATTAAGATATCGGATTACCTCCCTGAAAATGGAACTGTACTATTTAAATGAAAGAAAATGATCTAATTGGAAGTTGATCAGTAATATATTGCTAACATAAAGGTTTAAAAAGGAAATGAAAAAGCAAGGATAAAATCTCTCAGACTATAAGGCCTTACTGATAGTGCATACCTGTGATATGTTTCTGTGCTACTTTGTCTGAGTGCTAACACAGTATGTGTTTATGACTCGGAAATGTGATCCTTCAGGAACAGTGGGCTGTACCTGGGTGGTTGCTCCCTTTCTGGAATAGGTACTTGGACATTTTACCATGTGAATTGCTGTAAATCATTCAGGTTGGCATCATCTAGGTAAAGTTCCTCTGTAAAGGAACATGAACTTCATGATTTTCGGAAAGAATCTCTTTGGAAATTAGAACTGAACTAACTGTTTAAATCAAGGGAACATTTCTCATTGAAACTTGATCTGCATTTCACTGCTTAAATTGGGTTTTTAAAAAAGAAAAGAAAACTGCAAGTTCTAGATCTACCACAATGCTAGCGGCATTGCTGAAGGTATGCTATTTGAAGAAATGCACCTATTACATCCTACATTACTTAATGGATCCTTCTTTGAGCATCAGTTTGCTTTAAAGCGGCCACTTCAGTATATGATTTTTTAACTGTAGGAAACTTCATGCCTCAGAAGAAGAAAAACAAAACTAAATCTTACCTTCATGAAGATATAATCGCATTTTTTTTTTTAAGATGGTGGTGCCATTCTGCTGGGAATGACTGGATTTAGAATTTAGGATTTAATCAAGACAGTAAGTGATGAGCATGTAGAACTGCAGGATAAAAACTCCACATACACAGTTTGAGAAATGTGTCCTACAAGGGATTGTCCAAAAAACATAGAGCATCATACTTGATGACATCACTTCAGGCTGACACTTCAATTTAGATCCTCGGATCTTAGGTTTTTCTTTTGAGGCACAGAATCAAGTCTTCGTCAGAAGAAAAGGCTTTTTACATTATCCATGTTTTCAAAGAATCCTGATTTCGCTTTACGAATTGCCCTTTCAGCTGCCCTGGTAGATAGGTATGTGTTTATATCTGGTACTCACTTTTGGTACCTTGAGTATGGATAGTAGATCCGATTGAGGGTTGTATCATTGCTTTGATATATACTATGAAAGATGTAGTGATGTCATTAATGCAAGAAGCAGAGCATCACTCTGGTGGTGGGAGATAGTAAGAAAGGTACTGCATAGAGTTAAAGCAAATTTTTAATCACCTTTTTTCACTCTTCACTCTCACAAAAAACCTGCTCCGCAGTCTCCTGGCGTCGCAGCACACTGGGGAGGTATTCGATCTCTCCCAGTGGACCCGATGATGAAGCATGTCACCACTAGGGTGAGTGAGGGTTTCCTGAAAAAAACAAGCGTTTTTTCTCGAAAATTGGTCTAGTCCTCTGACCATTTACATCTGGCCTCTAAATTACGTGCTATTTTCACTTCTTAAACGCCACACTGACGGACACTCTTCCTTTGTTTGTTTATTTACTGATTGGGGACTAAGAGTGCCCTTGAACCCTTTCTCTCCTTTTGTTGACCTAGAGTTAAAGCAGACAACCTTCGTAAACTAGTTATGCTGCTATATAAACCCACATCTCTACCTTCATTGTGAAGAGGAAGATTGTGCTGCAGAGTGATTGTGGAGGGGAAGAAGTGGGAGCCCTGATAAAGTACCTGAAACTTAAACTGAAGATGAGGGGAAAATAATTAATTTGTCTTTTTGGTCACTTTCTTACTCGTGGTCCTTAGGCTCTTTCCCATTACCGATAATCTGCTTTCTCAGCCACCTAGTGGCGGGAACGAAACTTAAAATTCTGGTAATTCAAAGCATTGTGCGTCCTTTGCGCAGGCCCTCGCTCTTTCTGTTTGTGCATGCCATGGTGATTTTATGTCAGGACAAAGAGGCTAACATTATGCAAAACTCATTTATTGCACGCTCACATCAGCAACAAATGAAATAATTCCGAACTTTGAAACAATCTAGTAAGGTACAAAAGTCTGGCAACGCCTAGCTATTTTCCTTCTTTTTTGCTGCTGCTCATAAGATACGTCCCAGTTTTACTTTCTTGTGTAAACTTTATGATGTAGCCTACTAGCCCCATTTGCCCTTCCTGCGAAGGAGACAATGTATTAGGCTCATTAACACTTATTTCACCTTATTATGTGTTGCCTGTTAGTTTATAATTTGGCATAACCGGCTGTGCGCTTGTGTTGTTATGATTATATTATTTGTTCTATTTTGACATTCTAAAGATATCCCCTTAGGCCCGCTGCAACCTTCTTCACTAGCATACCTATAGAGCTGCCACTGCTTTATTTTCAGAGGTAACTCACCCTGGCGTTTTGGCAGTTGTTCATCAATCAATCAATCTGGTTTTGTAGAGTGCGGCTGCATCCCCTGTGAGGGTCTTGAGGCGCTGAGAGATCATGCTGCTTGTGCTCCTATTGGTTGAACATCCAGGTCTTGAGGTCCTTCCTGAACTGCTGGAGCAAGGCTGAGGCTCTGAGGAGTAGGGGGAGGTTGTTCCAGGCCTTGGCTGCCAGGTAGGATAAGGAGCGGCCTCCACTGTTCGTCCGAAGGATGCTTCGGGAGGCTGCTAGGGAGAGGACTTCAGAGCAGAGTTTACTGGTAGATGGGTGGAAATTCAATTGATTATTGAGGTACGCCGGTCTTTGTTGTAAGTGTGCGTGAGCAGCCTGAATTGACACTTCTTCGCGACTGCTAGCCAGTGGAGTTTCCTGAGGTGAGGGGAAATGTGCATCCGTCTGGGGAGGTCTAAGATGAGCCTGGCTGCTGTGTTTTGGATAGTCTGGAGTTTCATCATAAGTTGGGCGGTGATTCCTTTATAGAGGGAGTTTCGTAGTCTAGTCTGCTGGTAGCGAGGGCTAGCATGACCGTTCACCTGGTGTCAGGTGGAAGCCATCTGAAGACCTTCCTGAACATTCAAAGGGTGAGCAAGCAAATGGGAGACTGCGCTGACCTGCTTCTTCATGGATAGCAGGCCGTCGAGTATGATGCTGAGGTTGAGGGTGTGGTCGGTGGGTTTGGGGGTTGGGACCAGCTCAGGAGGCCATCATTCGTTGTTCCAGAGGGTATCCTCGCCTTTCCCAAAGAGAAGTACTTCTGTCTTGTCAGCATTGAGTTTGAGGCAGTTGTTGTTCATCCAGGTGGCTATGTCTTTCATGCATCTTTGAAACTTGTCCTTGGTGGTCACCAGGTCGTAGGCCAAGGAGAGGATGAGTTTGTAGTCGTCGGCATAGGAAATGTTGTTGAGACTATGACCCTTAAGGATGTTGGCCAGGGGTGCCATGTATACGTTGAAGTGGGTAAGTCTGAGGGATGAGCCTTGAGGTACACAGTAGCTAATGTTCTTAGGGAGCGAGGAGTAGCGAGGGAGAATGACATTCTGCATTCTTCCTGTGAAGTAGGATGCAATTCACTTGAGGCCTGCTCCTTGGATTCTGATCTGGTGTAGTCTGTTGATAAGTGTGTGGTCGGAAAAGGTGTCAAAAGCTGCTGAGAGATCAAAGAAATGAGGGTGGCCATTTCTCTGTGGTCTAGCAGCATTCTAATGTCGTATCGTGGCTGCGACTAGGGCTGTCTCGGTGCTGTGATTTGCTCTGAAGCCAGATTGGGAGGCATCCAGGAGGTTGTGGTTCTGCAAAGGTCTAGTGAGCAGTATGTTAATGGCTTTCTCAATGACCTTGACAGGGAAAGGGAGAAGGGATATGGTTAGGCAGATGGTTCGGTAGTTCTTGGGCTCTCCTGGGTCCACAGATGGCTTCTTCAGCAGTGGCTTTACGTCGGTGTGTTTCCATTTCTGGGGGAAGTGGGCTGTGGTGATTGAGGAGTTGAGGACCTTTCCAAGTTATTTGCTGATGAGTTGATTGCAGAGGTTGAATGTGTGGTGTGGGCAGGGTCGGCTGGGGCTCCCGAGTGGATTGATCTCATGATGGAGGGCATTTCCTTTCTGGTGAGGGGGTTCCACGATGTGAGCTGATGTGAGAGTGCGTCGGTCAGCATGATGCGGTTGATGCTGTTCTCTGCGGGTGTTGGGGTATGAAGTCTTGGTAGCTGGTGTTGATTTTCTAACTGGTGCACCGTCTTATTTACTTCCGTCCGCAGTTTCGTTTCATCTGCTCAAAAGCCGCGGTCCACCACTATGTGGCCTCAATGACACGCAGGCCCTGCAGTGGCCGTTGCAAACCCTCTCTGCGTGATTCGGCTGGCCTCTGCAGCTTCGGCCGAATCTCTCCCTCTGTTCTTGGGGGCCCAGAGCGGCATGTATTTATATAAGCGCCTCCCACACTTCCTGATATTTACTGGTGTGGCACACATTTGCGGCAGCACCGGCAGAAAGAGGAGTGAACAGGAAAGTACATCGGTGGTTGGCCACAAACAGGACATGCACGTTGGCCGCCAGTTTAACATATTGGGACCACTGTAATGAAAACAATGGGGGCGGCTATTTTATTTCATTGGCAAGCTGGTACCGGCGCTTGTTAGAATTGTAGCAGTTGGAGTCCATTTCTTTGGCCCGTCTGTTTTTTCTACAAGCTGCTTCCTCATACTTATTCATTACCCAACCATAGTTACTTTGTTTGACCTTGGTTTTTCCACCCTGCTTGTTAGCCTTTTGTCTAATTCTGCTTCCTCGCTAGCAGCATGTCTGAGGAGCAGTTGCGTGACAGGATGGAAGGTAGACTAGAAGAAATGTTTAATAGGACCCTTGAGAAAATGATGGGGTCACTATATGATACCATCAATAGAAAGTTGGAGGCTTTTTCTAGGAAGGGTAAGATTTTAAAGGGCGATGAGCATCTTGAAGGCTCAGGATGGGTAGCTAAGACCCAAAGAAAGAGCATTTCCGGATGTCAGCCAGGCTACAAAAGCAAAAAGGTCTAAGTCTAACAGGGAGAATTTATCATGTGAAAGTGGTGGTGACGATATCAGTGCCTTGGGCACTAGGATGGGCCGGAGAAAGGCCCGGATGTTCCCATTTGCATCAACAGTGATCAGGCGTTTGATACGGTGGATAGGGGGTACCGTTTTGAGGTCCTACGGGTTTGTGGGGCTGGGACCCAAATTCTGTCACTGGATTTGTAGATTGTACACAGCACCTCTTGCGGGGGTAAAGATTGAGGGTGCACGCTCAGAACACTGGCAGCTGGGAAGGGGCACTCACCAGGGGTGTACTCTCTCTCCTCTATTGTTCGCCCTGGCCATAGAGCCATTCGCAGTCCAGGCGGAAATGGAACAGTGTGGAATTAGAGTGGGTAACACGAGTCATGTTATCTCCCTATATGCAAATGATGCCCTGTTTTATTCGGCCTTTCCCCGGGATGCACTACCTGCATTGCTGCGCCTTCTGGATAGATTTGGAAAGGTGTCTGGATTGCGACTCAATCACAGCAAGTCACTGATCTTTGTGATGGCAGAACTGACCTCGGTACCCCCCGGGATCTCCCGGACCTGGGGGTGCGCTGGGAACGGGTGGGTTTCCACTACCTGGGGATACAAGTTGCACCGACGGATTCACAGGCGCTGGCCCGGAACAAAGACCGGAAAACCACTTCTCTACAGCAATCAGTGATATTTTGGAACACCCTTCACTGCCACTGAAGGGTCGGCTGGCCATCTCTAAGATGGTGATGCTTCCCAGGACCTTACATGCCCTCCAGAATTCACTATGCCCATTACCGATGCACGTTTTCAAAAACCTGAACATGCTCCTCACATCCCTACTATTGGCGGGCCGGCGCAGTAGGGTGGCTCTCAACACTGTCATACGCAGCTATGATGGAGGCCTGGAAGCTCCACGTTTTTACTTATATTATTACGCTGCCCAACTGGAGCCTGCAGCACGTTGGCTGACTGACGCGGACAACTGGGAGAAACGCCTTCTCTCCCGCAGAGAGGATGCCCAGACACTGCAGGAGGCACTGATGCAGGGCTGGGGGCGAAGGTAACTCTTACCTATGCGGTGAAACATACGGCCAGCATATGGCAGAGGTTTGTCCAGAAGGTCTTAAGGAAAGCACCCTTTCACAGGGAGCTATCGATCTGGATACTGGAACCCTTTATTGACATAGAAAGGTACATGTCCTTTCAAACCTGGAAGGAGAGTGGCTGTGAGGTCCTTGCCGACCTTTTTCCCAACAAGACCTTTATCACGTACGAACAGGCTGAGGAGAGCTTTGGCCTTGGGCAGGGCCAATTCTTACACTATAGGGGACTCCAGGAGGTGGTAAAGATCACCTGGCCACAATACCCAGAGATTCCACATCCAACACAAACTCTAGATAATCTGCTCACGCATGGGGCCGGTCGTAAATCATTTTCTTTCCTCTATAAAGCTATGAAAGAGGACTCCGCGCCCCCGGTGCTGCCATCCAGGGCCACATGGGACAGGGCTCTAGCCGTTCAGCTGGAAGAGAAACAGTGGCCATACATAGGGCTCCCTCACACGCACTGTGTCCTACAATGCCAGATTCAAACTAACGCACTTTAACTTCTTGCATCGCACCTATCTAACCCCTGTATCCTTAAAACGCATTTCCTGCGGCAGGGGGGATAGATGCCCGAGATGTGGCATGGAAAAAGCAGGCTTTTCACGTTTCATATAAAATGCTACAATTAATGATAGTGCTAGCTAGCCGTAGGGTGGCCATAACTCGGATGGGGCAGAGGAGCTCAGAAGTGCCGACCCGGCTCAAGGATATACAAGAGTGGTCTTTAGAAAAAGAAGCACATATGAAACTCACCCGTAGGGGCGAGAAGCTACAGGAGGACCCGATGGTCTGGTGTGAAATGTGCACCTCTGGGTTGTCGGAGGGGGAGCCCACCACTCAGGATATGATTGAAAGCGGAGATAGTGGGTCGGATGTGGACAACTGCTCAAATCATGATGAGGGGCAAGAAGTCCGGTCCTAGTAATATGCAACCTGAGGGCCATTGGTATGTCCCATGCTTCTACATCACTGTATTATACTTAGGAATGATTATGTACCCCCATTGCGCCTTTTTACCTCAGATGCTACCACCTGTACCACGAATTACCGATTACATCAACGGTATACTTCTATATGCTGTATCATTGTCAATTTGGCCTGGTTATTGTAAAATGAAAAATAAAGTTAGAAAAAAACAGTGATGAGGCTTTTGAGGACAAGATTGACCTCTCTTATTCTTCTGATTTTGACTCCGACCACAACGACATCGAGGTTAGGACGAAGGTAACATCAGAGGTGGCATCTAAGGCCTTGAGATCCAAGATGGGCATTATTGACCCTTTGGGGGAGGATATGTTCGAACTCTTCTCAATTAAGCACCCCTTATTTCCTGACTGGGCACCGTCTCAGCACGTTGCTGGGTATATTCAGAAGGGAGATCCCCAAAGAGGTAAGATCTCATCTGAGTGCCCCGACCTTCCCTTCCTGACAAGGTCACAATGGATGCAAAGGTGGTGCCATTTATTAGCAAAAGTGGCAAGATTCCAAGGAAGGGGCTTAACAAGGGCTTTAAGTTTTGCCAGGATCAACTGCTCGAAGTTAATGGTTCTCTGACTAAGAGGTTTGAGCTGGCAGAGGTAGCCTATCTCAACAAGACATTAGTCAACCCAAGAAGCAGCGCCTGTGGGCCCAAAGGGCCTTCTTTCTCTTGAGGAATGCGAACAGTGCTTTCTCAAATGAGAGAAGGAAGAACATCCTCCTCAAAATCGAACCCAAGCTCATCGACCTGGCGAGCAATGAAGGGGCCCCTCTTCTCAGGGACATCTCTTCGGAATGAGTTTATTAAGGATATGGCCAAGTACGTAGCGGGGTTTTAAGCTCTATTCAAAATAAATTGCAGAAAGAGATCAAGAAGGTTTTTGGTAGAACGAGGAGTTGGTTCCTAAGCTGAGGTCAGGTTTTATCCAAACCCGTCTTGGGGCATTACAGCAGGTTCACTCAGGCGAGCTTTGATTCCCAACCAAAGCTTCTACCCCCAGAGACAAAGGTTCCACGGCGGGTCTTCCAGGGATCGGAAGCAGAGAGGTTTTTCCGCAGGTAAGAGTTCTGAAAGACCCTTCAAAAACACCTATAAAGGTGAGAGGCAGGTTGGCCCAATTTTGTGGGAATTGGAGGTTGGTGACTCAGGATCCCTGGGTCCTGGACATAGTCAAGGGATACAAACTTAAGTTTATAGATCCCCCAGTTCAGGTGAAGGCACCTCGCAGGCAAACTCACAAAAGCAGGACAATCAAGAAACCTAAGAAGCTCCAACTCGCTCCCTTTAATCCCCCAAAAAGACAAACAAAAAGCCCTCTCCCACTCTTTATCTGGGAACGCCCCACAAATCTGGAACTCTATCCCTACCCACATCAGGACTAATCCCTCCTTCACAATCTTCAAGAGACGACTAAAAGAATTTCTCCTCAACCGTCATCTATTTGCATCTGGCCAATGAACGCAATATATGTTTCTTCCAATACTCTAGATACTAGCCACTGTACTCTTATGGTTTATGTTTCTATTCATGTATGCTTCTGTAAAGCACTCTGATACCCTTTGGGTCATGTAAGCGCTATATAAAACTCCAAAAAGAAATAAAATAAAAAAAATTAAATCTTGGGGAGGAAGATTCAAGACTGGTAACACATGAGGTAGAGAACTCACTGACTAAAGAGGCTATTCGGGAGGCCTCGCACCCCGGGCTAGGTTTTATCAGCAATATATTCCTGGTCGAGAAGAAAGACAAGGGTAGGAGACTAGTAATACATTTGAAGGAATTAAACGAGGGAGTGGTCTATCACCACTTATAAATGGAGGAGATTTACTTACTATGGGATTTCCTGAGAAAGGGGCATTGGTTATCAAGACTAGATCTCAAGGATGCGCATTTCAAAAATTCGATTTAGCGTGCCTCATCAAAAAATTCCTTTTGTTTACCTGGAAGGGCAAGCTTTGTCAGTGTCGCAGTCTCCCGTTCCGTCTCTCCTCAGCACCTTGGTGCTTTACCAAAGTGCATCGCCCAGTAGCAGCCTGGCTCCAGGCACGGGGAGTGAAACAAACTATTTACCTGGATGATATTTTAATTATGGGCCAGTTCATGGATGTTATCATATAGAAATGACTATCCGTCTACTGGAACCCCTAAGCTTTGTAATAAACCAAAAGCAGTGCAGGCTGGTGCTTAATCAGGAGACACAGTTTCTAGGCTTTGTGGTAAACACAGTCTGGGCGGAGCTGAAGCTACCCGGGGAAAAACGAAGGAAGCTATGCAGGAAGTTAAGAAAGGTGCAAGAAAAATAGAAATAGCCCTAGGGGTTTTGGCAAGGATTCTCTGCCTATTCTCCTCGACGATTCAGGCAACATTCCCTGGCCCCTTGTACAACCGGCCCTCCAAAGACTCAAAACGAAATGCTTACGGGCAAATCACTCAAACTCACAAATGTTGTCTTCAGATCAGGAGTCAAAGGAAGAGCTGTTGTGGTGGCTCAGAAAAGCAGAAGCATGGAATGGCAGGGCCATTTTCAAATAGGAACCGAAAGCAGTGATAGAGTCAGACGCCAGTTTAGAAGGATGGGGAGCGAGATGTGGCAACTCATCAATGAGGCGACGTTGGATAGACCAATCAATCAATCGGGGAATTGTGAAGCGCGCTACTCATCTGTGAGGGTCTCAAGACGCTTGTGGGGTGGGAGGGTGCAGCTCCGAGTCAGCCGAAGAGCCAGGTCTTGAGGCCCTTACTGAAAGAGTGCAGAGTGGGGAGCATCTGATGTTGCTCTGGAGCTCGTTACAGGGTTTTGTCGCGAAGTAGGAGAAGGCTCTTCCGCCCGCTCTTGCTCTGCGGCTCTGCGAGGCTTCAGCAAGGTCGGCAGAGAAAAGTTTCTCTTGGGTACGTGGAAGGAGACTCTTTTGTTGAGGTATTTTTGTCCGGTGTTGTGAAGGGATTTGTAGGCGTGGGTGAGTAGCTTGAAGGTTACCCTCTTCTCTACAGGGAGCCAGTGGAGGTCTTGCAGGTGTTAGGTGATGTGTTCATGTCGTTCGATGCCGAAGACAAGTCTGGCCGCGGTGTTCTGGAGTTTCCGGCATAGAGGGCGTTTCCGTCGTCTAGTCTGTTTGTTATGAGAGCGTGGATGACTGTCTTTCTGGATTCGGGGGGGATCCATTTGAAGGTCTTGCGCAGGATGTGGAGGGAGTTGAAGAAGGTGGAGACGACAGCGTTGATCTGTCAGGTCATGGTGAGGGTGGAGTTGAGTATAATGCAGAGGTTCCGGGCATGGTCCGTGGGAGTGGGGGGTGTTGCAGAGGGCGGTGGGCCACCAGGTGTTGTCCCATGCTGAGGGGGTGGGCCCGAGGGCTTCTGTCTTCTCAGAGTTGAGCTTCAGACAGCTGCTGATCGTCCAGAATGAGACATCTTTCATTCCTTCCTGGAATCTGAGTCTGGTGTTGTCAGGTTCCTTCGTGAGGGAGAGGATGAGCTGGGTGTCGTCAGCGTAAGATACTAGGCGGAGTCCATGCTGTCTGACGATGGCGGTGTGGGGGGCCATGTAGATGTTGATCTCTGTGGGTTCGGTGAGGAAGGGCAGGAGTCTGATTCTTTGGGTTTTGCCGGTGAGGAAGGAGCGGAGCCAGTCGAGGGTAGATCCCTGTATGCCAGCGTGCTGGAGTTCGGCGGTGAGAGTGAGGTGGGAGACGGTGTTGAAGGCTGCGGAGAGGTCTAGTAGGATGAGGGCCGCGGTGTGGCCTTGGTCGAGGAGGGTGCGGATTTCATCTGTGGCGGTGAGGAGGGCGGTCTCAGTGCTGTGGTTGCTGCAGAATCTGGACTGGGAAGGGTAGAGGATGGAGTTCTCTTCGATGAAGTTTGTTAGCTGGACGTTGACGATCTTCTCAGTGACTTTGGCCGTGAAGGGGAGGAGCGAGAGATGGCTCTGTAGTTTTTGAGGTCCGTCGGGTCTGCAGAGGGTTTCTTGAGACAGGGCTTGACTTTAGCGCATTTTCAGTTGTCGGGGAATGTGCCGGATTTGAAGGTGGCGTTGATGGTGCGTTGCGGCTCGGGTACTATGGCGGCAGTGGCTCTGTGGAAGATGTGCAGCAGGCAGGGGTCGGTGGGGGTTCATGAGTGAATGCTCTTCATGGTTGTGGCGGTATCTAAGGTGGTGTCCGGGGTCCAGGGGAAGATGGTAGGTTGGCTGTTGCTGCTGGAGGAAGGAGTGGTTTAGGTGCCTGGTGTCTGTTCGTTGAAGTTGTAGTAGAGTGACATGATTTTTATATGGAAGTAGGAGCCGAGCTAGTTGCAGAGGTCCTGGGAGGGACTGAAGTCCGTGGCTTCGCTGGGGGGTTTGGTGAACTCCTGAATGATGCTGAAGAGTTCCTTTGGGTTGCTGGTGTTAGCGAGGAGTTTGCACTCGATGAACGTCCTTTTGGTGGATCTGAGAGGAAATTACACATCAACTGCTTGTAATTGTTGGCAGGTTCATTTGCAATTCGCTGCTTTACCCAAGGAATTAGGAGATGCTGTGTGATGTGTATGGACAATGTGTCGGCTGAGAGGTACTTCAACAAGATGGGTGGTCTTCATTCGAAGGGTCTTGTAAATTTAGCGAAGGATTTCTGGGGGTACTGCTTGCGAAGGATTTCTGGGGGTACTGCTTGAGCAAGGGAATTTCTGTTGTGGTGCAACATATTCTTGGATTAAGCAATGGTGTGCCTGACTGGTTTTCTCTAAATTTTAAGGACTCCAGCAACTGGAGGTTGGACAGGAACGTGTTCTTCAATATTCAGGAGTCCCTTCAGGATGGACCTCTTTGCAGACAGGCTGAACAGACAGCTGACGAGATTCTTCAGCTGGAGACTGGACATACAGGCTTTTGGGTAGATGACTTCCTCCAGGATTGGAGGGGTTGGGTGCCCTATGCCTTCCCTCCATTTGCCATGCTGCCAAGAGTCCTCCTGGATGTACCCAGATGCAGGGAAACTGCATTGGTGAGAACACCCCTTTGACGGTTACAGGCTTGGTTTCCAATCATGTTGGCAATGGCAAAAAACTTTCCTATCCTAGTGCAGATGCTCAGGGATGCAATTCTAGAACCAGGAGGGGAATTTCATCCTCTTGTGGAACAGGGTCTGCTAGTTATGATGGCCTTGAGGATTTCAGGAGACAGTTGCAAATCCCTGGGCTTTTGGCAGATGCTTTCAGACTCATATCAGTGTTGTGTGCATTTGGAACGAAGAACGCATATCGACTGGCTTGGAACAAATGGGTTTGCTGATGTGTTCGACGGAATTACGATCCCGTTTCAACTGAGTTAGAGCATGTGATTAATTATCTAGGTTCAGGTTTGTCTTACAGAACACCAAATGTCTACAGATCAACTATAACAGCCGGACACTGCTTGGTACATGACATATTTGTTGGCCAGAACTTACTAAGAAAATCATGCGAGTGATGAACCCACCTACAGCTAAGTACACTTCCTTTTGGGATGTTAGGGATGGTTTACAAGTTTTGGCAAATTGGGGTGAGTGCTCGGTTTGTTACAAACTGACGGTTTTGCTCTGTCTGGTGCCATTTAGGCAGACTTCGGAGGTAAGGGCTCTGGATATCACAAGCAAGGCCGAGCAACCTGAGGGAGCTTGTTTTTATAATACAAGGAGAACCAAGACATTATCCACCACTATTTTCTACCCATACTTTGAGTCAAATGAAAGGCTTTGCATGCTTGTGTCTGAAAGAGTACAAGAAGAGAAGAGAAAGTTTGAGGAATGGTGTTAAGCAATTTTTGATTTTACACTGTTGGACTCATAGCGCTGGGTCTCCCCCCACCTTGGCAAGATGGGTGAAAGAGGTCATAAGAGAGGCTGGTGTGACGGTCACTAGATTTAGTACTCATTCTCTTAGGGGTGCGTCTGGTTCCACAGCTTTTGTCTTGGGGGGTGGCTTGCAAGACATCCTAAGATTTGCAGATTGATCCAATGAGATTGTGTTTAAAAGTTGCTATTTTAGAACTGTTGCAAATGCAATTGAGAATGTGTTAATAGCACTTTAAACTTGCATAATGTTAGCCTCCGTGTCCAGACATAAAATGTACATTTTTCACAGCCTGGTGGGCAGAAAATCTGGATTTCATTAAAGACATGGAGGCTAAGAATATTCCACTACATAAATACCATTGTTGATGGAGTACAAAATGCTATTTCAATGTTCTTTCAGGATAAGAAGATGTTTTTAATTAAAATACCATTTGCGGAGTATTTCACTGTTTATTTATTTATTTATTTACGAGTTTATATAGCGCTGAATCGACTCCAACTAGAGTATCTCTGCGCTTTTGGGCCGGTTGACATACACAGAGGAAATGAAAGATGCTGGAGCTAGATCTCGTTTTTAAATAACAGGGTTTTAAGGTGTTTTCTGAATTTCAGATGTTCAGTGCATAGTCTGAGAGTCAGAGGGAGTCTGTTCCACAGTATGGGTCCTACTACTGATAGGGCTTTGCCTCCGTTCCTAGCTTTCATGGCGCGAGGCACTACCAGTAGATGGCTTTTACTGGATCTGAGCGATCTGGGGGGGATGTAGGGAGTGAATTTCTGTTCCAGGTAGGTAGGGCCTTGTCCATTTATGCTCTTGTGAATAAGACAGCATATTTTGAATTTTGTCCTTTGTCGAATGGAAAGCCAGTGCAGTTTGTTTAGGAGTGGCTTAGAATCAGTTCTAGGAGGGGCGTTGAGGACTAGGCGAGCCGTCGTGTTTTGGATTACCTGGAGTCTAGCCAACACTCCCTCATTGGCGGAAAGAAGCAAGCCGTTGCAGTAGTCGATTCGACTCAAGATAAGGGCCTGTACTAGGGTTTTCCTGAATGAGTCGGGCAGCAAGGGAAAGACTTTGCGCAGCATGCTAATGATGTGAAAGCATGAGCCTGCAACGTGGTTGCTGTGTTGTTTTGAGCGATAATTCCTGATCAAGGCGGATCCCTAGGTTTTTGACGACCTGTTTGGGTTCTGGGACTGTACCAAGATCAGGTGGCCACCAATCTGGGGTCCACAATATTTTGGCCTCTCCGAACAGCATAACTTCAGTCTTGCTGACGTTGCACTGTAGATAGTTGGTGGACATCCACTGTGCTACGGCCTTCATGCCTGCTGAGAAGGAGTTCCTTAATTCAGCGGTGAGGGTTTTGAAGGGAAAGAGGAGCTGCGTGTCATCCGCATATGACACTGGGATGAAACCAAATTTGCGCATCACTCTTGCCAGGGGTGCCACGTAGATGTTAAAGAGTGTTGGGCTCAAACAGGAGCCCTGTGGCACCCCTTTTGAAATCTCTACCTCCGCTGATCGATATGCACCCATGGTGACAGTCTTGGTGCGATCAGATAGGAAGCTCCTTAGCCAGGCAAGGGCTTTGTTCTTAATTCCCACGTTCGACAACCGGTCAATAAGGATGTTATGTGACACCGTGTTGAACGCTGCCGACAGATCCAGTAACACTTGGATCACAGAGTAGCCTTTGTCCTGGAACATGTGCCAATCGTCAGTAACAGACAGGAGGGTGGACTCTGTGCTGTGTTTCGGCCTGAAACCAGATTGGGAGTAGTCCAGGCCGCCAGCTATTTCAATGTAGCTGGATAAGTGTCGGTTGACATATTTTTCTGTGAGTTTTCCCAAAAATGGTAGCAGGGAGATGGGCCTGAGATTGGCTAATTCGGTCCATGGTGTGGCAGTATTTTTCCTAATAGGCCTTACTAGTGCCTGCTTCCATTGTCTGGGAACAGAGCCTGTCCTAAGTGTCAGATTGACAAGTATTTCAATCGTAGGACATACGATTTCCAGTAAGGTGGGCATTAGTCTGGCTGGGATAATATCATCGGGGCTGCCGCTTTTGATCTGCGTGGTGAGTACTGATAATTCCTTTGGAGTAATAGGGGGAAAAGTGTCTAGGGTGTGTATGTTTTGATTGTATTCTGAGTCGTGAAATGCGAGAGCTGCGTCGGTAGTCATTGTATTGTTGGAGTTGACTATTCTCTCTTAGATGGTATCTATTTTATTAGAAAAAAATTGAGATATTTCGTCACAGAGCTTTTGTGATGAAATCTCAGAGCTTTCACATGCTGCCGGTTTGACAAAGGATTGTAGTACTTGATATAGGACCCTGGGGGAAGTTGCCTGCGGCCGTGATTTGGGATGCTATGTGGGTTTTTCGCTCAGTACGGATGGCTTTATGAAAGGTGGATAATGAGTCCCAGTAGAGGCTCTTGTCAGTCGCCAGGTGGGAGGATCTCCATTTCTTCTCTAGCTTCCTAGCTGCTTGTTTTAGTGCCCTGAGGTCATCAGAGAACCATATTTCTTGCTTCTTGGCTGGCCGGGGTCTAAATTGTTTTAAGGGGGCTACGCTGTCTATGGCAGACTTAGTTGCTCTTTCGAATTTTTCGAGGGCGCTTTCAATATTCTCAGAAGTGGTAATGGAGGGTTCAGTGAATTTATCTGAAAATGCACTTTTGTTGACTTTATGCCATTGACGTCGTTCGCTTGGGAGGGAAATCGGCCCATGGAGGGCAGGTTTGGGGTGAGGGGTGTAAAATTCAATAATAAAATGGTCAGTCCAGCTGACTTGGGTGGGAGGTAGACAGGTGACTGTGGGGAAATCAGCTAGTATCAGATCTAGGGTGTGCCCTGCCTGGTGTGTTGGGCCCACGTTTCGTTGTGTTAACCCCAGTAGGGATAGGTCCTTTAGAACAGATTGTGCCTCCTTGCAGTCTTTCTGTTCGCTGTGTATGTTAAAATCTCCTACTAATAAGAAGTCCCTGTCGTTGTTAGCATAAGGGGCAAGGTTATCAAGTAGCGTGTTAGAAAAGTTTGTGCTGGGTCCTGGTGGGCGGTACACTAGGGCACCCATTCTGGTATGTGTGGGGGAGAAGGCAGATTTGAAGATCAATAATTCAATGTCAGGAGTGCTTAGTTCTGCTACAATGGTGCAATTGATCTCTTGCTTGTGAATAATCGCGATCCCTCCTCCTATTTACCTGGGGCGGTCTAGCCTGAGTATTTTGTAGCCGATTGGAATTGCAAATGCAATTGAGGGGGTCGGGTGGGGTTTAAGCCAAGTTTCAGTGATGAAACACAGATCTGGCTCGTTGGTAGAAACTAGGTCCCATACTTCAGATGTGTGCTTAGGTAGTGACCTTATATTGCAAAGAAGATTTTTCCTTCCAGAGAGAGTGAGAGTGCTGGTGATATTTTCCCTGACAATGGGGGGGGGGAGTATAGGCTGTTACATGCTCCTTAGTGCAAGTTTCCTGGAACTGTGTGGTAAACTGGGCTCTACAGTGGAGACAGGCGAAAGGACCCTCTACAGAGAGGCTCTCTTCCTTACCACAATCTTGTGTTTGTTTCACATGTAGATTCCGAAGTACCTGGGCTGGGTAGGTTATCCTGGAGAAAGGGGGATTTTGCAGATCGTGTGTAGTTACCCCCATGGCCCCGTCCTGTCACGGACGGGCTGGTCTTAGACTAGTCTTTGGCGCCATCAAGACGCCCCTCTGCGCGCAACCGCTGCGCGCTTGGGCCGACGACTGGCTGAATAGTCATTCTGAAGTGGTGCAAGAGCGCTAACCGCTCGACTGCCTCGGGGTTGCTGGGCGTGTCTGTCTCTCACCTGCCCCGCCCTCCCCTCAACGGTATTGGATACCGAGTCGGACCAAGGCGGGAAGGCTTGAACACTGAGCGCAGACAGGAAAATCAGCCCCTGGTGCCCCTTACAGTTCTGGGAAGTATCGTTCGTGCACAGAGGGTGAGTGTGTAAAATTAGTTCTCAATTTCAGACACAGAGTGCAATTTATAAAATATTTGTCAAATGACATGCGGCGCAAGTGAGTTATTTTAAAATTCGCAATCAATCTTAAAAAAGTCCACCAGCTTTTTACAAGTGTTCCGCTCTGAGGAAGTAATTACCTGGCACCAAGCGGGGTCAGGAGACACTGCCACTGTCCTCCCCTTACCGTTGAAGATTAGTTCTGTATTACAGTTATCTTGTTTGCAGGGCTGGAAGAAGGAAGATGATGGCACGCTGCTGGACTTTATACCTTATTAAATGTTTTAAAGTTCTGAATTCTTTCAACTGTTGCTGCTGTGAGCGGTCAATAAATGAGTTTTGCATAATTTTAGTCTCCGTGTCCTTAATAAAATATAGATTTTTTTGCCCATCAGGCTGTGAAATATTTACATTTTCCTTCTCGAAAACCTGAGCTCACCGGTTTATTTTTTTGGCTGAGGGGTTAGTGGCAGGGCATAGATAATGGGAGCGAGCATTGGGACTAAGAGTAACAGAGTCACAATAAAGGTAATTTTTGCTATCTATAAGGTAATTGCTATTTCTAATTCTCTGTTATGGAGGCATGGTCCAAAGTAACTGAAAATGGAAATATAAATCTGAGCAAACATGTTAAGCAGATCTTTGTAGCTAAACATAGCATTGCTCTAGGACGAACCCTTGAAATCAGTATTAGAAAAATGTGTGTGGGAAAGCCCAAATACACCCTGTTTCAGTGTGGTACATGCATGGAGAAAGCCACAGGTGCTGCCTTGATTAACCTGAGACTGCATATCCGCTTCAATCTGACTGACCAATGAAACAGCAGAGATTTGCTGAGGCACTCCCTCTTTTGGAGTATGTGCTGCATCCACAAACTGTGGGTTACGTAAGCCAAATTATCAATTTATCAGGGTCAGGGGAATGAGATCACTTTGCAGAGGGATTGAAAATTATATATATATATATATATATATATATATATATATATATATATATATATATATATATATATATATATATATATATTTTAAAGACCTATAGAATCGAAACGTGTCATGTCTCTTCGAAACAAGTTAAATAAAATCCATTATTTATATAACTCTGGATAACCATAGTTGCCAGTTTAACCACTTGGCTGCTAGGCGTTTTTCCCCCCCTGTGCTGGAAATTGCCATTTTAGTGGCACCATGACGAGCTCAGCTCGTCATCAGCACACGACACCCGTGGGTGATGACGAGCTGAGCTCGTCATCAGCATCGAAGGGGTTAATAGGCATTCAGTTTTTATTATCTCTGCTCTAAAGTGCATTACATTAATATTCAGTGAGAGCACACACCGGCCCATATACTTGTGTGTTTGAAAATATCCTGCTTTTTTCAGAGAATAGTGAAGTGAACTCAACTACAGACTCAATAAAAAAATCAGTTTAAACAAAAAGTACGACTGCCTGTGTATCAAAACTGGTGGCTGCTTCGGAGAGTCCTTTATCCACCCTGCAGCTCAGCTTCCGAAATCTCATTTAATTTGTTTGGCAATAGGACATTTGGACTGGCTACCTGATGACAGCTGTAGACAGGCAGGACTCAAGCACAGTGTCCGGTCACATGGACTAGGACAGCTCCTGGCAACATCCTGGATATTACTGATATAATTTTTTTTTTTAACATCGTTTTTATTGCAGTACCAAATCTTTGCATATACAGTACGATTTCCAGTATGTCGTCAATGCAGCAATTAAATGGAGAGTCTGCCTGAGCAAATCATTTACACAGCCAATAAGCCCACATCCCGAAGGCCGGGCGGCGTCAGTTATATACTCAGTCTTCGCAATTACCCCAATTTCCTGTAGTCCGGATATCAGGAGAACAGTGGTACACTTTTGTATTTTCACCCCTCCCCCTCCCCCTAACAACGAACCGGCCCCGAACTCCCAAAAGCCCCCCCCTTTCCGCCTCCCCCCCGTGCCTGCGCCTATGCTTGGATTACTAGATAACGTATGCTTTGGTGTTTGCAAGGAGGAATGTACCATTCGCTAAGAGTGTGTACCCGGTGTACTAGTGGGATCTTCCATATCGGTGTCTGTTTGTCCCCCCTCCTCCTTCCCAGTACCATCGCGGAGCGCCTGCACTAGTGACTCCCATGCTGTCGCCCTTTCGAACGCCTTTTACGTCTGTCGCGCGCCTAGCCAGTTGATATTGCAGGGTGCTTTCGCTCGCCGCCCATTTTAGGCATTCATTGTACCACCGCTTATATGTGGGCCCCCTCTTGGATTTCCAATTCCTAGTGATTTCCCTCTTCGCAAGTATCAACCCCATATCTATGAACTTACTGGTCTTCTTATTCATGGGCGTGTGAGGAAACCAGTGTAGTACCCCTACCGCTTTGGTGTATTGCAATTCTCTATCTGTAGCATTATTCAGTGCCTCCCCGATCTCCTGCCAGTAGTCCCTCAATTGGGGGCAATCCCATAGCATGTGTCCCAGATCTGCCTCGACTGTATTGCATCTAGGGCAAGCCTCTTGCTCAAATCCAAAGTATTGCTTCAGTTTCCCTGGTGTGAGGTACGCCCTGTGGAGGATGTAAAAGTGTATCAGTTGAAATCTGGCGTTTCTCGTGCTCTTCCTCGCCCCCCGCAGCAATTGTCCCCAGGTGGTGTCGGGGATCTCCATCTGCAGATCCAGTTCCCATTTAGCTTTCAGGGCGGTGAGTGGCTGCAGGGTTTCTCGCAACATTCGGGTATATAGGCAGGTCACGGCCTTATAAGTGCCGGCTGCCATCATCGTATATTGACAGGCCATAGAGGTGGCAGGTTCTTGCAGCCCCTCCCCCCAGTGCTCCTGCATTGCTCCGGTTACAGCAGCGTGCATCAAATAGTCTCCTCTAGGCAGGTCGAATCGCTCCTGCAGGGTCTGGAACGGGAGTAACACCCCGTCCTCATAGAGGTCACCCAGCATCTGTAGACCTGCATCTTCCCACCCCTGCAGTCTCGACCAGTCCCCGCCGTGAGGAAGTGCCGTCACCATCCCCAGCGGAATCTACGGTGCGTACATTCGCCGAGTCCCTGCTCTTCGGCGTGCTCGGTTCCAACAGAGTCTAAAAGTCTGCTCCTCCATGGATAAATCTCTAATGAGAAGTTTTTGGTGGAGGGTAATGTACGCAAGCACATGGCGCGGAGTGCCCTCGTCTCTGCCCGGCTCCGGACCTCGGTAGACCCTCGCAATCTCTTGAGTAAAGGACTGCAACTGTGCCGCCAAGTAGTAGCACTCAAAATCAGGCACCGCCATGCCTCCTTCGTCTTTGGGCCGTAATAAAGTGTTGAGCGCTATCCTGCGTCTTCCTGCACCCCATAGAAGTGATATCACCATAGATCTTAATCGTCGGAAGATGGAGCTCAGTATCCACACCGGTAGCGTGCGGAAGTAGTATAGCAGCCTTGGAAGCGCTATCATCTTTAACAATGACACCCGGCCCGTCATCGAGAGCGGAAGAGTGGCCCAAAAGGTCATGCTCCCTTTCAATGCATTAATACAGCGGGTGACATTGCCGTCCAGCATATCCGTTGCCGTATGGTATATGTATACACCCAAATAATGCAAACAGTGACTCCCACTGGAGTGCCTGGAGGTTGGTAGGTTGCACCTCCCCTTTCCGCAGTGGGAATAAGCAGGACTTGGCTCAGTTAACCTTCAGGCCCGACAGTCTCCCGAAAATTCCGAGGAGTCGTTTCGCCCCCTCCAATTCCTCTCACGCGTTCGCTAAAAACAACAGAAGGTCGTCCGTGTATAGCGAAATGGCTTGAGGGCTGGCTCTGTAAATGAGGCCCTTATAATATCGCCCTGACCGAGCCTCAGCCGCAAAGGGTTCCATTGCAAACAACAGGGGGGAAAGCGAACAACCCTGTCTAGTTCCGCGGCCCACCTGATACTGGCTCGAAATGAGAGACCCCACTCTGACTCTCGCCGTGGCCGCCGTGTATAACACTTTGGTCCAACCGATATAACCTTCGCCCAGCCCAAAATGTTGCATCACTCTGTAGAGATACCCCCACTCCAGGCTGTCAAACGCTTTCTCAATATCAATTGAGAACACAAGGGGCACCGACGCCTTCGGCAGCTGGTCTCCGAGTAGTCGAGTTAGTCTACGGATGTTGTTCGTAGTATTCCGTGTGGGGATGAATGTATCAGGCCCGTCATATGGCTCAGCAGCCTGTTAGCTAGTATTTCACTCAGGATTTTATAATCCGTCGTCAACATGGACAGCGGGCGATATGAGGACAGGTTACTGCTCTCCCGTCCAGGCTTCAACAATGGGATCATTAGAGCCTCACGCATGGATTGAGGCAATCTCCCTCTCGTCTTCGATTCATTATATACCTCTTGCAATTGCGGAGCTAGGAACTCCAGGTACTTACTATAAAACTCTATTGGTAGACCATATAGTCCCGGGGTTTTATTCCGAGCCATCTGTTTCACCGCACTCCCTATTTCCCCTAGCGTGATGTTTCGGCCCAATGCATCTGCTGCTTCTTGTTCCAATTGTGGCAGTTGCAGCCCTCCAAGAAAGGCCTCAAGTTCATCCTTTCTGCCCTCCGACCGCTCTCATACAATCCTTTGTAGTACGCCCGAAACCTATCTAGGAATATTACTGATATAATAATGGCTTGTTTGATATACTGTGGCCATTCCAGGCAAACTATATTATTCCTGATATGGCAGTGCCTTATCCTTAACATTGTAAGCATTCTTGACGCATCTATTTTATAATGTTGCCACTCGCACAATAATTCCCACTCTTGACATAATGTTGGCTACCCCGGACACAAAAGCGGTAAAATTCCTTGAACGTGATGGACATCACTGGTAATTGAGGATGATGATGATAAATGGGTATAGATAGCGGAATAAGCTCATATGTGTCTGTGGTATGTGCGAGTGTTTGGTCAAAATTTCTAGCTGAAGCTTAGAGAACAAACATGTATTTAAAAATGTATATCAGCTTTTTCAGTAATAAAATAATGTTTCTTTCATGAAATGACAAGCTTATGGAGGAAATTATGCCTATTTATCTAACATGAAAATAGTCTATTTTCAGAAACCGGCAAATTGATGTTTCAGACAAATCAAAAGCAATTCAGAAATATATTTGAACCAGCTTTTTGAGGGATGAGCCGAGTAGATTTCCCGTAACATTTTTGCTGATTTCCCGTGATTGGTACTAGAGGACATAATACTCCATCTTGAGTGGAGGCATTTTATCCTGGCTATTGATAAAACATTCTGTATATTTTCAGACAGATTACACCAGTTTGTCTTAAGCAAGCAAAACAAATGTAATATGTCTGCTCTCTGATCCTGTAAGTGCTTTACACTTTTACAGCAGCATTGTTATGGGAGCCTGTAGGAGTCATTGTGCTTTGGTGTCAACAGCCTGGAGTGCAGAAAGTGAGTTGGCTAATTTTTTTATGAATTTGCGGCCTTTGTTTTTGCCACCATTTATCAACATCGAGAGGGGAAGGCTTGTGTGACACCACTACATTTTTGGAAGACTGGATTTCTGCCCAAATCGAACCTTTATATTTGCAACCTGCTTTATCTCCCAAATCCGTTAAAGAAGATGCACTTCACTCGCAGTGTGCATTTTAAAGCAGGCATTTATGCCCACACTTTGAAAGTTCACCGGTCACCACTGGGACAAAACCCTGTCTTACAAAAAAACCACACACTTTTACTGTACCTTCAAGCCACTTAATGCTCGGCTAAATGGTCTCTTAGTAGCAGAACTGGAGGACAATTATACAAATGCAACTACAGGCATTTAAAATTGATACTATAGGGATCCAATCTTGAAGAGCAGAATGTTTCGTCTAAGGGTGCATACGAGCAGTAAAGGGCAGGGTGGTGAGCCTCTCTTTAACGACCTGCTTGCCGGAGGAGTTCTCACAGGAGCAGTATAGACCAAAGGGAGAATGTCGTATCACCCTGACAAGCAACTAGTCTGTCAGATCCTGTAGGCAGGGTTTGGGGGAGGGATGGCAGGGGGAGAGAGGTGGGACTCATTTTGCCAAGAATTATACTGGACACAGCCCATGAAGCAGCCAGAGGTAAAGAACTAAAGAGCGGGGGTCTTACACCATGCATAACTGATGGTAAAAGCACATTAAGGCATGATGGCTACAATGTGTTACACATGTCCATTCACGCATGTGCAGCTGCTGAAAGAAATATGTTTGGGGGTGTGGGGGAGGAAGGCTCACCTTGATAAGCTGCACGTCCGTCAGGGCCCGTACGCTGAAGTCTGAGATGTACTGCTGACCTGTGGAGCAACTGTGCGGGTTGATACTGGTACTGACAGTTGAGGAGATGGAGTCGGAGCGCTCGTGGGTACTGAGAGATGCCGAGCGGTTCAGAGCACTCATGTGAGAAGGAGACCGGAGCTCTGGTGAGAGAGATTAAGACAGAGTCACTGCAGGCACACGCAGAACACATGCATGCAGCCAGATAGGCTGAAGAGAGTCATGAGAGAGACAAAAGCAGAACTACAGAGAAGTGGTGGCGAACAACCAGACACAATTAATGCAGATAGGTACATCCGCACTACAGGTCACGGAAAGAAGAGGGAGAACCATCAAACAGGGCTCTGAGTGTCCTCCATGAACAGAGCCAATAAACATAGGCTGAGAGTCACTGGACTGACAGAAAACAGGCACAAAGAGTACACACAAACTGCAGTAGTCTTGGAAGAAAAAAACAACTCAAACTGGATATACATTATTGACAAAAAAACGTGTTTCTACACCTACATACTGTCTAAATGGAAATACATGTTTGGATGGTGCCCGTTGCAGGAATAATAACATGGTGCAGAAAATAAGACCGGGACAAAAATGGTAAATAGGAAGTGGGTGTGAGAGAAGAGCCATAAAATAAAGACAAACTCACTGGGGATACAAGAGGGAATACACAGGGTACGGGGACCCAACTGAGACAGATTCAGCAAGCATAATCTGGTGCTAACGTAGAACTTGGAGGAGTGAGAAACAAACTGACTGAAAAACGAAATGGATACATATAGACTGGACAGAATTAGGAGAAACATTGACCTTACAAAAGTGGGTGGACACACATACTTCTAAATTGAAACAAAGTTTTACAGACACATTTAATTCACATAACTTCAGCATGCAAACTTCAACCACTCACTAAGTCTCGCGTGCACAGCAGATTTGTCTCTTGGCATAACAGTTACAAAAAATCACCATTCGTGAGATGCCCTTCTATTCTCCGGAGCAACAACATGCAGGGGTATATAACCCCCTTTTGTGGCAAAATAGAAGAGTGTTCCACACTATGGCTCAAATAAATACACACTTTTCACATCAATGTGATGTAATATCATAGCTAGGAATAAAAGGCAAGTGTGAATATAAGTGTGTAACTCAAGAAATACAAGGTAACCAAATGCCCTGAGAAAGCAAATTAAAACTACAAAGGTGCAGCAAATACAAACTGCCGGTCCAGTTGCCCTGTTAAATCCTTAAGCTTGTGTTCTTCCAAGGAATAACATAGAAGACAGGGAACAGGTTAGCAAAGGGGCTGGAATTTCAAGCATCCCTTGCAAACCTCAGCAGATCAACAAGGACAATTTACTTAAGGTGACCTACCGTAACCTTCCAATGTGTAGGTTTCTTTTGACTCTTCACATGATGTTACTGCCCCTTCAATTCTTTGTTTAATCATGGTCGGCCTTTCTGCTGTACCGGAGGTAACCCGCCCATGTGCACTCTTGATAATTCTAATGTGTCTTGTCACCTCAAATTCAGAATCATGCTTACTTTAGGAATGTGCCATTCTGGTTTGCACTTGATGTCCTACCTGTTTGCCCACCTACAGGGGACCCTGCTTCCTTTCAGATAGTACCTTGTATTCTCTAAAAGATGTTAAACCTCTCCAAGTGCAGGATCTTGGCTCTATTCAATGTTTCTTACCTATGCACATGATCTATCGGGCTTTGTCTCCGGTTGTTTTGATTGGGCTCAAATACTATCACTGTATGCTATCTAAAAGGTACAGAGAGCTCACAAGTAGGTTATGGTTCACCACTGTAAAGCAACCAGTGGGAAATTGCTAAACATCATCCAGTTTCAAACTAGCAATTTCAGTAGTAACAATGTGACACAGTTTTTCAATGTGTTTTGCATTGCTAAATCTCTATCCACCTAAACTGCCTTAACAATGACAGACATCTGTAAAGGAAAAAAAGGAAAGCCTTCCACCTACAAACCTACAGGATGGAGTGTGTGTGGGAAATATTTAGGAGATTAAAGATCGCTATGAAGAGATAATGTCAGTCAGGTGAAGTACGAGTATTATTCTTTCCCTGCCCACTGAGTCTGAAGTTGAGTAATTGTACTGCTGTATCAAATTTTCTAAATAAGCAGCAGCAACAGTGTGCAGTCAGGATTGGAAAAATACTTACTTCCGAGAAAGACATTTCATACATTGAAGGATCTGCTACCATTTTGACCTTCAAAGGGCTGGAGAGCCTGCAGAAGCAGTGATCATGATGGAACATGGCGATTACTAGTGCGTTGTACTTGGTCCATGAGATATGGGGCTACTGAAAACTGCAAACACATCTACAAGACATGTGTTTGCATGAAGGATTAGTCCACGGTAGAGATTAGAGGCCATAAAAGGGCATTTAAATTCATGATCACACGGTAAGAAATAAAGGAAGAGAACCTGCATAGCATAGACGCAGACAAAATTAAAGAATTGGTCATTAATGATGTACAGCATGGTTGTAAAAAGGAATATCTACAATGAAAAACAAACCCTAAGTACATAACATGCCTCTGAAAGTCTCAAGACCTATAGTCAATTTATGGTTCCTTTCTACAGAACAGGATACAACAGCATATTCATGTTGGTATATGGGACTGAGAAAATGCTGTGCATGGGCCAACTACTTCGGTAGTAACAATGTGACATTCCTCTAATAGACATAAAAAATACCTAATAAAATCCTTGAGTCTATTCTAATAGAAGACACGGACTATATCACACAGACCTAACTGGGGGATAATCCCTTTTAGGACAAAATCCCTCACCCTACGATGGTGGCCTATTTCATCATTTGGGATTCGAATCTCAGAGGAAAACCTAGTTCCTCTGAGGGCTACAACCCCCTCTCTGAGAGGGAGGAGCACAGGAATGTTTTGATGTCGACTCTGCACGGATATTCTAAATCCACCAAATGAGACAAATAGTGTAGATGAGGGTGCAGCACAAAAAATGATTGAAAATGAGAGGAGTGGTGATAAAACTAGCTAAAGAGAACATAATACATGCTTTATTTCTATGCTCTTGCTGCCAGGATTAAAAACAGTGCACCTGCGGTATGGATTTAAACCGCATGCGTGAGATGAAATGTAGTGGTCAACATGTTTCAGCTGTGGTAAACCGCAATCGGGCAGGGCTTTCGTCAGGACTTACAAGATACTGATGCTTAAGTGATATGTGATGTAAAAGAAGGAAATTTAGAATCAAATACGGAACCATTGGTGCTTCCGGTTCCTCTTCTTGGAAAGGTGACTGTACCCGCAATAACTGGGTAAATTGCTTCACCTCAACCGGGCGACAGCTCAGGGAAGGGCGCGCCGCTCTCTCCGTCGGTACCTTAGATGAGCAGAGTCAGTAACTCAGAGGACAATCCCAAATGATGAAGCATGCCACCTTTGGTGGGTGAGGGATTTCATCCTAAAAGGGATTATCCCACAGTTAGGTCTGTGTGATATAGTCAGTGTCTTCTATTAGAATAGACCCAAGGATTTTGTTTGGTATTTTTGATGTATAGAACTGGGGATGTAATCCTGTGCAGGTCTTTAAAATTTTCCCTAAGACCCTTCCTCTAAATCTTTCTTTGTATAGCATTCCTCTAATAAGGACATCCAGCGTAGAGAAAAAACAATTCTCTTTTCCCAGAACTGCGTCCCTAACAATCGCCAACAACAGGCATAACGGAAAGTTCTTTGTTGGATTTCATCTGCTCGAGTTTTCTTACCTTTTGTAACATTATTCATCGCGGCCCCTTTAATCACAATTAAACTACCACCGGAGCCCCATATCTGACATGCAACATCCATATGACACCTGTGAGGTCCATCTTTAATGACAAATGCACACCCTCAGGGGTTAGCAACTCATGGGTCATGAATCTGGCTGGTGGCAAACCTGCATAAGGTTTCAAAGGCATTATGAATCTAGTTTGCAGCAAACAAGGTGACAATCCTGTAATCATAACGCTACTATAGTCTGACTAACAGCAGACATACGACACCTATGAGATTTCAGAGGCACCAGCAATTCGGCTGCTATACCTTTTCGAGGTTTCACCAAGTCCCAGAACTAATGAGCAGCAAATCCGTGTATGGTTTCAGAGAGGCTATGAACCCAATTAGCTACACAATGGAACTGGGATCCTGATCTGGTTAGCTGCAAATCTTCGTAAGAAGTCAGACTGGTCACTAATCTAGCTGTGAACAGAACTGTGCAAGGTTTAGATGTGCAACACTATCTAAGCACAGGCTTCTGCTAGAAGGTTGTGAACTACCGCAAGTATTTCACATGTCCATTATTGTCTAATGGGACAAGTGTCAGAACAAGAAAGAGCCATGTCACATAGATGAAATTAATCCTGACATTACAGTACCTTAAGTTATTCCCCATTATCTTTATCAAACATGTGGTCAGGTAATTCGGCCAAGGACACGAAAGCACAAAAAGCGAATGAGCTAATAAATAAAGGCTGTGATGGGACATACGTCTAGAGTACAATCTAGCAAGAAATTCAACTAGACGAAAAGTAAACAATTGCAACCATTTCCTAAAATGGTTGAAGCGAAAGCTGAGAGTGAATCCTACCTACTACCTACACCAGCCATAAATACTTTATCGTACAGTGATTTCCATATCTTTTCCAAGGGAGGTGTTCTAGACATATAATAGTAAGGGTACTCTTTTGTACCAATCTCCAGCAAGTAATGTCAGCCTGCTAAGAATAAATAATGCAATAATGCATAAATCACAAAGGTATAAAGATACTGATTTGGAATCGAGGTAAAGTTAGATTTGATGTGCTTCCTTCATGTGATAATAGTCACTGAAGCCTAAAAGAGCCAGAGCCACATCCCATCAGAAGGAAAAAACCAAGAGGAGCGCTTGAAGAATCCTAATTAGAGCAGGTTGCAGGCATTTATTCCCACAAAATTCTCTTAGCGGGCACACTACCGCTCTGCCTTTGACAGTATGGTATTTTGCCCACTCGTAGCAAGTCCCTTGGTCTCCTCCCATATGGCATTCACCTTGCTCCCATATACACCTGGCTAGTTGCCGTGCAGCATCTCCAGGAAACAGAGCACGTGAGGCGGCCTTGTGCTTGTCCAGGAGTTCTGCATCAACCATATGATGCAAATGATCAAGAAGGCAATCCAGGGTTTCAGTCCCTCCATTTGTCAACTATTTCAGACGGAGAACAAAGTCAAGGAATCTGGATACTGAATGGCCTATATGGTAGACTGCGCCTTACTATGCACCATGTCGGTGTCCCTCCATGCCTACTGCAGTGACACCTAGTGAGAAGCCGGGCTTTGCGTTTGGCCAAGGCCCAAGAAGGAACAGACACTGCAGGAGCTAATTCAGATAACGCCCTTGTCAAGTTCCCATAGCCTGCAGTCAGGCACAAGGGGTCGCTGCTGCGGATGGAGCCTAGACTTCAGCAGCAGTCTCCATAAGTAAACCCAATAGTTGAAAGGCAGCAAGGAGGGATAATGTGCCAGATGAGTTGATCCTACATCAAATCAAATCATAGAGTATTTGTTAAGCGCACATATCACTCGAAAGTCTCATGGCGCTGGTGGATGACTCAGAGATGGACTTGAAAGGTGCATTACATGTCAAATAGCCATGTATTTAAGTTCTTATGAAAACAGGTGTGATCACTAGTGGTGCGAAGAGATAAAGGCAGTTTGTTCCAAAAGGACGGAGCAATGAACAAGAAAGATCTCCCTCCACAAATAGTGGTACGAATTCTGGGAGATGAGAGGAGTGCTTGGTTGCAGGATCTCAAGGTCCTACCTGGTTGATACCAGCTTAACTTTTTGGCCCAGAAATCCGGACCTTTTGCATACACATTTTTATGCATCAAGCAAAGAATCTTAAAGTGTATACGTTTTCTTACAGGAAGCCAGTGTAAAAGCTTCAAACTAGGTGCCGAAGGAGATCTTGGTGGAAGATTAAGTACCAGCCTTGCAGCTGTGAACCTGCATCCTAGAAAGAAGACTCTCATTGGTAGCAGCTAGCAGGGCATTTCCATAGTCCATACGACTAATAATAAGTCCCTGGACTAGGGGTTTTCTTGCAGCAGTCGGAATCCACTTAAAAACCTTACGTAGGCTACGCATAATACCAAAGCAGGAGCCAACTGTCTTATTAACATGATCTTTCATTGACAGTTTATTATCCATTTGAAAGCCCAGATTACGCTCTGATTGAGTAGGAATGGGACAGGGGCCAAAGCTTAAAGGCCACCAATCGGGAGACCAATGCTCATGAGCCTTGCCATAGAGCATTATCTCAGTTTTTCCTCCATTCAACTGTAAATGGTTTGTGCACATCCACTTATCAATTTGGGACATGCAGTCTTTAAACCGGGACTTGGTTTCTGATGGATCAGGACCAAGAGTGACCAGGATCTGAGTGTCATCAGCGTATGACACAACATCAAAACCATATGAGCTGATCACTTTGGCCAGAGGGGTCACATAAAGATTGAAGAGTGTGGGACCCAGGATAGAGCCCTGTGGTACTCCCATCCTGACTGGTCTTTCCTACCTGTACTATCGTAGTTCTATCAGTTAGATAATTTTTAAGCCACCGTAAAGCCTTACCTATGACACCAATCTCCCAAAGCCGATGTTCAAGAATGCTATGGGAGATGGTGTCAAACGCTGCAGATAAATCTAGCAGCACGAGGATAGATGACTGTCTCCTGTCTAGTGCAAGCCTGATGTTATCAGATACCTCCAACAAAGCTATTTCGGTACTGTGGGCTGCTCTAAAGCCAGATTGGGAAGGGTCAAGCAATCCATAGCTCTCGAGATGGAACACAAGCTGTTTGTTAACTAGTGACTCAAGCATCTTACCGAAATGAGGGATCAAAGATATAGGACGATAGCTGGAAAAAAAATGTGGGTCTGCAGTAGATTTTTTTTAGTATAGGCCTAACTCTGGCAGTTTTCCATATGATGGGAAATTCTGATTCGGACAGTGATTTGTTGAATAAATACTTGAGACTGTCCAAAAGAGCTGGAGCTACAATAGGAAAAATTCTCGGTGGCAAAGGGTCTATAGGAGAACCAGATTTTACTTGTATAAATGCTTTAATCACTTCATCCGAGCCACATTGAGTAAATTCTTCCAAAATGTGAGGTGGATCAAGAATAGTTACAGAACAATTTCACATGTCATTATTAAGATCTTGGGCAGGTAAAGAATTGTGGATGGCCATGATCTTATCATCAAAGAATTTTGAGAGAGAATCTACCCAATCCTGGGAGATAGAAAATTGTGTCTGAACAGGCGGGGTAGAAAATTCCTTCAGAATTTGATATAGTACCTTATTAGAATTTGCTGCCCTCTCAATACGACTAAGAAGAAATGTTCTTCTTGTTTGTGTTATATTTTCCATATACTCATGATGCATCTTTGTACGATTTACGATCAATTGGGTCTTTAGTCTTCCTCCATTTTCGCTCCGCGGTCCTGCAGGAAAGCTTCACTAACTTTAGTTGTTCAGTAAACCATGGAGCGGCTCGGGCTTTAATTGTGACTTTATTGAGAGGAGCAATTTTATCCAGAGTTTTTGTTATAGTTCTATCAAAAGAAATCGCACATTGATCAATGTTATCGATTGTATTGGGTAGAGTTGACCTGAAAGTATTAGTAAATAAAGGTAAGGTGACTTTACGCCAAGATCGTCTCCAGACCACTTCCCTACAGGGGCCCGCATTGATAGTACGATCTAGAATTGCAAATTTTAATAAAAAATGATCCGTCCACAGTAAAGGTAGTGGAGACTCAACCTTGACCACAGTAGAATTTGTTAACAATAGGTCAAGCGTATGGCCCGCAACATGCGTAGGCCCATATACCAACTGGGCAAGTTCCAAGGTACTGAAACTCGTGATTAACTGATCGGTGTCAGGGTCATGTAATAAATCTGCATGATAATTAAAATCACCTAGCAGAAGAAAAGAGTCGGAGGCAAAAACGTGTGGAGCAATGGGCTCCAATAACTTATGAGGTATGTCATTTTTGGAACCAGGAGGTCTATACACTAATGCTCCTCTCCATGTTCCTCCCAACAGACCTTCCATCTTAAAAATACATAGTTCCATTATGTTTGTGCTTATGGATGGGATGGGAGGTGATATTTACTTCCTGAGTTGTAGCTATGAGTAAGCCACCTCCCCTACTTGAACCTCACAGGGAAGGACTGGTAGGTTAAGATCAGTATTCGTATGAACCTCACTAGTTGAACCAGCTCCAAATCCGGCTAACTTTTTAGGTAATAAAGGATTAAGATCTTTCAGCTCCGGGCTAGAATATTTGATCAAAGACATATTAGTAACAACTATTTAAAATAAATACATAAATAAATTAGAAGAAACGAGCAGGGGTCCAGGTAGTTGGCAGCGGTCTGGCGCGGACGGGCGCAGATGGGCTTGTCTTTGGGGCGCCGCTGACCGTGTCCGCTGCCCAGCCCCGCTTTTGTAGGCATGAGAGGCTGGTAATGGAGAGCTGTAATGCTAACTGCACTTCCGGTTGGCATATTGACTAACCGGAAGTGTGACTAACGCCTCCCCGTCCCTACGCACAATCGGCACAAGCCGTGGTGGACCGAGGCCCGAGCGAATCAGATCAGGAAAAAAGAAATGTTTAAGAAAATGCGGCGCAAATTAAAAGAATAATGACGACGCAGGACAAAACTATCTAGTAGTCACAGCAGACAGCGCACGACCCAAAGCAAACTATTGCCAGGAGCTAAGAAGCTAAAAAGACAGTCACAGGTTTCAATATTTTCAGTATTAATTAATTCAATATTTTAAAAACAAACACATGCGGTATGCACCGGCAGAGAATCCACCACCAATTCTCCTTCCAGTGAATCTTAGGCAAACCAGACATAAGGGTGTTCTGCCTGCCACAAATGGGGGCTAGTTGATGGGCAGAAAATAATGAGGTACCATCTTAGCTAGACTTTCCTTCACTGCCCATATTCCTGGCTGTCTGGGGCTTGGGCCTAGCTCCTGATGAAGAAGGAATATGCTACTTACCAGTATGCATCTGTTCTTGGCATAGAGGGCTGCAGAGTGGTACATTATGAATAGATCGCCATCTGGTGTTGGGCTCGGATGATTGCACTTTGTTTTTCTCTTGGAGAGTCTTTTGTATCTTGGTGACTCCTACCTTGGTTGGTAGTGCGCATGGGCATCGGCTCCATCCTTAGATTGTTTTGCCATAGTAGGGTTAGATGGAGTAGTGTAGTACACTGCAGATAAGAATGCCCATGTAAGTGTATCTAAATAAGATAATGTTGGAACAGACACAGGTTTGCGGGGAAGCTGGGAGGGCATGTACCACTCTGCAGCCCTCTATGCCAAGAACAGATGCATACTGGTAAGTAGCATATTCCGTTCGGGGCATATGGGCTGCAGATGGTACATTATGAATAGACTATACAGCAGTTCTCTCCCTAGCGGTGGTCGCCCGTGTCTGTTGCAACTGTCTGAAATAAAGTTTTTAATACTGCTTGTCCCACTCTAGCTTGTTGTGTTGTGTGCACATCTACACAATAGTGTTTTGTGAAGGTGTGCGGTGTAACCCAGGTAGCTGCTTTGCATATGTCATCTAGTGGAATATTTCCTAAAAATGCCATAGATGCTCCTAGTTTACGTGTAGAGTGAGCTCTAGGAGGAACAGTTAATGTTCTCTTTGCTTTTAAGTAGCATATTTGAATGCATTTTACAATCCATCTGGCAATGCCCGCTTTAGAGATGGGATTGCCTTTGTGTGTTGGAGAAAACGCAACAAATAGCTGTTTTGTCTTTCTGAAAGTTTGTGTTCTTTCTATATAGTACAATATGGCCCTTCTAACATCTAATGTATGTAGGGCTCTTTCTGCTACTGTTTGTGGTTTTGGAAAGAAAACCGGTAATTCCACTGACTGATTGATGTGGAATGCTGAAATTACCTTTGGTAAGAATTTTGGGTTTGTTCTAAGAACCACCTTATTTTGGTGTAACTGCATAAATGGTTCTTGAATTGTAAAAGCCTGCAGCTCACTTACTCTTCTAAGTGACGTGATAGCTATGAGGAAGGCCACCTTCCATGTGAGGAATTGTATTTCACACCTATGCATAGGTTCAAAGGGTGGCCCCATTAGTCTGGTAAGTACTATGTTGAGATTCCAGACTGGGGAAGGTGGTCTTCTTGGTGGAATGACTCTTTTGAGTCCTTCCATGAAAGCTTTAATTGCTGGTACTTTAAACAGGGAAAGATGTTGCCTGTTTTGTAGGTACGCCGCTATAGCTGCGAGATGAACTCTTATAGAGGTATATGCTAAGTTACATTGCTGCAAGTGTAGTAAATAGCAAATGATTTGTTTAGTGGATGCGTCCAGAGGGTTGATGTGCTTACTGTTACAGTGTATAGCAAACCTTTTCCATTTTGCTGCATAGCATGCTCTGGTGGTAGGACGTCTTGCTTGTTTAATGATTTCCATACATTCTGGTGGTAAATCTAAATATCCAAACTCTATGACCTCAGGAGCCAGATCGCTAGGTTCAGTTGTTTGGGATCTGGGTGCATTATTTCTCCATGGTTCTGTGTAAGATGCATGGGTAATAATCTTAGCTTTTGATGTGGTACTTGTGAGAGTTGTAGCAGTGTGGTGAACCACGGCTGCCTTGCCCACGTGGGTGCCACTAGTATCATTGTCATTGAGTGTTGCTGCAGCTTCCGAACCAGTAACGGAATTAGTGGTAGAGGAGGGAACGCGTAAGCAAATTTGTTGGACCAATTTATCCATAGTGCATTGCCCTGGGACCGTTGGTGTGGGTACCTGGATGCGAAGTTTTTGCATTTTGCGTTCTGATGATTGGCAAACAGATCTATCTCTGGTTGCCCCCATTTTTGGAAGAATGGCTGCAGTATTTGGTCGTGCAGCTCCCATTTGTGTACTTGTTCTGACTGTCTGCTTAGGATGTCTGCTATCTGATTTTGAACTCCTGGTAGGTGTTCTGCTAACAGATAGATCTTTTGAGGAATGGCCCATCTCCAAATGTCCTGTGCTAGTTTGGATAGTTGGAGAGAGTGTGTCCCCCCCTGTTTTTGAATATAATACATTGCAGTCATGTTGTCTGTTCTGATCAGGACTGCCTTGCCTGTAATTTGTATTTGGAAAGCTTTTAGTGCTAGAAATACTGCTAATAGTTCTAGGTAGTTGATGTGCAGTTTCTTTTGCTGCACACTCCACTTCCCCTGCACTGTGTATTTGTCCATATGCGCTCCCCATCCTGAGAGCGATGCGTCCGCTGTTATTATCACTTGTGGAATTGGCTCTAGGAACGACCGTCCCTTGGAAATGTTTTCCGTGTTCCACCACTTCAGAGAGCGATACGTCCGGTCGTTTACCAACACCAGATCTGTAATCTGACCTTGAGCCTGATTCCACTGTGTCGCTAGACACTCCTGTAGTGGACGCATTTATAGTCTGGCATGTGGTATTAGCAGTATGCAGGAGGACATCATGCCTAATAGTTGCATAAACACTCTTGCTGGTAGTGAGTGTTGTGGTTGAAATCTTTGTATTAACCCGACCATTGTTTGTATCCTGATTGGGTTGGGGTATGCTATTGCCTTTTCTGTGTCTATCGTAGCCCCCAGGTATTGCTGAATCTGGTTTGGTTGCAGGTGTGATTTTTTGTAGTTCACCGTGAACCCTAGGTGGTGCAGCAATTGAATTGTCTTCTGTGTGTTGTGAAGACATTCTTCTTTTGACTTGGCCTTTATTAGCCAATCGTCCAAGTATGGGAAGACATGTATTTGTTGTCTTCTTAGGTGTGCTGCCACCACAGCTAGGCATTTTGTGAAAACTCTCGGTGCTGTTGTGACACCGAACGGAAGGACTTTGAACTGATAGTGTTGTCCTTCTAATACAAACCTTAGGTATTTTCTGTGGGCTTTGTGAATTGGGATATGAAAGTAAGCGTCTTTTAGATCCAGTGTAGAAAGAAAGTCCCCTTTCTTCAGTAAAGGGAGTACTTGTTGGAGCGTGACCATGTGGAAATGCTCCGAATTTATGTAAGCATTGAGAGGTCTGAGGTCTAATATTGGTCTTAGGGACCCGTCCTTTTTGGGGATCAGGAAGTATAGAGAGTATACTCCTGTTCCTTGTTGATCTTTTGGGACCTTCTCTATTGCATGCTTTTGTAGAAGTGCTAGTACTTCTTCTCTTAACAATGTCAGATGATCTTGACTCATTGGACGCTGTTTGGGGGGGATGTTTGGTGGGGTAGCTGTGAGTTCCAGGCAATAACCATGTTGGATAATTTGTCTCACCCACTTGTCTGATGTGATGTTCTCCCAGACAGGTAGGAACTGTGATAGACGTCCCCCGACCGGTGTTATGTGGTCTGGGGGGAGTTCTATGAAGTCACTGTTTTGGGGTTGAGGCGTTGCGGTTGTTATTATTTCTGCGGCCTCTACCCTTGTTGTTGTTACCTCTGTAACTGCCTCTTGAATTACCTCTGGGTGATGTTGGTGTGAAAGAGGTGGATTGCTGATTTGTTCCTGTATTCTTTGAGCCCCCTCTATAGGTGGATCTACGAAAGGAACCTCTTTGTGTTGGCTGTTGCAATGCTCCCATTGACTTAGCCGTTTCTGTATCTTTTTTCATTTTTTCTAAGGTCTCATCTGTGCTTGAACCAAACAGTGTGTTTTGATCAAATGGTTTGTTCAGTAGGGCCGTTTGTACTTCCTGTTTGAATCCTGAGATTCTAAGCCATGCATGTCTCCTTAACATGACACTGGTGTTGATAGATCTTGCTGCAGTGTCTGCTGCGTCTAGGGCGCACTTAATGGAAGTATTAGTTATTATTTTACCTTCCTGTATTAACTGATCTGCCTTTTTCTGATGTTCTTTGGGGAGATGTGTGATGAGTTTTTCTAATTCATCATAATGTGCCCTGTCATAACGTGCGAGTAGTGCCTGTGTATTGGCTATACGCCAGCTATTTGCCGCCTGTGATGCTACTCTTTTGCCTGATGCATCTATTAATTTTGACTCTTTATCAGGTGGAGGAGCCTCTCCTGTAGATAATGAGTTTGCTCTTTTACGAGCGTTTGAGACCACCAGCGAGTCTAGAGGTACATGCCCTTTAATAAATATTGGATCCTTTGGAGCCGCCTTATATTTTTTATCAATTCTTGGGTTTAACACCCTAGCCCTCACTGGGTCTTTGAATATTTCTTCTGTGTGACTGAGAAGACCCTTCAACATAGGAAAAGTACCTGATGTTCTTTGTGCATTAGGTAGCGTCTCTAACAGGAAATCCTCTATTTGAGGTTCTGTATGTATATCTACTTTATGATATTTTGCTGCCCTATTAATGAGCTGCACAAACCCTGTGTTATCATCAGGTGGTGAAGGCTTTGAGGGATATAACTCTGGGTCGTTGTCCTCATCTGACCCTACGTCATAATTCTCCCATGGGTCATCCTCATCTGGGATGGTTTCGTCATCCCCTTGAGGTTCTCCCTCCCCTAGATCACTGTCTACATCAGACTGAGGTGTAGATGGTCTTGGTGTGGAAGGTGTAGGAATATTTGGCCTAGTGTGAGGAATAGGAGAAGAGGGTGTGACTTTAGGTCGAGGAGAAGCAGGAGGAGTTATATTTGTCCCCATTGTTCTCTTTTTTGAATGAAGAGATTTATCTTCTGTCTGTTCATTCTTTCTCTTCTTCGTGACTACTTTGCCAGTTTGCGGATCGATAAACAAGATCTTTTGTTTGGGATCTGTCTGTTGCTCCTGAATCGGTACCGAAGGTCCTGGTTCCGAAAGGTGCTTATTTTTTCGATCGTCAGTGTTTGGTGTTTTCGGCACCGAATGTCTACTCGATTCCGACTTCCTGGGTATCGAGTGAATCTTGGACGACGAATCATATTTATGTTTCGACATGGAATGTTTCGATACCGAGCTTTCCCTTGTATGTAGCCTCGGTGCCGAAGTCGATGTCGCCCTTTTCTCGGATCCGACATGGTGGGAGTCCGAGTGTTTTGGTTTCAGTTTCGGTTTCGTTGCCGGGCCCGAGGGCGGGGCGTCGGAAACTTTTTTCTGCGGTTTGACCGGGCCCGAAGGCGGGGTCGTTACCGCACGGGGTCGGTTTTTCGGTAAGGGGACGTCGTCACTCACGGTTTGTTGCTCGATGAGTTCTTCAACCTCCGACTGGTCCCCTTCCGACCCCGACTGATCCTCTTCTTCCTCAATTTGCTCGTCTCCGAACAGCTCCGGGATCGCCTCCGACTGCATTCTGGAAACCTCGTGTCTTCGAGCTCGACGATTTCTAATCGTTAGCTTGGAGGAGAATGCTGCGCAGGCTTCGCAGTCCCTGGATTCGTGTTCAGGCGATAGACAGAGGTTGCACACCTCGTGTAGGTCCTTGTGTGGGAACTTAGCACCACACGTTGGACATTTTTTGAATGGAGTCCTTTCCATGGACCCCGGGCTTGACTGCGTCGAGAAAGGCCTCCTGTTCGTCGACGTAGATCCAAGTTTTTTCTCTTCGATTTTGAATTTGCAACGCGTCGGAATGGAAATGAAACGCGTTCGATAACAATACCGTCGAATTGGAAAGGGAATACGCGCCGATAAATCACTTTTCTCTGAAGTTGATCTGGAGCGTCTCGATCCTCATCCGAACCCGATGGCGGAAAAAAAACAATCTAAGGATGGAGCCGATGCCCATGCGCACTACCAACCAAGGGAGGAGTCACCAAGATACAAAAGACTCTCCAAGAGAAAAACAAAGTGCAATCATCCGAGCCCAACACCAGATGGCGATCTATTCATAATGTACCATCTGCAGCCCATATGCCTCGAACAGTAGACCAGATGAACCACTCGGAACATCCAAAAGCAGTCACTTACAGAATAATGAATTAACATCTGAACACATAACTTGTTGGATCCTCTAAACTCCTCTGTCCTTTCTGTAGCCTGATCCTCCAGCTTCAAGTTGCCCTTCAGAGTAGAAGAAGGGTTTACAAATCTAATTCATTCAATCTTCTTCCGACTGAGAGAAAAGTCTAAGTTGTAGGGCTTTCATGCTTGCATCATAGCAGAACAACCGTGCAGTATTCAGATGGTGAAGTCCCTGCTTCACTAACACTTATTCCGTGGCAAGCACCCAGAGTAGGGACACCAGTCTTTGTGAATAGTGCTCCAACCCCTTCACTTCAGGAGGACCAATCACAAGAAGCACTTTCCAGCCATGGAACACGTGGCACAACCACCATTCGATTTCCACCTCACAAGCAGAAGGTCAGACAGGTGAGCAGATACCCTATGTTTGGAGGCACGTCATTGGTCTTTGGCAGAAAGTCAATCCACACACTCTTCCAATGTCAGTGGCATAATAGCATTACTGAGAGAAGCAAAAGTAAAGAATGCAGATTATAGTTCAAGATGTCGGATGTGCTGCGCTTCAGCATTTAGGAGTGGATAATACATGTACAAATAAGTCTGCATGTGTGTTATTTCTAGCAACACCTCCCTCCAGCCTAAATACTTTAAATTTACACTGGATTGTTGCGTTAACTCTTAACACTCACCCTTCAGATGACGTCCTGCTGAAGTGTGAGGACATCTTTTTGTAAAACAAAACAAGGAGTGACAGACAGCACAGGGATCTCTAATCTGCTTTTTTTAAACATAGATAGCAATTTATGGTGCCTCTTGTAGTAATTCCCAAATCAACAGGTATCAGAATCTTACACCTGTTTGTTCATAGTGTGGTTACCACTTCAGTGAAGGAGTGGTAGCGCGTTTTTACTACATGGAAGCTCCATTTTAAGAGATAAATACTCGGCACGCATGCAAAGCAGTTGTATTTAACTTAAGGGTGACTTAAGGTTTTCGGTGTTAAAGAAAAAAACAACGGAATAACTTAACTGAGAGGTTAGGAAAATGCTACATGTATTGAAAGAAGCCTAACAATGGGATTGAACAACGACCCTATAAAAAGTTGACATCTGAATGGGATCAAGGAAATGTCCTTTTAAAGAAAGCAACTTGTAAAGAACAGCAACATATGCTCAATAAAGAGACAATCCTCTACAAAGGAGATTAGGGAAAGGCCCCTTACATAGAAGGTAGCCCCTATAGGTAAACAAAATCATAAACATTAGAAAAATGACCCAAGTTAAGAAAACGGTGTTTAGAGGAGGCAAACAGGACATGCCCCCCGTAAAAGTGGCGGACACCAATATGGCATAATGAAACATAGAGATGAGGGTCTTTGACTTGTTAGCGATATGGCCCATGGTGTAGGTAGCAGCTTTCTCTGCTTCCCAGGGGAGTAAGAAAGGTACAAGCAGAGCATTAAATGCAGGCCTCACTCCATGCACGATCGTTGTTACCTGTCAACCTGGCAAACAAAGAGCCTCTCTTTTGGGACTGGGAAGAGCCTCTCTTTAGGGACCGACGCTTGTGTGGAGATGGAGGTGCTGAGCAGGATAAAACAAAACATAATGGAGATATGAGAGAGAGAGAGAGAGAGGGGGATATGAGAGAGAGATATGAGAGAGATATGAGAGAGAGAGAGAGAGAGAGAGAGAGAGAGAGAGAGAGAGAGAGAGAGAGAGAGAGAGAGAGAGAGAGAGAGAGAGAGAGAGAGAGAGAGAGAGAGAGAGAGAGAGAGAGAGAGAGAGAGAGAGAGAGAGAGAGAGGCTGAAACAAAAAGAAATGCTATGGACAGTAATTTACAGAGCCAGATTAGAAACAGGTGAGGCATGTTTGAAGGGAAAGGGCAAAAGACGAGCAGAAATCAAAGAGAATGGAAGTCTGAGACAGGATGAGAGAGGCTAGAAAGAGAATGGACAAAACAGGATAGAAACAAAGAGCAGACTGGAGACAGTAAATTTGGAAACAACTAAGTTTAAAAGAAGTTGTCTACAAGACAGGACAGGCTTAAAAACAGCAGTGAGAAAAGAGCAGACAGACTAGAACCAAAGGAAACCAAGACTGGGAGGGAATAATGTTTCCATGCATTTGAATATGGGAAAGGGAGCAGCAGGGAAAATAATAATTTCTGTTATTAATTGAAAGGAGGCAATATAAGATTATCTATAGAGGGACATGAACACTGTAGTAGCTGCACAGTGATACTAAGTTAGACAATCGCTTCAAAATTGGAGTCCTGCTACACGATAAAGTTCAGTCCTTTTTCACCGGAATGTGTTTAGTCTAGTATTTGTCTCACCCCAAAAAAAGGATCTGCATTGTGATATGCACACAGAGACATAGTATCTACAGCTTTTTGTTTAATATACCATATCGCGTACCCGTCACACCCAACCTGTTTATAGACAGGACTTAATCACGACAGGTATGTTTTTGCACTTGTTTTCTATAGCAGGTTTTGTTGAAGAGATCAGACACCTCGGGCAAGAAAGCTTCCTGTGAATACCCTGTTACATTCCTTTGGCCAGAGCAGTATAGAGAGCTATTATGGATGCAGAACTGTGATGCTTTTCAATGTGGTACACAGGTTAAAATCTGCCTCATGAAAAAGATTATTGTTGCTTAGATTTTTACAGAAAGATTTTGTGCTCGTCTCTCAAAAACGTATTTTCCTACTATTATCAAGACTCGCCACAGCTTTACAGAGCTGGCTTGACTAATCCGTGACTCACTGGCTATGCATTTATACTATCCAGGTTTCATATAATTTGTGTGGATGTAGTCGTGTTATTTATGTATTATTTCCATCTGTTTAGAATAAAGTATTCAGTTCTGCTGAACAGATTGAGCCATTCTCCAACATATGTAGTGTTAGTTTGATTCTGCACTGCAAGTCCTGGCTGGGGGAGGGCATTTACACTAACCAGCAGCTATACTTGAAAACAACTGCAAGCACTGCTTATGCACCAGCCATGAGGTGTGCCAATTACCAGCTGTGTTTGTGTGTTCAGAACTCAGTGGTTGCCTGTCTGGACACCTTGTCCTGAATAATTTGTGTCAGAAAGCAGCCAGGCCATTAACTATTCCATTATAGGCACTGAGAGTGCACCTTGCCGTCTGGAAGCAGAGCAGTACAAAAAGAAATCACAGGTACACAAAAGGGGAAAGCAGAGCTGGAAAGAAAGAAGCAGGGCGGAGATGTCTAAATACATCAACAAAAAGATAAGATTGACGAATACTCGAGAAAGGGGGAGAATGGAATGAAAAGATAGAGGTAAAATCTGGGCTGGACAGCAAAAGGAAGAAAGAAATGTAAAAAAAACATACACATGAAGAAACATTATTGCAAGGCATAAATAAATTCTGCTTGGCAAAAGAAAGTAAGATCAGCAACTGTGAAAGGAGGAGCTGGAAGCAAAGGAGAGGAACAGAAGACATAACGCAGACTGCACAGGTGCCCCAAGAATGCCACAGTAAAAAAGCATAGGTAAGTGTTGAGCAAGCGAGCATTGAGGATAGGTATGAGCGGCAACACCGGAAACCTTCATGGACTTCTCTGGTACTAGAACATGCATGGGTGTGCGCGTTTCTGACAGAGGTGGCTGCCTTGACTCTGGGAGAGTGAGAAGTGCACAAAAGCGTTGATCTTTGAAAGCAATGTCCACGAGACTCCTGCAAGACGTCTGCAGGTTTCTTTGATATGGGATATCACTGGCTGTGAAAGATGGACAGTGAGAGCATTCACAAGTCCCTCTATCATTACAACAAACATGGTGTTTGAATGGGGCCGGAATAAGGTGATGCAAACTTGCACAGACTCCAGCAATCGATGACTGGACGAGCGAGGAAGACGTAATAATGTAACTCTTTTCGGCCTCTTGTGTGCATCACTAGCGGGGATATCAGCAGAGCTCTCTAGTGCCCCCGTTACATGCAAAGTTCACCCAGTCCACGTTTGTACTCTGCATGCTGGTTTGGTCATGAATGTTTAGTTGAATAAGCAGGACTACACATGCCTGAATGTTAGGGAAAAAAACACCTGGAAGAATTACTCAAGCATAGAGTTGGGAAACAAAGGTACGTCGGGTATGCCCAAAAGAATTCATCAATGATTGAGTCTTGCCCTTTGAGAATGATGCTGGCTGTATGATGGAGGTTGGTGGAACATCCTAACTATCTCTCATTCAAACGTATACATCCAATAAGTCCCCTGCATTAGAAACCAGATGTTCTGAAACACAGGTTGTCTTAAATCTGAAAGCATGCATTTCACTAAACCTTTGCTCTGTACTATGCCTCCAGCAAGAACAAGTTTTAAAGAGCACAATCGCCAAACTTGTGTAAGGCTCCTTTTGGAAAGTGGTTCGCAGGGGAAAGGAAGAGGAATCGCAGACCGTACGCCAGTTTTCTAGAATTTGTAGACTACACAGTGGCTAATTTTGGGCAGAAAACCGAAATCAAAATAACTAATCAATACCCATAGGCCCAAAGAGTGTTTAAGTGGAAAAAGGGCATGAGTGGATTCAGAGCACTTAAACATGCAAAGAGGTGCAAGAAAACCAGAAGATAAGAGCCCAAATCGAAAGGAGGAGCTAGAAAAGAAAATGGTTATTTTTAACAAGTGAAATGTGGCTCTGACTTGCAAGTTAAAAATGAAAATACACAAATGGTAATAAAGACAACAAAACATTGTTGAATCATTCAAAACACAATTGCAATCTACACTCTGGCATACATCTGCAGTTCTAAAAGTCAACATAACTGCAAATCATAGGTTACTCTACTGATCAAATCACATTTAGCTAAGCTATCCTTAACCAGACCAGTATGTAGCATGTCTACTGCAGCACAAGCACAAACAGATGTTACGTCATTCCCTGACCATCCAAGACCAATCACAGAAAACTGGTCGTTACCATCAAACTATAGTTCACTTGCAAAAAGTTCAATCATTCAAAGTACGAACCTGCTTCTATTGATTTACACTACCATCCATTCCATTAAGCCTTAAAACTACAATCATTCAATGAAGCAAAAGCAACCACCGTACACAATACCACAAGTCGAACTAGTCAATAACAGAAGGCAACCTGCGAAGAACCCATTCAAACAACCAAAGACCTTCACATTACACACAAACAGACCTCCAAATTACCTAGGCAACTGAACAAGAGACGTGAAAATGACGTTATCAGCCAACTCAGCCACTTGAATCAACTAAGTACTTAGCCACCTATTTCCCCACGTGACTCATATGCCTAATGCTCATGTGAACAATATGTCCTTAAACCCACTAACTTACACTATCCACCTACTCAAAGGCATGAACCAGATGAACCCACTGTTACCAGACAACCTACTCAAGCCAAAACAACCCACTGATGCAAAGCTCCCTACCCACCCCAAAAAATCACTCAAAGGCACCTTTGCTACCACTGCCACATAAGAACAAGCAGCCCAGAAAACCTGGTGTTACCCCGAAACGGATCCCAGGATGCTTGTTTCCGGTCCAGGGAAGACCTGGCTTGGCAGTTCGGTCTGGACTGTTGAGGCACAGGGTCAAGACTGATTGGCATATAGCTGGGTCTGAACGGGGGTGACAAAGTGAGCTAAAGAACGATGATGGATTCAACCCAGATCTGTGGCTGGGGGTGAGTGTCTGAAAAGTTTCAGCGTTCCGTCCATCTTCTCCTTGTGTTTAATTTGTTAGCTTAGAAAACCTACCCATCTCACAGTAAATGATGTAACAGAGAACATATTTTATTTGCTAAACTCTCCGCCTCAGTGTCGCCTGCTTCACCTAGCTATGTGACAAGAAATCAAGAGGTAAATCAGCAGATAATGGTCCACTTTTTTCTTTATACACCGTCTATTAGCGGGGATTAACCTGTAGACAAATGTTAACACCTTTTGCACGAAAGGAAATGGAAGTGCAGGGAGATAAAAGTTAACCACATAGTTTGATCAACCGGGGAAGCTAGATCTGTGACCAATGTGCTTTGGCTCCACAGCAAGAAATGTAACACTCATCGCAGATCAAAAGGATCATTTTGAAGAAACTATAAGGGAAATAGTCACAGCTAGTAGCAGAAGCCTTGAGCTTTTCAATGCACACTTAAAGCAAACAAATGATGGACATGCCTCTGTGCTCCATATTCCAGCTGCACTATTGGCTACTATATGGAAAGCCCTTATTCTATAAATCATCTGAAAGAAAACTATTTTATTGTGGGGTGTTCTTGTCACATGTGCTTTTACTAACCTGGTACAGACAGAACTAAGCAACAATCCCAACAACAACCTAAAGAGCTTCCAAGGATTTAAATAATCAGCAAACACCCTGAACGTTGCTCCCTCAGACCAGGTGTGACGCACACTACAAGATGGAGGTCAGGAGATGTTCTTATGGCAAGGAGGAATGGCAGCATATACAGCTCAATGACTTCCAGACTCAACATTGAGCTGTACCTTACCTGTGCAAGGGGGTCCACTGTTTAGTGCCATCACTCCATAGAAGGAAAAAGGGCCGGTCTCAAACTTCATGTTCTCCTTCCCGGCTTCCACCTCCACCTTGCCCTAGAAGGACAGAAGCACAAGGATACAAGGGAAAGGATTAATGTGATCTTTCTGTGGGGCGCAAAAGCAATGCAGTGGACTTCCGACATGAACCAATGTCACAAACTGTAGGTTTTACTACACAATCATCAAATTACAAAACATGGAAGAAAAAGAGGAATAGTATCTATCTGTGCTGTATAGTATGAGTGTGCGAGAGAGCTAGTGTGTGTGTGAAGCTTGCACAGCTGCTGGGCATGATGGTGCAAGTATAACTACTCTTGTACATTGTGTACTTATTTTGAAGGTTTTATATAGCGCTTGCTCCACCCGAGGGTATCAGAGCGCTTTACATAACAGAGGTAATATTCAGGGAAGCAGCAATAACAGTGTACGCAAAACAAATTCAATGGTTGGTTAGATACAGATTAGAGGAACCATTTAAAGTAATATAGTTTGAGGAGAATAAATGATATATGCAGAGCGTAAATTAAAAGAAATAATGTAGTAGCTATTTTACAGTGGGCAAGGAGGACATCGGTTGGAGGAACAAGAAAGGTTGAATACGGCAGTGGGGGAGAGAAAAGTCAGAAAAGGAGAGAAAGGGGCTACATTCTCCAATATTTAGTGAGGAAGTGTAATTTCAGTTTTTGTGAAAAGTTGGCATAGGAGGGGTTTCAGCGAAAGTCTTTGGGGAGGTCGTTCCAGATGGTAGGGGCCTTGCCAGAGAAGGAGCGGGATTGTGAGGAGCTTTTTTTGAGTAGAGGTTGTATGAGGAGAAGAGAGTTAGTACTTCTCAGAGTTCGTGTGCAGCCAGCTTTTTTAAGTTTGGCTGATAGGTAGGATGGAGTCTTCCGATAGAGGGCTTTGTGTGTGATGCAGGCAATTTTAAAGGAGGATCTACCTTCAATGGGGAGCCATTTGAGGGCCTTGAGGGCAGGTGAGATGTGGTCGAAACGATTACAGTTAGTAGTGAGTATGGCTGCGAGGTTGAGGACGGATTTGAAGGGGGCAAGGTAGATTTTGGGAGTACCAGAGAGAAGGGCATTTCCGTAGTCAATTTTGGAAAGGACCAGTGATTGGGTAATAACTTTGAGGTCTTCAGCCGGAATACAGGGTTTGATTTTTTTGAGATGCCGGAGTGTGAAAAGTGCACTTTTTGCTGAATTTTTAATATGGGAGTTAAGAGTAGGATTATTGTTGATGGTGATGCCGAGTGATTTGACAGATCAGCAAGGGAGAGAGGGCAGTTTGGGGCGTGAGATCCGCGATCCATGATTGAAAGGGGAGAGGGTTGTTTTTGGGCAAGAAGAGGATGATCTCAGTTTTGTTAGGATTGAGTTTAAGATGGTTGTTGTGGAACCAAGTTTGGATCTTGGTTATTGTTGTGTTGAGGTGTAGGATGTCAGAATGGGATTTTATTTTATAGTACAGTTGAGTGTCACCAGCGTACAGGTGATAATTGATTTTGGCTTGTTTAAGTATCAAGGTAAGGGGTTCAATAAAGAGGTTAAAAAGAGCAGGAGAGGATAGTTCCTTGTGGTACGCTGAGGGAGACAGGAGTTGGGCTAGAGAGGGAGTTTTGAATTTTAATTTGTTGTGTTTTATGTTGGAAGTAGGAGGTGAACCAGTTAAGGACAGTGCCATTAAAGCCAAAACGATCTTTGAGTGTATTGAGTAAGGTAGGGTGGTACACTGTGTCAAATGCAGCGGTGAGGTCAATACGTATGAGTAGGAAAGTCTCACCCTTGTCCAGGGCAAGGTGTATGTCATCGACTATGTTGAGTAGTGCAGTTTCAGTGCTACAACCTTTGCGGAAACCAGATTGCAGGGGGTCAAGTAGGTTGAAGGTGTTAATGTGATTGTTCAGTTGAAGGAGGACGCACTTTGAGAGCTTTGGAGAGGAGGGAAAGGTTGGAGCTAGGGCGGAGATTGTTGGGGTCATTAGGGTCAGTTTTAGGATTTATGGGAATGGGAGTGATTTGTCCGGGTTGAAGGGAGGGGGGAACATTTCCTGTTGAGAGGGAGGCGTTAATGATGGTGGTCCAATAGGGGACAATGATATGCTTGAGATCTTGGACAAGGGAGGAAGGGAGAGGGTCTTTAGTGTGTGAGGACGGTTTGAGTTTTGATAGGATGTTGAAGACTTCCCGTTCAGAAAAGGATTGGAAGGTAAACCATGAGGCGTTATTTTTACGCGGGTTGATAGAAAGGGAGGGTTCAAGGGGGTATGGGAGGGGAGGATGAGTGAGGGTGTCAGGGGAGAATTCAAGGGGGGAGATTAGGTGTAGTATCATGGGGGTGTTGAGGGTTGAACGATCAATGGGTATCAAGGACGGTACAGTCAATTTTGGCAATTTTTTGGGAGAAAAAGTTGTCAATTTCTTCACATTGGCTAATAGAGGCCACTGGGTTGGGTGGTGCAGGGGAGGTTTGGTTTCTAATAATGTTGAACAATTCTCTAGGTCTGTTTTTGGCATGTGAGAGTTGTAGGCGGAAGAAAGAAGCTTTTTCTGAGAAGATGTGTTTTTTGTAAAACGATCTGGAAGTTCTAAGGAGAGCAAGGTAGGATGGCCTAGGGTGTTGTCTCCATGTTCTTTCCGCTAATCTGAGTGCGCGTCTCTCTTTATTAAGGTCGAGGGTGAACCATGATTTGGAGGGGTTGTTTTTTAGCGTTTTACTTTTCAGCTGGGCGAGCTGGTCTAAAACCTCTGAGACAGTTTTGTTAAAGTGTTCCGTGAGTTGATTAAGGTCTGTAGAGGGGGAAGGGGGGAGGGGGGGGTGAGCATCAGACGGGATAGGAGTTTCAGTTCGAGGGCGCCGGGGGGGGGGGGGGGGGGGGGGGGTAGGACGAGATTTGCTTAAGACTTCTGGTCATAATTGAAGTTTTGTTGCTTTTACTAGGGGCAGGTGGAGCTGGAGGGGAGATTGTGAACAGAATGAGATGGTGTTCAGACCAGTCAATAGGGATGATGTTGGCTACGGATATCAGATCAGGGTTGGTAATGATGGTGTCAAGAATGGCTCCTTTGGCGTGAGTAGGGGAGTGGCAGAGTTGCTTGAGGTCACTAATCTCAAGAAGGTTATTAAGAAGGTTGATTGAGGGGTCATCAGGTTCATTCCAGTGCAGGTTAAGATCTCCTAGGAAGATATTACTGGAGTTGAAGAGTAGTGATTTAGTTAGAAGGTCCGAGGGTTCTTCGGCAAAAGGAAGGGGTTCACCTGGAGGGTGACAGATATTATGAACTTGAATTGCGGGGGAGCTTTTCATTTTAAGTTCGGCTCCTAAGTATTCAAAGGTTGAATAGTCGTTGTTAGTGATTGGGGAAAGATGAAGTTCTTTTTTAAAAATTATTGCTAGTCCTCCACCAATTATTTTTAGTCTGTCTTTTCTGAGAATAGAGTAGCCAGGGGGGCCAGTAGGTCGAGGATGGGGGTAGAGTGGTCTTTGATCCAGGTTTCGGTGAGGAATGCAATGTCTGTGTCTTCATTAAGAATGGTTTCAGAGATATTGGTTGCATGCCGGACGGCCGAGCCGGAAACTCACGAGCATGCAGGTGAGGGGTTTAGGGTTGTTGCTAGGGGAGGGGAGTAGTTCAAAGGAGGTGAGTTGAGGCGGGGGTCTTGGGGAGTTAGGATAGTCGGGGGTTCTGCTCATCCCCAGGATTACAGGGATCTTGGAGTGAGGGGAGGGTGGATCTTTAGGCAAGGGTTTAATAATGTATGTGTTGCAGAGGACGGAGAGATCGTGGGCAGAGTAGGTATTCGAGGTTCGAGGGGGTCTGAGGGAGCGGGGTAGGAGAGGCGTTGCTGACCAATATTTTGGCAAAGGACATTTTTGAAGGTTGGCGTGAGGAGCAGTGGACCAGGTGGGGCAGGCTGTGGGTTTATTGGCTTTGAGCCAATTGAAATCTTTTCTGAGTAGGGTAAGTTAATTAACCAAGGTGGAGAGATTTAAGTCCAAGTTACGAAGTGTTTGGTTAAGGGTGGAGAGAAGGGAGTTGGGGGTGCTTGGAATGGAGGGGAGTTGTGGACGGATTGGTAAGGGAGGGATGATTTATAGCTAGGGGATAATGGTAATCCCAGACGATTTAACGTAAGGAGTTCAGTGTTAGGAGGGGGGTTGGGGAAGGCCACGGAAGGGGGAGGGTTGTGGACGGGGGTGGGGTGTGGACTGGGGTTGGGGGGAAGAGATGGGCATGATATCAGATGGACTGGTGGGGGGATAGGCCTGATGTCAGACGGACTGGAGGGGAGAGGGGGGAAAGGTGGAGACGTGAGGGGAAAGTGTGAGGGGCAAAGGGGGATGTGGTAGTGACGTACTGAGTGGGGGTGAAGTTAGTGGAGGAAAGGGCAAGGGTATGAGGGGCTGTGGGCATTATGGGGCCGTTTGGAGGGGAAGGAGGGGTGCAAGGGAGGAGATGGGGAACTGGAGGTGGGCTGTCATTAGGGGTCGAGGGAGTTTGGTGGAGTGTCGGGGGGATAGGAGGGGGGCTGGTTTCAGGGAGGGAGGTGGGATAGAGGTAAAATAGATGGAAGTGTCATTACGGACGGGAGAGTCCAGGGGGAGTTGAGTTTGTCCCAAAGAGGCGGCGGGGGACTGGTAGGTGGCATGGGATGGAACAGGTGAGGGGATGGGGGAGTGGATTGCGACAGGGGAGAGTTCAATGAAGGGGATGTTGTTAGGGAGGGGGTTTCGGCATTGGGGTGGAGGTGGGGAGCTGGGAGGGGTTGAGGACTTGAGGGGGTGTTGGGGAGGAGGGGGTAGAGACAGCTGGGCAGAAAGAGTGCTGAATATAAGTTCAAAAGTTGTGAGGTACTGTTCAGAAGCTTGGATCAGGATGTTTCCAGTTTTGTAGATGGAGATAGATATTTCACCAGGGAAATGAGAGGTAAGTGAGGTAGTGAGTTTGTAGCCGTGGCTTATTTTTATTGCGCTAGAAATTGGGAGGTGTCGTAAGAAGGTGCTCTTCCATTTGGAGGGGCATTTGGTGTAGAATATATAGTTCATTTTAATGGGGGACGTGGGGCTGTGGTAGTTGTCTTCGAAAAGGGTTTCAGGATGTCGGATTAGGAGTTTGTGATTAAGGTTCTTTTTGGCAATTTTAGAGAGGTAGGGAGGGTATGGGATGGTCCAAGAGTTAGGTCCATGTTTGGTGAGGGCGGGATGTTTGTCAGTAAGGGCAGGAGGAGGGCATGGAGCATATGCGGTATTGAGGTGGGACATGATGATGAGGTTTTAGCTGGGGAAGACTAGGCAAGTAGGTTAACGAAGGGGGGAAGGATTAGAGGCGGGGGGATAGGTAAGAGCACGAGGGGAGAGGGTGTGGAGAGGGGTGGGTGGTTAGTAAAGGAGGTCCCTTGGCCGCGCTGCGTGGGGGGGGGGGGGGGGGGGGGGGGAGGCAGAGGTTGACTCCCAGGATGGTGTATGGAGCTAATCAGGCAGGGGAGGGGGTAGTGGTTTGTGACAAGGGATGAGTGGAGGTAAGCAGGAGGGATGAGGTGCGGTAAGAATCAGAGCTCGAGTATACAGTAGTGTAATTCAGTGGAAATGTAGGAAGTGAGGCATAACAGCGGAAATAATAAACATAATATGAAGAGGTAATCAGGAGGTAGGTAGGAGGGATGGGGTGCGGTAAGATTCAGAGATTCGAGTATACAGTGGTGCAGTTCAGAGGAGATGCAGAAAGTGTAGCACAACAGCGGACATATTAAACATAGCATCATGGCATGACAGAAATACCAGCGGAAATAATAAACATAGCATCATGACAGACAGTTAATGACGTATACAAAGTCGAAGGTCCATAACAGGTGCATTAAAGTGCATATGACGGTGGATCAAATTAAATAGTAAAAAGGTGCTTTTAGTGAGAGTGAGTGAGAGGGAAGGGATACTAGCATGTGGGTGAAAGCATCCATACATACAGTTCAAAGTACAGGCTGATTGGATTAAGTAACAGACCGGAGAAATGAGAAAAGAGGAGAGCTCGTGGGAGCGGAAGAAGAAAGTGTGAGTGAAAGGGGAAGGTCTCATGGTGGACAGAGCAGAACAGAAACGAGCGAGTGGGGAGGAGATAGATGGGAGGGAGGGGGATTAATGGGTGGGGAAATTAATGGATGGGGAGGGTAAAGAGTGACAGGAAAGAAGGAAAAGGTTAGGGTAGGAGCTTTAAAGCACTGGTGTGATGCGTGGCGGAGAGCAAAATAGGTAGCAAAGGTATACAATGGTATTACAGTGTGCATGTGCATGCATTTAGCATCTGCACGGCTGATAGCCATGGTATATAATGTGAGACTCAGCTTTTGTCTTGCACAGCTGCTATTGGGGCTGCTCCTGCCTATTTTGGACCATGTGTGCACTGCACGACTGCTGGGCAAGCTGAATTCATGTGTGTCGTGCTCTGCTGCTGGTACTGTGACTGTGCAGTTGTTTATAGCTTCTCCTGATTGTGTGTGTATACATACACTATGTAGTTAATAGAACATCTATGTAACATGCTATGTGTGACCGATGTAGAGTGAGGGGAGGGACCATGATTCACAGGAGGGGAAGACTTGAGTGAGTAATGACCCTCCCCCAACAATGGTAATAAGTGGAATACACTCTCAAGCATCTTAATATATATATGGTTAGAAGCCCTGCAATAATCATATCTGAAGTAGACAATGATCTACTGCCTGAAAATATCCACAAGACTCCTCGTAGATCGAGTATTTCTCAGCAGACAAATGGCATCAGCTCATTGTGATTAAAGAATTCCCTTTTTTTAAAATTATTTTTATTGTGATTAAAAACAGTCCACTCATGGCAGCAACTCTCAGAACACATGGTAGTAAAACACAGTATCTCAGAGGGGTACCATATTCACCTTCTAAGAACCCAGGCATTTGGTGGATGCGGTTCCATCTATGTAGCTGGACCTTCCATATGGTCGCTCTCATATCAATTCTCTAGGATCTATTCTAGTCACATGTGCGCCCAACATCCCTCTGCTCTCATTCCACTTTCCTCAGACTTCCGTCCATTTATGTGGACAACCTCTACTTTCATATACCACTCTCTATGCCTACATACACCAATCCACATTGGTCTTCCATTCCCTCAATGTCGAGGGGATAACACTCCCCACAACCTAGCTATATTGTGCTAGGCTACAACAAAGCTCAGGGTGACCTAAAGTTTATCTGCAGCCGGCAGATTTGTTGTCTTCCACTCATTCAGAGAACTCCCAATATTTAATCATTATTTTTTTTTCACAACAGGTTTTATTGATTGATTAGGCAAGGGATAATTACAGTTTTCCACAATCAGGAAGGCACTGTCAAGTAGCAAAGCACATTTCAATATACATGCAACCCAATCAATTGAAGGGAAAAAAGAAAAAGAAAAGGGAAAAAAAAACCCTACCACCCCCAGCCACCCAAACTACCCAGTGTCCCATCTACCCACCCCTTATCCCACCCTAACCCAATTCACGTGATCACAACAGCTCCATCAATTGATCATATTACAGCAATCATCGAGTGTCACTCTAGGCCTGGAGGTCCTCTACTGTAGGCAAGCCATCGTCCGGGGCAGCCGGAGGCTCCAGAGTCAAACCCCTGTAGTATGCCCACCGTTTCCAGATTTTAAAGTGTTTCCGTGGGCACCCTCTGGCCTCAAACACGGGTTGCTCCAATCCCATAAAGTAATCAAGACCTGCCTTCCAGACCCCCAGTGGCGGAGCCCGGTCACTCTTTCAAGCCCTCGCCAGGTCCCGCTTAGCCACCACCAGACCCAACAGCAGAAGGTGACGTTTGTAGATATTCCCGCCCACATTCTCCAAAACGTGTAGAAGACCCAACCGGGGGGGAGCGGGGGAGATCCCACCCCAGCACTTCCGACAGACAGCTCCAAACCCTGTGCCAGAACCGTGTCAGACCAACACAAGACCACACCGTGAGCAACAGCATACCTCTCTCAGTCCCACAACGCAGGCACTCTGGGGATGCAATCAGGCCCGCCCTCCACAATCTCTCCCGGGTATAGTATGCCCTGTGTAGATATTTAAACTGGATCAGTCGGAGACGTACTGCGATTGCAGCCCCACGTGGTGACTCCAAGGCCTCCCTCCAATCGTCCTCATCTAAGGGGCCAACATCTTTTTCCCAAGAGTCTTTGAGCGGGAGCAAAGAAGCGGAGCAATGAGTGACTAGGGTTTGATAAATTCGGGACACCTTCTTGTCTCCCAGGTCTCCCATAAAGATTTTGGCTTCCACTGGACTGAATTCCGGCAGTTGCTCCAGGCCGACCAAGCTTGGAGCAAGCGCATGGCCGAATTGCAAGTATTTAAAGAATTGGGATTTGGGCATGTGAAATTCCGAGCTAAGGTCCTGAAAGGATTTAAGTGTAGTCCCAGTCAGAACATGTCCAAGGGAAGAGATTCCAATGGAATCCCAGCCACCAAATCCCGGTAACGAGGACAAAGCGGGAAGTAGTCCGTTCTTCCACAATGGTGTCTCCGCTGTCAATTTACCCCACCATCCCATGCGGCACAACGCCTGGCACCAGATCATGAAGACCACCTGTGTGGCCCGAGGCAATTCTTTCCGCAGCCTGGCCGAATACAGTAGTGTGTGGAGCGTGGTGTCGCCCATCAACGAGCGCTCGAGGGCATATGCAGGGTCTCCTCTATCGCCGTACCACCACTCGTTAAGAACTAATAGGTGGGAGGCCTGATAGTAAGATAAGAGGTCCGATGTGGCCAGCCCTCCACAGTAAGTGGACAGGAAGCATGCCCGCAGTGCCACCCTGGCGGCGCCCCCTGCCCATAGAAAGCGGCCCAGTACTGAGTTGACCCGACGAAACCACTGTGGGTCTATCTTATATGGGTGGTTCTGTAATTGGTACAGCACGCGCGGGAGTGCGACCATTTTGAAAATCGCAGACCTTCCAAAGATTGTAAGAGGCATCCGGGACCACGTCTTGATGTCTGCGTGGACCTTCTCCCATACCGGTAGCACGTTGCGCTCCCACGCTATGTCAGCGGACTCGGACAGGAAGACTCCCAGATATTTCAGTCCCCCAGCTGCCACCTGTAATGCCGACGCCCAGGGGTAGACACCGGAACCCCCGCCCAGTACCCAAAGGGTGGACTTACGTGGATTGAGGAAGAGCCCCGACACCTCGCCGAATATGCGCATAATCGCCAAGATACGGGGGCCAGACCGGTTGAGGTCTGTAAGAAAGAAGAGGATATCATCCGCATAGAGTGCAATTCTATCGGAGAGTCCCCCACTCCACACAAAGCCGCGAAGCTGTGCATCAATACGTACCCAAGAAGCCAGGGGCTCCATGGCCAACGCAAAGAGGTAGGGGGACAGTGGGCACCCTTGCCGGGTCCCCCGGCCTACCGAGAATCTCTCCGAGATCGCCCCGGACACCCGCACGGAAGCAGTTAAATCAGTGTACAGTAGTTTGACATAGGAAATAAACACTGGGCCTAGGTTAAGGCGTGGTAGGAGGGCGAATAGGTAGGTCCAGCTGACCGAGTCGAATGCCCTATCTATGTCCGCTAGCAATAAGGCCGCCCGCTCCACAGAAGCCCTTATGGCGTCGATGGCCGTCTGCGCTCGCCTGATGTTGTGCCGTGTCGCCCTATGCGGCATGAAGCCCGCTTGATCCGGATGTACCAGGTCAGCCACGTATGGGAGGAGGCGATTAGCAAGAGCTTTTGCCAGTAATTTAGCCTCAAAGTTGAGTAGGGATATGGGGCGATACGATTCGTGACGGTCTGGGGGCCTACCGGGCTTCTGAAAGCCCACAACTTCGGCATGGCGCCAGTCTGCTGGCATGCAACCCCGTTCCGTCGCCAACTCCAGCGCTTCCCTATAATGGGACCCTAATTGAAGATGAAACTTTTTATAAAATTCACAGGGAAAGCCACTTGGTCCGGGCGCCTTCCCCGTGTTGAGTTGCCCCAAAGCCTCACCCAGCTCCTCTGCTGTGAGGGGAAGGTCCAGGGATTTCCTTGTGTCATCGGAAACAGCCCGGGGGGGGCAGATCCGCAATAAATTTGTCAATCGCATCAGCCGGGAGGCAGTCTCGTTGAGCATATTGGTCTGCGTAATAGTGGGCAAAACTCGCCGCCAAAGCAGCTGGGTCTGTAATAGAAACTCCCTCCCCTTCCGTGAGACCCGGCAATGTAACTGGTTGCATAACCTATGGAGCATAGCACAGGACGTATCTCCCCACTGATACACCCTGCTCCGTGTGGCCAGCCATGCGTGCCGAGCCTCGTCCATCAAAATAGATGCGTAGGACTGTTGTGCCTGCAGGAGCAACCGAACCGCCACCCCGTCCCCCTCTCTCCAACACCGCTGTTCTAGGCGTTCAACCTGCGCCGCGACAATAGCCTCCCAACGACGACGACGGGCGGCCGCGCACCACGCTATATCTACGCCTCTCAGTGTGGGCTTCAGCCTCTTACGATCCATGCAGACATCCATAACATCGTTCCAGTCACCGCCCAGCACGCACAGCCAGGGATTCCGGGATGTCCGCCCACACTTCAAACAGCCGTTCAGCCAGGGACCACTGCAGCGGGGGAGGAGCATACACACTCCCAAACTCTACTGGTTCAGCACCAATCATACCCTTAATAAAAACATAGCGGCCCTGCGGGTCCAGCCATTGTCGCTCATGAGTGTAGGCCAGTCTGCGGTGAACCAGAATAGCAACCCTTCTCGAACCCCTGGAGAACCCGGCATGAAATACCTGTTGGTAACCAAATCTTTGCAGGCTTAGCACCTTTGTCCCCATCATGTGCGTCTCTTGCAACAACAAGACATCAGCAGCCTCCCGCTTACCCCATCGCAAGACCGCTCCCCTCTTAATTTTGTCCAGCATCCCCCTGACATTCCAGCTTAATATTCTCATTGACTCCCTAGGGAGTCCCGAAGACGGTAAATCAACCATAGTCAAGTTGGAAATGACCCCGAGGACCCCAGCACCCAGTCCAGACACTCCACTCAAGTAATGGTACGGCATTAGGAATCACATATTTAATCATTTTATGAAGAGAAGAAAATGTTTCTCACAAAGGTGGAAATTCAGATATTTTCCAGCAGTGCCTTAGTTTATTGACAGTCCGGTTACAACTCTGTAGTGGGTTGGGGGATTGCGCTCACACCCGGACAATATAAGCCTCACCACCATGGTACTCGCAGTCTATTCAAATGCCCCCCACCCCTCTATTTTTAAATAAGTCCAAGGAAGTACATTTCACAGCAGACAAAAACATCTGATAGGTAATGGCTTGACTCGTAAGGTTTTAGGTACTTGCTCCGTAGTGACACTATGAATGCAGCTGGTCACTGGGGAGCCCTGCAGACGTCCCAGGTTCTAATCAAGGATACAGAAGAACGAGTTACTTACCTTTGGTAATGCATTTTCTGGTAGAGACAGGATCTAGCTGCAGATTCCGGACGTTAGAATCCTTCCCCAGGTGCAAGACAGGATCCTGAACTTTTTTACCCACAGCACGTCAGCGCATCGGACGAGGTCGCCACGCAACTCCGTATCAACTTCATCACGTGAAGCACTGACGTCAGTTTCTTCCGTGACTATTTTCCCCACTCAAAACTTGGATCCCTATATAGAAACTGCCTATTGAAACAGTGTGCTAAAATTAGCTAAAAACCTGTAGAAGAACCACAGATAAGTAAAGTAATAAGACATTAAAAAGCATGGGAATAAAAATATCCATGTTAGCATGACAATTAAGGTAGAAGCCAACCAACAAGATAAATATAAAACTACGTGCACCCTTAAGGGGATCTGAACCCATACACGCTCACCGCATAAGTACTGTGGAAGAGGCCAGAGTAAGAAAGGTCATAAAGACACAGAAGGCATGAGAATAAATGTACCCATGACAGTAGGACAATCTGCCGAATAACTCTATAATATCAAGCGATTGTTGCGCGTATACGGATTCGAACAGCATGTCTGATAATTGAAAGACACAGAACAGCAGGTGATGCACAGAGGAAAATGTATGTGCCATATAGAATCTACCTGGACCAGACCAGCACTGAAACAGTGAGAGAGGTCCATTACCCATGGGAAAGAATAAAGAAAGCTCTATAAAAAAGTTAACAGACATATTATGCGTATTTGTAAAGCAGAGGTTCACCACAATGGTATCTGTACCGCTGTATAAAATATATTTATTGTCACTGAACTTAATGGCACTAGTAACCGACCTCAGAATGATGAAAGGCTGTCACCGAGATATGAGCCTGTGAACATAAAGTTAAACACCAGCCCCTACAGTGGATGTATAGTGCACTAAGCAGCAAGACTCAAAAATAGCAACTAGTGGCACAGAAGCAGTCATATCCTTAGAGAGATAATGCAAAGACCATTAGGATATTTCCAAGAAATACGCTGACATAGGAGAAATAAAAATAACCACCTATGTATAGACAAGAGAATAATATCTCACTTATAAATTAAGTAAAGCCAAACAATGAGACAAAGTTGACATAATAGTATGGAAACCACAGTGGCATCATACCATGTAGGAAAGCAACAGCCATCCCAAAACATCAGGGTAAAGATATTTGCCCGAGAAAGCATCAGTAAGCAATAGAGTATAGAGTATAATGATGAATAAGATAAGAGTATTAAAAAGAAACCTTGAAGTTTAGCAAATCCCAAGGGATGTATGTGATCCTACAATATGAACAGAGAAACATCTACAGATGAGCTAGAAAAAATCCATCATACTTAAACTTAATTCCATAATAAAAGAATCAGAGTGATCCATAAAATAAACATCAATATGTATATGTTACCAAGGGACCACACTTCATAAGGTGCAAACCTAACTACAACATAGTGTTAAGTAAATGATGAAGAAAGTTGTCTCCTAGAAGAGCAACGATCCAGTAAGAGAAGAATAAAAGCTATCTGCAAAAATAGAAGTCATGAGGCAAACATCTAGTCCCCTCATTTCTACATGTTGAAATACCTTCAGAGAGAAGAAAGGTACCCCGTTTGAGGGAATTGACCTTCAGTAGAACAGAACCTGAAGAGCAAAACACATAGTTGTAAGGCTGTAACGATGATAATCTTATCTTGTGACCAACAATGATCACATACACTGAGACTCTCATGGAAGCACAAATATCCAAATACTGAACAAGAGTTACCAAACTTCACGAATATATGATATCATGTCTCAGAGAAATAACCCAAGATAGATGGTGGAACTCTGTATCTCTAACGTGGGTCCAATGGTCCAAAAGCTGAGAATCCCATCTCAGCCTATATACATATAGAATTGCTTACACAGCATATAAAAGATACTCCAAATAGAGTATGGAACGTCTCACAAAGGCATCAACTCTTGAGCTCTTCTGCAGGGTAAAGTTAACTGCAGGACCTGCATATCGGGTATCAATCAAAAATCAGACACAAATAAACAGCTTAAAAACGGTCAACAACATAGGTGAAGGAGAGAGGTGCGACTTTTGCGCCAAGCACTAAATAGTAATCCTGGAAGCCACGTATTGTGGAATATACTATAAAGAATACAACTGTACTGTAAAGAATTCTGCTGAATAAATCCACTACTATAATCATATCACTGAGTAAGGGTCAGGTAAAACAATTGAAAGAATTGTAAGGTTAAGTAAACAACTATAAACTCCAGCAGTAAGCATAAACACACTAGTTGCAACTAGATGAATACATATTGCAACCAAGTGATTTATAAACACTTACTCTTACATAAGCAAGCAAGAAAGAAATCAAGCAGAGCCTTCAAAGACATGTCTAAGTGTCTTTATTACACTGTGCAGCTCGAAATCGCCACACAGCCGAATCAGCATGTACACCAAATAAATGTAGCCCATCAAACAGCATATCTATCAGGCTATTCTGTACAGGCTCTGAAAACCCAGACTGATGCAGTCAAGCATGTCTGCACAGTGCAACCGAGTGAGCCATAGCTCTACCCATGGATTCAGAGGTGTCCATACCCCATTTTATGGTGAATTTTGCCGCCTCTTGGCCATCATACAAAAACTGTAGCATTTCACTAATTGCTTCCTCTGGAAGAGAAGACCGCAAACTCTTCATTTTGTCCTAAAACACATGGGAAAAACTACAGAGAATACATGTAGTATTCAAAGATCATAATGCTGCACTACCAGAATGAAAATATTTCTCCCACAACTTTTCAGCCTCAGTGCTTGGTGGAACCAGAAGGAGGACATTTGGGTCCACATAGGCTGTAGTAACTTGCACAACCAGACATTTTGTGGAGGGATGTTTTAAGAGACAAACAGGGTCCCCAGGGCCGGGGTGATGGGATGTACCCCGGTCCAGAGGTATTCCCGTGGCTGGTCGTGCCCAAGGCCCTAACAATAGGTCATGGAGAAACTCATAAGGAAAAGGGCTCCACTCCCGTCTTACCCCGGTAAAGAACATCCACTAAGGGGTATGTGGACAGTTCCACTGAGGGATGCTGGCAATCCAAGACAATAGCTGCCCTCCTTAATACATCAGCATAAGAGGAAATCAGCTCTGTTGCCATACCAATTGGAGAAAGTAAATCTGAAACTGGGGAGGACTGAAGCCCACTAGCCTTACCCAGGTCAGTCCGCCAATTTTCCTCCAAGGGAGGCTGGACGATATTGCTCAAAGGGTTTTGACACCCTATATTCTCCCCTTTGCCTGTCAAACTATGTATTCCCGTAGGAACAGCAGAAACAGGCTGTACAAGGGCAGATGGAGAGTTGCTTAAAACGGACAGCTCCATCGGCGCTCCAGCAGATGCCGCCCGGCACCGGTGCGGCGATGTGTCGACGCCAGAAAGAGTAATTGGTGTGGTGTCGATCAGCGCCGTCAACCTCACTGACTCACCTGACTCGGACACTAAAGGTGAAGACCACAAAGGACTGTGCACTGGCGTCGTCTCGAATCTGATACCAGATTCAGAGGGCCCGACTGGCGCCGAGGGCAAACCCGATGGTGAGGATCCAGTCGAGGCATCTCCTTGGGGCAAAAAATAGTGCTAGAGGGGAATTCATGCCTAAAGACTTTAAGCAGGGAAACATAAAATTCCAGCATTTGGACTGGAATTACCCCGGATCCAGGATATTTAGGGACGCACAGGATGGATTCTGGAGAATGCCCCACAAACGAATGTTGGGAGACAGTCAGAAATTAACTTACGTTTCGAACGTTACTGCTTTGGAGCCTCCCTTGACGTCTCCCCACCCTAAAAGCTCCTTGACTGGTCTCTGGACTAAGACGAGGACTGAGGACGACTCAGTGCCTCAGATAGTCAAGCTGCCAGAAGATTCATTTGATGCTCTCTCAAGACCTTCGGCCAAAGACACTGACAGGAACCACACTCCAAGTCATGGTAGTCTCCCAGGCACCACAAACAGATGTTATGAGGATCTGTGATCCACATCCGTCTATCACAAGATCCACAGGGTTTAAACCCTGAAGGCATCGTAAAAAAGCACACTGTTTCTCAAATAAAATGTGGAGATGAGCTGAAAAACATCCCCCTAACCGCTCTGGATCCGCGTTGCAAGTGCGGAAAAGAAGGAACTGACGTAGCGCGTCGGTGAGGGGGTAATATGGGCTCTGTCGATGTCACATCAAGTGATGACATCAATTTGGAGTCGCACTTGCTCTCTTCCGATGCACAGACATGATGTGTAGAAACAATTTTCAGATCCAGTCTCGTGCCTGGGGGAGGGTCTAAAGTAAGGAATCTGCAGCTAGCTTTATCTAACAGATATGTAGAAATGTCCATGAGCAATCTGTGAAAGCATGAAAATCAGCTTCTTGCACTAGCTTGATATGCAGGTCCTATTGCTTCAGGATGCTGGCTTAGAATCTTCTACGAACTGGCCTTCTCGGGATCTGCTACCTAACTCTTCTGCAGTAGTCTCACTGTCCGAATGATGCAAATCAACTCAGATACATTTATGTCCTTCAATAATTCAAATACATTTATGGGGAACTCAGGGTCTGGATCAGTGCCCTATTAAAGATCGTACACTAAACAGTCAGTTACCCCATGAGTTCGATATGGAACAGATTGGGGGAGCAGAGAGGAAACAGCAACATCATATTTTCTTCCCAGTCAAACTGCCTTTAGGCGATTTGCGGGTGATTCCTCTAAATTGCAGTTTTCAGGTTTTCTACCGTCCAGAGAAAGATGCAGAGAGGCCATTTTATTTGACACAAATACTTAGAAACGTACCAGGTAGTATCCCTACTTAGGAATTTTAGTGGACGATAGATTATGCTGGAAACAAGCCTTGGTTAGCAAAAAGTTACTTTTTCAGAGAGCGACCTCAGCTCTAGTTTCCTTTTTGAGGAAATTGGGTAAACCCGCTCCAGTGGAGTTGCTAAAAATTTACCACGCAAAGTGTCATAGCGTAGCAACCTACGGTGCAGGGGTTTGGGGTTACGCTCCCATTGACACCCTTCAAACTTTTGAGAATGGGTTTGTTAAATATTTACTGACAGTACCTCAAAGTGCTCCAACATACGGTTGCCACATCGAGCTGGGTATTGATTACCTAATAGATAATATCAGATGCCAGCCGATTTTGTTGTGGCACCGTATCTGAACCAAAACACAGTGCCATCTAACCCGCTCACTGATAACCGATTGTTTGGCCTTGGCAAATTGGAGTAAAATCCCATGGCTTCTGTACGTGTCCAATTTTTTTAAGGATTTGGACCGTATTTCTTATTTTCTAGAACCTTCTGTGATGACGGACATTACCAGGAAAGACCTGAAAAAACTATGCTTAACCCATCTTAGGGAACTACGTCTTTCTCAAGAAATAAGCAAACCTTCAAACCTACAGATCCTATCAGTCCAGACTGCTCCGGGTATTCAACCATACCTAACATTCTATCTAAGTACTTATGAAAAATACGTATTGACTAGGTTTCGATTCAATTCTTTCTTTCGCCTAGTTTTATTTCCAAAAAAGCAGGACTGGTCTCCTAATCTAACGAAGTGCCCTTGTGATGGCATATCGCCCCAGTCAACGATGCATGTAATACTGTTTTGTAGATACTATGAGCTCTCTCGCAAGCGCTGGATTATTCCCCTACTGCGCAAAATGGGCCTGAGATCTTGTCGGCCCGCTTATCTGGCTCTGCAGTTTTTGGACTCTCAATACACTGCAAAATGTGTAGCTTGTTTTCTAAAATCATGTTTAAAAATTAGCTGTAATTATTGAGTGATCCAGTTTTTTTCTGTTTAGTCTGCCAATTAATTATTGTTAGTAATGGACTTAAGTGACAATTGTTTTTAAATGTACTTCGACACTGTGATTTTTATATGCACTGTAGTGTTTTATTTTTGTACTTTTTATGGTTTCGCAAAGATGTAACCGAATAAAAGTTTTATGATGATGATGATGACACCAAATATGTAGAGTACATAGTATGTAGGTGTCCTTGCAAATGAGGATTTCTTACACAAACCCAAAAATGAGATTGCCTAGCCCTGCTAGAAACTAATCTGTGTGGCCCCTCTACATATGGATCTGCTGGAATTAAGAATATTTTTTAGGAAAAAGGAAAGTTATTACCTGTAATAATTAGTTTGCAGCTTGTAGATCAAGTGCTCATTAGAATGAACAAATATTTGATCAAACCCATCACCACTAAGGACTCTAAAACAAAGAGAGGACATCATTGCCCAAAAATGTGTTTTTGTAAAGGCGACCTCTAAGTGGATTGCATAATGAGTAAATGGTGCAACTACGTGCTTGATTGATTATAAGGAAGAAAGGAGACAACGTCAAGAAACACTTTTAGTTTTAATTTAGTGCGTTTGTTTTGATTGGTTGGTGGTGATGGGTTTGATAAAATATTTGTGTATTTTGTAACTGAGCTCCAAGGATTTGTTTACGAAGTGGAAACACTACGAAGACTAACAGTTGAAAGTGAAGAAACAGCTTGCCTGGAATAATTTCATCAACCCTGCATCAAGTTAAATATTTCACTGTGGCTAAAGTTTATTATGCGATTGATCCTTACAGGATACCATATTTGTATTTTGAATGTTCGCAGTCCAGGTATTGTAGGGTGATTTGGGCATACCCTAGATGTTTAAACATAGAGCACATGCGCTGCATAGACTAATAAAAAGCAGTACCCCTTCCCCTAATGCGGTGCCTTGCAGTAAGCAGTGTATGACTTTTAAAACAAAGTTTTAAATACAGTTTGGCAAACATGCGCCTCTTGTCAGAATGAATGCCCATATACAGTAATGGTTAGTGATTGTGTGGCTGCCAGGCCATTTGCAGTTTTACATTTGTGTAAATGTGAAATATTGCATGGGGAAACCATAGCGGCCCCCTTTTTAAATCAAGCCTAGCTATTGTGTAAGCAGTCGCTATGCGAGATTATAGTAAGGGGAAAAGAAAAGTCTACCAACAAAGACCTCTGGAATGCGGTTTATGGCCAGTGCATGTGAGGCATTCAAGCGCGTAGCCGGCATCGGGACTGCTTTCGCCATCGCACGCTCGGCCTCACTTCCTGCTCTCCCTCTTACAGCAATTAACTTTTGTTATCGCTTACACCCCATATGCTCGTTCCCTCCCACCCTTCCTTTGATGTCCGCGTGCTGTCTTTGTGCCCCTCTATCCATCTCTTTTTTGCTCCATTCCACAGCCTCTGAATTATTCACCACTTTCCTTCCTGCTCTCGTAGCCCACTCTCACTTTATCTCTCCTTCTCTCACTGGCCCCCCCTTTGTCACTTCTTCACTGAGCCTTAGAATTATTCCATCGTTTTCACTTTTACCCTGTCTCCCTCTCACACTTTCTTTCTTTCTCTCATTTCCTCTCCTCTCTCCCCATCTCTCTCTCTTTCTCTCTCATGTTCTCCATCCCATTCTCCCAAGCTTTCTCTCTCCCTCAGTCTCTCCAGCTTTCTCTCTTGCTCTCTTCTCTCCCACTCTCTCAGGGGTACCACCACATCACTCAGGGGCACCACCACATCACTCAGTGGCACCACCACATCACTTGGGGGCACAACCACATCACTCTGGGACACCATCACATCACTCTGGGACACCACCACATCACTCTGGGACACCACCACATCACTCTGGGACAACACCACATCACTCGGGGACACCACCACATCAGTCGGGGACACCACCACATCAGTCGGGGACACCACCACATCACTCGGGGACACCACACCACTCGGGGACACCACGACACCACTCGGGGACACCACCACACCACTCGGGGACACCACCACATCACTCGGGGACACCACCACATCACTCGGGGACAGCACCACATCACTCGGGGACAGCACCACATCACACGGGGACACCACCACATCACTTGGGGACACCAGCACATCACTCTGGGACACCAGCACATCACTCTGGGACACCACCACATCACTCTGGGACACCACCACATCACTCCAGGACACCACCACATCACTCTGGGACACCGAAATCACACTCTCTTTCTCTCTCATGTTCTCCATCCCATTCTCACAAGCTTTCTCTCTCCAGCTTTCTCGCTTCTCTCCCAATCTCTCAGGGGCACCACCACATCACTCGGGGACACCACCACATCACTCGGGGACACCACCACATCACTCGGGGACACCACCACATCACTCAGGGACACCACCACATCACTCGGGGACACCACATCACTCAGGGACACCAGTCATGGGCACCACACCATCACTCAGGGACACCACACCATCACTCGGGGACACCACCACACCACTCGGGGACACCACCACATCACTCGGGGACACCACCACATCACTCGGGGACACCACCACATCACTCAGTGGCACCACCACATCACTCACGGGCCCCACCACATCAACTTTCCTTCTTGCTCTCGCAGCCCACTCTCACCTTATCTCTTCTTCTCTCACTGCCCCCTTTCTATCACTTCTTCACTCAGCCTTAGAATTATTCCATCGTTTTCTCTTTTACCCTGTCCCCCTCTCACATTTTCTTTCTTTCTCTCATTTTCTCTCCTCTCTCCCTCCCTCTCTCTCTCTTTCTCTCCTATCTCTCTCTTTCTCTCTCATGTTCTCCATCCCATTCTCCCAAGCTTTCTCTCTCCCTCAGTCTCTCCAGCTTTCCCTCTCGCTCTCTTCTCTCCCACTCTCTCAGGGGCACCACCACATCACTCAGGGGCACCACCACATCACTCAGGGGCACCACCACATCACTCGGGGGCACCACCACATCACTCGGGGGCACCACCACATCACTCGGGGGCACCACCACATCACTCAGGGACACTACCACATCACTCAGGGACACTACCACTTCACTCAGGGACACCACCACATCACTCAGGGACACCACCACATCACTCAGGGACACCACAACATCACTCGGGGACACCACCACACCACTCGGGGACACCACCAAATCACTCGGGGACACTACATCACTCGGGGACACCACCACATCATTCAGGGAGCACCACCACATCACTCAGAGAACACCACCACATCACTCAGCCCAACCACGTCATCACTCAGCCCAACCACGTCATCACTCAGCACCACAACAGCACTGTCCTTGCTTGCTACTAACAAGCATTGCCATAGCCAATAGGACTCGCATTAGGAAAGTGTAAGCTATTGGCTTTGTGAATAACAATGCTATTAATTTATTTATTTTCAAAGCCAATACATTAAAAAAAAATTGTCATTTACAATACCAATCGCTCACACTTTCCTAATGCGAGACCTGTTGCATTGCAAATGTGTGTTCATTGTGTAATGTGCAAAAGGTCAGAGTGTAATGTGTGTTTAGCTATGGCATGGTACACTTGAATACATTTAACAATCTATCTAGCAAGGCCTACTTTGGAACCTAGTTTTTCAAGGCGAGGTAGGCCGAAAGCTACAAAGAACTGCTTGTTCTTTCTAAAGGCTTTAGTAAAGTCCATGCAGTTGTAAGGACTCCTAACTTCTTGCAGGTGCAAGGTTTTTTTTGCAACTGACTGACGTTAGGAAAAAAAACTGTCAGCTGAATAGTTTGTGAAAGTGGAGATGACAATAGGCAGAAAAAAAGAGTCTATATTCTAGGGACACCACAATCTTTTAGCACTTGAATACATGGCTCCTCTTCTGTTAGGATGTGTAGTTCACCATCACTACAGACAGAAGTGATTGTATTAAGAAAGGCCATCTTCCACAGAAGGAACTGAAGTTTGCAAGATTGTAATGGCTCAAATGACATCTCCCTGCGTCACATAAAGAGCAATTTCGAGGTACAATGAAAAGACTAGTGGTGCTACAGAAAGACTCACACTTTCAAGGGCTTCCTTAAAGCTTTAACATCAAGGATACAGAAAACTGAGATCATCTTCGACCTCCAGTGGAGTTTGGACGGGTTACACGTATCTAAAACAGGCATAGAGCTGTCAAACTACTACTACAGCCAAGTGACATTTTTTGGGGCATGCATATATTAGAATAACATGCATGCTGTACATTGCTTGGCAAGATGTACGCCACAGAGTAGAGGAATGAAGGTGGAGGAAATTCTAAGTAGGTATTGATAAACTGCTTGTTCCAACGGCACATCTACTTTCGCATTTTTGCCATGACAGAAATGGTGCGAGAAAGTGTGCCTCGAGCTCCATTTGGCATAACGACATGTCATGTAACAGCATATTTTGTAAGGAAGCTATCACACGTTGGTAAAATGTGCCCACCATTGGTTTCTCCAAGGTAGTAACATTTTATTCGACATGCCACTAAAAACTGGCCACAATCACCTGAGATAAGTCATTTGTCTCACTTTCTCAAGAGGCACCATTTTATGCTATAAACAGCCGATATAGTGTTCGGAAATATCCTTTTTAGGGCTCGCCTGCTGATGCGCTTGCGCATAGCTGGCGAAGCTCTATGGTGGCTTATCCAGAGTTTAACCACTGGTGATTAGACTGGTGATTCCATGCAGTGCATGTGCGCTTTTTAGGTCATTGCGCAAGCCCTAAAAAGCGCGTGCACAATGCCACCAGCCGCCTGCCTGCCTTCCTCGCATTACCACATCAAAGGCACCCCAGCCTCCCTCCCACAAGCTTCTCAGCGTGCGCTCTGCATTTCTCCTCCCAGGGCATTTCTCATCCCCTAATTATTCACGGCCGGCCGGCCTTACTTTCAGTTTCACGGCCGCCAGGCCGTGTCTCCTTTTATGCACTCTGATGCTTGTTTTCTATAGTATTCGGACTCTGTCTCTACTTTAATACACACTTTAGCTCCTTCTTCTTATCTCTTTTCTCCTCCCACTCTCGCCAGCCACATTTCTTTGCTTCCCTCTCTATCCCTCCCTCCACCGGCTTTTCTTCTTTTTCTTTCCTCCCACATCTCTCCATCCCATTCCCTCCCCCTGCTGCTCTCTGTCTTATCTCCTCACTCTTCCTTTATCTCCTCTTCCTCCCCGGCACAGAAAGCTCTCGTGACCCGCAGTCCCTTCCCTCGCGCCCTCTCCCTCCTGTCGCCCTGATATTTATCACCAGTCCGTGCGCTCACATCATTCTCCTGTCTCTGCCCGACTTTTCTTCTCACGGTCTCCTCTTTCTGTCTCCATCTTTTACGAACAGCCGTCTCCCACCCTGCCCTCTTCCCGCAGTCTGCCTCTTCCTCCCCGCCATGATAAACTGTTGTTTTCCATGATGTGCAGAGCAGCACTGCCCGGCCCAGCCCAACTCCCAATCTCATGTCTAGATTCACCGGTACAAAGTGTGTCTGTACTTCTCTCACGTTAAGCTTTAACTGCGTTTCTGCACTGTGGCCCACTGCTGTGCCCGTCCTGTTTTTAGAGCACAATTTTCACAATTGCATGTCCACTGTTGGTGCTGACGGTTAATCATTCCTACCTTTGTTCTGTGCTCACCCCGACCCCTCTAGCTCTCCATTTCATCATACTCTTGTCTCATATTTTCTTGCCCTTTGTTTCAAGCTTTTTTTAAAAAAAGTTTTGTTTTCATTCTTCTGTCCTTTTCCTGTTTTGCATTTTCTCTTCATACCCGTTTCTTTTGTTGGTCCATTTTTCTTTCTTTTTTTCATTATTTTTAATGTCAATACATCTAAGTCACGTAAATACAAAACATGTTGCATTACAAATGCTATAGGTGTCACATTTGCGAAAGTTATAACTATTGGCATTGTAAATGACAAAGCTATTAATTTAGCTATTTTAAAAAATAACACATAAATAAAAAAAAATTCATTTATAAGACCAATAGCTCAAACTTTCCTAATGCGAGCTCTATTGCATTTCCAATGCTTGTTGGTCTAAGCTGTCTTGAAGCCAGCAGCATGATGTAACTGCAGCTAGCAGACAATGTAAATTTGCGCTGCCCTTCAATAGAAAAAAATGTGAACTGCAAAGTTGTCTGGTGGAAAGATCAGAAACCAGGCTGTCTTTTCCTCGCATGTGGATTGCAGCATCTATTTGTCCCACATAGTGTGTAGATCAAATTGAAGTTTTAGGGACCATCTACAATGTGCTTACCTTCCCCCTTATTCTTGATTGTAAATAGGTCACACCACCCAATGCTTCCTGCATTCCCACACCCTTGTATTCTCTGTGTAATCACTGATTTTCCTGCAATAAAATGGTGCCATCCAAAGCATTCTTCCATTCTTTATGGATCAAGTTTCTGTGTCTTTGCCTATAAGTCTCATTCGTGTTCAGGTTTTTATGGAAAAGCAATTGTTGGCTAAGTATTTTTCAGTGCATGGTAGATGACAGTAAAGGGGTGGTTGGCCGTTGCCTTTTCCTCAGAAACAGTGGATTATCAATGTATATGCTACTTGCCTTTCCTCAGAGTCAAAGATTTTGTGTGTTTTTGTATTAGTCCTAGATTTTTCTGTGATTGAAGATTTGTACAAATTTGCAGCAAGTAACACCCAAATCAGAATCCTCCAAAAAAGACACTGTGGATGGCATAGACAAAGATCTTTTTAAGGGTAGGCCTGCTGCCTTTTAGGGACGTTCACAGACACATGGTGCACACATATTTACGTTTCTAGCCCTTTCCACTTATAGGAAGTCACCAGATGTGCTGCGCTCTTTCCACTGGGTAATGTCAGTCACTTACAGGAACTTCAAATACATCAATGTAGGTGTCCTCAGCCTTGTCGCTTGCCCAAGGAAACATTATCAAATCAACCACTTGTCGTTTTAATTAACAGAGATCTTTTCAAGAGGTTTGTGCATGACTTAAAGGACTTATTGTCATGATGAAATGTTGTACGGCATACATTTTCGAAAAATCTATTTTTGTATTTTTGACTTAATCATACAATAAGTGTGATCGATTTTTTTTTAAAAAGGACTATTTGACTAGTATGACGGTGAACAAAACACTTACTCCAATCCAACTGGTGTCATTTTGATTTAATTTTTCAAAGAAGTGAACTGATGGCTCAGTACACAACCTTAAAATCTGGAGACCTGTGTTTTTTAGCAGCTTTGCCACTTAAAAAGATCTTTGTCACTGTTAGAGAATTAGTTATTTCCTTTATCTGCAATATAAAAGAAAAATTACAGCAAGACTAGTACTATTGAATTACATTTTCATGCGTATCAGCTTACATTTGGTCCCAACAGTGGGTTCCTTCTTTACTACATGTCGGACCCAAATTACTTTAAGAGAGTGCGTTTCAAGGTAGTCAGGCATGTTCATAACATATGGCAAGATATTTGTAAAACTTACTCCCTGCCTGACCTACATGAATATACTTATTTATGGGCTGATCCTAGGTTTCCGGGAATATTCTCAGATGCGGTCTGTAGAAAATGGCAACAGGCTGGAATAATACGACTGGGGCAGATCTACGATGAAGGAAGTTTTAGGTAATTTGCTTCTTTAAAGAATGAGTTTGGGATATCACAGAATTCATTTTTTAAATATTTGCAAATCAGAAATGATTTACTACAAGCGAAGGGATTGTTTGTTCTTCCCCATTCCTCTGCCATACTTCGGGCTATTTTTCTCACCCCTGGTCGGCGTCAGATCGGTAAAGCCTATCAGTGTTTCATGTAAGAAACACTGGATGATGGCTTGATAAGGGTAGCCAAGATTAACCATATGATCAGAACTGGAATTAATATGGAAGAATTTCATGACTCCCTGGCTACAATCAATTCTGCTGTCTCTTCAATCATTCTGAAGCTTCATCAGCATCATATTATGTTTATGCTGTATTATACTCCGCAGTTAATTTCAAACTGGGCAAATTCCAAGGGTTCTCCAAAAGCATTCTGTCCGAAGTGTAAGTTGTACTCTGCTGATCTGAGACATATGTTTATTTTATGCCCATGTCTAAACACATTCTGGTCTGAGATTGACTCGGTGCTGAGTAGGTTATCAGGTACACTAATTCATATAACGGAAAGAGAAATAATTTTGGGCTCAGTTAGAGAGTAAGGTAGGATATCTAAATCGTTGGCTTCAATTATTATTATTGCGGCACGGCTCTGCATTGCCAGGGCCTGGATTGAGGCAGCTAGTCCTAAAATCAGTGACTTCTGGTGGTTACTTAGGGGAGTTTTTGAAATGGAACTGGCGTTAGCAAAAGCACGGGGACTACGTTCAAGGGTTAAATTTGGGAAGGTGTGGTCTAGTCTGCAAAGGGATTAATTGTTGCTGCTCGCTCTAAATCTTTTGTAATATTTCCTAGACTTTAGGGGTGTTAATTTATGATTGGTCTCATGCATTATTTTAAGTAATTTCTATGATTTCGTCCCTTAATATCCTAACTGGCCTTGATATTATCTATTTAAATGCTATATTCGAGATATGTGAATATTTTTGATTAAGTATTTTGAGATGTATTGGTTATTTCCATTTATATTTGTGCTATATTCGCTTGGTTGTTTTTTTTCTGTTATGTTTGTGACAATAAAATTTATAAAAGAAATAAAAAATAAAAAAAGAATTACATTTTCATATGTGCCTGCTAACAACATTTTGGTTTCTTTCAACATCTCTCAGGTATACCCTGCATGCCACTCTGTTCTAGGCTAATCAGTACATGTAAGAGATGTTCCTATTACAATAACGTGTTCTTTGTAAGGCATTTCCCAGCTGCGTAGAGCTCAGTCAATGTATAACAACTGCCTGAGTTTAGATTTGTTTTAAGGTCCTATGTACATCTGAATTCCTCTGATTAGCATGGGCACCTTAGGCGATGGAGGCTCACAGCAAAAAAACGCTTTGTGGAGACACTTGAGAGCATGTTAAGCTTCTACATCAGACGCAGCTGTGAAGTCCACCCCTACAAAGTGGATTTTTTTTTCTCAAAAATAAACTATAGCTGCTAGGGTTAATTGCAGCATGTGAATATATAAAATATGTATTTTAAAAAATCTGTGCACATCATCTCCATCATGTATTCTAAACATCACTAATGTCCCCACCACACTAACCTCCTCAAGTGGTTACTCACTCCTAAATCACATTATTAACTCCCTAGTTTACTAATCTATGATGAAAGACTACTGGATATTGATTGCACGTGAAATGTGCAGGCTCTCACCCAACTGGGATCATAAATCCCTTCTGTTACCCCAAATCTTAGGCTGATACCCTACCGACCCCAAGTTCCTTCTCCCATGCGGATACAATATCATCTACTTCAAGCAGACACAACATCTTCTCTATGCCACCCCCTCGACGTTTCTGGGCAGAATCATTGTTCCATGTCCTTTTTCCACCTAGTACACAATCTCCACACAGCACACCTCACCAGGGTGGCATACCTGCAGGATCAAAATAAAGTAGTCAGCTGGCTTGTTCCTGTGGTAAAGGGAGTGATGAGGGGCCTTCTTGTTCTCCTCGTCATACTTGATGTCCTGAATTACATCTGGGTGTTTGAGGATCCGCAGCAGGATCTTCTCGGAGATGAGTGTAGGTGTAAAGAGGTTCACCTCTGAGAAGACAAAAGAAAAGCCATGTCATTAGTCACCAGAAAACACAGGACACACACACACACACACACGAAGAAATATAGCTTTCAAGGAAATAATTTCCCAATAAGTAATTCTCAGGAAAGTTATCTATATACTCACCAAAAAAGAACCACACATGACAACATCATATTCAGATTTGCATCAGCCAATTCACCAAAATCACCATTTGCATAAATAGAGTTGGGAAGAGGTGTGAACAAATCAAGGGCCATTCGACGAGCATGGAGAATTGATCCGTCATTCCAACGGTTTTAAGTATCAACTGACCAGCTCGGACATCCAATTGCAAACCTGTATCCAAATTCTATCATTTGCAAACTTTCTGCTGACTGCCATGAGACAGCTGTGCTGTCTTCAGCAACGAACAGCATTGCTACTCAAGAATACAGTTGTAAATCACAATTATCTTTAGCAAACCCATCCCCTTCAAATGGACTGACTGGATGATTGATATCAGGATTTAAAGCAAATAGCACTCATCTACAGACATCTTGCTTACAACCAGCTGTGCGCTTCACTGATGGTGCATCACTCTTAATTATTTAGTCCTAGATATGTGGTGGCACACAGTTTATTTTTCACCAATACATTGTAGGCTGTTCAACTGGCACTGAAACAAGCATTTGCAATGCAATAGGTCTCGCATTAGGAAACTTTGAGCTATTGGTATTGTAAAGGACACATTTTTTATTTGTGTTGGTTTTGATAATAGCGAAATAATAAGTTTGTCATTTACAATGCCAATAGTTTTAACTTTCGCAAATGTGACACCTATAGCATTTGTAATGCAATATGTGTTGTATTTATGTGACTTAAATGTATTGATATTAGAAATAACAATGGCTTTTATTTTTTTTAAATAATACTTAAATAAAATTTATTGTAATTTATAATGGCAATAGCTTAAACTTTTGTAAATAACTTTTGTGAAGATTATGTTAAGTGTTTTTTTATTGTGACGAAAATCCAAGAACAGAAGTGAAATATTAACATCTTTTTGTGATTTGTAATAAAGCGTGAAAGCTTGAAAACAGCTTGAAACATTGAAAGAACATATTTGAACCAGTGATGCTGTGGTTGCGCTGAGTGATGCTGTGGTTGCGCTGAGTGATGCTGTGGTTGCGCCGAGTGATGCTGTGGTGGTGCCGAGTGATGTTGTGGTGGTGCCGAGTGATGTTGTGGTGGTGCTGAGTGATGCAGTGGTTGCGCTGAGTGATGCTGTGGTTGCCCTGAGTGGTGTGGGCATCGGTGGAGCTTAGTGGGTGCATTGGTGGAGCTGTGTGGTGGGTGCATTGGTGGAGCTTAGTTGGAGCATCGGTGGAGCTGTGTGGTGGGTGCATTGGTGGAGCTGTGTGGTGCGTGCATCGTTTAGCTGCATTAGGGCTCTTTTTCCTATTCCTACGGAATAGGAAAGGCGAGCCCTAAAATAAGCTCAGGACCTCTACCCTGTGCCCTCCCTGACATACACATTCGCACCCCACCTACTCCACCCCAGGCAAAAACGGGGATAGGTCAGACATGGAAGTAAACTAAAAGTTTAAGTGACATGCTGTCAGCATTTTCAGCACTGAAATATATACCAATTATAATTTTTTAGGGAAAGGTTGAATTTAAAGTCTTACTTCTGCCCAAAAAGCTGAGTTTTATTTTACTGCTTTCTTGGAGATGTTTAAGGAAAACAAAATGAAAACATTTTACTTAACTGAAAGCCCCTCTAACGGAGAGAACAACTTCATTTTTGTTTTAAGAGGACATGTTTTTACATTTTGTAACAAGCGAAATAAATGTCCAGTGAGAGAGCACGTATTTATTTCTATTCGAGCCCTAATGTCTGCCATACCTTACCTCGTCATGAGTCTTCTCTGTAAACCAAATACAAGATCCCGACTCTTGCCTGGGAAGGCACACGGCCCAACTGTAGCTCCTTGTTCCCTTTTCACTGCTCTACTATGATCCAGTCACGTGGGTGTCTGACACTCACACACACACAGTGCGCGGCACCACCATTGATGCCAAAGCCAGCCCGCTCCAGACAGGAAGAAGTTGTCACTTGAGTCACCTTTTGAAGTAGGTAACGTGGCGGCGCGAGCTCGATGGGGCTCATTGAATGGCAGTCAGACCTGTAACGCAACCCTGGGAGCTTTGCAGCAGGACAGGGCACATGATAAGGGAGACGAGTTTCACAACATCACAAGAACTGGTTCCAGGGTCAGCTGTAACAATGCAAATATTTGGTCTCCTGTAGATCGGGGGTCAGGGCTGACATTTGGACTACGCCAATGTTTGTGTTAACCACTTCCATAATTTGAAGTGGAAAAGCATATCCTCACAGCAACGACATGTTAAGGTGTCACGTACTTAGAGTATCTTTTGATTTTCTTTCGGAACCACCCATGACAAGACGTCTGAATCAGAAACGCGTTTAAGTAAACTTTGGTAATACAACTTTAATGCCTTTCCGATGTACTTACTCACTAGCCACAAAACCGCTCCTGCTGTAGCCTGCTGAACAAATTAAACTCTCAAGATTCACTTTGAACAGATTTCAACATTGCCAGTTACTGTAAAATCAAGGACATAATAATAATAATAGGGGGTTTTATAAAGCGCTTGGTGACGCACAACGGCGTGTCCCCGCGCTAAGGAGCGAGTGCTGTGGGAGAAGTACTAAGGCGGGAACCTGTTACCGGGTAAATAATAATGTTTTTAACTTGGCTCTGAAGATAAGTTCTGATGGTTCTAGACGCAACGCCACAGGAAGTTTATTCCAGCTTGACGCAGCCAGATACCTAAAGGATCTTCCGCCCATCCGAGCTTTAGACACCTTGGGAATAGACAGGCGCCCCGTGCCGGAAGATCTTAGGGAACGGGAAGGCTCGTATTGTGTCAGCAGTCCCTGCAGTGGAAGGGGTGCCTTACCATTGACAATCCGGTGGCAGGTGCAGAGTGCTTTAAATTCCACCCTGCTTCTCACCGGGAGCCAGTGCAGGGCCTGGAGCGCCGCTTTGGAGGCTGCTCTTCTAGGTAATCTGAGCACCAGTCGGGCAGCAGCATTCTGCAAAACCTGCAGGCGGCTCAGATTCTTCTCTAAGGTCCCTAGATGGAGAAGATTGCCATAGTCCATCTTCGATGTGACTAATACATGCACTAATGTTTGGCCTGCTTTGATAGGCAGAAACTTCAGAACCTTCCTGAGGCTCTTGAGTCCCAAAGCATGATCCGACCACCCGATTGATCTGGGATCCGAAGGTCAGGTTGGGATCGAACCAGATACCCAAATTCCTCGCCTCCTGGCAGGGGATTGGTGCTGGTCCCAGGCATGGTGGCCACCACGCCGACGTCCACGCCGCCTGGCCTCCCCCCACGACCAGCACCTCAGTCTTGCCTCCGTTGAGCTTGAGGCAATTGGCAGACATCCAGGCAGCAAGATCTTGCATGCATGCTCTGAAGATGTCCGCCGCGAGACTGGGCGCACGTGACCGGGAGATGACCAGCTGCGTGTCGTCGGCATACGACACCATGCGCAGGCCGTGACTCTCCACTATGGTGGCAACGTAGAGATTAAAAAGAGTTGGACTCAGGGACGAGCCCTGCGGCACCCCCTGGTCCAAGGCTACTCGCTCCGCGTAGCTGTCGCCCTGCCTGACTTGGAAACCTCGGCCAGATAGGAATGATTCGATCCATTTCAGCGCGTGCGCAATGAGTTAAAAAGCACATGCACTGCATGGAATCGCCAGTGGAATTATCCAGTGGTTAAACTCTGGATAAGCCACTATAGAGCTTCGCCAGCTATGCGCAAGCGCATCGGCAGGCGAGCCCTAAAAAAGCCAAATGAAGACTCAACTGGAAAGCTAAATTGACGGTAGGAAATAATCCATTTTGTGTTATGGGACATGTAGGAAGGTGGATATCTGACTATGGTTGCCCCCAACTTTTTGCCTAGTGTTTTGCTGGTTTTAGACATAGTTGGCCCGGGATCCTGCTGTCCAGAACCCCAGGTTTCCTGCTCTCTCTGTTAAAATGGACTCCATGTACCTTAGGTACATATCTAATTGGTATTGGGTCACTCTTGTAAGTCCTTGTACAGTGTACCATAGGTACCCAGGGCATAAGTGTACACAAGGCCTACCAAGGGCTGCAGCATGTATTATGCCACCCCTGGCTGGCCATCCAAATCTGACACAACTGGCTGATCAATCAGCTGGGAAAAGGTGGTGTAATCACCCTTTGCTTTAGATATAATATACCTATATCTAACCTTAAAATGGACACATATCCTCCTATAAGTCACTCCTATGGCAGGCCTTAACAATCCTGAAGGCAGAGTGCTTGGAATTATGTGAGATGGTGCTCTAGCATGAGCTGAGCCTGTCTGCAGCGTTCGGAACCAAGTCCTTTAGCTGTTTCCCTGATAACGCTATATCATATACTCTTATGTGCATTATAATCCTCGCAGTTATTGCTAACTTTGGCATAGCATTATCAAAACATGTAGAGTAAAGTGTCATACGAATTGGAATACTACCCCCTCGCCAGTTCTGGCGACGGGGGTAGCATTCCACCCTTTTAGAGGGACACGACATGTATGTAACTGTGAACCCCGGTTAAAGTTACCTCGAGCCTCAGCATCACGAAATGGATGCTGCCACCACAGACACAAGTTTGACCTCCTGCTGATGGGAGTCCTTCTAGCGAGGGAGGCTTGGACAAAGGGTTTCCTGCCTTGGGAGGTGCAAGCACCACCCCAGACAGGATTTTGTGTATTGGGTAGGACAGGCCTGAAAGGAATGTGACATGCCTGGGGCACCCAAGGTGTCCCTGTGCATATCCCGGTTCAAACCAGTTGCTGGGGCACTCCAGCCCCAGCCCTGGCGCGAAACCGGACAAAGGATAGGGGGTGTAACCACCCCCCTTCCCGGTCCCACCCATAGGAGGGACCTAGTGATAGTACAGCCCCCTTTAGGGAAATAAAGGTAGGAGCTGGTCCCATTCCAAATTAGATTAATCTGGACTTGAAACTTTACAAGAAGAAACTCTGGACTTCGACGTTCTGCTCCACAGAAGACTGAAGAAATCTCCATTGTGGCCAAGGAATGACCACCCTGCACAAGCAGGCACCATTAAGCGATCCAGCGGTTCACTTTGTCGTCTTCCCTGGTGGATCCAGACTTCAGAGCCCGACGAGACCCGGACTTCCAGACCTCTCCGACCTCAACTCACATCTGCAGCACAGCTGAGATCCGTGGGTGCGACGAGACACGTTGGACCGGCCATCTTGAAGAAACTGCACTTCGCTTCCAGCACGACTTTAGAGGCATCCTCAACGAAGTGCTTTAGGGATTGAGAAGCCCCAGCCCCGAGCAGCTCCTGCACAGAATATTAGCCCTCCAGCATGCACGAGATCTGCGTGGGGCCCTTTTGCTTGATTACTGCTCGACACGTGGCCTGGTCATTTGCCGGCTGGCTAGTGGCCTCCTAGACGACGATCCTTGAAAACTACACCGCTGGTCTGGTTGCTCCAGACTGGCCTTTGCTTCCCTGCAAAGGAGAAGCACCCCGGACCCTCCTGGTCCGCACCAGACGCCTTTTCCATCCACCGCGTGGTTTGCCTTTGCCAAGGCCTGTTGACGCCGAATCCGGAACCAACACCGCCGACAGCGAGAGCCTGCGCGGGACAGCTCGTGCCTACATCCTGGTCGTCGAAGACACCTCCTGGTCCACGTGGCTGCAGAGTCAAGCGTCCACTCTTCACCTGATCGCGACAACAGCATCTGGTTCCTTCCTGGTTCCACACCAGTCACTGGCTAGTGACTTTGAACATAGTCCCCTCTGCTTTCAGGTCTTCATCTTCCTTGATCCACCCTTGGATCACTCCGGACAGCTTCCTCCTGGTCACCTGCAGCATCTTTCTTCAAGGCTCCATAGACTTCAACGCGGAAACCCGACACACTTTGACACCTATGCACCGGCAGCCCGTGGGTGAGGTAACAAGAGCATTTCGGTGCTCAAGGGTAGATTGACTCTCCTAATGTCCAGATTTCCAGTCGTTTTAGTCCTAACTAGTCAGAACTGTCCGTACTTACCTTTTTCGTAAATTGTACTGTCCATTGACTTTGTTACGCATCTCGCGTGTGAGTTCACACTCTGCACACTCGTCCCGTGGGCCTCCTATTACTTACCTAAGGTTAGGATAGTGTAGTCCCAGCGATCCTACAGCCTCTAGACAGCTCCATTCCTTCTATCGACTTTCTCAACCCACTTACTTAGTATATGGTTTGACGTGCCCCTAGGGCACCATTGTAATTTGTGCAACGTAAACGTATTTTTCCTAAGAGACTTGTCATGTGCTTAGCCCTCTGACCGCATAAAGAGTTCAGAGATGTTTGTTATTAATAAATATATTGTTTATTTTCATAACAACCTGTGTGGTATCCTTTCACTTGGTATTCAAGGGGTTATATGTGGTAAAACAGCTGGCTTCACATGCCAAAATAGTTTTGCCTAAGACTGCTTTGTCCATGCTACCATTAGGATAGCTGGTCTATAAGGTTGACTTACAACCAATCACCATAAGGGTTGTTTGGACTGATAAAAGGTGATCACTAGAACTAGTGAGCAACATATATCAGGCCAACTTCTCACATTGGTGTGCAGCGGTTGTGATTTGAGCTTGCTGTTGTTTTTACCAAATATAATCTTGAGATATCATTTGAAAGATCACATAAGGTACCATAGGTATATATAACGAGCTTAGAAATACTCTGAGTTCTACTGAACCAGCTGTTGTAGTAGAAAGGGAGTAGCACACCCTGATTACAACTCTTAGCAAGAGATTAGTAGGAAAACCCATAGTGTAGGTAAGTGCACCACTTACACCTCACTAGAAAGCATGTCTACCACAGGAGAGAATACAGTGGCTCCCCTTGAGGCTAGTGACCCTCCACAGGTCATTTCAAGATATGCAGCCCTTAGCTTCCAGAAGATGGGACAATTGTGTACCTCCAGGAAGCTGAAACAGGGTTCCAACCCTACCCTTCCTTTTCTGATAGGTCTCTTAGAGACATATGATGCCAGAAGGGCTTCTAATCCAGGCCCCTCTGATCCTACAGATGGAAGCATGCTCCCCTTAGAAGGTGACCCTGAGTCTAACCTCCCTGAAACAGAAGACGTAGATGGTAGGGAAGATGGGAACTCATCTGAGGAGGAGGTAGACAATGGCCAACCTTTAGTCAGTAGACTTATCAGGGCCAACTTAAGCCTACATGGGGATGGTACTGGGGGGAGCCCCAGTCCTGTCCACAAGCAGGACTAACCTTGGGAGCAGACGAGCTAGGTCTCATTCCAGAGGCTCTAACAGATCTGTTCACTCCCATGTTTCTCAGGCATCTTGTCAGAGAGAAATGACTTCCCCTTAGAGAAGAGAACATGAAGCAAAAATGAAGGAAGTCAATCTGAGGATCCAAAAGGAAGAACTTGCCCTTGCCAAAGAGAAACTTGCCTTTGCCAGAGAGCATAAATTGAGTGGGTTAGAACCCACTGGTGGCAGCATTATCCCTAGAGATAAAGACAGGAGTTTTGATAATAGACACCTGAGTAAAATAGTGCCCTCCTATTAGGTAGGAGATGACATCCACAAATGGATGACTGCTTTGGAGAGGGCCTGCACTGTACAGCAGGTACCCCAGAGTCAATGTGCAGCTATATTGAGGCTCTCCTTTGAAGGTAAAGGTAGAGATAAGCTCCTCACTGTTAGAGCTGAGGATGCTAATGATTACCAAGTCCTGAAAAATGCACTGATTGATGGGTTTGGCTTAACAACTGAACAGTACAGGTTGATGTTCAGAGACACCCAGAAAACTCAGTCTCAGGATTGGACTGACTTTGTTGATTGTGCCACTAAGGCTTTGGAAGGCTGGTTACTGGGAAGTAACGTTACTGATTACACAGGATTATATAATCTAATTATGAGAGAGCAAGTCTTAAATAATTGTCAGAACCAATTATTACACCAGCACCTGTAGACTCTGATCTGACCTCTCCACAAGAATTGGGTAAGAGGGCAGACAAATGGGACAGAACCAGGATTAGGCCTAAGAATCAGAGTGGTGACCAAAAGAAAGAATCAACCAAGCCCCAAGAGAAGGGTGGGAATAAATCAAAAGATCAAACCACATCAGGGCCCCAAAAATCCTCTGAAGGGGGTGGGTCCCAGAATCCTTCCAATACCCAAAAGAAACCTTATTGCCATGCCTGCAAACAGGTAGGCCATTGGAAAACTGACAGCAGTTGCCCCAAGGCCAACAATAAGGAAAATATTACTCCAGGTAACACTCCAACACCTCCTGTTACAACTAGTAGTAATCCCCCAGGTGGTGGGAGTGCCCCCAAGAATTTGGTTGGGTATACTTGGGGAACTCAGGTGGACTCTGGCCTAACCAGGTCCCCAACCACAGATACTCCTGTTTGTGAAAATGGCATGGGGTTTGCCAATTTCACTGCTTGTCCATACACTTTGGACAAGTACAGACAGGAGCCCCTCATCAATGGTCTGAAAGTTGAGGCCTGTAGAGGCACAGGGGCTAGCATCACTATGGTGACCGAGAGCCTAGTCCCCTCAAGGCAACTTTTACCTGGAGCCACATACCAGGTGACCAACATTGATGGAGTGCAGAGAGATCCTCCCATGGCAGTGGTAAATCTCAGCTGGGGAGGTGTCACTGGTCCCAAGAGAGTGGCAGTGTCATCAAACTTGCCTGTAGATGGTCTACTGGGGAATGATGTAGAGATCTCAGCCTGGGCTGAGGTAGAGCAAGAAACTCATTTTAAAATGGTAAATCTCCATGGAAAGGTTAGTGGGGCAGTGATGGCCACAGCCCCAGTCCAAGATGTCCTCCCTGAACAGGTCAGGAGGGCTGTGCCAGTCACAGCCCAATCTCAGACAGATTCCTTCCCTGAACAGGTTGGCAGGGCTGTGATGGTAACAGCCCATACCCAAACTGAGTCCCTTCCTGAAAAGGTTGGTGGGGTTGTGATGGCCACAGCCCAAACTCAAACAGATAATAGTGTTGTGAAGCCTGAAACGATGGATCACTCCACTCAAACAGAGAGCATTGAGGAGGAAGATAAATCTCCCTCCAACCAGACTTTAGGAAAGGATCAACCTCCTCAGGGAACTGATCTTACCCCTTGTGAAGAAACTGCCCCAGAGGTAGTCAGGCCTAGCCTGGCAGAACCCCTGATGTCAGTGGACCCTTCCAAGGTGGGACCCAGTCTGGAGCAGGTAACCTGCCCCTCTGTACCCTGCCTCAGTCGGCCCAGTGCTGTAGAGGTCAGGGAGACCAGTGGTGGACCCCAAAGGGCCCCCTGTCCAAAAGAACTCCCCAATCAGCAGATTAAGGGCACCAAGGCTAGCAGTCCTAGCCAGGTGAAAATAAAACAAACTCCTGAGGGATCCCCCTTAAACTTAGTTAGGAACCTCCCACAGATGGACACTGTTGGGCACAGCCAAACCTGGGACCTAAGGGCCCCAAACCTGACCTGTCCCTCCAGTAAGCCAAACAGAGGGACCCAGCCTCCAGCTTTAGGTAGCCAGAGGTTGACCCTGAGAGCACACTGCAACTCAGTCCTGGAAAGAAAGGCATAAATGGTGGATAGTGATTGGAGGAAGTTGAGCCCAACATTAGTGGAGCCTCACTTCTGTACTCCATCCCAGCACCAGCCTTTTACTTTGCCAAAACACACCACAGGTAGAGATTCCCTATGGTGGAGACCCACAGATACCCTTAGGGTGAGGGATTGCTTAGTGGACCATGAGATAGGGGGTCACCATGCCAGTGCTGTTACTTCCTTATATGGCCACTTAGGCAATAGAGGCTTACCTGGACAAGGATAGCCTTAACTCCTTTCGTTTGGGGGGGGGGGGGGGGTTATGTAGGAGGGTGGATATCCGACTGTGGTTACCCCCAACTTTTTACCTAGTGTTTTGCTGGGTTTAGACATAGTTGGCCTGGGATCATGCTATCCAGAACCCCAGGCTTCCTGCTCTCTCTGTTAAAATGGACTCCATGTACCTTAGGTACATATCTAATTGGTATTGGGTCACTCTTGTAAGTCCTTGTACAGTGTACCATAGGTACCCAGGGCATAAGTGCACCCAAGGCCTACCAGGGGCTGCAGCATGTATTATGCCACCCCTGGCTGGCCATCCAAATCTGACACAACTGGCTGATCAATCAGCTGGGGCAAGGTGGTGTAATCACCCTTTGCTTTAGATACAGTATACCTATATCTAACCCTAAAATGGACACAAATCCTCCTATAAGTCATTCCTATGGCAGGCCTTAACAATCCAGGAGGCAGAGTGCTTGGAATTATGTGAGATGGTGCTCTAGCATGAGCTGAGCCTGTCTGCAGCGTTCAGAACCAAGTCCTTTAGCTGTTTCCCTGATAACGCTATACCATATACTCTTAAGTGCATTATAATCCTCGTGGTTATTGCTAACTTTGGCATAGCATTATCAAAACATGTCGAGTAAGGTGTCATACGAATTGGAATACTACCCCCTCGCCAGTTCTGGCGACGGGGGTAGCATTCCACCCTTTTAGAGGGACACGACATGTATGTAACTGTGAACCCCAGTTAAAGTTAACTCGAGCCGCAGCATCACAAAATGGATGCTGCCACCACAGACACAAGTCTGACCTCCTGCTGCTGGGAATCCTTCCAGCGAGGGAGGCTTGGACAAAGGGTTTCCTGCCTTGGGAGGTGCTAGCACTATCCCAGACAGGATTTTGTGTATTGGGTAGGACAGGCCTGAAAGGAATGAGACATGCCTGGGGCACACAAGGTGTCCCTGTGCATACCTCAGTTCAAACCAGTTGCTGGGGCACTCCAGCCCCAGCCCTGGCATGAAACCGGACAAAGGATAGGGGGTGTAACCACCCCCCTTCCCGGTCCCACCCATAGGAGGGACCTAGTGATAGTACAGCCCCCTTTAGGCGAATAAAGGTAGGAGCTGGTCCCATTCCAAATTAGATTATTCCTGAACAACTTTACAAGAAGAAACTCTGGACTTCGACGTTCTGCTCCACAGAAGACTGAAGAAATCTCCCTTGTGGCCAAGGAATGACCACCCTGCACAAGCAGGCACCATCAAGCGTTCCAGCGGTTCACTTTGTCGTCTTCCCTGGTGGATCCAGACTTCAGAGCTCGACGAGACCCGGACTTCCAGACCTCTCCGACCTCAACTCACATCTGCAGCACAGCTGAAATCCGTGGGTGAGACGAGACACGTGGGACCGGCCATCTTGAAGTAACTGCACTTCGCTTCCAGCACGACTTAAGAGGCATCCTCGACGAAGTGCTTTAGGGATTGAGAAGCCCCAGCCCCGAGCAGCTCCTGCACAGAAGATTAGCCCTCCAGCATCCACAAGATCTGCGTGGGGCCCTTTTGCTTGATTGCTGCTTGACGCTTTGTCTGGTCATTTGCCGGCTGGCTAGTGGCTTCCTAGACGACGATCCTTGAAAACTACACCGCTGGCCTGGTTGCTCCAGACTGGCCCTTGCTTCCCTGCAAAGGAGAAGCACCCCGGACCCTCCTGGTCCGCACCAGACGCCTTTTCCATCCACCGCGTGGGTTGCCTTTGCCAAGGCCTGTTGACGCCGAATCCGGAACCAACACCGCCGACAGCGAGAGCCTGCGTGGGACAGCTCGTGCCTACATCCTGGTCGTCGAAGACACCTCCTGGTCCACGTGGCTGCAGAGTCAAACGTCCACTCTTCACCTGATCGCGACGACAGCATCTGGTTCCTTCCTGGTTCCACACCAGTCACTGGCTAGTGACTTTGAACATTGTCCCCTCTGCTTTCAGGTCTTCATCTTCCTTGATCCACCCTTGGATCACTCCGGACAGCTTCCTCCTGGTCGCCTGCAGCAACTTTCTTCAAGGCTCCATAGACTCCAACGCGGAAACCCGACACACTTTGACACCTATGCACCCGTAGCCCGTGGGTGAGATAACAAGAGCATTTCGGTGCTCAAGGGTAGATTGACTCTCCTAGTGTCCAGATTTCCAGTCGTTTTAGTCCTAACTAGTCAGAACTGTCCGTACTTACCTTTTTCGTAAATTGTACTGTCCATTGACTTTGTTACACATCTTGCGAGGGAGTTCACACTCTGCACACGTGTCCCGTGGGCCTCCTATTACTTACCTACGGTTAGGATAGTGTAGTCTCAGCGATCCTACAGCCTCTAGACAGCTCCATTCCTTCTATCGACTTTCTCAACCCACTTACTTAGTATATGGTTTGGCGTGCCCCTAGGGCACCATTGTAATTTGTGCAACCTAAACGTATTTTTCCTAAGAGACTTGTCATGTGCTTAGCCCTCTGACCTCATAAAGAGTTCAGAGGTGTTTGTTATTAATAAATATATTGTTTATTTTCATAACAACCTGTGTGGTATCCTTTCACTTGGTATTCAAGGGGTTATATGAGGTAAAACAGCTGGCTTCACATGCCAAAAGAGTTTAGCCTAAGACTGCTTTGTCCATGCTACCATTAGGATAGCTGGTCTATAAGGTTGACTTACAACCAATCACCATAAGGGTTGTTTGGACTGATACAAGGTGATCACTAGAACTAGTGAGCATCATATATCAGGCCAACTTCTCACAGGACATAGCTGGCCAGAGGATAAAATATGAAGCTATAAACTATGTAGAATTTACGGAGCATTTTGACATTTTAATCAGATGCCTAGAATACTAAGGCTAAGAAATAGAAGAATGGACAGAATGGGTAGGGCGGGGTTGAGAAGGTCCATATAGGAAAGGTGTTATGTTCTATGGTGGTTGGATTGCTTAGTGGACCATAAGATAGGGGGTCACCAACTGAGGATGCAGTTTCATCCATCTTCAGATCCTATAAGGGAAGCTTTGGAAGACTGCACTGCCCAGAATCCAAAGATAGCTGTGGAAATGATAGAAAGAAGAATATAGCTGAACCTATATAGTTGTCTAGAAGGGTAAGATCAGTGCTGGACCAAATCATCACACACAATAAACATTATGACACCAATTATAAAGCTGTTCATTTGTCCTCCCTACAGAGTCTGTGAGCATGTGCTTGCAGTGGATAAGTCTCTAGTAAGCGGAGTATTACTACGAAAGCGATTGTGATCAAGGAACATGACACTTTGATCCCCTAAATTGGTGACGCTCTAAGAGGTGACCACTGGTCCATTATCAGTAAGTACTCACACAGGATAGAAGCTCTGGTTCACTAATACACTACACACACTGGACCGCTTTCACTGGCAGGACTGTTTTCCTAGTTTGGGGCGACTTGTTGAACGTTGCAATCGTAAACATTATCAGAAACGTGCACCATTAGTTAGTATGTTTGATATTCCATGCTATTTGGGTACGGAACACATGTGGTGGAAGGAGGGTATGTGATTGTACACTGTTTTAAAAGTCAACAAAATAAGTTTTAAAAAAATATTGCTGATGTTCTACTTTACCTACTGAACGTCAGATATTTAATAAGTCTTTGATAGCAACAGCCTGAATAACTTTTAAGGAACGGGCCTGGCTGCCAATATGCTTGATACAAGCGTGTTGGTGGCCAGGAAAACAGGTAGATTTGCATGAGTTGATTATTTTGAAAGTATATTTCAGTAAGGAAATAGTGCATCAGTTTGCATGTGCATTTATTTAGGCAACTGCTCAGTCGTCGGTGGAATACCCTCCCTGGGGTTGACGGGGCCTAAATGGCGCAGGCAACACTATATCATTGTATGTGTGTAGAACAGCAAACGAGGCAGGGATGCAGGTCATCTGTAGGACCACCAACCTGTGGCGGGGTCGAGCCCTGGGATAGTCCACTGTCTGGATGGCTGTTGTCTGCTGGTCTGAGACTTAGTGTCCTAGGTTGAGAGCCATGGTTAGCTCAACCAAAAAGTAAGTTCACTGAGTGGGGAAGGTTCCCTTCATAAACCTGAAGGCCTGCACTACCTCTCTTATCTACCGAGCGACGCCTATAGGGTATGGATGCCATATGGATTATGATGGGTAGCTTTACAAGCCATGTGTGACTATGACATACATAGGCAGATGAAAACATGCTACTGCTGTCTCCTACTTCATATAGTTTGTAGCAAAAAGGCTGCTGTACTAATGCATATAGAACCCTAGAGGGATTACAAAAAAGTTTTTAATGGGGCCTTTTTGGTATTCCCTCAATGTGACTATAGACCTCCACATAAGGTTTTGTGTAGCAAAAGCAAGGCGCTCAGTTCAAGAGTCTGAGGTGTTCTGGAAAATACATTGGTATTCAGTTCCTGGCCTAGTGAAACAGGATGTGGAGGAATTTGGTTAGTTTCTGAGACAATCAGTGAAATAGGTTGGGAACATCTTGTACCTAGAACACTGGAAGCCCACTTAACGCTCCACTGGAAAATAGAACTAGGCCTTGAACTTTGCCTCAATTCATCATGAACTTTTTGGACTAGGAAGTTCTAGAAGCTACAACGGGATGGCTTGAGGTAAAAGAGATGGCTTGTTAGAAGCAGCTTTGAGTGGAACAGTACATGAAAAGGACCAAAGGGCAATCTGGCAAATAGTGGGAAAGGAAAGTAGACATTAGGTGTCTCAGTAGAGGGGTGATTGTACTAAAGCTATCCACAAGTGAAGAAGTTAATCAAATGCTAAACATCCTACAGTCATTAAATGCACCAAGATGAGATCTCCTCCTTCCATCCATCCATATAGTAAATATTGGTTGGTGGGTCCCTTTACTGAAAATGCTGACTAATACTAGAAGTTGAACTGGCCAGACCCAAGGTGGGTGGAGGAAAAATCATGAATGCTCCAACATTTTAAAAAGGTGTTAAAAATAAATAATGTAAACCTGGGTCTGGCTAATGCAGCGCTGGTAATTCAGGAATAAAAAGTCCTGATCAGGCCCTTGTAGTTGCACTTTAAGTTTTGATCTTTCCGAGTTAGGTCAGTTAGGAAGAGTCTAAGGCAATGTTTCCCAAACATGTCGGTTGCGACATTCTAGTAGGTCATGAGCCGATTTTTGGTGGGTCCTGAAAGTCCAAGCAATAAATAGGATGCCTTTACATTCTGTATTTATCTTGGCACATTTGCAGCGCTTCAAAGACTAAGCTCAAATTGGATTGGTGTTTGCAAATTCCTCTCACTTTGAAGTCCGAGAAATAAAAGTAAAGTGAATTATGAAACCGAAGACAGAACAACAGGTCAGACAGAGCTGGTTGTCTGCTACCATACTTTTAAAATGTTTAACTTGCGCTGCTTACCTGCACACTTTGTGCCCCTAATGCCCCCCCCGCCACCCCCTCCCCCCCCGTCCGCTGCGGCTTGTGCCGTTTGCGCGGTGGGGACAGGCACCACCATTTTAACCCTCACTTAACCTGACACCAGCTCAGCACGCCACATGCTGCTGCAGTCCCGCCCTCTTCCTGTAGTTAAAAGCAAGTGCACCGAGCGGACGGGCAAACCCACCGTCACCAGGCGCCAGCCACTCTGTCCATTTCACCCATTATTTATTTTTCCCCGAACTACTAGCCTGTGATGGCTATTCTTCAATACACTAGTCAGAAGCTCCACTCTTTTAACAAAGTATACTCCCAGAGGAAGGCAACATCCCCCCCCAAACCACAATGGGCCTTACAGCCCACGAGAACTCCCCCAATCAGCAGGCAAGCCAAAATAGTAAACTGTAGCATCAAACACTCAAAATTAAATCCTGCAAAACCAGAACCTTAACACTGGACAGGCTTTTACTGCAATGCTCGCTCCCTCCCAAAACACGCACTTGAAATCTGGTCCCTATTGGACTCTGAGAAACCTGATTTATTTTTCATTACAGAGACATGGTTCCACAAATTCTCACAACCCAACCTTTCAGTAGTTCTCGCCCACGACTACCAGCTGACCAGGCTGGATAGGTAAGATAAGAAAGGTGGGGGGATAGCGACTGCTTACAGAACAGACACCAGAATAGACACCATAGAGGCCGTCCAGGCAGATTGGGGAGAAATCTATATCTTCACAATAGAGAGCTCCAGAAGGGAGTCCTGGAAAGGTGCTCTTCTCTACAGGCCCCCCTGGCAACAAAGCCCAGTTCTCCAGCACTCTCATAGAGACAATCGCGCCGTACGTTCTGGCCGCCGATAATTTCCTCCTATTAGGGGACTTTATTGATCATGCTGAACACCTATTAGATTCTCATACACTTGATCTTATCACCAGCCTTGACACATTATGCCTAAAGCAACTAGTGGCAGGTCCCACCCATATCGCTGGTCACACCTTAGACTTACTATTTACTGATGCCCCCTATGTAAATATCGATCGAATACTTCCTGTCCTATGGTCTGACCACCATGTGATAAGGCTCCATATACGTGGGATATCGGCTAAACCACACCCCACAAAAGAACCATAATTAAGTAGGTCATTCAACAAGATAAACCTAGATTCATTTTCAACAACCTTTGTTCCCCTCTCTCCCTCTGAGCTGGTTGACGCTAACAAGGCAGACAAATGTTTCGAGATAGCCATTAGCACGACCCTTGACATAATTGTTCCTAAGAAGAAAAAAAAATGTCCAAAAAAACGGTCCCCCGAGTTCACCCCCGACTTAAAATGCGATAAACTCACCGTCAGGAAGGCAGAACGCAAATGGAGGCTTACACAAAATACAACAGATAGGCAGCACTAAAAAACAACACACTGGCATTACATGGATAATATAGCCACAGCCAAAAAAGTCTACCTAGGAAATAGAATTAACCAGGCCTCCAACTCTCATAAAGAGCTGTACAAGATAGTGAAGGAATTTACCAACCCCCCCGCCTGCCAACCAACGCACAATGCTTCTCAGGAGTGGGTCGACTCCCTCTCATCTTTTTCTGTAAACAAGATAAATGACATCCAGAAACTCTTCAGACGACAGACACCACCAGAACAGACTTGCTGCGACTCCCCTCCCTGCACACTAACTTCCCTAGAGAATTTAATACAATTACAGAGAAAGAAGCATCCGCCACACTAAGTAGGATGAAATCTGTCTCACCAACTGACCGCGCCTCTCCCCAGATTTTACCTAAAATTGGACCTGCTCTTCTTCCCAATCGGACTAAAATTCTCGATCTTTCCCTAGCACAATCCACCGTACCTTCATATTGGAAAGAAGCTATAGTCAGACCGATTATAAAAAAACAACAGCCGACCCTAAACAACTTTCCCACTACAGACCAATTTCTATCCTACCCTCGTTTGGCAAAGTAATGGAATCACTGGTCAACAATCAACTATCTAAATACTTAGAAAGTGACAACCTGTTAGACCCATCTCAATCGGGTTTCCGTGCTTTTCATAGCACCAAAACTGCCTTGGTATAGATAGCCGACACCATCAGGCTTTCACTTGATGCGAGACAATATGCCATCCTGATCCAACTTGATCTGTCGGCTGCCAGCGACACCATCTCACATGGCATCCTTTTAGAGCGCCTACAGGAGTTTGGTGTCGAAGGCCTGCACTGAAATGGCTTAAGAGCTATCTGATGGAACAGTCTTTCAAAGTCCAAATAGGAGATTTCTCCTCCAAAAGCCAGATGATCGACAAGGGAGTCCCCCAAGGATCAATTCTAAGCCCCACACCTTTTAACCTATATGTGTCACCGTTGGCTAAGATAATCAGAGTCTACAGCTTTGAAACAGTGTCTTACGCCGATGACAATACAATAGAACGACGATCAATTTGAAAAGAAGAGACACATTTAAAAACACCCCGGGAAGAGAGCAACAAGCTGGGCCGGCGTTTGTCATTACACGCGAGCGAGCAAAACGAAGAGGCACTTCACGTGATAGCAAACCAGATGGTGTAGACGGGAGAGAGACACCACCCAACCACCGGCAGCGCATTAATTTATTCCACTAACTGGATATATAACAAGCTCATCGAAAGAGAGCGCTCCGGATACAATTTGAGAATGACTTCCAACCCCAGATGCCTCTAGAACCCGATGGATTTCGAATAGCCCTAGTCGTGAAGAGGCCAGAATTGATTGGCTGAAACGCGTCGACTGTAAAGAGACAGCAGATATATAAATACAATTTTGATTAATTTAAATAATTTGTTGAGGGACTGAAAAGACATTGGGTTTAAATAATTTTTACCTATTTGTTTTCCTCACATTAGTCTGTTTGATCTCGATAGGAATGTCTTGTTTATTTTTTTAGTGAGACATCCTAGCTTGGAAACGAAGGGCTTCTATTGTATATAGTAAAAATTACTTGTATATACAAATGTGCTTTAAATTGGAAACGAGAAATATTTAAAAATCTCCTTATTTGATAAAATAAAAAATCTTTCATTAATATTTTTAGGCGTGGTTGTGGTTCATGACGAGACAAGAGATTGCAAAAGGTAAAAATAGATAAAATGTGGTCAGAGTAATATAAATACGAAATAGGGAATACTTTTTCTTTATTCCCTATTATTTCAAATCAGAATATATACCGCAAAACCAAGGTACCAATTGCTTACTTTAGTCTTCATTACCCAGGTACCGTTTGGTTTAATGGGTTTCCCCTGTCATTCATAGAGCTCTAACCATTGAGCCACACTCCTCCTATGTCTGTGCAAATTTAGAGGCCATTTCAATGGAAAATGCACCGTCTGTAAATGAGAGTCTACTACCATACGATGCTTTAGTTACATTAAATAAATCGCCTGCCTCATGTCCATTAAAGCTAGGTGAGTCGTGAAAGTTTGTTAGTCTAAAAATTAGTTGTGGTTCTAAAATGTTTGGGAAGCACTGATCTAAGGAGAGAAATGGTGGAGTAGAGTGATTTGCAAAAGGACGTGAAAAATAGGCAGTATCATAACTCCAAACCTTATAGATAAAAGGGAGCACCCATATAGCAATAGGGCGACACTCCTCCACTGAGGCAGAGGAGCGTTGCCCACTGCTTTTTTGCAGTGACACAAAGGAAAAATAAAATCCTAACTCGCGTTATCATTTTATTTCTCCTACTTCCACCCACTTCGCGTTAGGGGGCGGAGGCAGGGGAGGAGTGGTAGCACCCTCCTAAAGTGCCCAAGAAAGTCTTGCGCACTTCACATGTTCTCCATGCAGGCTGCATCGCCTGGTGCTCAGACCAATTACAACGCTGCTAAGGCAGCATTGTGACTGGCTGACTAGTTGCTTGGGTGTGCTTCTGGTAAGGCAGAGCGAGGGAGGGAGGACTACAGAGGTGAGGAAGATGTGGGAGGTAACATTTTTTATTTTTAGTCCCGCATCCCCCACGTCCTCTCCCCCTCCCGACCCTGCCCCCATACCTCCTGTAGCCCGTTCCCCCAACCTCCGATCGGTGCCAGCCGCTGTTGTGCAGCTCTGGTTTCTCTGAAGGCTTATCCCTGCTTGGAGAGTTGAGAGACCGTCAAGCTGCCAGGTCATAAGGGAATCCCACAGCTCATCTCTCAGCGACGAGAAATATTACTAAGCTCAACTAATAAATCTATGCATTGGGAGAAGCCAGAAAATATTTCAGTGAGTGGCTTAAGTGATTTATCTACTACCAAAATGGACCGAGCAAACCTTCCAAAACTAGACGCCTGGATTTCAGGTCACAAGCATGTGGTTATGCAGAACCACTGGAAGTAGACTGCAGATATATTTCCTAATGCACTGTTGTTGATCTAGCAATACTTTTGAAAGCAAATACAGTGGTACCTTAAGAGTTAAGTCATTCTCATTGCATCTAGTACAAAGCAGGTTCAAAACTGCATCAAAGTGTACAAAAATACAGGCCAATTATAGCATAAGCTGACAATGAAGGCTTTTGAACAACTTCCATGTTTGTTGTGAATTGAGAGAATTAAGAAAGCTATAATTTCAGCCAACAGCTGGAGACGGCAGTGAAATAGTTTACCTTAGGAGCTGAACTTCAGACAAGAGAGATCACCGTTAATTTGCAGTTTGTTACTCTGTTTTACTACAGAAAGTCAATCAATAATTTGGCGAACACTATATACATTCATATACGGGTAAAGGTATTAGAATAATTATATTATTGCATTAATTGGAGCAGTTACTTATCAATAATATCCGTTATACATTCAACAAACTTGCTTTATTATTCATGGACTGTAAATGTTTCAGACAAGTTAAACTGTTGGAAACGTAAGAAAATCTCTGCCTGGCCCATGAGTGCCTCAAGATGTTTAGGTGGAGTGAAGTCACTATTTAAAGTTACATTTATATCCAAGCTCATTATTATATCTGTTCTTTTTTAAAGAGCGTTTCCATGCGGAGTATTAGGGTCTACAGGAATCCTGGATGAATTAGGCTCAAGCAAGTAAGAGAGTGGGGGCCAAACGACTGTTATAGTGTGCGCGCACACAGACAAACACACAATAACTCTGCTAATGCACGTGCGACAGGAAGTAAAAGAGTTAGACTAATCCAACCCACAAATATCAAAGAAATGCAACATCAATTCTATGATACGTTTAGGATATTTATCATTCTAGGGTCAAACGATTTGAGAGTGTGCCTGAATTTTTTCAGACTAACTAAAGTTTTCATTGAGCTGAAGATAAGTACAAGGGACTGGTTTATAATTTGAATAATTGATCAGGCAATATCGATTTTTTAGGTCTCGACCTGCGAAAGACTGCGCACATGCGCAGTCGAGCCGGTGAGATTTAATAATGTAGGGAGAGTTTCACTAGCGAGGTTAAGCCCCGCCCCTCTTTTCCATTGGCTGGCGTCACCGTTCATGCAAAACGGTGGCCAGCCATTGGAGAAGAGGTCCTAGTGACGTTCTTCTATCTCTTTTAGCCCAGTCCTTTTCAGATTGGGTTCCTTGACTTCTTGCTGGCGTAAAAGGTTTCTTGTCTTCTTTATGGGTCCAGATGGCCCCATAAAGAAGATAAGGAACATTTTACGCCAGCAAGCAGTCATGCCGAGCCCGTCTGAAAAGGTCGGGGCTAAAAGAGACATTCTGTGTTATGCCACGCTCCTGACCTCATTGCGTCATTAATGGTGAAATGCTTGGACACAATGTCCAAAAGTCCGCTTTCCAAAAATCCACTATTTTAGTCAAGCTGCCTGATTCCCCTACACACCGTGATTCGCCATTCAAACCCGACACTCATTCATTGGCACTGCTGCAAGCCGCAGCGAAGTTTCGGATCTGCAGAGCACACCCAGCGGTGAGAGGCTGCCTCAGTGCGCTGTACTTTGTTGCGAGCACAGCTTTGTGTGCCTGCTGGTTGGTAACAAGAGAGCTCGCTTTCTTAGGACCCCTTGAAGTAGAACACCAGGCCCCAGGCACACAGTGAGGTTCAGTGCCTGTGGGGGTGCACAGCAGCTGTTTTTGTTTCTATTAGTGTGTGCTGCTGTGGGTTTGTGTTTAGTGAAAGTGAGTGTGTAAAGCCCTGCAGGGGGCTGGGTGGGTGCTCGCGTCCAGCTGTGCTTTCTCCAGCAGGTACCGGGGCAGGGAGGTCTGACACGGGCTCCCTGGGGCACAGGGATGAGCTGGTCTCTGGCCAATTGCTGGCAGGAAGGAGGGCGCAGGAGGGGAGAGGACAAGCCTTAGGACTGACTGCCCGTCCCACCTTCCCTCACTCTCAGATGCACCATCTGTCTCTTCGTGTCCTAAAAACAGGCAGCTGAGGCAGGACCCTCTCCGGCTAAGAGACGGGCAGCCCTCCTCTGAGCATCCTCCCGCATCCGATGAGAGACAGGGAGGGACCCTCACCTGCCGGGAGACCTGCAGCGTATGGTACCAGTACCCACCAAGGGACCCTTATCCCTGAGAGACGGCAGCAGCTATCGCACCCACCGAGAGATAGGCGGGCATCCTCATCTGCGAGAGACGGACAGAACTCCTCTGGGGTACTTGCAGCTCCTGGTACCCTCACCCTCCGAGAGACAGGAAGGGAATCTCACTCAACTGAGGGAGACCTGCAGCAGGCACTAACCCCACTGAGAGACGACCTGCTCTCATCCGATTTCGAGAGAGACCCCCAGTAGCAGGGACTCAAACACACACGGAGGCAGATTGGGGGTGACCCGTGCACGAAGGATAGCGCCGGAAGGTCGGATCCGGAGGGAGGAGGCTGCTCAGAGTAAGGGTTACGCGGGGAAAACCACCCTTGGAACCCGGCACTCGAAGAAGACCAAGGCTCCAGGCGGCACGAGCCCCCCACACCAAGGCGCACTCCACACTGGCGACCACGCAGAGAGCGAAGACCAAGTAACAGGTGTACTGACGCCGGCACAAGGAACACGCATACATGCAAGTTGTACTCAAGTTCTCTAATGTGCTGAGATAAGCAGGTAAGAAAATCACAATGCAAAGAAAAATGCATGCCTATTAATCGGAGCAGTAACCTTGGCCAGCAGCGGGTGCTTTAAGGTGCTTGAGTATAACATTAGCACATGTATTGAAGAAGATGCCGTAAGTCTGGTTTGTTGCTAGGGTCGTGTGTTTTCTGGGGGCACCTGTGTTGGGGTTTGCATCTGAATGCTATAAACACTTGCTTGCGCTTCTGCACCCTGGAATCCCGGTTCATGTAATGTTTCTCTGTGTGCTCAGAGTAAAAGGTGCCGTCTTGCACTCAATGTTTCCTGAATCTGTGGAAGGATGTGTTCATCAACTCGGACCTCTGCCTCTGATCCCGTGTTCGCGCAGAGAGGTGTCACGACCCCTGTTTTGTCTCTGTTATTGGTCACCATTGATCCCGGACACTGCTGCACAGCCAGGGCCTGTCACAGCCTCCTCCGTTTGGTGAGGTTCCTTGAAAGGGGCTGGGGCGCAGAGGTGTCCCCCGCGCTAGGCATAGAGCGCACAGCCGTAGAACGGTGTGTGTGTGTGTTTGGCTGTGTGTGTGGCTCTGTGTGTGTGGCTGTGTGTGTGTGTGTGTGTGGGGCTCTGTGTGTGTGGGGCTCTGTGTGGGGCTCTGTGTGGGTGTGTGTGGCTCTGTGTCTGTGTGTGTGTGTGTGTGTGTGTGTGTGTGTGTGTGTGTGTGTGTGTGTGTGTGTGGCTGTGTGTGTGTATGTGTGCAAATGCAATAGGTCTCGCATTTGCGAGAATTTAAGCTATTGGCATTGTAAATGACAATACCATTTATCTATCTGTTTTCAAAACCAACACATACATAACATTTTTGTCATTTACAATGCCAATAGCTCTAACTTTTGCAAAGGCGAGACCGCTGCATTGTAAATGCTTGTTGTTCATTCTTTCTCAGCTAACCAGCAATGAGCAAAACATGCAAAATCAACATATACAACAGTGAAAGCAAAAGTGAGGGCATTCACAGGATTTAAATAAGAGATGGAGGATCTTTATGATGTTCATTACTTACTTTATTTGACTCTATGGGTACATTACGTATAGTGCGCGAGAGCAAGGTCTGGGGGTAGGGAGTGGGTCAGAGGGCAAATGAGCAAATGAGATCATGGTAATAGAGGATAAGTTAATGCCAGCCTGAAGATTATCTAGATCAAACAACAACGGATACAGTGGTTGGAAACAGAGCGCAGCAAGGAAGCGCCTCAAAAGATTTGAACCCTATCAATTTTTTTAGGTCTCGCCTAGCTATCTCGTAAGCGATGCTTTGCAAGATATTTAGTGGGGCTTCTGAAAGTGCTCCCAAAGTCTGCAGGCGGATCGGGTACAGGGCATGTGCGCCAGGCGCGCGCACCATTTGTCAGCCTGCATGATCACTTTCTCGGCCGCTATGATATTCTCAGTGAGCCACAAGGCCACTGAAAACATCAAAGTGGCCGAAAAGTGATCACCATTTGCCATCCCAAGCCCTCACTTGACTGCTTTTCTCGTTTTAACCCACACATGCGCTGGCTTGTCTATTTAACCGAGATTGTGTGAGTATGATGTCCTTGCATATAATGGAGTTCCTTCTCTGTCCATTCCCTTATGCTAATACCGATCACTTTCTCGGCCGCTATGATATTCTCAGTGAGCCACGAGGCCACTGAAAACATCAAAGTGGCCGAAAAGTGATCACCATTTGCCATCCCAAGCCCTCACTTGACTGCTTTTCTCGTTTTAACCCACACATGCGCTGGCTTGTCTATTTAACCGAGATTGTGTGAGTATGATGTCCTTGCATATAATGGAGTTCCTTCTCTGTCCATTCCCTTATGCTAATACCGAAAAGGTGGTCAAATACAAACGAAGATGGCGCTGATGCACTTGTAATATGAATTTCTCTTGTGCGCTCGGTTCCCTGCTTTAAGGATAAGCTTGCAAGATGCCTGCCTCTTGAGTGACATGTATTCTCTGCAAGCAGGCAGTGATTGTGTTGGTATCTCTTGGCCATTGTGTCTGCTAAAGCTGACCCTGCTGGTTTGTCAGCATTCACAGGGTGTGTGACTCAGCTGTATTCCAGCATGCATGCACCAAGCTGTGATCCAGGGAAGGACTGTCGCATGTTCTGACACACTTTTTTGCGATCACGCACTGCCTGTACTTTGAGACTGGCCTCGCCTTTGTAAATATTATTCCAATCACGTTCCTCTTTTTTTGCAGTGCGTGTAGAAATGTAAAGCCCTCCAAGGCCTCCTAAAAGCCTTTATTTGCCTTACTTAAGTTCCAGGGGTTTGTCAGAATGCACAGCTGTTTTAACAACGCTTTTCAGTGTCTTCAACCTAACAAATGCTTTTCAGGTAGCTTAATGTGCTGTGGTAAGGGTGTAGGTTATATACTGGAGCCCCTAGTAAGCTTCTGTTTATTTATTGTCGTGAAATTCTGCTGCAGCTGAAAGCCGCCTCAGAGCAGGGTTTTGGCGAGCTCTCAGTCTAGAGTTAGTGCAGAGGAACAGTCGCTATGTTTAGCTCACCTGTAAACCGTGATGAATGTGCTTCCACTACATTGCTTGAACTGCCAGGCTTCACACAATCGGTGAATAGAGAAAAAGTCACTTGCATTTACTCCATTCGAGGTTGCTGTCAAAGTGACTAAGTACAGTTTGTGTGTTGCTTGTTTTTTACTTGGCTTGTGTCAAGTTTCAACTGAACTGCACTCAGCCTTGCCCGCAGTAGCTATTGTGCTGCACACCTTGTATTTTCTTTCTTCCATGTGCCTACGCTGGGCTTGGCTGGACTGTGGCTTATAGGTGCTTGCCAGATGGCCAAGGGCTAAAGTTAATGTCCAGAGCAGCAGTGGTCGGCTGGACAATGGCAGCCAAGTCTAGACAGTACAGTAAAACTGCAGCAATAAACAGCTGAATTTTTCTTACACCGTTTGGCAGCGAGGGAGAACTTCCGCTTTAAATAGTAAAAAAATAGACAGGGGAGGGAGGGGTCTGTGTGTACAGTGCGTACAATTGACGGAGGGCACTTTTCTACGTGCAGTCGTGCACACTTGTGAAAATATATTCCGGGACACTTTGTGAGCAAGCCTCGATCCCTACACAAGAAGAGATGCAACCTTTGAAGGCAAGACAAATATCAATGAATCTCCCTTCTATTCTAGGGCCTATAAATTAGATAGATCTACCACCGCTATAGTCATTTTTATCCCGTGCTCATAGAAATCATGGGGGTTCTGTTGGTTGTTTACCATAAAAGGGGACAATGTCCCCAAGCAGCCCGGAAAGGCGCTATGCAGATAAACACAAACAAGGGCCCATAAAGTCGGGAAATGGCTTTCCAGGGAGAGCAAATGGCGTTTGCATGTCCAAAGGTTTACAACACTGGATAGGTGTACAGAACACGCCATGTGTATAAGTTCTTTTTATTGTTGCTTTATTGTCCAAAGCAGTTTAAATCTGACATTTACGAAGAAACGATAAATAAGAAAGCAACAGTTTATTAAACACATTTTATGAAGTAGTGGGGTTCCGCCACAGACATTACGGGCTACTGCTTGAAAATGCAAGTTATACAAGTATTTAAAAAGAACGTTTTAAGTCTTTCTTTTTTTTTTTTTATTGACCTAGGGATTTTAACTGGAGCGCTCTATTGAGACAGCGTTTCCCTTGCTTGACTTTTCAGGACAACAAGGTTTGTCACCTTGGCTTTGATGGAATTAACGTGGGATTGATCCTGAGCTGCTTGTATTTGTGTTTTCCTTTCTTGATTGTTTCACTTTAAAGGCATCGCGCTTTCCCTCAAGGCTGCAATTTCCTAGTAACAGCGTGCTTCTGCCTTTTCGGCCTCGAGAATTTGAATTCAGCCTTTGAATTAAAAATGTGCTTTCAGTAGGAAAAACAAAACAGTGCTTTTTAAATGCAAACATATCACGGAATATCACGAGAAAATCGTAAGACGCGTAGTTATAAAATATATTATTTTTCATGCGAGTTCCTAAAGGAAAACGTGTACTTGTAAAGGCGACATTCAGACGCGAACTAAAATAATAATTTTAGCTGCTGAAAACAGCAGTTTTTTTAATGTTTTTATAAAACTTAAGAACAGAAAACAAACTACACATAAAGGTGGATAATGTTTTAGTAAATGTTAAGGATGCAATGACCACAACGTTCGATTTTAGCGCGCGAACTTTGCTCCAAAGGCAAGAGTAAATGAAGTTAAAAGACAACACAAAAGCCTATAACCTCGAGGCTGTTACCGCTTTGTGCTGCACATCTGGACTTGGTGTTCCACTGACTTAGCAACAACTAAACAGATTTTGCATGTAACGAGGATTAAACTCCAATGCGAGCACAATAAAGTTCAAGGAGATATTGAGTAAACACCAGCACATTGTCAATAACTGCATATGAAAACAAACCGTAACTTGCGGGACAATAAATGAAAATACAACGAACAGGGATCTTTAAATGAAACAACCGTTCTCTCCAAATGACTTTATTCGCTATCTGGGAAATAGTTTCATATTCTTTCTTGTAAAGTAATCCTTGACATAGATTACAGCACAGCGAGGAAGGAAACGTTAGAGGGACCACTCAAACCAGCTCAATCCATGATTTTGTATAGTACTGTACACATGTTAGACACGGAAAGTGTTGACTAAAACAAGCAGTCACTTGCTCTTAAGGGAAAGCGAGGCAAAAAACATTGATGCCAAGAAATGAAGATACTGTACCAAAAGTGTGGGGGTTCGTCTTACAATAGAACACAACTCCACAACATTAGCAAACAAGGATTGGCATAGCCAATAGGTCTCGCTTTTGACTCGCAATAGACTCAGTGGTCCCTCTCGAGTTTTCTTCTGTTCGACTGCTCCGTCCATAGTCACTACAGCGTATCTTAAAGATATCTTTTTTAGTCAAAATCAACACCACCACTCCTTTAGATCAAAACATGAAAACATGTGATCAATGAATTGTGTATTCCTGTTTGTCTGACCTTTGTTACATGTTATCACTGTATGGTGTGTCATCTTTGCTGCCACGGTCTAGTCAGCTTCATTGTGGGTCTTGCTCGCACTATACTTTGCACCTCTTTCAAGGTTAGGTTCCACCACAAGCCAGCTGCCATGTGATTGGAGCATGCCCCTGAACCTCACGCGTGACGCCAAACATGCCACTCTGCAAACCTATGACTCTACTGTCTTTGTAAAAGAAACTGAGTGGTTACTTGCTGGTCTCCCACAAACCAGCGCTGTACCAAAGGCATTGTAATCTACAATGCCAATAGCTCAAACTCTAGTAAATGCTAGACCTATTGCATTGCAAATGCTTGTTTTTAAAGATCTCCGTGTTGGAGACTCCCTGGCGAGGTATCTTGAGCAGACCGAGAGCTCCCAAAAAATTAAACCATTTACAACTAATGGTGCATGTAAAAGATAATCCTGTACAGTTAAACAGGGCAGAATTGTTAATGTGGAGGAAGGTGTACAACTATAAGGAAGTTAGACAGAAATTAAAGGAAGCTGCTACAGAAGGCTGTTTACAAAGGAATCGGGTGATTGTGTGGCACGAGTATTACAAAGATTGTTTAATATCAAATTAAGTAGGAGCTAAAAACTATTTAGGAAAAATATTATCACTTCAATTCAACATTAACTTTATGAAAACACAAACGTGTAAGGTAGGTATGACAGGACATACAGCATCTCTATAGCATTTCTGAAGTCCTTTTTTTTTTGTATTTGAAATGAAGGTCGGATAGCAAGCCTTCCTTACAGTAGTTCATTTACTTCTAGGTCATAGAAATTAAGGACTATAATGAAGCCTCTTTTCCCACCCCAATCTTTATTTCAATAGACAGTAAACAAGCATTGGCAGAGCAAATAGGTCTCGCATTTGGGACCTTATAAGTATTTAGTTATGCAGCACAATATCCTTGGTGCAACAACATAGACTGTCATATGGATAAACACTTATAAGATCCCAAAGGCGAGACCTATTGGCTATGCCAATGTTTGTTAAGGTTTATGGTTCGATAATGGGATAGGAGATAGGAATGAAGTGCACGTGAAAGCGGCTGATACATGAATAAATGGGACTGTGCCAGCGCTGGCATCAGGCTCTCGTGCTGCGCCAGGCCTCGCTACCACTTACTAATTGTAACCGCTACAGCCTGTGATGCCCACAAAGCTACAGACCTAGAGTACCAGCAGGCTAAGCGGTCGCTGGTCTCAGCAGCAGCTGTCCCTCCATTTAGTAAGTGCAGGTGCCAACTTAAAAGGGGCTCCAAATCCGAGACAAAAATAAAATGAAAACAAATACAAAGTGGTCGGGGTACCTATTGCATGGACTGCCTGTGACGCCCACTGCTGGGGACAGTGAAGGAGGGCGGCCGGACTCTAAGCCCCAGGGTGCTTCAGGACAGGAAGCCACAGTCAGGGCACATTTACTCTCAGAGGGGCTCCCGCAGCATGGGCCAGCAAAGAAGGGGGCCATACACTAAACCCCAGTGTGCTTCCTGGCAGGAAGCCGCCAAGACAGTCAGCTCCCAGAGGCGCCTATTTACTCTTGCGGGGGTCCCGCCGCATGAGCTAGCAGAGGAGGGGGCCATACTCTAAACCCCAGTGTTCTTCCTGGCAGGAAGCCGCCGCCGCCGCAGTCAGGGCCATGAGGCGCCCATTTATTCTCACAGGGGCTCCCGCAGCATGGGATGTGTCTGAGAGCCTGCCTGGTGAAGACTGGGTCCAGAACGGGCCAGACCCTGCTGGGCTGGGCTGTGCACCACTTCTTGGCTTTGTAACCCAAAAGACTCCATTTAAAACTGGTGGTTCACAAAGCAAGGTAGGAGTTCATTGAACATTTATTACGTGAAAACGCATAATGAAGGAGGCAGTACCATTGACACTATGTTAGAAAGAGCTGCCGGGCTTGCTTCCAATGAGAGAGAATTAATGGAACACAGATCATTGGATTTTAGGAGGTCGTCGGCATCCCTGGCTGATGGAGAAAATGTGTCTAGTAAAGCAAAGCATATGGCATCTCTGTAACTTAGTACCTCACGTTTCAACAGAAGTATTACCTTGGGTACCAGCTCAGACCCACCAGATCCTGTGATAACACCCATGGTTCCCTGCCCTCCCATTGACCATGTGGCAGTAAAAGTAACTCCGCGTGGCCGTGAAAGCCAAAGCCATCGCAATCGCCATCACTCTGAAAGCGAAAGTGATCGCGATGACGCACAAAGCACGCTAGGGATGCCCAAGCAGCAGCGAGCGCGCTTGTGCGTGTGACAGTAAGCTGGTGGCCGCTTTGGTAGCACTTTTAAAAGCAGCTACTAAATGTCTCGGCCAGACCAGCGCATGCGCTGGGTCAGGCCGAGACCTAAAAAGGAATGCAATAAAAGCAATGGAGGGAAGGGAGTCTTCATAGGAGGCTATAATAAAGCCAGGTAAGCCTTCACTGTAGACCATCTTTTGTTTAAGTAGCACTCAAGAGAAACCGCTGGAAGAGAAGAGAGAGCAGGGGAATGAGAGGAGACCCAGGGGAATGTGGAAGGAAGGAGATGAAGGTGTGGGTGGTACAAAGAGTGGCACAGAGGGAAACAAAATAGAGTGACAGGCAAAAGACAGTGTGAGTGGTAGAGAGACACAAGAATAAGAGGGAGGCAAGGAAGAAATAAGGAGGACACAATGGAGGAATGAAATATAAGTGAGGGTGGTAATAAAAAGCAACACACAGGGGAAGAAGGGGAGGTAGAAGGGAGGAACCAAATGGAGGTGTGAGAGGAATGAGGAAAAACACACAGGGAAAATGGAGGGATCATACGGGACCGAGACAGCCTTGATCAAAGCCGCTGATGATATCAGGGTTATTAGGGACCAGGGTGGCACCGCCATACTGGTTTTGCTAGACCTATCAGCGGCTTTCGACACGGTCGACCACAACATCTTGGTCGACCGTGTCCAAGGATTTGGCATCTGTCATACGGCCAAAAACCTAATAGCCTCTTTCCTTGCCAATAGAACGCAGGCGGTCATCCTAGGACCCTTTCAATCAGCACAACTCTCCGCCCCCTGTGGAGTTCCTCAAGGCTCATCCCTTAGTCCGACACTTTTTAACATCTATGTGTCGGACCTAGCTAAGACCATCAAAGCACATGGGATGAGCCTTACCTCGTACGCCGACGACACCCAACTAGTGTTGGCGATCAAAGGTGACGGAGAGCAAGTAGCTGAAAAATTTAAGAAAGGGCTCCTAGATATAGGAGATTGGATGGCGACAAACTGCTTAAAGCTAAACTCAGAAAAAACTGAGGTACTCATTTTTGGTCCATTATCCCCAGCCAGGTCCACCAGTTGGTGGCCAGAGACCTTCGGTACTCCTCCCATGCCGACCTCGAAGGTCAGGAATTTGGGGGTTATCTTCGATGATGGACTGAACTTCATGGATCACGCCAACAAGACAGTATCCACAGCGCACTTAAAGCTAAAAATGATTAGCAAAATACGTCCTTTTCTTCCCGACTCTGCTATTAAGACACTGGTTTCTGCTCTTGTCCTCTCATCCCTGGATTATTGTAATGGTTTATTTCTCAATGCGCAAACCCGAGTAACTACAAAACTTCAAACTATACAAAATGCAGCAGCCCGTCTCATTACCGGCAAAACAAAGTTCGAACCCATTGCCAAAAACATAAAAGATCTCCATTGGCTGACTGTACAAAAAAGAATCCACTTCAAAGCTCTCTGTATAGTCTTCAAATCAGTCAATAATCAAGGACCACATTTTCTAAGAGACAAACTTCAACTCTACAAACCTACAAGAGCTTTACGCTCAGCCACCCTTAACCAACTGGTTGTCCCTCGCACCAAAACAGTGTCCTGGGGTGACCGTCGCTTTTTATTTGCGGCCCCCAGACTCTGGAACACCTTGCCTCTTAACATCAGACAAAGTGCTACTCTGTTCCAGTTCCGCAAACTCCTGAAAACCTGGCTTTTCTCTCAGTAACCCTTTCTCATCCGTCAAATCTGTTTATTCTCTCATTCCCCACTTTCTTTAATAATGGTTTCAGCGCCTTGACGCCCAAGGGTATAAGTAGCGCTTTACAAGTGTTAAAAATAAATAAATAAATAAATAAATACCTGAGGAAACACAAGTGGGGAAAGTGGGAGATGCAGGAGAAGGCCAACAGAGTGGTCTGTCGTCGTAAAAGTCACTCATGCGCTTAAACACAGCCTAAATGCCAATAGTATTAGGTAAGAGAGGAAAAGTCCTCTGGACGCGATTGGCAATGTCTCAGGTCAATGGTTAAAAGAAGCTGGTCAGAAAAACACAGTTGGTTAAAGTGTGGACCCAAAATCCAATACTAGAAGCAAAATGCCTATTTCACAGCTGCACTGCCAAAATCAAAACCTTCGAAAAGAACAGCGAAGACATTCATGAATTCTTATGGACAGCCTAAAAGTCCAGAGTGACAGACTAGAAATAGCAACGGCTATAAGTTTACACAGCTAACAGACTAAACATAGACACCATACTTTTACTGACCAGGCTCTCCGTGTAATTCTTATTGAACTTTTGCATTTTATTCCATATCGCCCAGCTGCACCCTATCAGATGGTGTCTAGATTAACCGGCCTATGACAGAGAGAAATATTTTGTTGAAATCACTTTCCTAAGATACATATTTATAGTGTTTGTCTAGCCAAGCAAGAGGAGCACATGCCATTTACGCCACACAAGGGATCACAAAAAAACAGAACTATTTGGGGTGGGAGCCATTTACAACAATTCCTCTGCTGGCTCATAAGACAGTTTTGTCTTCTTAGGGACAACATTGTCAGAACGAGGCTTCTGACGTATTATGAAAACCAACACAACTTCATTACCCCGTGCAAAAGAATCTAAGAATCCCTTTATGTGTAGGATTGCGTCCCACATGCTTGAAGGCCCAGGCAGATCATGGTATAGACAATAATGGTGTGGAAAAACATCACAGAAATCAGATCCTTCCCCATTGCCTCTCTGTAGTCTTCTTAAGACTCAGGAGCCATTTTATTGTCTGGAAAAAAACTGAACATGTACACAGGGTGACTTGCAAGGGTGTCTAAGTAGTGAAGCACAAGCCATGGACAATTCTAAATGGAGATTAGGTGTAGTTTCTTATAATGGAGACGTAAGGGAGTGTGAGAAATCTGCGTAATTTGCTTTCGTGTAATTACATGAAACGGAGCAAAATGTTTTCTGAAAAGCAAAAGTGACATTTAACGCTACATTTTAGCATGAAACATGTCCTTGCATACATTTTTTTGACACCCGGATGAATTTCACGCTAAATACACAAGTGCTGCGAACAAGAGCAGAAAGGATTCTGGTCACATGGTTTCCTTACTCACGCAATAAACTTTTCGCGCTAGACCATGTGGCATTATGGAGTAATTAGAATTTCAGGAATTGTGGGTAATAAGGGTAATGGGAGAGTACATAAGATTACGCAAGCATAATGGAACTTTTACCCGGATCTAGTCATATATTGTGTCCAGAGTACGGACAGAAGCACAGCTCCCTGAAAAATAACTGTAACTGTACAACTAGGATGGTCCATAAGGTGTGGAGGATTGGCAGGCTCCACATCCTGCATCACTGTGGTCTGAACCAGCTGGTGTTGAGGACATTTTTTGTGTAAAGGTATGATAGCATGTTCTAAAGACAGAAGGAAGTTTCAAGATAGATGAAAGTTCATGTGGGATGCCTATGCAAGACATCTGCATGCCAGTGGGAAAAAGTTTATATATATTTTGCTCAATGGAGAACTCGACACCATCAGCATTCTTCTGCAAGGGTTTAAAAAACCGGACATGTACTTAGTAGGAGTGAAAGGTCATACATATCTGTCAAAATGCCAAACACATTTGGTTAGCAATGAAGATTTAATCACTTGCTAAACTGAGGAACCAGACACTTATGAGGGATCCTGTTCTTTAACAGGGAGGCTTTGATCATATAAGGAATGGGGGGAAGCCAATGCTTAAATTCTTCATTTTCGACCTAACTTGGCATTTTTCTTGGAGGCCTAATGCTGCTCTTAGTATGGCCATCTGGATAATGTGGGGTAGTGGACAAAAATATCAGTGCATGGCTAAAAATCATATTCTCCGCTTGCTTAGGGTTCTGATTCGGGTGAATTGTTGAAATGGATGGAAATTAAGAATGCCAGTACCAGGCCTCGTCCAGAAGCTTCAATTCAATTGACTCTGCTTACGCCCAACAATTAATTAGCCTTTAGAAAGAATACCCAGTGGCAGGCTGCTTCAGCAGCACACTGGGTCAAAAAATGCGAGGCTGCTAAGGTATGACTCGCCAAAATGTGGCAGCTCCTCCACTTAGGCGAATTAGCGCCGCCCCACTGTTGTTAAGCAGTGTAACTGGGTCAAAAAATGCGAGGCTGCTAAGGTATGACTCGCCGAAATGTGGCAGCTCCTCCACTTAGGCGAATTAGTAACTAAGGGAAAAATAATATGATAATGACTAAACGTTATCATTTTATTTGTTCCAGCTGCTCAGGGGAGGAGAGGTTTGTCCATAACATGTGACCATGAATGCTTGCCCGGTCCTCTCGGGCCAGCCAAACAGTCATGCGCACTTTGCAAGTTCTCCACACAGGCTGCATTACAGCCTGGGTGGAGAACATGTCCAGGCCCCCAGCCCCTGTCTGATCGCCGAACCACGGCGCTCAGACCAATCACAACGTTGCATTGCAGTGTTGTGATTGGTCAGGTGAGCCTGGGTGCCTCCTGTTGAGTTCTCACGCGGAGGAGAGACAGTGAGACGTGGTGATAAGGTAACGTTTTTATATTTAATTTTTTTACAGTCCCCTGCCCCCCTCCCTCTCTTCCCCACCTCCCCATGCCCTGCTATCCCCGATCTGTGCCGGCCGCCACTGCAGAGTCTATAAGGCATTTTGGGCTGCACCTCTCAATGTATATGTTAAATTAAGGCTCCCTTCCTGCCACACTCTCCTCCCAAGACAGAGGATATGCCCAGGGAGAAAACATCATTGGGTCACAGAGCCTGTGTCAAGAAAGCTTCACATAGGGGGCGTGGCCAACTGCCATGGGAAATGGCAGCTGACTAGTGGAGCTCCCTCACAGCACTCCTTAAAACGCCGCAAATTCTAGTGTTGCCCCACAATAAAATAACTAACTACTGTTGAGTGTTCTTGCAGGGGAGGAGAGTCACCCAGCCGCTTTTGTGCCGAATCTGCCAGGTGCAGCCGCCGTTCTCGAGCTGGTCCCGAGCGGGGCATGTGGAGGACCCAAGTGCGGCCTGGAGGGCGAGCTCTGCTCGACCCCGCTTATCTGCCCTTGAGATGCGGCCCCCGTCTGCTGTTTCCTGGGGGGCCGCTTCCGTGCAACCCGAGCTGGTCCCGATCCCGTCGGCGAAGAAGTCCCCAGCGATTTGGGCATCGGGCGGATGGTTCGCCTTTGAGCCAGCCTGTGTGCCCTGCCGACGGCCGGAAGGGCCTGGTGGCAGGGGCGGATTGGCAATACGGTCATTCGGGCATTGGCCGAAGGGCCGGTGTCTCCGTGCCCTCTGTGGGCTGGTTTTTTTCTCCCCTTTCCCAGCCGCACAGTGAAGTTGCTTTCATTTCTCGGTCTCTGTCTCCGTGCTCTATGTGGACTAGGAAAGGGGAGGGAAAAAAACGGCCCACAGAGGGCACGGAGACTGAGAGACAGAGAAATGAATGCAGCTTCACTGTGCGGCTGTACAGCGATTCTCCACTGTGACCTCTCCTTCACCCCCTGCCCTGCAAAGCAATCACCCTGAGGGTGGCTGGGGAGGGGGTGATTGTTTGAAAAAAATCGGCCTCCCTGGGGGCCAGGTGTTGGTCAGGCCTTTGAGCCATTTTCACCTCGGCCCCCCTGGGGCCCACGCAGCACATAAACTGTGTTCGTTTTAACTCCTCGCCCACAGCCCTTCCCATTCAGGGCATAGTGGGTGAGGAAGAATCGGTCTCACCCTGGTGGCCAGGTGATATTTGCAACTTGCACCATCTTCACCTCAGCCTCCCCCGGGCTACCATGGATGACCCAGCAGCTGTGTTTTGTGCTCCCCTGCCAGGACATTGCCCTGAGGCCTGGAGGGCTGATTAATGTACTAATTGCAGGGGCCTCACTGCTGTTCATGTGCTCCTGAGCTGAAGGTCTGGGGAGGGCTGAGTAGGTTAGTAATAGCAGGGGCTTCACTGCTTATTAGGTGCTCCTTCCCTGAAAGGCTCAAATAATTTTGTGACAGAAAGGGGCCTTGCTGTTTTTTTAGTTGCTTAGCATGGCACCATTGTCACCTTGGCACTGTGTCCTGTGCAAGAACAGTATCCTCTCATTTCATTCCTTGTCTGTGCCAAACAACTTAAGGATTTTGGGGGCCCTGGGCCAAACATATTTTTGGGTCCCTGTTCGGAACGGATTTGAATTTATAATCCAATTTCTGCTCTTTGATGCCCTCTTTCAGCTGGTCACTGGACAGTGCACTACCATACTTGTCCAAATTCTTAATGTATTTACATCTAATATTCAAGGACATTGACGTGTGTAACCAAATGGTGTTTCATGAAAGTTCACGCCCCTTGAATGTGGGCCGCTTTTTTCGTCAGTGCCAGGGCCAAATTGTGATCCCAATCCGACCCTGCCTGGTGGGGCATGCGCGAGAGTCTTCATAAAGACTGCTGCATGCGGAATGCGATCTGCTGCCGGGACTGCCCCACTGCGATGGCTCTGGGGCTGCGGCGGTCCCGGCCAATGTGTTGCACCTGCGTGGGCCAATTGGACTCCGACTCCTGACTGCTCCTTATTTGGCTTGGTGTTGCAGGGCGCCCGTGGGGTGATCGAATACAAACTGCTGCCCCCCTACCATCTGCCAGGTACGATCCAGGGAGCAGAGAAGGGGGGATCCCTGCGCATACTCCTGGAGTACACAACACCTATCGTTGTCCCCTGGCCTTAATGAGGGGCAGACTGCGACTCTACCTTTTCTCGCAGTCCGTGTGACCAGCGGTTGGGACATACCTTTGGGGCTCACCCCCCACAGCCTGCCATAGCGACGCAGCATCGGTGCCACTACAAATGGATACCATCACTACCAGATCCACAAGGCGCAACCAGGGAATAACTGATCCGAACACTTTGGACACCGAGGTGGTCCTACGGCCCTGCACCCCCTCTCTCGAAGGCGCGTTTCAGTAACTGTTGCCCCCGGCGCTTTCTGACTGGCAAAGCCCGACGGGCCGGTTCGGAGCTGATTCTGCACGCAGGTGGCGGTGGGAGGCCAGTTGGACCCCTTCTTCTCGCCTGGCTGCGAATGAAGACCCGAATAAAAAATGGCAAGCGCCCGTAACGTGCTCCAAATGAAGCTGGAAAAATATGCTTTGCAAAAGAGGCATGGGAACGCTCAGACTTCTCCCACAGAAGTAAAAAGTCCACGTTACAGGATATTCTGGCGGCCATTACCACAGTGCGCACATCCCTAGAGAGCCGCATTGACACAGCCGCTGCGGAGGTCTCCCTGATCAGGGCGGATATGCGCGAGACAAACAAGCATCTCTCTGAGGTGGACTCCACAACCAAGGACCTGGTGACTGACTCTGATCTTCTCAAGCGCCAGGTTGCTGATCTGCAGGCCAACCAGAAACTGTTAGCGCACCAGCTTGATGACTATGAGGGCCGTATGCGCTGCAACAACGTGCGCATTTTGGGTGTGGCTGAGCCGGCGGAGGGACAGGCGGCTGATCTCTTTGTTGAGAATCTTGTGCTACAGCACCTCTAACCTAAGGGACAATACAACTATTTCTCGATTGAAAGGGCGCACAGGGTGCCAGGTGGCAGACCAAAACCTGGAGTTCTGCCCATCCTCTCCTAGCACGGGTGTTTAACTTTAGAGATCGGGATGTCATATTACACTCGGCAAGAGTAAGCCCGCCAGTGACAATCGACAACAGCACGATCACCTTCTTTCCTGACTTTAAACTACAGGTACAGAAACAACGCTGCAGCTTCCTAGAGGTAAAACAAGCTCTGCGTGGGCAAGAGATCAAGTACGCAATGCTGTTCCCCGCAAAGTTATGTGTTGAAGCGGAAGGTTAAATCTGGTTCTTCTCCAGTTCTGAGGACGCGTGGCACTGGCTTGAGAGATGGCGCATGGTCGAGAAGCGGAACAACAAGGATCACTGAGGGACGAGTCGTCAGCCACAGACGGAAGATCGTCAAAGACTCACTTCACTCACTATCATTGTTGCTGATGCCTCACCGGGACAGAGTCAAAGAGAGGAGCCCGGAAATTTCTGATCTGCGATCCATACTGGAGAACTCCTGGCGAACACTGTACTCTGGATGCTGCACCTACTGTGTGTTGGTTGCCTGGGTTCGCCTGCTGCGGATGCTGAAGACAATAGAGACGTAACTATGTATATAAAGTGGCGTGTTGGTGGTGCATACGGACTGGTACTGTTTTGCGACTATTCCTCTTCTCTGGGGGCATAAGTTCGATACAAAACGCTGCTATGGGGAGTGAGGTTGGTACATGCTCTTACACGTTTCCTAGGGTGGGCGGAAAGCACTCTGCAAGTTTGAGGGGGGCGGGTGGTTTCTTACCCACCATACAAGGAGGCTGGGAGGGGGGTGGAAGGGGTTTTGTTTGTTTTTATTCTTTTTTTCTGGTTTAGTTGGGAGGGTGGGCATCCTGTTCACAGCAACTCTCCGCCATGCTCCCTACTCAATGTTTTGTCCGGAGTTCTTTCTATTGCGAAGCAGGGGGGGGGGGGTGTTTTAGCTTGTATTGTTCTTTGTTTCTCAGGTATGACAAATATGGCTGGTTCCAAGGAAAGGCAATTGCATGTTACAAGCTTTTTGTATTTCTGTTTATGAGGGAAATGTGGTCTATTGATGTGTCTCCTCCCCTCTCTCCCCCCCCCCCCCTCCCTTGGGGCGTTCATGGGATGTTCCCCCTGCAACTGATTGAACACGTAACGGGTTGAGATGGACAAGACAACTAGACAGGGGCTCAAACTGTTGTCCTGGAACATCAAATAGCTGGGAGATAAGAACAAGCGGGGTATAATGCTCCAATTTTTAAAAAGACACTCCCCGATGTAGTCCTCTTGCAATAGACGCACTTACTTGGGAATGCCTGTAAGGCCAGGTCGAGATGGGGTTTCCAACTGGTGGCACATTCTGCTTTTCCTTCTGGCTCCCGGGAGTGAGTATACTGGTCCGGAAATAATTCCCCAGTGTGACTGACCTTGTCCTCCCCAACGCCTTGGGTAGGTTCGTTACCGCGTCTGGGACCTGGGAAGGGCACATAATTCATTTCCTTTTGGTCCATGTGCCAGTGGGATTACACACCCAAGCCTTTGCAGACATCTGGGACCTCCTATTAGGCTTGCTGGAAGGCAGAGTATTGAGCGGGGTGATTTCACCTCCATTGTCTCAGACTCCCTTGACCGGTGGCCCCACAAGGCCTTGCCGCCCTCCCGCACCTGGATCCACAGCTTTCTTGGGGCGATGTTCCTGGTGGACACCTGGAGGAGTCGGCACCCGGCCAAGCAACAATACACTTTCTACTCGGGTGCTCACCTTAATATGTCCCGCATAGACTATGTATTGATCTCGCACACCAACTTGACAGCATGAAGGAAATACAGCACTTGGCCAGGGGAATCTCCGACAACTCACCTATCCTATGTCATCTGGAGGTGGGGGAGCCCTCGGTTGGTGGTACAGCCCTGATCAACCCCTGGTATCTTACGACTCCCCCAATCAGAGAGAAGATCAGACCTCTACTTTCAGGAGAACGACGGGACGGTAGACTCAGCACATGTGCTTTGGGAAGTCTACATGGCAGTTATATGGGGGTGGCTCTGGCCCAGATCCCGGGACAGCGAAAAGAGAAGTGTGCAGATATGACTCACTGAGAGGGAGAAATCCTACACTTAAAGGAAACTCTTCGACTCAAAGACTCGGTGGAGGGACGGCAGAGACTGTGCATTAAAGTCAAGGAATACACCGACTTGGCAAAGGAGGCTGCTAAGTCGCACCATATGGACACGCTCAGCAGAATATATGACGTCGGCGATAAGGCTGGCAAACATTTTGCCTGGCTCGATTGTAGATACCTGACCCGTCGGGTTGTGGTGGAGATGGAGACAGACTGTCTCTCCCCATCACTGCCCCCAGGACATAGCGGGCGCATTCGGCCATTATTATCAATCACTCTACACGCCTCAAATTCCGCACACGTAGGAGGAGGCTTCCTTGCTTTTGCGGGATATCTTGTTGCCCTCGCTCACTGAAGAGGAGCGTTCCGATCTAGACCTAGACATCACTGCTACAGAGTTTTAAAAAGCCATTCGCGAGTTGCACGGGGGAAGGCATCGGGCCCTAATGGGCTGCCCATTGAATTGTTTAAACTTACAGTGGGGCAAGACAGCTCCCTATCTCGCCGAAATGTTTTGTGAAAGTAAGAAGGGGGAATCCTGCCCGAGGACCAGCGGATTGCCAATATAGTAGTCATTCACAAAGTGGGCAAGTAGAGTAATAAGTGTTCCTCCTACAGACCCATCTTGCTGCTTAACTGTGAAGAGAAAATCCTGGCAAAGGTCCTGGCATCTCGTGTGCTCGAGGTCACTACCCGTCTGGTTCACCCAGACAAGTCGGGATTTATGCCCGCTAGTAACACCTCTCTCAATTTGAGTAGGCTCCACGGAGTAATGTGCAGGGCCGACACCATTAGGGAGGATGCTGTCGTGGTCTCCCTCAACGCTGCTTCAGCATTGATACTATCGAATGGCCTTATATGTTTGCTGTCCTTCACAAGTTGTGCTTTGAGCCTGAGTTTGTGAGCTGGGTTCAGCTTCTTTACCAGCAGCCACTCGCCAAAATAGTGGTTATTAACAGAAAATCTCCTGTTTTCACTCTCGGTAGGGGCACCAGGCAGGGATGCCTCTTGTCCCCACTTCTCTTTACCCTGGCCCTTGAGCCTCTGGCAATGTGGCTCCGCAAAGACCCCGCCATACAGAGCCTCAAATGGATGTCTGGGTGAGAAGACCATATATCGTTGTATGCTGACGACATTCTGCTATATCTGGCATCCCGCTGCATCCCTCAATGTAGTCCTGGACATATTTCATGTGTTTGGTAGATATGCTGGCTACTCTATCAACTGGACCAAATCAGTGCTGTATGTCCTCTATGGGAAAAGACCTTCGCTCCCTCAGGGATATCAACTGGCGGAAGCTACTTACTGCTTCAAATACCTGGGGATCTAGATCTCTAAAGATCCGTCCAAATTTTATGACCACAATCTCCTGCCGCCTCTTGTCAGGGTCTTGTCAGGGCTCGAAAAATCAAACAAAATGGTACTAGTCCTGCAGGACTAGTACCTTAAAAAATGTCCTAGACCTAACTGCAACCTACTTGACCTCCGACTCTGAAAGCGGAGCAAATGTGACAAGATAACAATATTTAAAGGCATCTTTATTGCTCATTAACTTTGTGAGCAATAAAAATTCCTTTAAATCTTGTTATCACATTTGCTCCGTTTTCACAGACAGAGGACAAAAGTTGGTTTGTTTTCCTACTCGCCAGAAAGGGCCAGTAGGACCTAAAAACAGCTCGACCTTGTTAAATTTAGCTCGCAGATACGAGCGGTCGAGTGGAATTATCGAGACCCTGCTTGTGCATCTTAAAGCGGAAGTCCTACATTGGAAATAACTTCCATTATTTTTCTTGGGGCGTGCGGCTCTTTTCAAAATGAAGTCCCTTCCCAGGTTCGTATATGCTTTGCACAATACTCCACACCCCGTCACTCCCTCGTATTTTAAAGGCATTGATTGTATCATACTGGACTTGCTGTGGGAGGGGAAGCCACCTCGTATTGCGACACACAAGCTCACGTTAGGGTGGTTTGATGGGGGCATCGGACTTCCAGACATACGGAAGTACTATTGGGCATCGTATCTAGCATCAAATAACCAATGTATGTATAGGCCACAGGGCGACCCGGGCCTTCCAGATCGACAGATGGCTCCTTCCGGGAGGCAACTTTGATGGGGACCTTTATATACGCTTGTTGAAACCTGCCCTGACTGGCACCACAGGACATGCTGTACAGGTGTGGGAGGCAGCTAGCAAAAGTTTGGGATGGGAGGGGAAACTTACCCAGGCCATACCACTCTGGCACAGTTTGGGCAGACTGATTCGCTCGAGGGGCTTTGATCGCTGGGATCTTATTGGTATATCCAGGGTGGGTGATTTGTGGAAATCAGGCGAGGTGGTCCCCTTTTCCTGGCTGCAGCAGGAATATGAGTTAGAGCAATCAGAACATTTCAGGTATCTCCAAATTAGACATGCCCTACTTGCGGTTCTCCCTAGAGGTAGTGAACTCCCAGAGTCCATTCCGCTCGAGGATAGAGTGCTAGATGGCGACCTGCCAAAGAAGGCCATATCACTCATTTACAAAAAACTGGTTAACAACATGGATCTCCTGATTCACCGGAGGGTTAAACGGGACCACAACGTAGTGGGATTAGATGATGATGAGTGGCTGGCGGCGGTGGCCTCCCCCGTGAGGTGGCCATCTCTTCCAGGATTCGCCTGGTGCAGCTGAAGTTTATCCATAGGTTCCATCTGTCTGGGCCACGGCTGGTTCGTATGGGATATAGTTCAGATGGTTAAGGTGTGAGACGGTGCGGACAGGAGGGAACCTTTGTCCACACACTTTGGGAATGCACGACTATCCAAAGATATTAGGAGGCAGTGGCGAACCTTATGGAAGAAGTGTTGGGGCAGCAGATAGATTGTAACATTAAACTGGCTCTCCTAAACGTCAGGGGCCCTACTGACCTAAACTCCAAGGAGCGAATATGGGTTACTTTGGGGCTGATGGTGGCGAAACGTAATAATACGAGATTGTGGAGGGCTCAGAACCCACCGAGTATCCAGGTCTGGGGCAAAGATATGGACTGGTGTATGGTCATGGAAAAATCCATATACGAAGCCAGGGGGTGCCCGAATAAATGGACACAAGTTGGGGGGCAATGGAACACTCACAGTGGTGAGATATGTGAACCTCCAAGATCGAGAGAAGATATTGTAGATGGGATTTGAATATGTCACAGGGAGGAATAAACATATTGCTTTATGATCACTATATCTTGAGTACATTTTGTAACATAACAGTATTTCCAATGTACATGTAACATAATTCTTGCATCTGTCATGCCTTAATTTCAATAAAAAAGATTTAATAAAAAAAAAAAAAAGAAAACTTCACGTAGTTTCTGTTTCCTATCAGATAAGTACTATAACTTCTACAGAAATCAATTCCAAAAATATGTTATTGGTTCCTGGCTGCAGTAGATGCAAAACGGCTACACATCAAACAAGTTAAAAAAAATGTTTTTAAATTAACTGCAATGCAGCCTGAGTGTTTTGTTTTTCAAGCAAGATGTACCCTAAATGGACGTCGGCCACGATCTGCTTCAGAGACTGCTCCCTCAAAGCCTTCGGCGCCATGGACCGGCAAACGGACCACAACTTGTGTCGTGGTCGTGCTCCAGGCACCAGAGACATACTAGGTGGGGGTCCGTGACCGACATGGCGTGGTGACAGATGCCGCATGGCTTGAACCCCGAGGTCTTCTTGCTAGACATCCCTAACACACCAAAAGGAGTCGATACAAAGTTTTTTAAAAGACTGTCAAAAGATGGCAGGGGGAAGCTCTCGTGACAGATCTGTGCTGGCTGGTGCGGAAAGAAAAGAACTGACGTCAGCGCGCCGGAGTGGCAGTTATTTTGACGACGAACACGATGCTGATGACGTCACCCTAAGTTGACAGGCGTCATCTACCAGTGCGTAGGGGTACTGTTATCAAATAATTTCTGGATCCAGCATGGCGCCTGGAAGGTAAGGTATCTGCGGTTTTCTTCGTAGTGCGAATACACTGACGCCAAGACAGCTGTAGGAGGTGGAAAGTCCCTTTTCAGACGGGGAGGATATTATATTTATTTGTTGTTGTGGGGTTATAGATGCCCCTGCTCTTCTGCCCATCTGCTTAAACTGCAGTTTCTACCCCCAGTTCTGCATCCTATTACCACAGCTGAGTACTTTACTCTGCATAAACAGATGCATCTCCTACGTCACCTGTGCCTGTCCGGAGTGTGACTACCCCTGTCTTCTATTGATATGATATAGTCAAAGTAACCCTACAGACTACGTCTCCCCTGCAGGCTGTAAGAAATGTATCAACCAGCAACTTGGAGGCTTCGTTTTTATTGAGAATACTTGGCATGCATATGGGACTCCCCTTTAAGACTTTCTAGAAAACCTAACCAACCAGCAACTTGGAGATTACACTTTTGTTGAATATACTTGGCTTTCACACAGGACTACCCTATAAGACTTTCTAGTCCTGACGAAGTTCCAACAAGAACGAAACGCGTTGGCTGAGGCCGTTTAAAGAATTGGAATAATAAAAGAAAACTTTTTTAAAACACTACGACTCTCATGGACTTCTATTTTTTGTGCACCATCCTTACCTATAAGAATTTGTATCAGTTTCGACACGGGAGCTTCACTGCGGCTAGCTCCGGATGTTCTTTGTGCACAGTGTCTTACGGACTTGCCGAGATTCGAAATTAAAGTGCAAAGCCCTGGTCAGCTGCTGTTGTGTTTTGTTGAATCTATCTGCGGTTTGATGTCTCCATCAGATGGAAATTTTCTTGAGTTGGTTGGGTTGCAGCTTCTGGCTGTCTTAGCCGCACTGGAGCCAGTGGAGCACGACAAGTCCAATTTGCATACGCTGATCTTTATCTATAATGGAGGATAGAATTGAGATTGGTAGGAGGACTGGTAACTGCCTCTAGTGTCAAAGCCTCTTGATCTACCATAGGGCCTTCGATTAAAACGGCTGAAAGATTGGCCCCTTCTTCCGGCCCTGCCAAAAAGATTATTAGTGTTCGGGTTGAAGACTTTTTTCATATTCTGGTGAGCTCTATCCAGGGCAGTAAAGGTTGATACATATCTACCTAGCGTTTTGATGAGGTCTTCCCCAAAAAGTAGTCCCTTAGGGTTAAGGGAGGGTTCTTAGTCAGCTAAGTCGCTTAGTTTGGGGCTAATTTTAGTAAGGACGACTCTCCTTCTTTCGGAATTAAGGCCAGCATTGGCGTTTCCTAAAAGGACTAGTGCCCTCTGACTCCAACCACGTATGAGGTTAGTATCCAGGGTGGAGCCATTAATGTGACTGTCTTCAGCTGCATCGATAATTTTAGAGAGGGGGCCTAAGATGTCTAAAACTCGGTCTTGGCAGATTTTGAGGGATCTCTCCATGCCCTTCCTAGGATCTCTGCCGAGTTTGAAGAGATATTTTATTAATTCAGGGACGAGATTGGGTGTTTAGCAGACTTTGCCTTCAATAGAGGGTCTTGAGCATTCCATTCGTAAGAGGTTGCGAGTATTCCTCTCAAGAGGATTTCTGATCCATTTTGTGATGAATTGGCTAACGTGTTCCAAAGGAGTCCAATCATAGCTCCTAGGATGTTTAATGTTGAGGGGGGAAAACATTTCCTGACCGAGAGGGTCTAGGATACTATCTTTTGAGGAGGAGGGTAGGTTATCCTCAATGGAATCAAAATCTTGATCATCCTCATCTAGATCAAGGATGTATTCATCAGGAAAATCAGAGATAGTGTCGTTAATATCATCGTGAATAAAATTATTGAAATCATCGTTGCAGATGGAATCATCATTTTGAGCACTAGGATGAGTTGTGCCGCTGAGGACACCTTTAAGATTTGTGCCGCGGTGGACACCTTTATATGTTGTGCCGCGATGGACACCTTGATAGGTTGTGCCGCGGTGGACACCTTGATAGGTTGTGCCGCTGGGGACACCCGAGGTACTAGGACCTGTAATAGTGCTCTTAGGGGTAGGGTCAATATTTTTAATTTTTTTAGTTTTTTTGCCCCTAGAATTAGAGAGGTCATCATTGGAATCCTCTTGGAATTCATCTTCCTCTTCTGGGGAGAGGGACCTTTTGGATGCCATAACTTGGGAAAGAGTAGAGAACATGCATGATCGCATTTCTCTATGGATAAGAGATTTAAAAGCTTCGTTGTGAAAATTAGGGAGAGAGACATTGTCTTGGTCTGAGTCAGAATCAGACATTGTGGAGAGGCAATAGTATAAGTCAAATAATTCTCTTATTTCTCCCTTTTTTTTGGGGGGTAAGTAAATAATTAAATAATGAATAATAAATAATATTTCCCCTTTCTTTTGTGATTATGGGAATTATTTGTTGAAAGAGGGACGAATTTTAGTTAAATTAAGCTATTTTAAGCTTAAATTGGTTAGGCAATGAAGAGAAGGCCGGTTCTTCGTGTAAAATTGCTGATCGCGTCGGAGAAATGACAGTTTCTCCGATCGCGATCAGCTGGTTGCTGGGAGACGCTCATTGTGAGCGTGTGACAAGAGGAAGGCGGTAGGCAAACATAGCGCGCGGCGCGCGTGTTGTCAAGGGCCTTTCCTCTTGTCCTCTCGTTGCTTCATGAGCGGTGAAGGGCAAAGAATAAACGCGAGTCAGGTATTTTAAGAATTAAGCGCTGTCGGAGCTGTGGCGGCTTGGACGCTGTGGGGGGCCATGAGCGCTGTTGCGCTTCGGTTGTTATGAAGCAGACAGACGATGCAAAACAATAAAAATACGGAGAGAGGGTAAAGAAATGATCGGAAAGGGCCGACCTCCATAAATTGGAGGTCGGGGACTCGAGCACGGAAGGGAAGGGGGACGAAGCCTTCCGAAGGGAGAGTAGCTGGCAATAGAAGACCAGTATAATAACAATATATAGTATCAATACAACAATATATAGTATCAGAATATGTAGTACAATACAACAGGAATATTGTAATAAAGATAAAACAATGATAGTAAGCAAGAACAGCAATGTCAATTAGAGAGTAGAGAAAACATGACTTATCTGCTTGGAGCCGCATTTAAAAGAGGCTGATTGCTTAGTGCTTTCTAGAATTGTTTTGTTGGTACTGTTCCATTGGAACTTTTGCTTTATGACATATGCAGCTGTTTATAGTTGCATTAAAAGTTATATGCATAATGTTAGCCTCCGGTCTTGTAATGAAATTATGGACTAAAATACGACCAGAGTAACTGTCAGTGGAAATAACGTCGAGCATTCCCCCACACCAAGTAATCCCTTTTTCGTTTTTTAGGTCTCGCCTATGCAGCGAGCATGCGCTGCATAGGAGACTTTTAGCCATCGTACAGCTCTTTTAGAAGCACATAATCGTGCTTGTGGCGGCATACACCTTGCGGGAGCGCACAGGGGCGCACCACAAGCACAAGTATGTGATTCCCAAAAGGGCAGAATGCTCTCTCCAGCGCGTGCGCGTGCACCACCCGCAGGCTCACCTCCTGCTCCCCCTCTCAATTAACTTTCGCACATGTCTAGGCCCCCACTCTGCTCCTCACTCCTTCTGGCTTCACTCTGCCAGTCCCGCCTCCCTCTGCATCCTTTCTCTCAATCTCTTGCTCCCTCCTTCCTCTCACCTCACTGTACCCTTTCTCTCCACAGCCCCTCCTCTCTGCCCACACTCCTCTCAGCTCTACTTCCTACGCTCGGTGGGCACCGAGGCTATTATCTCCCCCTTTCCACCCCCTTCCTTCTGTGTTCTCCTCGAGGGGTTGTGATGAACATGTCACAGTGAGTGTCTCTGACAGCTCTGCTGTCCCGGGGCAAACGTACACCAGCCCCGCAGAGGAGCATGAAGAGGAGCCGGAGCTTGCCTCTATATTTAACTACTGTGTGAAGGTGAAATAATGTGCTCCGAAACAGGCGCCACCAGCATGAACCCACTCCCCCCCCGCCCCCCAAACGTATTTCTCTTCGACATTATGACTGTCTTGTTCTCAATAGTGCTGGTGTTTCCAGTTTGTGGCTGCATACTGTGAGTCCGTACTCTTGCTAAGTCACAAGTGAAGCCAGTAGAGTGCATCAGCACAGACGAGTCTCCTCTTCAGATCTACCAGTTCTCCTGCACTGGATCTTTTATATGGCTGTTTTCAAGCGGAGTCCCCCAGTGTAAGACTTCAACAAGCCTGAAAGGCTGTACACAGAAACAGGTCAGTAGCGGTTGAAAAGACCCAAGCTTCAGTTGGTGAGATAAGGGTGTGCTGTATTCCGGCACCATACTTTAGAAGTCTATCGCCATGGGGTTTGAGGGGGTCCCTGAACAGAGCTCTGCTTTTTAGCACTTCCGTCAAGACTATTTTTTCCAGAAAGTTGTCCCTGAATATCTTTTTGAAGCGTAGCAGCGCCCTGCTATCCTCTAAAAGGTTTACTCTGAATTATTTCTTTGTTTATCAAGGCAGGAAGATGCAAATGGATGATGGCCCCATGTCTGAGCTCTTGAGGGAAGAAATAACTCTTATAAAATAATCTTTGGCCGAACAATCTGACAAACCTTCCACTAATATTAGAATTTCCCTTAGGGACACTGCCCATAATGATGGTCCCCTGAAGGGAGGATTCTGATGGTCACTTTTTACTGCAGATTTGTCCCATTAACAATATCCCAGGCACCCGACTAAGTCTTGACTTTTTCCATCAGTGCTCCTCGTATTTTATTAGGTGAAGTGTTAAGGCTCCACTGTAACTTCACACTGCCCTGGAAGTGACGGAGAGAAGCCACATATAAGCACCACCTTTGTGCATGGATATTATTTTCAATGTTTCCACAATTCTACATGTAGATACGGAGCTCCACACCCAACTTTTGTGGTTTTCCGACAACTGCAAATATTTTTTCAAAGACAGCGTGCCAAGGAAGATGTCCCTGACCCCAAAAAACAACAGCAGAAAACTAATTTCTATCATGGTCCTGCCAAATTGTGGCTATGGTACTTGGGCTCCAGTCATGATTCAGTTATGCAGTAAATGTGGTGTCATGCCCTCGGAGGCAGTCAAAGGTGAAGTGTTATTTTGCTGAGCATTAGAAGAGGACACGTTTGAAATGGAGGTCCCCTCAAGGTCACCAGAGTTGTTATCGATCACGAAGTCTTTCCTGCATGGAATTAAAGTCCTGCTTGAAGTCTTCTAGTAAGTGGAGATCGAAAAGGCACCATAAATGCCACAAATCCAAGTGGGGTATGTCCCCATTGCCCCACTGATTCTGGCAAGAAGTCACAAGGGTGGTCCTCGATGTTCCGGCTTCTTCTACTCAGAGTCATTCCCAAATTTGGTCCCAGTGCGCCCTAAATTCCCTGTATAATCTTCAACCCTGCAGCATATGGCTGCCTTCAAGAAGGACATGCTGCAACCCTTCCAGATGCTATTGGCTCCCTCAGGTGTGCCTTTGGGTCCCAGTAGTGCAATACCTGCTGGCCCTCCTCTGTCACCAATTGTTCACCATTAACACTTGTTTCTGGACCTGTACCAAAGCCGGTTCAGACTTCCACTGCAGTATTATGGTCCATGATAGTTGTTTCGTGCTGATGCTGGTACAAGTGCAACAGTCCAGTAAATTGGCCTAAAATGACTTGTTTGTAGAATGACCATTTTTATACGTGGTCTTGGCTCCCTCCTGGTAGTAGCAGCAGGTGTCCCTCAAAGGCAGCAGGATCTGGAGGTTCTATAAATAAGGTTTTCTGTACACGCTTGCAGTGCTAGTAATCGAGGAAAGGTTTAATAATCCACTCAAACATGCCTTCTCTGGCCACTCCTCAGCCTTGTCTACACTGTATGTGCCCCCTGTGACATATGTCCTTCATTTTGCAATAGGCCTGGGTCTGCTAGGATTGACCACTTATTTCAGTACTATGGTGGCACTTCTTTTCTTGTGCTAGAGAAAATGTTGGTTACAAGACCTCATCCTTCAGATGCTTTATGCACACCTAATATATACAAAGCTTCACCAATAATGTTCATATCAAGAGTTTGCCAAAAATAAGGTAGAGGAGAATGTTGACAGCATTATGTGCCAAAGGCTGATGAAGTCATCACCAAGCGCCAAAGTACAACATTTCATGCATACGTTTATCCAAATACCATGACAGCTGGACGTGGCTGCAAGAAGCCAAGGAGATACGAAGCTGGTTAGCTCATAACACAATACAGAATGATGGCTTTGGGGCTAGCATCCAAAGGGACTCATCTGTTAATGCCACGCCTCACAAAGATTTTACTTATCGGAATTTTGAAAACCTTTATTGTGCATGAAAAAGGGAACAAATACGGGCCTACAACCGTCAGGCCGGCCACGAAACAGTTAAGCACAAATGCAGACAATCCAGGTCCCTCAGCGGTATAAGGCAATATAGCAACTAGTAACTGCAGTTACACTAGGGAGAATCATGCCGCCAAGGAGAAGGAGCAGTGAAGGTTAATTTTTAAAGTTTTGATCTAAACATAAATCGGTAAAAATTGAATCAAGGAGAACTGAGTCCATACAATCCGCTTCGCAACACATGCAGGCAGCAATAAACATGGCAGGAGTGATAAACCCCCCAGAAATATGGCGGCACAGTGCTAAACAACAGGAGCGTCAGTCCACATTTGCATACCACCCACAGCGCCACCCACTCCTTACGAACCCCCATTACAGACCCAGAACAGAAAAAGAGAAAATTATAAAAAGATCATAAATAGGTACCATAGAAACTAACGAAAACTAAAATATAACCCCCCACCCTACACACATGCAGAGGCTATGGCCTGCCCCCCCCCAGCAGAGTGTCTGTCGCCCCATAAACCCGAAATGTAGCAAGCAAGAAGTAAAGGGAAAAGAAAAAGAAAGAGAAAGTAAGATCCGAGGATCGGAAGAAAGGCAGAAAAGAAAAAGCGTCACGTTTGACATATAGGGAGGAAGACGAGTATACAAACAAGTCTATGACCCCCCAAAGATGAAGAAGGTGGGGAGGAGCCAACAATTATCAAGCTCTCCAGGCTCACGAGCAATTTGATGGTTACTGCCCTAAACAGAGCTTCAGAATTGGAAGACCTCGCAGCAGTTATAAGCAAGTAATCCACTACCAGACCCCCTTTTCGCCCAGGACCAAGATCTTAACCACGTAGACTAACAAAAGGATACTAAAACAACGGTCGTGAAAGAAGGAAAGCATCCCCCCCCCCTCGGTGCGCAATTCACAACAAATGACATTCCAGGCCAGGTCATCACCAGTCAGTCGGCAAGGTAGCGTGTGAACATCCTCAGCCCTGGCCAGAGCGCCGAAACACCTCCAAACATGTCCACCGCCATACATTCTTCATCGGCCAGACAAAGGAACAAAATGGCCTCCTCCAGCAAGGAAGGCGAAGAGGAGGAAGGTGCGAGCGCCCCCAGTCGACATCACCAGCAGCGCGCAAACGGTGGGGCGCCCTCCCCTTCGTTAGGTGACCCACACACTGCAGGCGAGGAGAAAAAGTCACAGTGAGGGCAGGGAGGGAATCCATCGCCCAGAGAGTCTCTGAGGGGTGCAACAGTGTTAAGCCGGTGGCAACAGTATCAGGCAGTGAGTCGAGGGGCGGCTTCGCAACAGTAGCCTCCCCAGAAGTGATACAGTCAACTGCGTTTCCAAGGTCTGATCGCTTCTGCACAGCCCCGCAGTGCAACACTGTCTCCTGAACAGGGTTAGTCAGCGGTAGCAAGGGGCCAATCAAACGCTGTTGTAGCGGACCGTCCGTAGCTCCCACTATCCGCCGTTCCAAGATGTAGGTTTGTCGCCGCCATTGCGCCTGCAAATCAAGCAAGGCAGTAAGGATATCGCCGAGGGTCGGGTCCCGTCCCATCGCTGGCTGACTCGTACAGAATGGGCGCTCCCCCCCGGTGTCCACCTGGTCAGGCATAGGCAGGATCTTTCCCGTTGAGGACGAGGAATCCGCCATCTTCCCTCTACACGGGAGGGGACGGCATGGTCACCTCCGCAGCAAGCCAACAGTAAAAGCAGTGGGGCGACTATCCAGGCGGGAGTTAGAAGAGTGGGAGCCACCGACTAGCAGCAGCACACAGGTCCGGGCCGAGGCAGAACAAACGCTGTTAAACCAGCCAGCGAAGTGGACGAGTTGCGGCAGGGCGGGCACCCCAAGATAGACTCCGGGCAGTCTCCAGGCTCACCGGGGGAAAAACAATGCGGGTCGGAGTCACATGGATCGTGGCAGCAGGGCGATCCGGCCAGGAACCTTACCAGTTCGGAAGGGGCGATGTGGCTCCTTCCCACGATCAGGAGCGCTCTTGTCCAAACTAGTGCCCTGTGAGCGAGATCGGCTGACGGCGCCCGGCCATTTCCAGGGCGGCGGTCGGCTCCAGGTCCCGGGTCGGCTGCAGGGGTCGGCAAACAGCGCGAGTTCACCGCGTAGACAATCGGCAGAGGTCTCAAAGGAGCACCGATGGCATGAGCATTCGCGTGTCTGTGGTTGGACACGGGATAATCAGGATGCGTGGCAGGATTTCGATGCAGCTACTTATCGGAATTGATTTGTAATGGCTACAGTAGAAAAAGAGGATGCCTAAATCGAACAAACCCTAATTTTACCAGCATCTCTAAAGAGTATGCATTTGCCAGCCACTCCATCTATCCTCGTATTACTTCTACCATCGTTCTCTCCATTTTACCCCCCTTGTCTTTGCTCCTCTGCTCCCATGTCCTTCTCAATCTCTTGTTTCTCACTCCGTACAGTAGACTTCAGTCAGGTCAGTTCAATTCTCAGCAATATGGGTGCCTCATTGCCATTAGCTCTCAGCCTGCTGTGTTGAAGTTAATACAACGCTGCAGAATATACCCCTCCACATATTTCCACGCGTCTTTTGTCACCTCTCCTCTTCCTCAGTTTCTTTATCCTCATCTCCGGATTCAAGGCTTTAGTTCTCGTTTCTGGGTTCCAGTTGAGTTTGCTTCTTGCCAGATTGTTGCTTGGAAAATAAGCCTACATTATATGGATATGCCATGCGCATCCCTAATGTTCTAGAAAGTGTGGGAGATGATAGTGGGAGGTGCCCTCAAAAGAATCCAGAATCGAGATTCATTGGGCCTATAGTGGAGTTCAGATATGCTTTTTCCCGCAGTCTTGGTTAACATGAGACTTCTTCAATAGTATACTGAGCAGTAATATGCAGGAAAGGACCGTCTTGGCTTATATGCAGCTTGTCTGTGCTGTTACAGAAGAGCACAACTTTATAAAAAGTCATTCATCCTTGTGCAAAAGGATCCTTCTGTGCCGAACCACTAGTCCTTGCCCCCTCTCCACGAGACTATTGAGCCCTGAAACATGTGTGCCTCCTTCTACCTGATTCGCGAGGAGCAGACCTTCTATTTGTAGGTGAAAGGATGGTTATTAAAGGCACCAGAAAAAGAGCATTGCCATTCTTGAGGTTCAGGTCCTATTTAAAGTGTATGCACGTTTCAAATAGATCCTATCAATTGACTTAAGTGCATCGACATTGGGACATCTTGCACATTAAGTCGCTGAATCAACACCATATTGAAACAAGCATTGGCAAAGCCAATAGGTCTCGCATTTGGGACCTTATAAGTGTTAGCCATGCAACCGTTGATTCTTTTGCACCAAGGATATTGTGCTGCATAACTAAATACTTAAAAGGCCCCAAAGGCGAGACCTACTGGCTATGCCAATGCTTGTTTATAAGTGAGATGCACACAAAAAAAGGAGCAGCAAGGTTTGCTAAACAGACTACTGGCAGTCAACCCTCTGAGAAATGTTACCATTAGGAAATGGGCTTATTGAAGCCTGTGGCCTGTGGCATAGGTGTTGGGTCCATAAACGAAGGAAACCAAAGGAGCAACATAAAACTCCCAGCTGGCAAAAATCAACACTGAATACTTTTTAGAGCTCACAAGAGAATAGCGTATATTGTTCAAAGCAATCCACTTTAGGGACCAGGAAGAAAGAAAAATGTAGACTCTTTGGAAGTAATTTGGCATTTCGGGGAATTGGAATAGGGCCACAGTCGTCGACAGTGGCAAATATAGCCAGGCTTCAGTTAAAAAAAAAAAACATGACCTAGTGTGGCCAGAGCTCAGATCCCTTAGTATATAATGAGATGATGTAGGCAGCACGATAAGACAACAGTGTACAAGATGTATGGTGCAATAGGCCATAAATTACTAAACAAGCAAGAAGTGACCACTGGATTTTAGAATATATATATACCAAGATTGGAACTTCCCTGGAATACTATTCCTTGAAGGCGTTGTTTTCTATTTTCCAAAACCTCTTTCGGTAATTTCCACTGGTGGGAGTATTTTAAGGTTTCTGCAGATGCTATTCAGTAGTCTTTTTCTAAAAACAAGCAACACTGCACTGACCAGGCCCAATAAGACAAAAAACACATCTGGGGGTAGTATTGCTCCGAAATCAGAATGTCTCTTACACCTTAGAAATCCCTTTATTCCTCCGAATTAAGAGTTACAATGTGTGCTTCCTCTTGAATTGCAGTTTGTTTTTCAGTGGCACGCTTTTGGGGGCGTTCCTACGATTTCTTCCTTGTCTCTTATTCTGGAAAAACTTCATTTAAAGATAGACCTTCACAACTAGGCTCCTTTCCACATGTGGCCTCAAGTGCTTAACACAATACTGCAGATTGTGAGGAAATAAACTAGTCAATGGTTTCTACCTTCTCTCTCGCAAGTCCGTGAAATTCTCACCCTCACAAGACTGCAAAACTGTTAATCGCCCAGTGACAAAAATCTTCACCAAACTTGTAAGTGATGTGATAACGTATAGCCTTGTGCAACCCATTTTATTAGCCACTCCTCTCTTAGGGGCTAGTTCAACTGCCTTTAAAGAAACCATTGTACCTCTGCAGATCAAGAAAATTGAACTATCTTCAAGATTCCCAAAAAGTGTGGATTTCCAATTCAGGATCATTTTCACTGTTTTCTTTTCAACCTATCGCAATTCCCACTTTTGTCCTGGATATATTACCAAATCCACCTCTGCAATCTGGGATGATGTCAATTAAATAGCCAGTGAAGGCGAAGGAGAGGGAAAGGCCAACCGGGACTAATAAAGCTTAGTTTGTCATTTAGGACTGCAAAGTGCAATATTCTAGTCAATTTTGCTTTGAACGCATAATAAGGACGGCAGTTCCCTACCCACCTTAAAGCACCCTAGCCAGCTGATTTCAACCACTTTATCTGGCACCACCCTCCCCAAATCCCATTCGGTCTTATATAGTACTGCCCTCTACCTGTCCCTTCATCACTATAATTTTTTTAGCCTGGCAACACCCACTTGAATATCATCAGTGTCATGACATTCTCGCCTACGCTAAAATCTATTTTGAGATAAATAACCAACTCCAGGAAACATGCATGCCATCAAAGTAAAATGGGAAAAAACTCTCTGAAACGAAACTAAACCTGGAGTTTTAATCTTCAAGGCTAAATGCACCACGCCCAACTTCCCTTTGCTTCCCATTAAACACCTCTTCCCCTGGAAGACAGTAGGCCCGCTCACGAAGGCTGCTGAATAGAGAGCAGGAATGGACTGGTGTGCGAAACGGGAGGAACCCATTTATATCGCAAGGGGCTGTCCCTGCACATAGGAATAGATCTGGGGGAAATTGTGGCACTATTATGGTCTGTTGCCTCATTGATTAGATGTTTGACTACGAAACTCCTCGCGGGCCTGGACAGATGCTTACAGAAAGTATTGGCGAACAAGTTTGTTTGTAACTGAAAAAAGCACAGAGTTTGTTACAAAAAAAACAAAACAAAAAAAAAAAACACCTCCCACCCTGCATCATTTCACCACTCTCACATCTAAGGTCAAGGCCTAAGAATTACACTTGAAGCCGGGGACAACCTAAACTTAGCGCCATTAGTTATGTCTAGTTTACGTACTTACCGTTTTATGCATGCAGCAGAATACCCCATAGTAGTGCAAAGTAATATCAACTCCCATATTTACTCTTCGCGCCCATGCAATACTAGCCTGGGAACACAGCATATCACCTAACTCAGGGTAACCCAGAACGCTGCATTCGCACTGGAAGGTGGAAAGAAATCATGGATCTCCTGGTCACTGACCCTAAAATGAATATACTGGCTCCGGGTCAATGGCTAAATTACCTTGATGACCCTCTGTTACCCACAAATACATTAATAAAATAGTGCAGAAGTACGTAATATTGTGTTCAGTTCTGTAAGCCAATTCAGCAAGCATGAATTAAAGAATTACTTACTGTCTCTGTCTGCAAAGTGAATTACCGAAAGGTGTTTCGTAGTTGAAGGAAATGTCACCCCGGGAATGCTAAAAAGATGTGGAAATATTATTCCTAAAAGTGAGGTTGTTAATCCCATGCTGGTTTCTTAGGTCTGCGAAAGGTCTGGCATCTTTTGAGCTGCAAGTTTTAGGCTGAGCGCAAGGGCATCGTTAGGAGCAGTGCTGTCTTTTGCTGCTTCCTGCTGCAGCTTTCAGGAGGAGACGAAATACTGTGCATGTTGCTCCAAGTTCAGTGGTTCTTCACAACTCACCAGTGACATACAAGGCATCAATGGCTTCCTACTAATAGTACTGCTGTGTTTATGCCATTCGTTTCATCAAACCACTGGGCTTGTTCGTGCAGTTTGGTCATTTTCAGCTAGCGGGATGCAGTAGCTCTATTAGATGAGGGATGCGTAACCCTACCACTTCAGAGGTGTTGTGCTACTGCAAACAGCCATTCGAAGCTACTTAGGCACAGCGCAGACATCAACAATTGGGTAGGGAACATACTGTTGACAAGGGTGGAAGCGGTATCACAGGAGGGAAAAAGGCAACACAAATCGGTTCATATGTTGGTAAGACATTTTCCACTCTTCACCCTCCTCAATCCTCACTCCCTCAACATACAATTCTCATCAGAAAGTAAAAAGTAATCAGGGAGCAAAGCCTGTGCAGACGGGCTTCATACGGAGGAGTTAAGGTAATCCCGTAACGCAGGGGATTAAACAGATCCTATTTATTACAAACAGAGGGAAATCTGGAAGATGAAGGGAAAAACATGCAGCTTCTACCGACGCCAGGATTACGCTGTTTTTACAGCATGGCCTCAAGAAGGAGAATAACAGCTCTGTAATACAAAACACATTCCTAAAAAAGGCGAGGCAGTCCTGGCAGACACTACTCCCTTTCATGTATCTGTACAACTTACTATTGCACAAGGGGCATCGCAGGGACGGCGATACTCTAGTTGACTGAATGTGCAGTTGGCATCAGACGGGGAAGGTTTCTGGCAAACATTGCAGGAGGAAAATGTTGAAAACATTCTAAGACCACATGGAAACAGTGCAATATCAGGATATCGAGAAACCATCACATTGTTAAGTTCAGCATAGTGTTAATGCCCAAATGTTTGTCTGGCCAATGCCCAAGTAACAGTCACTGAGAAGTAAACAGCCAAGATTGGAAACATTATCTTGTGACATCTGGAAAACAAAGAGGTCTCAGTTAACAAGCTGTTGCAGCCTAAAACGAGAATGTGTGAGACTGAGGGAGGCTTTGGATGATAGCCACTGTATTTAAAATAAAAATGTCCCCTAACAGTAGTTCTGAAAAATGGGGATCGTGTTTAGAGCTGTAAGTTTTACAGACTTCTGAAAACTGGAGAGGGCACCCTGGAACTGCTGTAACATCCGTATGTAGAGGTCACCAAGTATGGCTCTTAAAGATCTTGGAATCTCCCATAATTGGCACACCCCTCGGTTTAGAGCATCATAGAACACCAAAGCCGAGACAAACATCATATGTGTTGCTGAATACGGTGCCGAAGCTGTTTAACTATTGATGCATGAAGATTTATTTTCCTCCTCTACGGGTTCTTTTAAAGTTACTTCCTGTAAAATGTTTAGCACCATGGATCAAGAACCAAAAGAAGGGTATTGAGGCTTCCCTTAGACCTTGTGGGTGGTAGGCTGACACACTTGAATGTCTAGTGTAGGTAAAACTGTTCATCAATGCAAATCTTTAAGTCTTGTTCTTGGTAAAACAAGCAATAAAACACCACATGAAGATGAGCCTGACCAGTTGATGGCCATGTTTTAGGCATAACACTACCGACCTGAATTCACCTTCTTCTGGGATACACTCCCATTCATAACATTTCTGTAGGATACAAGGATACACTGCCATGCCCTTAGTCTTGTCAACCACATGGAAATCTTTGGTGTGTAATTTATTTTTTTTTTTAATTTATTTTAAATCTTATATAGCGCGCAGCTACCCTCGGGCGTCCCGGCGCTTTAAGACAACATCGGATGGTAAGGAAACAGCATCAAGGCGTTATGCTGGGAACAGGAAGGTTTTAAGACCCTTGCGGAAACGCAGTGTGCAGGGCTCAGCTCTGCACACAAATATAACAAATGTTCTGTCAGCTGTAAGCAAATATGAAAATCTATAGGCAACAACCTAGATATAAACATATGAAAAAAAAATTCTGAATAGCCCTATATGCTCCCGGGAAACTATCCTATCTGTGGAAGAGATGCCAATAAGCTTAAATGTCAAAAAAGCACAATAGCAACCATGGGATCCACTTGCGTGAGAGGTAAAGCCATACACTACATTCATGCATTCAACAGAGAGCTAGAGAGTTTTTAATTTCAATAAACCCATAATAATCTCGCTTGTGGACTCAGATTTCGGCAATAAGACTGAAGGGAAAACCTTAACCCCTTTATAAGAGGCAATAGGGCCGCCTAATGAGTAAATGCTATTTGCATCTGCCAAGTAAACTAAAGGGCCATTGGCATTTCCAAGTTGTGAAGATTCAAAAACACAGAGATGGAAAGAAAGCCAGAAGACCTTTTTATAAGACAAATGGAAATCTGATACTCTGCCAGTGATAATGAGATATGTGACCCTAAAAAAATGTTGTTCTTGCTAAATGAAATAAGAAGCACAGGTTTCAAGATAATAGAGCCGCACTGAACCAATTCTATTGTTAGGAATGGCGACAACAAAAAGATAATACTTAAAGTCAACCAAATAAAGAGCGCAGAATGCAGTGGGTTTAAATATTCTGTGGACTAAAACAACTCTCAGAACCCAGAATAGATGACCATAATGGACTTGGGGAGAAGTAAAGGTAAAAGACCATAAACAATGACTCTTAATAATGGTTCGTATTGCGCCTTCCGACCACTAAACAGGAGTTAAAGGATTACACCGGGATACCAAACTTAATCAAGGGTCAGTAGCAGAAGACACTGGTCACCCTAAGAATATCAAGGGTACGATGGGGCCCTAGGCACTATAAAATAACTCCCTGATAACCAGCCTAAGTGTAGGAATGAATGGGCAAAACATCACACTATAAATTGGGACAGAAGGCATTCCCTTCATGGGAAAATGATGCAACAGTTTAGTTTTAGATGATCAGAACCATTTGGGCCAATGAAATCAGCGATCAATCAGTAACACACTGTGATGAAAAGAAAAGAAATGTGGTTTGGAATCAATTTGTTTTCATATTCATACGCATACCCATACCCTGACGACTGTTGCACTGGAAGTGACACCTTTGTTAAAGCCAGAAAAATGGGGATAACGTGCGGTGAAACGGTGGACATGTCACCGGGGTTTCACAGCATTTTATCCTTCCTGTCTATTTAAGGAAGCTGGAATATTATGGTGTGGGCTCGAGAGCAGTTTTAAACCACTTTCTTTTAGCTGGTGCGTTATGAAGAAAGCCGCCATTTCTTTCATTATTGGCTTTAAGAGGTTGATAAACGCTGTGCCTTGCATCAAGAAGATTTATCATCTAGGCTATTTTATAATGAGTCAAATCTATGACCAGACTGATGACATATCTCTCCAGCAAATGCATTCTACCCCAGAGTTAGCCTGAAAGGGCTGGATAGACAAAGCTCTCTTCAGGAGATGCCTTAACCCTGAATGATATTTTAAAATGTAGTCTGTGTTCAACTAAGTAATCCAAACTCTGCTTCTCACGACTCCGGTCTCTGCACCTTTTCTGGCGCAACCTACAAATCTTTGAATCCCAGATCAAAATGTTTACTTTTAAAGCACACTATTATTGTCAGTGTCACGCATATTTCACAAAGCAAGAAAGAGCGGTTCCACTTCCGCACACCCAAGCTAAAAATATATTTTTTTAAACCAGGAGCACGAGACGTGTGTTCTTCCGGGTTTAACCGCACCAGGCACAGAAAACATTTGCTAAGTAAGCACAAATCATGAGAAAATCACATCTTTTACTCAAGATGCGGTTTTGTTTAAATTTGGTGTACAGCCATTTTCTACTCAAGCGAAACTGAAGCACAGTGTAGGAGAAGGTACAAATGAAGGCAGTAGTCTATTGCAGGTTTGAAACATTAACAAAACAACCCTTATTCATAACAGAACGATATACTTCACTTTACACAGTTCTTAACTGTAATCCCCAAATCAAATTATTCAACTGATACAAATATTTAAGAATTTACAAAGGCAGGAACCAGGGTAATGCCATTAGAATTACTGAGCACAAATTATTATAATTTTAGGATCAGCCTACGGACCTGAAGCAGAGAAAAGAAGGCAGGAAAATCCCTGAGTTACAGCTAATCCTAAAATAATCTCACAGGAGTCCAATGTGCAGTCAAGATTTGCAGTGCAGGGACCAGCAGTTCTTTGTGGAAGTGACGTGGTTCACTGGTAGGCCGCGTCACCTCTAGGAGTGAAGACAAACAACTTCTCGATGAAGGCTCTAGGCATGGTAGGAAGGGATGAGTCTGCTCAGGAAGTCTACCCAAGTCTTGACTGTAGAAGATATTAAGCTGAAAGTGATGCGTAGCTCAGAGACTGATGGTCTCGGAGGGCCCAAAAACAGAGCTCCACATGCAGTATGCATTCAGAGGGTGAAAGCCTTAACTTCCTACTCAGGGTGTACACCAGTGCCACTTTTACCTTTCATAGGGGGATAGATTTCAGGCCAAAAACATACCTGCAGCGCTCAATCCCGAAGGCATCTCTAGTGGACAGTGACTCGGTTCTCACTAGCCCCAATCCCCACCCTCCCACTTCAATAATATGAGGAAACTATTGTGATGCAAGGACGAAAAATCAGGAAAAAATAAAATAAATAAACACTTAAAGTGACTTGAAAGCGCATCATTTTTTTCAAATTTAAAATCAAGAGATCAGTCACTGGGATTAAATCACTTTTCAGATCCAACTGCTTCCACAAGCTGGACAGCTGCAACTTGGAAGCTATGATCTGCAGTCTCGTAAAAGGGACACTCAACCGTAGGAAGTCAAACTTTGGCCATGCTTTGAAACGTCTGTAAACTCTTGTAAATTCCTGAAAGTTGAAAATACACATCGATTCAAGGGCATGTACTGTGGATGCACCTTTGTGACTTTTTGTTTTAAAGAAAACAGGTCCATGATTTATTTTCCTGTAGCCCATAATGTTGCTCATAATGGGGTTACACTGATTATCCACTATTCGTCCTTTTTTGTACTTTCATGCATCAAACAAGTTTTTACTAAATAACGCATTCGAGAAATTGTATTTAAAGTTGCACAATAGCTAAGCAAACATAGATTTACACCTTGCTTTTTTTTTTAAAGCAACCACCATTCTTTTTTCATGCTCCTACATATATTTTCATTTATTCGAGAACCAATCTGCGCACAGCTCCTGTTCTTTTTCTCTACTGTATACCTGCTAGCAGTTTGACTCTGCAAATTGACAAACCACTAATTGGTTACTCAATGCAAGTGTTTTTGTTAAGGTGTATACGTTCGCTGTATTCAGTTTCTCAGCAACAGGTGCACAACCTGCCAGTTCTTTGCAGCAAAGCGCTGCAGAAGGGCCCATTCCCTCTACATGACGTCAAAAGGGTCTGCAGCCCTCAGTAGGTGGGAGCGGAGTGATAGTCCTCTTCTAGGAAGCCCAAGAGGAGATAAGAAATACATGTGAATGGGCGGGGCTAACCCACTGGGATGCTAAAATGGGGAACACGTGTTTTCAGTATGTTTTCCTTTGAAGCCTTAGATCATTCACGAGTCTGCAAATCGATTTGGGTAACATAGCCTTGGGTTTGCTTGGGAGATCAATGTACATAGCCTATGCGAGGGAATCCCATTTGGCTACCTTTACTAGTCTAAACGTTTGAAATCTTTGAACTGACCACTCAGTAGTTCGCTGTGAGGGAGACACTGTAGTAAATTGTGGGTAGGGTGAATAAGAATAAGGGCACCCCCATCAACCTCTGCTAGGTACTATATCTGACGGAGTTCTAAAGAGAAGCGTTGGATTTACAGCAAGAATACTTCTATGTCGGTCTTGCAAGGCTTGTGAGACCGGTCCCCAGCTCAGAGGGACTCAATATGGGGTTGCGTGTGGGCTGCTAGCCTCTGAGCTCAGACTTACTAGGCTCCCAAGAGATGGAACACAGGTGAGAAAAGCAGACAAACAGACCCATGCAGCTTTGTGTGGAGCAGGACCTGAGAGTGAACAAAGACTGCTGAATTGTGGTGGTGTGCTAACCTGCCCCCGCAAGACCTGTGTGTTCTACTTTACAAAAGGGTCATGGTGGGCGGATCTCCATTTAGCGCCATAGGTCATACCAGAGAACCCAGAAGACATTTCTGCTGAAGAGACCTGTTGAGATGTTTTAACTAGTCAGTCACTGGATTTGATGAAGATCCTTTATTGGAACAGGAAAGGGAGTAGCAAAACTACCTTACACTCACTGTGAACTGATATCTGGAAAGAGGAGTCTCCAGAGGAAAGCAAGGGCTTGGGCATCAAATCCACAGACTGAGGTGGTAACTTAGAAGGAGGAGGGTACTGCCTACTGGCTTAGGCAGACGTGTAAACACCAGAGACGTTGTCTGCCATGGAGAAATCCGAAGTTTAGAAGCTGTGACATGTGGGGGACAGCACTGCAGGACAATTCATGACTGAACAGGTGGCCGACTCTCATCCAGCCCCTCCAGCCTGAATGAGGGCTAGAAGCAGCCTGAAAGTCGGATTCATGCTGTGCCGCTGAAGGGAGGAAACGCCTCCAGTAGACACTTGTGAGTGCTGGCTGGAACTTCCAATGACCTTCCACAAAGAATGGAGATGCCACGTGAAATGAAACTCATTTTAATACGCCATTAACTTTAAAGTGACTGATACCATTTTTGTCGTGTTGGCCTCGTTTCAATCATGGAATTTTTGTTTATGTTATTAAACTGGTCTCGACGCTTTACTGAGTGGTTTCTTGACGCAAGTGCTGCGCTGCTATAGCTAACCCTTAACATACATATTCTCTGAAGTAGCCGTCTGTCTCAGTCCTGTGCTACTAACGGTAGTCTTAGAGAAACAGGTGTGCCCGACTAGCAGCAAGCTTTGAATTATGTGGGAGAATTTGCCCCACTGGGCATCCAGGCTTCCTACAGGGAGCATAATAACTAGCCTTATATTGTTGCATGTTTATACTGGCACAACTGTCCGTAATGGAGGCTAAGCTCACTGCATTTGCTTAGAGCACTTGCACTAACAGTCGAGTCTTTAGAATTAATGAATCATATATACAAGTTTGAACAACTTACATATATGGCTTTAACCCTCTTTCACATATCCATACTGTGGTACCGTAAAATGGTAGCAAAAGAGTATGTACTGAAGGGCCGACTTGTCCAGTGGACAAAATAAACATGAAAATGTGCTGCTTGTAAGCTCAACACTATGTCCTCGGGGTTGGGCAAGAGGATTTCCACAACCCTGCTCTAAAGTCTTAGGAACACTATCAACCCTGCCCTCTTACTGGTGAGCCCCCAGAGTGACAAGCGTGAGCCATACAGCATAACCTAGGCGTTGAGGGTAAGAGAGAGGTGGGCAGGGCACACGCAGAGCTGCCTTGGACAGAGTTGTCATAGAAAGCTGTACTGAGGTGGAAACAGGGAGGGAGGCAAGCGTGTTAATGAAGAGCGGGTACCCGACCGCACGAAAGACAAATAGAGGATAAGGTAGAAATGAATATGGCAGCAAGAAAACACGGAGACCTCTCGGACGAAGCGCAAATCAAACAGGGTCAAAAGTAGAACGATGGCGCAGTGGGATTAAGGAAACGCTAGAACAGGGGAACCAACCAAGAGCATGGCACAGGAAAAAAAAGAAATCAGTGAGGAAGGGCCTGGGGTGAGTGGACGAGCAGAAGCGAGCAGGGGCGCAGCGGAGGCAGAGCAACCAACACAAGACTCACCGGTGGCCAGGAAGCGGTGTGCAGCCAGCAGCAGCTGCGGCGAGATCTTGACCTTCAGCTCGTTGTCTGGGTCCTTGAAGGCAGAGAAGTCGCGCTTGTTCTTCTGGTAAACAACGCGCTTCTTGTTGCGGTTGTCGGCTGAGGAGTAGAAGAGGCAGTTAATGGACGAAAGCATGTCGGACAGGCGCATATGCATTCTGCAGGGCCTCGCAGCCGCGCTGTATGCCGTCACCATCATACATGTAATAATGCACGCATAAATTACCTAATCAGACAGACTATACGGGCAGACTACAGAACGGCAGGAAGGGGGAGAATGCAATTGGCTCTTGCCTTTCATTGATCATCTCTTTCAGAAGAATCGTCATATATATATATATATATATATATATATATATATATATATATATATATATATATATATATATATATATATATATATATATATATATATATATATATATATATTCACTGAAAAAACCATAGGTTTCACACCAGTTATAGTTAGGAATTAGCATTTAAAAAACCTATTAAATTCACTGACAAAACCATAGATTTCACACCATTTATAGTTAGCTGGAAATTTTACTGACATAAAACCATTGAAATTCCCACGTTATAGTTAGTTGGACTCACTATAACTTGCGCGCCTGTAATGCACTGCTGATGACGTCACATATTACATCACTCATGACATGGTCAGTGACATCACTCATGACATCACTGATGACACCATCCAGTGAATGTGTGTCTTTCTGAAAAATAAATTTGTTTTATATATGTATTTGTAAAGGTCGATGGAAGAATAAATGTTTAAATAAGTGTGTAAATGGATGTTTTTTTTAAAAAAAATTGGTTGGGTAACTGGCTTATTACGTGTATCTTAGTGAATACATATATTAGCGAGTATTGTTTAAATATTTAAATGTTTGTATCAGTGTTTCTCTTTGTGTATAAGTGGCTGCAGGGGTTGGTGACTGACTCACTGTTTGTATGTGTTTTGAAGACAGCATATGTGCAGGACTGTATGGGTGGATGAGTGTGTATATGTGTGTGTTAGTGAGTGAATGACTGTCTCACTAGTGTCTTCATTAGTACCGACATATGTTTTAATCTAGTATATGTGAGTATTGATGTATATAAGTGAGTATAGTATATATAGTGAGAGATTGTAGGAGTTCCTGTTTAAATAAGTATGTGTTTCTATAAGTGATTGTTTAAGAGAGTAAGTATGGGTAAGTTTCCTTAGAAGTAAGGTGGTAGTGTGTGTATAAATGTATATGCAAATAAATGGATGTTCAATAGTTTATTTGCATGTGTGAGTATGTGTGTGAGTAACTTTTGGATGACTGCTGATGTGTAACAGGATGTATAGGTGTATCACTACATATGATGAGTGAGTATATATATGAGTGACTATATAGAACTGTTGGTGAATGAGTGGATGTGTATATAGATGGTGGAATTACTGAATTGGTTGTTGTTACTGGTTTGGGTATCTCCATTTTTTTGAAAATGTTTGTTTCTATTTTTGAATATGTGTTTCAAGCGTTACATTACACTGAAATTAGGTCTGTCACTCTGTCACAAGGATGGTGTCATCAGTGATGTCATGAGTGATGTCACTGACCATGTCATGAGTGATGTAATATGTGACGTCATCAGCAGTGCATTACAGGCGCGCAAGTTATAGTGAGTCCAACTAACTATAACGTGGGAATTTCAATGGTTTTATGTCAGTAAAATTTCCAGCTAACTATAAATGGTGTGAAATCTATGGTTTTGTCAGTGAATTTAATAGGTTTTTTAAATGCTAATTCCTAACTATAACTGGTGTGAAACCTATGGTTTTTTCAGTGAATTTCAAAGGTTTTTTAAATGCTAATTCCTAACTATAACTGGTGTGAAACCTATGGTTTTTTCAGTGAATTTCAAAGGTTTTTTTAATGCTAATTCCTAACTATATAAGACCTGAAAGCCCACCAGGAATCTCCAGTATGCGCCAGGGGACTGCATTGCAGAGAGGTGTAATGAAGCCACAACCCTTTTTACACCTCTCTGCAACGCAGCCCCCGTGCATGTTTGAAGAGGGGGAACTAATTCCCCTTGCATACTGGGGGCCCCTGGGGGCCGATTAGCCCACCTGGAACCTCCAGTATGCGCCAGGGGCTGCATTGCAGAGGTGTAATGAGACTATGCCCCTTGTTACACCTCTCTGCAACGCAGCCCACTGCCGCGTTTGCAGAGGGGGAACTAATTCCCCTTGCATACTGGGGGTCCCTGGGGTCAACTGGTCCACCAGGAGCCTCCAGTATGCGCGAGGGAGCTGCATTGCAGAGAAGTGTAATGAGGCCACACCCTTGTTACACCTCTCTGCAATGCAGGCCACTGGCGCGTTTGTAGAGGGGGGACTAATTACCCTTGCATACTGGGGGTCCCTGGATCATATCTGCCCAAACACCGATATTCCGAACGATTGTAAATTACTTTTCTTGAGAAACATTTGGATTTGGATTATCATGTCCTATACTTTGGAATTTTTGAAAGACTGACTTTGAGGATGCTATAAATTACTCAAGTCTGCCCGAATTGTGTGGGTAAAATTGATACCTAGTCACTTTGAATAAGAATATACTTATGTCTCGTCTAACATTTGGAAGAAATATCTAGTTATATGACAACTGGATACCAACATAACTTGAAGGAAATAAGAACGCCCTGAAGAAGTTCTGTTGTACAGAACGAAACCTTTCGGCTGGCTGTGGTACATAAACTTAAGGAAAATAAAAGCATTTGAATATACACCAAGATTCAGCGCTTCAATAAGGACTCTAAGTGATATGATTTGATTGGACTCATTGTGAAAGTGGTGCTGTGCCAAACTTTGGAATATTCTCCACTACTCTCTACTACTTACTCTCTCCTACTCCACTACTCTCAAATACTCACTGTCTACTACTCATTCTCTACTACTCTACTACTCTCTCTCTACTACTCACTCCCTACTACTCGCTACTCACTACTCCCTACTACTCACTATCTACTACTCTCTACTACTCACTCTCTACTACTCACTCTCTACTACTCTCTCTACTACTCACTCTTTACTACTCACTACTACTCTCTACTACTCACTCTCTACTTCTCACTCTCTACTACTGTCTACTACTCACTCTCTACTACTCTCTCTACTAGTCTACTACTCACTCTACTACTCACTCTCTACTACTCACTACTATTCTCTCTGCTACTCATTCTCTACTACTCTCTACTACTCACTCTCTACTACTCACTCTCTACTACTCACTCTTTACTACTCTCTACTACTCACTTTCTACTGCTCTCTACTACTCACTCTACTACTTACTCTCTACTACTGTCTACTACTCACTCTCTACTACTCACTCTCTACTACTCTCTACTACTCACTCTACTACTGACTCTACTATTCACTCTACTACTCTCTACTACTCACTCTCTGCTACTCTCTCTACTGCTCTCTACTACTCTCTACTACTCACTCTCTACTCTCTATTACTCACTCTCTACTCTCTACCTCTCTCTTCTTCTCTCTCTACTAATCTCTACCTCTCTACCGCTACCTCTCTACCTCTCTACCTCTCTACCTCTACACCTCTACCTCTCTACCTCTCTCTACACGCACACATATACACATTTAGGCATATATATATATGAATATGCATTTATATATATATGTATGTGTATGTATAAAAAAAAACAACAAAACATTTTTTTTTTAAACAGCTACTTTTAAAACTGTCATTCTTTTTCCCCATGGTACACTCCCCGGTATGCTTACCGGTGCGCGTACCGGTGCGCGTACCGGTGCGCGTACCGGGCGCTCACCCCGCGAAAATCAAAAAATTTTTTTTTTTTTTTTTGCTCCGCGGGGCCCTTTTATGGCCCCCACATCAAACCTAGGGGGTCAAGGGGGGTCTACTCTGCCCCCTTATGGTCATTTCCCTCTTTGTTTTGGCCACCTCTCGTGTCTCGATCCTACCGAGACACAAGATGGCGGCCGCTCCGGACTGTTTAGAATGTTTACAGACATCCCAGAGCCAATCAGCTTTCTGCGCGCAAGTCGCGGTAAGCGCCCGGTGCGCGTACCGGTGCGCGTACCGGAGCGCGGCTATAGATATATATATTTTTTTGAACCTTAATTACTCAAAATCCACTGGAGCACATATCTTGAGACATAGCAAAGGCACATCGGGCTACCAGTCCCTACAATTTTGCCAAGTTTGGTGGAAATCCATTCAGCCGTTCGGGCTAAAAGTGAAATCGACCGCCCTATGGAAATTAACATGGGGAAAACTTGTTTTGGGACCCCCCTTTTATCTCGGCCCCCGCTTGACGAATCCCCCCCAAACTTTCAGGGAAGGACCGGAACGCCGCGAGGCCATTTTGAGGAAATTTTCAGGCAGATTCGTCAACCGGCGCCAAAGTTATTCCAAATAGAATTTTCAGATTTAACATTGAAAAAAATCCTAACTATAACTACCTACTGGCGACCGCCAGTAGGTAATATATATATATATATATATATATATATATATATATATATATATATATATATATATATATTCCAGTGGTGGCCGCCAAAGGTCATGTGCAGTGTGTCGTTGGCTGCCTTTGTGGGGGTTGGTCACAGGCCCTGGCCTGTGACAAACTCCCCTACTGGCAACAAAGGCCGTGCACAGTGTAGTGTTGGCTGCACGTAGGGAAGTTGGCTGTAGCCAACTTCCCGGCCAACTTCCCGCCGTGCACAAACGAAGGTCCTGCGCAGTGTGGGTTTTGCCAACAATCCCCCACTGCGCATGGTGCAGCAAGGGGTTGGCTGTGGTCAACCACCGGCCGTGCTTGACCGAAGGCCTTGCGCAGTGTGGAGTTGGCTGCCTTTAAGGGAGTTGGTCACAGGCCAGAGATTGTGCCCCCCCTCCCCACTGCACACAGCAGAAGGCCGTACATAGCGTGGGGTTGGCTGCATCTGGGGAAGGGATTGACTGCAGGGTAGTTGGCCGTGCAGGGCGGGGATTTGGATTTACGTATGGTAATTAAACATTACTTCACATTAAAAGAACCCTAGAAATTCACACAATAAAAACAAAGGTTAAAGTAATGTTATAGGCATGTGAAATGTTCAGTGACAAGACAACATTTAAAAAAACACTGAAATTCACCAGTTAGCTATCTCAAGTAACTATAATTCGTGCTCCAAGGTAACTATGACTCGAGTGCTTGCCATGCGTTGCTACATACCCCACATATTACATCACTCATGACATCTTCTATGACATCATTGCTAATATCACTGCAACATTTGCAGTGAAAATATTGATGAGGAAACTGTGCATGGCGAGGGCGCGTGTTATAGTTACCTTAGGGCACGAGCTCTAGTTCCTTGAGATCACTATAACTGGTGAATTTCAGTGTTTTTTAGAGTCTAAATCACGTTTTTACTGAACATTTCACCTAACTATGACGTTACTTTAACCTTTGATTTTGTTCAGTGAATATGGAATATGTTACTTATCCTGTAAGCATCTGTTTGTGGCATTAAGTGCTGTAGATTTACATGCGCGGCATACTTCCGCCATCTTTTATTGTGTCCGGATGTATGCAAGTGTTGTTTTTTTTCCGAAGAAGTCTTTCAAGTCACGAGACAAAGTGACTCCTCCTCTTGGTGATAATGCACATGGACATTCAACCTCCTTATTAGATTGTTTTCCCGCAGGCGGATGAGAATGGAGTGAGAGTAAGTATTAGTAAAGAGATGTCCATGCAAGTAAAATAGTGTAAAGGAACTGCAACGGCCACAGGTGTCCTGGTAGGAGGATGGGTGCATGTGAATCTACAGCAAACAAATGGATCCTTACAGGGTAAGTAACATATTCTGTTCGAGGCACGTGTGGTTGTAGATACACATGCTCTGCAGAGATTGTAAAGAAGTCCCTCTCCAAAAGCGGTTGCTAACCTGTGGGTGTTACAGTTGTTTAAAAGCGAGTACCTAGCACTTCCTGACCTACATTAGCTTGCTGGCAGGCTAAGACATCCACACAACAATGTTTGGTGAATGCGTGTGGTGTAGACCATGAGGCTGCCTCACAAATGTCAGTTATTGGGATACTGCCCAGGAAAGCCATGGAAGCCCCTTTCTTAAAAGTAGTGTGTGTCCTAGGGGTGTAGACAACGTCCTTTTAGCTTTGGCATAACATATCTGAATGCATTTAATTATCCATCTAGAAATGCCTAACTTGGACATTGGCTTTTTCTTTCTCAGGGGGTGAAAAAGCAACAAAGATTTGTTTGGTCTTACAGAACTCATTAGTTCCGTCAATATAATACATTACAGTTTTTTTTTTTACATCTAGCGTGTGAAGAGCTCTTTCCGCAAGGGAATCTAGGTGCGGAAAGAAAACCGGTAATTCAACTGACTGAGGTAGAAATATGTAACCACTTTTGGAAGGAATTTTGGGTTGGTTCTAAGGACCACCCTATCTCTATGTAGCTGCAAGAAAGGTTCTTTCAAGGTTAATGCCTGGAGCTAACGGACATAAGTGAGATATTGACCACCAAAAAATCAACCTTTCAAGATAAGAACTGGAGGGGGCAGTTATGCAATGGTTCAAACGGTGGAGCCATAAGTCTGGTAAGTACAATATTGAGATTTCATGCAGGTGCAGATGGAACTCTAGGAGTAAATGCTCTTTTTAGGCTTTCCATAAATGCCCTAATAACTGGTACCTAAAGATAAGTGTTGCCTGTTTTGTAGATAGTTACTGCAGCTAAATGAAGACATACTGAAGTGTAAGCCGGGCCATAGGTCTGAAAATGAAAAAAGTAGCAACCAATGTTTTGCACAGTTGCACCAAAGGGATTAATGTGTTGACTGTGACAGTTGAAGACAAATCTTTTACCTTTGCTGCATAACATACTCTAGTTGCAGGCCTACACGCTTCTTTAAGAATGTTCATATATTCAGGTGGGAGGTTAAGGTAACCAAATTCTATGACCTCAGGAGCCAAATTGCAAAGATGAGATCCTTTGGATTTGGATGCCTGATTTCTCCATGGTTCTGAGTGAAAAGGTCTGGGCTGAGGGGTAGGTTCCCATGGGGAACTAAAGAGAGTTTGTGCAGTGTGGTGAACCATGGCTGGTGAGCCAAGTGGGAGCTACTAGAACAAGGGGGAGAGGTGTTTGTCTGAGCTTCTGGATCACAAATGGAAGAAGAGGGAGAGGTAGAAAAGCATAGACAAATATCCCTGACCAGATCATCCATAGAGCATTGCCTTTTGATAGTGGGTGTGGGATCCTGGAGGCTAAGCCTGGGGATTTTGTGTTGTCTACAGTTGTGAACAGGTCTATCTGTGGAAAACCCTACTTGTGAAAGTATGGGATGAGGACTGGGGGGGGGGGAGGGGGGGGGCTTCCCACTTGTGGACTTGTTGCTGCATCCAGCTGAGGAGGTTGCCAAAGGGATTGTCCATTCCTGGAGGGTGTTAACCTAGCAGGTGGGTGTTGCGATGTAGTGCCCACTGTCAAATCGTCTGAGATAGGCGTGATCACTGTAGAGTCTGTCTCTGCCCCCATTTTTGTAAATAGTACATGGTTGTCATGTCTGTCCAGACAAACACAACATTGCCTGCCAGGTGTGTTAGAAATTATTTTAATGCTAGGTGAACAGCTTAAAGCTAGAGGTAGTTTATGTGTTTAGGAAAGTGCACAATTGTGCATTGTTAACCCCCCCCCCACCTTTTGCCTGACATTTGATGCAATTTGACTCGAAGTGCCCTGGGTCCCTGCCAATCAGGTTCCCAGAGCCTGTGTTCTTTCTCAAATCTGTACCTGTGTACCCACAAATGGCACGTTTCTGGCCACAAGTAAGCCCCTTGTAAAAGGTACCAAGGGCACTGTGACAAGGGAAGGACTTTAAGGGCTGCAGCACCTATTTTGCAACCTTTAGAGGCCCTGCACCTTCACACCCACACAATGCCATTGCAGGCAGCGTGTTTTGGTGCAGAGAAAAGTGAAGAGCCGACATGAAACACATCCCTGTGTGCCATGCCTTCAACCCACTGCCTGGGGCTTGGGTAAGTCACCCCTTAAGCAGGGTGCACTAGCCCCCAGGTGAGGGTACAGTTGCATGAGCACTGTACCCCTTCAGTGTCTAGGTCAATTCTTATATAACAAATGACAAAATCTCAACAGATAATATTTGAAAGACTGTTATATAAAACATGCAGAATAGTAGCAAAAAATAAATGACAGGAAAGAAGTTCCATTCAGCACGTATACATTTGTAACATGGTCCTGAAGATGACCTGAACTGACTACAGTCGAAACGTTGTTGACCTCCCAGCGCAATCTCTGGCGCAACTCTACAGTTCACCAAATTGTCAACCTCCATCAAAAAAAACATATGGGAGAGATTTTTGCCAATTAATACGGAACCCGGAGAATCTGCCGAAGATGGCTAATATGACAAACACAGCAATATGGGACCTTTTGGGGGAAGCAAGATATAGGTGGATATAGGGAGATACGATCGTCCCAATGCGCCGACCACCGTAGGCTACAAATCATAACGGCCTTACGAATCCATGCCGCAAGGGGCTCGAGGGCCAAGGCGAATAATAAGGGAGAACGGGGGCATCCCTGACGGATCCCTCGGCTAAGCAGGAAGGTCTCTGATTTTTTGTTGTTCACGACTACCTGTGCCATCGGGAAAATGTACAGTAAGCACACCCACTGACTGAAACCCAGTCCAAATCCCAACTTCGTGAGCACAGCAAAGAGATAAGCCCATTCGACTGAGTCGAAAGCCGTAGTGGCATCCAGGGAGACTATGACAGCATCTTCACAGATGGTCGACGCCCTGCCCAAGACTCCATGTACCCTACACAGATTCAGAGCCGTGTTTCTCCTGGGCATAAACCCGGATTGGTCCAGGTGCACCAGACCACTTATTACCTTAATTGGCCGATATACAAGCACTTTGGCTAGGATTTTAGGTTCCGCATTAAGTAAAGAGATAGGGCGGTAGGAGGAGCAGTCAGTTTTGGGTTTCCCTGCCTTGTGTATTGTAACAATGGTCGCGATTCTTTGGTCCAGCGGGAGCAACCCCTGTTCTAGACTGTTTTCGGACATAGATTTCAGATAAGGGGATAATTTATCCGGATGGAGCTTGTAAAGCTCGAACGGGATACCGTTCGGGCCAAGAGCCTTGCCAGAGTGAAGCAATCAGATTGCGGTTGCAATTTCGTCTGCAGTGAGGGCACTATCCATGCCCGGTCACTGTCGGACAGCACCGGGAGTGAGAGATCTCGTAGGAGGTCAGACGAGTCTGCTTCGGTGTACAGCCCAACAGAGCTGTAGACCATGTAAAAGTGTGATGCAAATCTGTCAAATATGTCTTGTGGATCTGTTATGAGGGGTCCCTCAGTGTTACTAAGTCCTGGGACAAGTCTACTGGCATGCTCTTTTTTATCCAGCCAGGTGATTAATTTTCTCGCCTTGTCCCCCCAGTCATAGAGTCGGTCCAGTCTGTCCTGCCCCAGAAGTTTGGCACGGTCAGTGACTAGTGCCTTATATTTGTCCTGTCGGAGGCGGAGGGTATGAAGGGTCTCAGGAGAGGGATCAGAAATAACGTCTTGCTCAAGACGATAAATCTCCTTCTGTACGTCAGAGATGTCTTTTTGTTTGTCTTTTTTGGATTCCGCTATTACGGAATGAGCTTGGCCTCGGACCACTGTTTTAATGGCTTCCCACAAGATATGCGGTGAGTCAACCGTATGGTTGTTTTCTAAAAAGTAGTTGTCGATGGATTGGATAAGATCTTTACGTATTTTTGGGTTCTTTAAATACCAAGGATTGATTGGGGCAACGCATCCAACCTGGGAGTGATCAAGAACAATGTGCACCCAAAGGGGGGAGTGCTCTGAAATGTCCCTAGCTAGGTGTTGTATCTTGTGTATATCTGTGACCTGTGGGGCAGGGACAAGCTATATAGTCCAGACTAGAGAGGCTATTATGCGCGCCTAAGTGAAAAGTGTGCTGGATCTTATCAGGGTGGTGCGATCTCCAGCCGTCTACTAACCCCATTGCTTCTAAGAAGCTAGAAAAGGAGTGTGCAGTGTGAAGAATTGTGCTAGGTGGATGTCTGTCAAGTGAGCCCGATATAATGGAGTAGAAGTCACCGCCGAGTACGAGGTGCCCTTCCGGTATTGTTAGCAGCACGGTGCTGAGGTTAGAAAATGTTGTAGACTGTAGCCCTGGGGGTGCATATATTGACATGAAAGTAATGGTTTGGCCCTCCCAAGTGCTTGGGATACCGGCTTATCTGCCACGGTTATCCACATAGGTGGACGTAGGTTAGAAGGGGAATGACTTCTTTTGCATGACGCCAACCCCTCTGGAATTAGTCGCAAAACCTGCATGTACAACCATCGAGTAGCCCTATCTGTGCATAGCTTTACAAGTGTTACCAATGAGATGAGTCTCCTGAAGCAACACAATGTCTCACGACAATTTCTTGACATATTGCAATACTATACTCCGCTTGATTTTGTCCCCCAACCGGTTAACATTCCAACTTAAGATTTTAACTTTTTTGTTGCGCTGTATACCCATTGATCTGTACGTGGAGCGTAACAGCCCCTTCAGCTAGAGCCTGGGACTGTACCACCGAAATAATGTCGAGAGTAACGAACGAAAAACCACAAAACAAATAAGTAAACTACCCCAATCCAACTACCCCCCACCCCGCTGCCCTGCCCTCTGAACTCCAAACTACCCATCAAAAACTAGCAGAGTGCCTGTCGCCCTGAAAACGTTCAAAGGAAGAAAAACAAGGGGGAAAAAGCAGTGAGCTCTGTGTCAACCGTCCTGTGCTACATCGCTATCACACCCTTAATGCACATTTGACATAGGTCCATAATTACGTAAGCAGTCCCTTTCATGTAAGATTCAGTCTTCCCCCTCTCCCCAGCTTGGACCGCCAGCCCCCCTTACTATCAAAAAGGCTGGCATTGTCCAATACTCCACCTCAAGCCGGTCCATTATCCGCAAGGCCTCCCGGCTCCTCGTTCCGCTAGGTTAGTAGTCCTGTGATGGTCAAGCCAGTCCGCTACTGTCTCCGGCCGGTCAAAAAACCATGTTCTGCTCTCCGCCTCAACCCGGAGGCGTGCAGGGAACAGGATCAAATATTTCAGGCCATTCTCCCTGAGGTTGCGTTTAACGGACAGGAATGATCTCCTTTGTTTCTGCACCCTTTGCGTGAAATCAGGAAAAAAAAGGAGATGTCTGCATTCTCGTAGAGGAGGGGGGCACTGGCCCTGGAGTTTTGGAGGATCACGTCTATATCCTGGTAGTTTAAGACACTAGCCAGTATGGGCCGCGGGGGAGCGCCCGGCTTGGGTCGGCCCGTTCTATAACAAAAAATTTACTGAGGCCCTTAGGTTGCAGGTGCTTAAGGATAAGATCCTCAACGAATAAGTCCGGAGATTGCCCTTCCGATTTCTCCGGAACTCCAATGATGCGGAGATTGTTGCGGCGAAGTCAGCCTTCATAGTCATCCAGCTTGAGGTCTGTGGGATTCCGGGACTCCTGCAGATCCCAGACCTCCTTTTGTAGCTGTGTGACATCATCCACTAGGCTAGTGGTCGTAATTTCTACCTGTTTTACCTTTTCGTTAATTTTCCCCATGTCGGCCCTGATAAGATTAATGTCAATGGCAACAGAGTCCAAGGAGGTCTTAACACCAGTGACGGCCCTGATGACGTCTTTAAGGGAGAGCGCTCCTGATCCTCTTCCCCAGGGCCTCCTCGTGCGGTTTCCTCAGACAAACGGCCCGCCGCAGGCCTTTAGACACTGTGTAACAGTCCAGCTTATTTGTTTGGACTGGCTTCGGTCCCCTGGTTCCGGACCCCTTAGAGCGCTCCATTGTAGTAGCAAGGTGTGTCACAAGTGGGGTCCGAGTACTGGTAACCAGTGGGAGTAGGGGTCCCTCAGTTCTAATGTAGGTTTGGTGTGGGCAGCACGGAGAGTCTCTTAGCCAGTTCGATGTGCCACAAGGCCAGGGCCCCAGCGGTTATTTACTGAGCAGTGGAACTATCATCTAAAGCCCAAGCCGCACTCAACCCCACCAGTGAGAGGAGAAGGAGCAGGGGGCCACTCGATCTTCAGGGGGGAGGGAGGGGCTCCTGAGGAAACAACTATGGAGAGGCTGAGACAGAAGTGTCACCTGTGGGTTAGTGCCACCACCGTTGACCACTCCGCGGGCGGCACACTTCCTCTTGCCACAGATTGAAGTGCCAGTCGGTGTCCCCAGCGCCCCTCGGGCGCAGTCACAATCACACTTTTGACGTCGCTCAGGGGTGGCCCCCCCCCTCGGGCACACCCGGTCTCTGTGACCGTGAAGCAGGAGGATGCCTGGGGATGTTTCCAACGAGAGCAGTTACCGTGGGTCTCGGTTTAAGGCGTCAGAGCGGGCTGTAGTACGCAGACAGCAATGGGGGTCAGCTACACCAGAGCACTCAGAGGAAGGGACACCACCATCAGAGACGCACCACCGCTACCAGCTACTCCGTGGTCGCGTGCCCTGTTTTCCAGCGACAGCGTCCTCAGATCGCCTCAATATGTCCATCCTGGGGTTGCCAGCACCCCTGCTGCACTGTATAATAATGGGCCCATTAGGAGCCGTCTTTAAACCAGGAGCGTGGAAGTCCTCCGGTTTACGACGCCTCCGCGGGGAGTTGGGGGGGGGGGGGTTAGAAGGGGTCAAGCTGCTATATATCCTGAGGTCAGGCCCCCCCGCAGGCCGTAGGCAAACGTGGGCCCTCGAGGTAGGCAACGATGAAGTCGGTGGAGGGAGAGGCTGCACTATTCAAGCTGCGCCGCCGCCATTTTGTATCTCGCGTCAGCGCTCTCTACCTCGTATCAGTCTTAGTACCTCTCACTCTCCCCACCAAGTCGCTGCAACTGTATTGCCGTCTCCGCTGCTCCCGGTCCGTCAGGCCCCCACAGGGATTGTCGGTGGTGCAGATTCACGGCGGCACCTCGATCTGCGGCGCCACCACTGGGTTAGGGCGGGCTGGTTGGAGCTCCTGTCCGGAGAGTGCAGCTACTGTGTGCCCCGGTTTCAGAACCCCCTTAAAGGTCTCAACGCTGGGAGGGCGATTATTCCCCCATGGCGCACGATCTGGGCAACGGAGCAAGCGGGATGAGCTTCTCTATCCATCCAGCAGCAGGGGCTGCAGACGGGCGTTGCGGATTGATATTAGGATGGTCGAGGACAAGAAAGGGCCATTCCCGGACTGTGCTTTCCCACGCCCTCTTTGTTCCTATCTTGATTCTTTCGACACTTCCGTATTGGGAGCAGCGATCTGGTCTTTGTTCCTTCCCAGGACTTTCTGTAGCCTGCTTGTGCTAGAGGCGTTTCTGCGTCGGCAGATTTGTTGCCTTCTATGAACCTTGTTCAGAGGGTTCTTTGTTTTTCCTGACTCCACCCCTCCGGTTTCATTCTCATTTTCAAACGCCAGAGTGGCTTCTTGGTGCTTGACTGCACCCGTGGACTTCTAGATAATGTGGTTAGACGCGTGTTAGTAACAGCTTCTCTAATGACTGTGTATCCCCCTTTCTTATACTGCTTTGAACGTAGTCGACAGAAAAGGTCAGTGCACTGATGAAGCAATAAGCTGTTATTAGGAGAAAACAAAGGTGACAGCATAATCACACTCTTGTCCCCTGTTATTAGTTTTGGACGATTACCTTTGTGTTTACTGTGTCTTTTTTGGAAGACAGGTTATTGGGATTGACAAATGTGTTCAACTCGTCTTTTTCATATGTAGCCATTGGGAGTTTTAAAATGTTTTTTTATGTTGAGTGCATATGTGGGGTTCCGACACAGAGATGTTACTGGAGGGTGGGATGCTAGTTGTATCATTATGTTAGGGTACTAATAGGTGTTCCTTTGTTTCAGCAGGGCTCTATATCCAAAGAAAGGGTTTTCAGAGTGAGACACATGCTGTTTGTGTTTCATGACTTCCGACATATACCATCTATTTGGTCTGGTCCTCCTGCTCTTTATCCTTTTTCTCCCCGAGGGCAGTTGCTGGCCTTCGTGTTTTACTCACATTCTGGGATTTTCTTTTGGGAGATTATTTGGGCCATCCTCTCTCCTGCGGACTTGGAGCTTTAGGTTAGTGAACGCTTGACCGAAAGCTAAGCCCACAAATTAGTCCCGCCTGAGCGAAGATGGGAGTATGGCGGTGCTTTTGCCTCAATTAGTTTAGGATCTCCTAGTCCTCACGTAGGATCGGCTCCTACTATAGAGGAGTAGGCTAAAGACTTGTAGAAGATACAAGTAGAGATACAGAATCTTAAAACAGAAAACCAGCACTTGTGTAGAGGATAGGGGGGCGTGGCCAACAGCATGGCCGGATAGCTGCGTTCTCTGCTAGCTCCGCTGGCCCGACTGAATCCTGATATGTATCCTGACCCTCAACGCCTGAAAGTTGTTCCAGTGAAGATCGGAAGGTGGGCTGAGGCTGGGACGGACTGGAGGATGCCGCATTTTTGCGGTGCTACAAGCCCTTTCTACATCGCCGCTGATGTGCGGCCTTTTAAATTGGCGGCCTGCCGAGGCTCTCAGTGGTGATTGGCCGACCCAGAGATGGCTCTGGACTGCGAGGTGTGTTAAAGATTGCAGGGACCGCTGTTAGCATAAACTGAAATCCATTTTGTACTTGGCAGCCATCTTAGTTAGCCATGTGCTTGCCATGTGCTTTCTCCCTCTTCCAGAGCCTTGCACATGCTCAGAGGGTGCTAGCTAGTAGAATGCACCTGCTCATATGTTATAACTGTTAGCTATTCTTGCTGATGTAAGGAGAAATCTCTCTCCTCCCACTTTGTTGAGCAAGCAAATCTTGTATACCCATATTAGTCATTTTGCATGCTGGTACATGCCAGGACCTCCCCTTGGTTTTATGCTGACTAATGGAACCTAAGCATCGAATATGCTACTTACCAGTATGCATCTGGTCTTGGCATGTAGGGCTATTGACATTCATATCTGTGCATAGATCGCCGCCTAGATTTGGGTCCGGATGATCGCACATTGTTGTCCTGGAAGAGTCTTCGAAGTATCACGAGATAGGTGGCTCCTCCCCTGGACTACAGTGCGCATGGGCATCAACTCCATCCTCAGATTGTTTTTAGCCAGTGTGGCCAAGATGGAGTGAAACTAAGTGAATGATGACCATGCTAGAAGTATATGTGAATTCTGCAGCTGCTACAGGCGCCGGGGAGGAGGGCGGGCGATATGAATGTCAGCAGCCCTACATGCCAAGAACAGATGCATACTGGTAAGTAGCATATTCGGTTCGAGGCATGTGGGCTGCTGAATTCATATCTGTGCATAGAATACATAGCAGTCCCTCCATTAACGGCGGCCGCCCGTGCCAGCTGCAGCAGTTTGGAAAAGTGTTTTTAGAACAGTCTGCCCTACAGCTGCCTGCTGTTTGGAGTGCACATCAACACAATAGTGTTTTGTGAATGTGTGTGTGGTAGACCATGTGGCTGCTCTACATATGTCTTCCAAAGGAATATTTCCAAGGAAAGCCATGGAGGCCCCCAACTTTCTGGTGGAGTGGGCCCTTGGTGGAATGGTGAGAGTACGCTTGGCTTTCAGATAGCAGATCTGAATACATTTAACGATCCACCTGGCTATACCAGCTTTGGAAATGGGGTTACCTTTGTGTTGTGGAGCAAAGGCAACAAAGAGTTGTTTAGTTTTCCTAAAATCCTTGGTCCTATCAATGTAATACATCAGGGCCCTCTTGACGTCAAGGGTGTGGAGCATTCTCTCCGGCAATGACTCAGGATTTTGGAAGAAAACAGGCAATTCAATAGTTTAGTTAATATGGAATTGAGACACTGCCTTAGGAAGGAATTTAGGGTTAGTGCGAAGCACCACCCTGTTAGAATGAATTTGAATAAATGGCTCTTGGATTGTTAGTGCCTGGAGCTCACTAACTCGTCGCAGCGATGTAATTGCTATAAGGAAAGCCACTTTCCATGTTAAGAATTGAATCTCGCAGGAATGCAGTGGTTCAAAGGGAGGACCCATCAGCCGGGTGAGGACCACATTGAGGTTCCACTCCGGAGCTGGTGGAGTCCGCAGAGGAATGACTCGTTTGAGTCCTTCTAGAAAGGCTTTAATGGCAGGCACCCTGAAAAGTGAAAGGTGCTGCCTGTTCTGGAGATAAGCGGCCATTGCGGATAGATGTATGCGAATGGAAGCATAGGCGAGATTACCTTTGTACAGATGGAAAAGATAACAAATGATGTTCTGAATAGATGCATCTAGCGGGTTAATGTTGTGGTCTGCACAATAAATGACAAACCGCTTCCACTTTGCCGCATAGCATGCTCTTGTGGTGGGCTTCCTCGCCTCCCGGATGATGTCCATACAGTCAGGAGGCAAGTTTAGGTAGCCAAACTCTAAGACCTCAGGAGCCAGATCGCCAGGTTGAGCTGTTGCGGATCTGGATGCTGAATGTCGCCATGGCTCTGAGTCAGAAGGCTGGGTGTGAGGCGTAGCCTTTGATGCGGTACCACGGACAGTTCTAGAAACGTGGTGTACCATGGTTGGCGAGCCCACATTGGAGCAACTAGGATGAGAGTCATCGAGTGCTGCCTGAGCTTTCCTGGCCCCAACGGTATCAGAGGTGCTGGGGGAAAAGCGTACGCAAATTTGCCTGACCAGTTCATCCATATCGCATTGCCCTGCGACTGTGGGTGTGGGAACCTGGCGGCGAAGCTTTGGCATTTTGCGTTCCCCCTTGTGGCGAACAGATCTATCTCTGGATGACCCCATCTTTGGAAGTACGGTTGGAGTACTGATGGATGTATCTCCCACTCGTGCATTTGGTGGCTGTACCTGCTGAGCAGGTCCGCCATTTGATTGTCCTTGCCCTCGAGGTGTTCTGCCATGAGGAAGATGTTTCTCTGAATGGCCCACTTCCACATGCTCTGAGCCAGATGAGACAGCTGTGGAGAGTGTGTTCCTCCCTGCTTCTGAATGTAGTACATGGCCGTCATGTTGTCCGTCCGGATCAACACGACCTTGTTGCACAGATGTACTTTGAAGGCTTTTAGTGCCATGAAGATCGCCATCAGTTCCAGAACGGTGATGTGCATCTTCCTTTGCTGTGGTGTCCATAGTCCCTGCACAGTGTAATGGAGTACATGAGCTCCCCATCCCTGGAGAGAAGCGTCCGTCGTCAGGATGATCTGTGGCACAGGCTCTTGGAACGGTCGTCCCTTGCAAAGGTTTCGTGGATTCCACCAATGCAGAGAGTTGTATGCCCGACCGCTCACCAACACTAGGTCTTTCAACTGCCCGTGAGCCTGAGTCCACTGACGTGCTAAGCACTCCTGAAGCGGACGCATATGTAGTCTCGCGTGCGGGACTATGGAGATGCAGGAGGCCATCATGCCTATCAACTGCATGAACACTCGCGCTGGAAGCGAGTGCTGGGGTTTGAATCGTTGTATCAGCGATTGAATGCTGCTGACCCTCACTGAATTTGGCTGTGCTGTGGCTGCCAGAGTGTTTATTGTCGCACCCAGATACTGCCGTATGTGGGCGGGCTGGAGGTGGGACTTTGGGTAATTCAGTGAGAATCCCAGATCGTGAAGGAGGTGAATGTAAATGTAAATGTATTGTAAATGTATTTGAGCTTATATAGCGCACAGCTACCCACAGTGGGTTTCCCGGCGCTTGCTTAGGGAACCCGTCCTGGTATTCCCCTGTGAAATAACCCCAGGCAGGGTATCCACAAGGTGAAAGCCAGGCATCCCGCCGCGAGGGGCCGTTGTGGAGATTAAGCAAGCTATTGCCCAGAGCCGCAGAGTGTGAACCCGTGAGTCGAGAAGGCACCAGAGCGAGAATTATCGAGTCCGTGGAATTTTTAGCCCAAGACCCGCCGAGGCGGGGAATTGAACCCTGGTCCAGGGCCGATCTCAGCTTCCGGATCTGCCGCCTCTAACCCCTGAGCCACACTCACATGGTGTGGGACATGTGAGCGGCACACTGCTGGGCCGACTTCGCTTGGATGAGCCAGCCGTCCAGATAAGGGTAGACGTGAATGTTTTGTCTCCTTAGGTGCGCCGCCACTGTCGCCAGGCACTTCGTAAACACCCTGGGTGCCGTGGTGACTCCGAAAGGTAAAACCTTGAACTGGTAGTGCTGGTTTTGGATGGTGAACCGGAGGTATTTTTTGTGTGACGGGTGCAGCGGAATGTGAAAATACGCATCCTTTAGGTCTAAAGTTGCGAGAAAATCCCCCTGACTGAGCAACGGGAGCACCTGCTGCAGGGTCAGCATATGGAAGTGCTCCGATAGGATGTACTGGTTGAGGGGTCTGAGGTCCAGTATGGGTCTGAGGGACCCGTCCTTTTTTGGTATCAAGAAGTACAGGGAGTAAACTCCGGTGCCTCTTTCCTGAACAGGCACGAGCTCTATTGCCCCTTTTTGCAGCATGACGAGGACCTCCTGCTGCAATAAGTGCAAATGCTCGGCGGACATAGGACGGTGTCTTGGGGGTATGTTGGGTGGAGTGGATGTTAACTCCAGACAATAACCGTATTGTACAAGTTGTCTGACCCACCTGTCTGTGGTGATGGTTCTCCAGACCGGCAGGAACTGCTGAAGTCTCCCCCCGACCAGTGTTGTGTGGTCGGGGGGCAGTGACAAGGCATCACTGTTTGCTGGTGGCAGAGGATCTGGAGTTGTTGTTTCCACGACCCCTGCCCTTGGCGCTGTTTCCACGATATCCACCTCGACCTTTGTTGGTGTATGTGGACTGTGTGTAGCCCTTGTAGTATTGGGTTGTTTGGGAGAGCTGGCCTCTGGAAACGCCTCTAGTGCTTGAGCGACGAAAAGACCCACCCCTGAACTGCTGGGACTGTAAGGCACCCATGGACTTAGCAGTTTCCGTGTCCTTCTTAATCTTTTCTAGGGTGGTGTCAACCTCTGGGCCAAACAGGTGATCTGGATTCACTGTTTGAATAAGGATGGTGGTCTGTATCTCCGGCTTAAATCCGGAGATTCTCAGCCAGGCATGTCGTCTCAGCATAACACTAGTGATGACCGCTCTGGCTGCGGTGTCAGCCGCGTCCAGTGCACACTTAATCGAAGCAATAGAGATCAGCTTCCCCTCTTGAATAAGCTGCCTCCTTGTATTCATCTGGCAGGTGTTGCAACAGGGTCTCCAGTGTGTCATAGTGTGCCCTGTCATACCTCGCTAGAAGCGCTTGTGTATTGGAAATGCGCCAGATATTGGCAGCTTGTGCTGCCACCCTTTTCCCTGATGCCTCAAAGACCTTAGATTCCTTGTCTGGGGGAGGAGCATCACCCTTTGTCTGAGAATTAGCCCTCTTCCGGGCATTCGAGACGACAAGAGAGTCCAGAGGCAGGATCCGTAGGCACTGGCTTATACTTTTTCTCAATCCTAGGGTTTATCACTCTTGCTCTGGTAGGCTCTTTAAAGATCTCTCCAGCATGTTTTAAGTCACCTTTTAACATAGGTAGAGTTTTGACAGTCCTTTCCGAGACTGAAAAGGTATCAAAAAGGAAATCGACATCAATAGGGTCAGCATGAAGCTGGGACCCACGTCTGGGCATCCCCAGCGCACTTAGGGCGGCAATTGCAAAAACAACATGGGGCAACAGGGTCAGAGCTGATTTGCATATCGCCATTGTCTAACCCAGGGTGGTGTGGAGTGCAAAAAAACGATGGATTTGGGCCCAGATCTTTTGACTGGGGGAGTGTGTGACATTGATCCACATTCAGTCCATCACTTGTTGTTTTTGCAACCTACAGAGGAGCCGGCAGGAGCCACACAGGCGTGAGGGACAAGACTGTCTACTACGTTGGTGGGCGGATGCTCAGAAGGCATCCTGCTACATCTGGCCTGGGAACTGCGGGACACCACAGCGGGTGAATCACTGGGAAACCAACAGTGGTGCTGCAAAGGGCGTGACTGTGGAAGCGAGTGTCTGCATATACCTTCACATCCGTCGGCCTGCAATGGTGAAATATAAGGAACTGAAGACGTTGTGGCAGGGTAAATTAGATTGGTTTGCCAAGGTGCTCCCTATGACGGCAGGAGCAGAGGAAGGTACAGTTCCTCTTCCTGATAGTGTGGCCATACTGCAAGCGATACAGGAGTCCAGAGAAAGCTTGGAAGGGAAGATGGCGGAGATACGCTTAGTGGTCACATTGCTACACCACGACCTGCGAAAAGTCTCTGAACAAGTTACCGAAGCTGAGCACCGCATCTCGGAGCTAGAGGATACTTCTCATACTATGAGAAAGGATGTGATAGGGGTTTTAGCCTCAATGAAAGAAGAGGCCTGGAGGGTCGACGATGCTGAAAACAGGGCCCGTGGAAATAATCTTCGATTTATTTGTTTTCCCCCGGGTCAGTTTCTCCTGACGTTTCTCGAAGCCACCATTCCAAATACCCAGTTTTTGTCTTGCTTTGTGATAGAACGAGCGCACAGGATGCCTGCTGCTCGTCCGCCTCCGGGGGCCCCCTTTGACCCCTGATAGTCTGCTTTTTAAACTTCCAAGACAGAGACCTAATCCTACGCGAGCTAAGGAAGTTGGGGGAGATCAAATATGAAAATACGCGAATGATGGTATTCCCAGACTACTCACGGGACGTGCAAAAGCAACAACGAACCTTTGATCTGGTCAAGGCGAAGCTTAGAACACTTGAGATTCAATACATGTTACTGTTCCCCGCTAAGCTTAAAGTTATCTTCAAAGGAAAATAAACACGTTGTTTTTTCAGACTCCAGAAGAGGCATGGGCGTAGATTGAGGAACAGCCTCAATTCAGGCGCGGATCACTCCGAGCTCCAGATCGGTTCCCAGAAAAGAGCCTGGGCTCAAGTCAGGAGCGACCCAAAGAAAAGCGCAGGAGAAGAGTGTTGAAAATCCGAGGGACAGCGGGAGGAACACTAGCGAGGTCGGGTGACCGTCGGGTAACAAACTGGAGACTGAGCCCATGGGCCTTGAAAGATGAGTGTTGCTGAAGAGATTAGGGTGGATTCAGAGCTCTACTTTAAGGAGAATGTAGGTTCAGTACAGTGAGCAGTCACTGTATGGGAAGCATTCAAGATGGTGCTAAGAGACAGAGCACAAAATATAATTGCCCATTAAAAGAGACGAGAAACCAAGGAGATGGAGACCTTGGCACGCAAGCTTTTGAGTCTGGAGGGCAGTGGCGCCGCTACATTGTCTGTTTATACCCTTCGCCAAATTGATATTACCAAAAGGGAATATCAGGCACTGGCGGCCACGGAGGTGAGGGCTCACCATCCGGCAGTCCAACATCGACTCTACGAGACGGATGAAAGGGCGGAGAAAGGGCGGAGAAACTGCTAGCGTGGTTGGGCAGGAAGGAAATGGAGTCAAGATGGGTCACGCCTATCACGGAACAAGGCACAACACATACCACACCCACAGATATTGCAGGGGCCTTTGCACTGTACTATACGTACTTGTACGCAGCTACATTGCAGGTGGATGTGGCACAAATAATCCACTACTTGGACGCAATTGAGCTTCCCTCACTCTCTCGGGATGAGAGGGACAGACTAGAGGAGGACCTCACTCTCAAGAATGTGACAGAGGCCATCGGTCGCCAAAAGTCAGGAAAACCCCCAGTCCCAAACGGACTCCCAGGATAATTTTTTTAAATTAAATAGTAGTTTACTGGCACCACACTTACTAATTATGTTCCTGATGGTAAAAGAGCAAGGGATTCTCCCACTAGATCTTCAAATGGCCACAGTATTGGTAATTCACAAGACTGGGAAGCCTTCGGAGGATTGAGGGTCATATCGAACCATATCTCTGCTCCACATCGAGACCAAAATTCTGGCTACCATCCTTGCGACGCGGCTCCTGACTGTCATTACCCCCTTGATCCATAGAGACCAATCTGGTTTCATGCCTAAGCGAGCCACGCGTTTTAACCAACGACGGTTGGCCAATTGGATGGCCATGGTTCAGGGTCGGGAAAGCCCTCATCTGCCCCTTTCGTTAGACGCTGAGGAGGCATTCAATACCATTCATTGGCCCTTCATGAGATGCACCCTGGAAAAGTTTGGCTTCGGCCCAATCTTTAGGGACTGGTTAGCACTCCTGTATAATGCTCCCGGGAGGTCTCGAACAGTTGGTCGATTCAACGAGGCACTAGGCAGGGTTGTCCGGTCTCCCCTATTATTTGCTCTAATATTGGAGACTTTGGCCTGTGTGGTCCGAACTCATCAAGGTCTAGGGGGTTTTGTAGACGAGACCGCTTTTTAGAAGAAGAACGTATATCATAATATGCAGATTATATTTTATTATGTCACTGACCTAGCAGCGACACTCCCTAAACTACAAATTTTTGGAGAATATGGCCGACATGCCGGATATAGGATTAATTAGGATAAATCTACCCTGTACCCTATAGCTGGAATGGTGGTGCCCCACACTTATCCGAGCTGCCTTTGGCTATCCACAGAGGGGTTCACTTACCTGGGACTCTATATTACCACTGAGGTAGCAGTTAACTTAGAGTGCAATATCGGACGAATCCTCTTGAACTTCCAAGTAGATGTCAAGAGATGGAGGAAGCACCCCCCTGACGATTATGGGAAGGGCTGCAATGTACAAGATGACTAAACTCCCGCAATTGCTATACATCTTGCAAAATGCCTATTGTAAAATCCCAGAGACTGTGTTCCCAACCCTCAATAGCGAGCTACGCTTATTTTTATGGGACGGAGCTCATCCGCGAATAGCGTTCACACACTACAGTAAAATCCGTACAACGAGGGTCTTGCCCTGCCGGATATCAGAGCCTACTACAGAGTGGCCGATCTCATTGTAATTAATGAATGGAACCACGCTCCATGGGACCATCCCACCTATAGGTTGGAAAGATTACAATTCAGAGAGCGTACACAATTACACTTTATCTATGGTGGCAAAGGGAGTGCTGGACTCCTACCAGCTACTCAACGTGTGCTGGAGGAATGGAAAAATGCTGAGAAGCAAATGAAATGGGACATGAAACCAACAAGGGAGACCCCACCAGGGGAGGGATCTAGACTGATTGAAATTAGAAAATTAAGATGTTTAAAACAAAGGGATTTATTTATTTATTTGACATGTGTATGGTGCTACTAATCATCCCCAGGGGGATCTCTCGGCGCCTGGCAGCCCAAAACAGACTTCTCGCTCAGCCTGGGCCCATAGAACAGCCAGGTTTTTAGTCTCTTCTTAAAGTGACCCAGAGATGTACACCTACGCATTACTTCCGGTAACCTGTTCCAATGGAAGGGGGCCAGATATGAAAAGGCGCGCCGTCCCATTCTGGACTGGTTTATTTTACAAGGTGCTAAGAGATTTTAATTGCTGGATCTCAGCTGGCGCCCCGGGATGTACGCTCTCACCTTCTTTCTTAGGTATACCAGGCCCAGGCCTTGCCTTGAACACCAATATAAGATGTTTAAAGATAGCTCTCTTCCTTACGGGCAGCCAGTGCAGGGATTGCAGTAGGGGACGGGACGGGGTGCGTCTGGGCTTGTTCAGAGCCATTCTTGCGGCGGTATTTTGCAATATCTGGAGCCTAGAGAAAAGTTCTTCCCTGGCACCCACCAGAAGAGCGTTCCCGTAGTCCAACCTGATCACAATCAGCGCCTGGATGAGAGTCTTTCTTGCCTCCAGAGGGATCCAAGGAAAGACTTTCCTTGGCATTTTAGCATAGGATTGAATAGGGATTTCAAAAGTAGGGGATGTAATGCAGGCAGGTACACTTGGACCATTCGCCTGGCTACAAGCCAGATGTCAGCTACATGACACTCAAGCATATGCCCATCTCAGACTAAAATATGCCTAGCAGGTGGAAGGACTGGACACACAGACATTGCCAGAGTATGCCCCATTAGAAGGCAGACTTTTGCAGGAAGAGATTCAGACTCAGGCCATCTCACTGACCTATAAAACACTGATTAACAATATGCCTGACAAACTGGGCCCTTTCAAACTAAATGGGAACTTACCAAGGGAGCACTAGAGGACATCGACTGGGAAGCAGCCCTTATGCACCCACGAGAAGTAGCGATTAAACTACGACTACGGCTCATTCAATATAAAATTCTGCATCGGACCTACTTTGACAGAGCACGACTTCATTCCATGGGGAGAGCAGATAACCCAGATTGCCTCAGATGCCACACACAACGGGGTACATTTATACACACCCTCTGGTAGTGCAGTAGGGTTTAAACTTATTGGAGCAGGATAATACAGGAACTAAATAACAAACTAGAGGCAACTTGAGTTGGACGCAAAATTCCTTATACTGGGAATCCCCACAGAATTGGCCTGACAAGGCATAAACTCATGTTGGCTAATTTGGGGCTGGTGGTTGCCAAGAGGGACGTAGCTAGACATTGGGGTGTTCACCGACTCCCTACACTGAAAGAATGGAGAGCAAGCTTGGATCTATATATGGTTGTAGAGAGAGTGACATATAAGGCAAGGGGCTGCCCCTGGAAGTTTAGAAAGATATGGGTGCAGTGGATAAAATACTATGGGTTAGAACTGGGTGATGAAGAGGAGGAATTGCCCTACCAATGGGTGGAGCGGGGAAAGAGTCTTAATGATTGTGAGACCGGACTTATCCTTGATGAAGGGAATTCAGTTAGATCTGACCCTTAGCGTATGTATCTGTATTGTGTTGAAATCCAACCTCGTGCTCTCTTTCAGAGAAAATTTTGATATACTTTTTGCCCTATGCCAAATGAGATTGCCCAACTACCAGTCTGTATCGTGCATTGATTATTTTATGATTGTAAATTCAAATTATTAAAAAGAAACAAACATATTTAAAAAAAATAATAATAATATGTGTAGAGGATAGAGGGGACTATGAATTTGTTGCATTTCTAAAAGATTTGGATATGGCCTTTCCTGCTGTATCGGCTAATGCATGGTTGACAGCATTAGAGAAGGGTTACTGTGTCATGCTGACAGCCTGTTTGTTCCAACATGGGGGCTACAGCAACAGACGCTGCAATGGTGTCATTCCACTCCTTTGGCAGGGCATCCAGCGGAGGAAAAGAGTAAGTAAACTTGTCAGCTGTGGTTTTGGTGGGAGGGCATGACAAAAGATGTGCACAAGTTTGTTCGGGCTTGTCCCACATATGCGCGACAAAAGGCTTCTCATTGCGCTCCACAAACGTTTTAGCTGGCTTTGCCCATCCCCCAAGTACCCTGGCATTCCATATCTATGGATTTTATTACAGACCTCCCTGTAGTTCAGGGTTATATTACTATTCTTGTTATGGTAGATCTTCTTACTAAGATGCCTCATTTCCCCCTCTCAAAAATTTTCCCACAGCTAAGGAGTTGGTTGACGTTTTAGTCACATGCTGGGATTTCCTCTGGGGAGATTGTTTGGGCCACCTTTGTTCCTGCAGACTCGGAGCTTCAGGTTAGTAAATGCTTGACAAAGAGACCCTGAATTGGGAGATCCTGTAGGTGAGCACACCTTCCTGTAGGGGATGCATCTGCTGTGTGAATGATCTGGGGAACAGGGTTGAGGTATGGCCACCTCTTTGATAGGTTTTGTTTGTTCCACCACTGCAGAGAGCGATCAGTGTGGCTGTCTACCAACACTAGGGGCCAGATGTATGAAGCCCTTTTCCCGTTCACAAACGGGTCGATTCTCAGAATCGGCCCGTTTGCGAACAGGAAAAAGCCTTTTGAGATGTATCATCCCAAAAGGCCCTCCCAAATAGGTAAACACAAAATTTGCAATTCCCCATTTTGCAAATGCATTTAAGGAATCGCAAATTGCGATTCCTTAAATGCAATTCTGGAGGCACCCAAGTTGTGCGATTTTGCCTTAAGAAATTGCAAATTACCACTGACTTCAAGTTGGTGGCAATTCGAGATTTCCTTGAAAAATGCACTTTTTTGCATTTTTCAAAGTGCCATGTGGCGCACATACATGCCCTTAGGGCATGTATGTTTGCCACATGTGCACACATGCATATTTCAGAGGTGCAATAGGGTGTCCTTTTGGCACCCTAGCACCCTTGAAATTGCATTTGCAATTTGCGAGTACCTATTGGGTACTCGCAAATTGCGAATGTCTTTCCATTCATTCCTATGGGCCTCTAGGCCTATAGGAATGAATGGGAAGGTATTCCTTAATTGAGAATCGCAATTTTCAAATCGCAATTAAGGAATATGTAGGAATCGCAATTATTATTGCGAAATCTACATACATTGCATTTTGTGAGTCCTTAATAACAAATCGCTAAAATTCGCTATTAAGGACTCGCAAACTGTAATGATGATACATCTTCCCCTAGATCTTGTAGCTGAACCTCTAATGGACACCATTGGCCGCCAGACATTCTTGCAACTGGTGCATATGTAGTCGAGCATGTGGTACTACTGCGAAACAAGATGCCATCATGCCTAAGAGTTTCATAACTGCCTTGACTGTTGTGTTGATTGGGTTGAAACTGCTTTAGTAATGTTTGGATGTTTAGAATCCTGGCTACATTTCAGTATGCCAAACCAAACTCTGGGCCCGATTACCATTTCAGGCAGACCGCAATCCAACTGACCATTGGTTGAGGTCCTCCTGACATCGGACAAAGCGGTCCGTCCACTGCATTATGATGCAGTAGGTGAAGGTATTGGGTGGAGGGACCGTCCGCAGCGCTTCTGGCGGGCTCAAGGAGCCTGTCGGACGCCATCCATAATACCCTAATGATGGTGGAGCTAGGCTCGCTCTGCCATCTGGATTATGGTGATAGTTCCCGACAGCCATTTTTTTATTGGCCTTTCGGACATGGAAAGGCTGTCGGAAAGTGTTTTGGGGGCCCTATAGTGGGGTCCCCAGCCCTCTGTTATTGGGCCTGAGGGGCTCCTATGGAGTCCCCCTAAACATCCCTGCACTGTGTAGCAGGCACCATGAGGTGCAGGCTACACAGTCCAGTGATGTTTAAAAAACATCCATTTTACAATGAACGTTTGTGCTATGGGCCTTTTTCGCCAGTTCCAAACAGATACGGTGCATCCGCCCAACTTCATAATCAGGGCCTGTGTGTTGGGCATGGCCCTTAAATACAGCTGAATCTGTAAAAGTTGATAGTGTGATTTCTGCATGTTGATAGTAAACCCAGTTGATTGAGAAGATGGAGAGTAGTCTGAGTGTGCCGTTGACACAAGTGAAGTGTACTGGCTTTTAAGAGCCAGTCATTCAGATATGGGAAGACATGAATGTTCTGACTGTACAGATGTGCTGCTACCACTGCTAGGGGTTTGGTGAACACACAGGATGTGGTTGTGACTCAAACTAGAGTACTTTGAACTAGTAATGTCTTCCAGCTAATACAAACCTGAGGTACTTGCGATGAGCTGAATGGACCAGGAGGAGGAGGTAAGAGTTCTTTATGTCTAGGATGGACATAAAGTTGCCTTGTTTGAGGGACAGGCTCTATGGTTCCTTTGAGCTACAGAGCCTCCACCTCTTGTTTGAGCAGTGTTTGATCTTCTATGGAGAAACTGTGCCTGCGAGGTGGAATGTTTGGAGGTGTGGTGATTAGCACCAGACAATAATCATGTTCCATAATATCCAAAACCCACTGAGCGGATGCTATAGTTTTCCAAGCAGGCAAGAAATGTTGTAGTCGGCCCGACAGCTGTTAAATGGATGGGGGGGAATGAGAAGAGAGTCACTGCTTTGAGGTTGAGGGTGCGGTACATGTTGAGGCACCCCTGCAGTGACCATTCAAATTGTTTCTTTTATATGTACCTCTGTAGCATCCTCTTCGGGAGGAGGGGAGGTCTTATGTTGCCTGTTCAAGGAGTTAGAGGCATATGAGAGTGTAGTTTTGGCACCCTGTTTGTATGAGGGATGCCCAAAGGAGCAATAAGAAGCAGGGATTTGGATCCCCCCCATTGATTTACCTGCATCGGTGTCCTTTTAAAATGTTTCCAATGCTTGGTCCACCTGTGGACCAAAGAGATGCTCCTTTATCAAATGGCACAGTGTTTGCTGAACTTCTGACTTAAAGCCAGATATATACGAAGCAAAGCCTTCCTTTGCAACAAAACACTTGTATTGATGCCCCTGGCAGCTGTGTCCGCTGAGTCTAGGCAACGCCCGATTGAATTATTGAGATCAATTTGCCCTTGTTTACAATTTCCTCTTTTTTTTTGTAATCCTCAGGGAGGTGTTGGAGGAGCTTCTCCACCATGTCCAATGTACCTTATCGTATCTTGATAATAAAGCTGGAGTACTGGCGATCCACCAGTGATTGGGGATTTCGCAGTCACCCTCTTCCCTGAAGCGTTAATAAGCTTGGACTCCCTGGAGAGTCCGAGGAGGTTTGCGAGCTGGCCGGTTTATGGGCAAGACACAACTAGGGAATCTGGGGGAAGCTGTCCCTTGATGTAGATAGGATCCGAGGGTGTGGCTTTATATTTGTTGTCGACCCTTGGTGTAATAATATGTGCCTGCACTGGGTCGTTAAAAATCTCGTCCGAGTGGCGCAGCATGTCCTTGAGCATAGGAAGGTATTGACAGGCCCTATGTGTGCTGAAAAGTGTTTCAATAAGAAAAATCACCCTCAATAGGGTCTTTGTGTAAGGTGACCTGGTGATATGCTGTCGCCATAGCAATGATAAGATGAAGCATCATTGGGGGTGATGGCCTAACCGGGTAGAGATCCGGGTCAGTGTCACCCAGGGGGTCCATAATCATAATTATTCTAAGGACATGTGGGCTGTGGATAAGAATCAAACCTCCCCACTCACCATGATCCACAGGGGAAGACTGTGGAGACCCCTGTGGCATAATGTTCCCTGGGTCAGTATGTGAATCATGTGGTGAAGGGGGTGGAGAAGGTGATGGAGAAGCAGAAAGAGGAGGATGCGTAAGACTGGTTGCTATGTCTTTCTTCTTCTTAGTAGGCACTGTTAAATCTATGGCCTCTTGAAAAAAAATATGGTGCCTAGGATGGTTGGTATGCGGCTACACAGCCGTAGCAAAAATATGGCCAGTTACAGGCTGTATATGTGAGTTTTTTCTGCTTCTGGTCGAGCTGCTCCTGCAAGGTTTTGAGGATTGTTTTGCAGGCAACTTCAGAGTAGATGTGGAAGTTTTCGGTGCCAAAAGAGAATGCAATGCCAAGGTGATGGGAGCAAACTCTGGTGAGGCCGAAGCCAACAAGGCAGATGGTTGGCTCTGTGTAGTGGTTTTGGCCTCGCTTTCAGTGCTGAACCAGAGGTCGGGGCTTCCGCAGCAGATGGCAAGTGACTACCATGGCCTGTTGGCAGTGGTGGCCCAGGAGACGTATATTCAGTCGGAACAGAGTGTCTCTTGACCGGATGAACTGGAGCATGGGTACTCCCGGTATGCTGACCCAGAGGAAGATCCTGGATCTGTAAACCAATCGCATGGTCAGAGACGGAGCCACAGTCCTGAATGGAACAGGCATCTTCCTCAGCCAGAGGTCTCATGCAGCTCTCCCTCCGCCTCATCATCTTGTTGCCAAAAGATATTGGGTGTTTCTTCTATGTCCTTGCACTGCATCTCTCTGAGACGCACCCAACAGTCCCGGAAAGTCTTTTTTGAGCGAAAGGATGAACAAGCCTCACAATCCTTTTCCTGATTATCAGGATACCGGCTTAAGTTGCAATCCTGATGGAGGTTGGTTCTCGGGTACTTTGCGTAGCAGCTGGGACAGAAGTAAAATGGAGTCTGTTCCATCAGCCGTGCATTCTTGGTCGAAGCTGATGAGATAAAGAGTAGGTCCGGAATGGGCGTTGCCCGAAGGCGGCGAGTGGAGCACGTTGATTCCCAGGTCACATGTTTCTGGTTTTCCAGTACACGAAACAAGATCGAAACAATACAGACGAGTGAAGAAATGAACAGTGAACCAAAGGGATTTTGAAACGGTCTCGAACCGGAGCACCAGAAAACACATTCAAATTAGACGGCAAAACAATCTAACAATGGAGCTGATGCTCATGCACATTATCACCAAGAGGAGTCCCTTTGTCTCGTGACTTCAAAAACTTCTTCGAAGAAAAACAACTTGCACACACCTGGACCCCACAATAGATGGCAAAAGTATGGAGAGGATCTGTATCTACAGCCACACATGCCTCAATATATATATATATATATATATATATATATATATATATATATATATATATATATACACACATATACATATATATATATTTATTTATTTATTTATTTATATTCTTTCAATGACGACCAGCAATTCCATGCAGTGAGTGTTATTTTATTTTCATAACAGCTTTACCAGCAGCACTTCTCTACGCGTTTTGGTCTCGCAGAGACGTTGTTCACGAGGCTACTATCAACTGACATATCCTGCAAATGTGTTTAAATAAAGTGAAAAAAATATAAATTGACATAATTTCCTTTTTGGCAGCAGCTAAGCATTGTGGTACATGTAGTGCGTATTTCAAATTAGATGACCCACATTGTTGGACCCATTCATTCTTTGAAAACTCATTCAATCTTTCATTAGTTGACTTGGCACATGTTTCTGACACACAGAATCAATGATTACTCTTTTACACTCCAGCGGGTAATCTTGATACCTAGCAATCAATCTTCCCTCAAGTAGGTTATTTTCTTGCAATCATTCTTCCCTTTAGTGGGTTATAGTCAATGATCAATTGCTGTTCATAATGGTGTGTGCACTATTTACAAATCAATGAAGGTAATCAAATTTATATTTCCTGCTCTCCTACCAGTGTATGTTGCACAAAGGTGGAAGAATAAAAATAAAAATAAAAGGGATTACAAATTATGTTGCTAAGGGGACAACATTCAAATAGGGGGGTTGCAATAATCCAATTGTGATGGTTCAAAGGTGGTAATGCAATTCCTCATCCTGGTTCAGTCCGTGCGGGTCAGAGTTCAGAAGTTCAGGATATGTTTCTACTCCTTCTGCCTGAGGATTTTTTCGCGCTCTCCACCGCCTGGATGAATACCTACTGTCTCTACTGCGTAAAATTTCAGTTCTTTCCAATTACCTCATGTGCCTTTTCCATGTGTTTTGCCACGGCGTTGCTACGATCATTGTTCACCGTGGCCCTCACATGCTCTAAAATGAGTTTCTTTAACTCGCACTTCGTGCTTCCCACGTATTTCAATGCGCATGGGCATTCAATGATGTATACAGCAAATTGACTCTTATAGTTTATAAGTTGCTGGATTTTCCATGAGCGTTTATTGGCCATTATTGTTCTCCTTTTTTGTTTAGGGTAATTGCGCACACCTTACATCCTGTGCATTTAAAAAAAAACATTGGTTTTAGCCAAATTTCCGTTTTTTTAGGGAGTTGAAAATGACTGTGCACTAACTTGTCCCGCAAGTTTTTGGCTCATCTTTAGGTGATATTAGGGTGATCCCCTATAATGTTGGCTACTGTGGAATCCATTTGTAAGATGTGCCAATTTTTTCTTAGAATGTTCATCACTTGTTTGTTAATGGTTGAGTAAGTAGTTATCAATCTTATTTTATTTTCCTCATTCACAATAGGAGCCTTTTCTTTCAGTAAGTCTGTTCTATTTTTCGATTCTGTTATTTTAAGTGCTGTGTTGATCGCACCTTGATTGTACATTCTTTTTTCAAATCTCGATCCTGCTTGTTTTTGATGTTTATTCCATTCCCGCTCACTGGAACATCTTCGTTTAATCCTGAGGAACTCCCCATAAGGGATATTATTAATCAGACTTGCCTGGTGGAAACTTTGCGCATGTAGCACAGCATTAGTCGCTGTCGTTTTGCGATGTAAAGTTGTTTGCACCTCATTGTTGTCAATATAGATTGTTGTATCCAGAAATATCACTTTCTGATCACTGATGTCATATGTAAATTTTAACTTGAAGTCAGATTTATTGAGTATGTCAAAGTATTCGGCAAATTCTTCCTTAGTTCGAATACAAGGATACCACATGCATAGTTACCAGCTTATAAGTCGATTGCCATGGAGTTTCATGTAAGTGCCTCAATAGATCACCCGTGTCTTGGAGATACGAGGTCAATCCCTCTACTTATAAGCTGGTAACTATGGATGTGGTATCCTTGTATTCAAACATCCAACATGAAATTGGATTGAGAGCGTGTAAACATTTCCTGGCAGAAAGAAATGTACAGTTTACAAATCATAATAGGATGCTACTGGAAATGATCCAATTATGTTTGGAACAAAATTCCTTCATGTTTGGGGATCACATTTTCCGGCAAGTCAACGGCACTGCCATGGGCTTTTCTTTTAGTTCATCGTATGCTTGTCTCACCATGGGACTATGGGAACAAACCTGGGCTTGGAGCAATGACAACGAACGATTTCAGAACAAGACAATAGCGTGGTTAAGATATATTGACCACCTGCTATTAGTGTGGGATGGAACTAAGGAAGAATTTGCCGAATACTTTGACATACTCAATAACTCGAACTTCAAGTTAACTTTGCCTTGCCTCAGCGCTGGGACGCCTCATTGCCGAGGCAGCCATGCTCTAATCTAACTTTCCCTTATACCAATCTGTACTACAACTTCATCCACATGTAGATAACAGCCATTCATTTACTGTATCTCTTTATTATTGTTCTCTTTAGTTACACATGTATAACTGATTATCAGACAGGTTTCTTATCACTACTAAACGTAAATATTGTGATATTTTTTACCCTCATCAATTACCTCACACAAGCACTTCCTAGTGCACTTGCTTTTCATCACTTATCCTTGGAGCACCTATTACCATGTAGTACAAATTGACTGTCGTGATGAATAGGATATAAATCTGTGAAATTGATTTTCAAAAATTGTTTCAGAAAATGTGTTTATTTTGGGTATTATAGATTTTATAAGTCTTCTCTTTCCGCTTGGACCAATTCTGCTGTAACCTACTCAAAGGTTGACATTTCTCCATTACCCAGCCCCTACTACAAGAGTGGGAATCAATTTGTTGGGCTTAACAGATCTGGTTCAAAGGCAGGGGGAGGAATAGCTATTATTCTTAGATCCCATTGGAAAAGCTCTTCTAGAAAACTAGACAACCTGGTTCCCATTGAAGCCATGTATTTTAGCATTTCCGAGGCAGCGCTCCTTATCTGTGCAGGGGTACTTATCTACAACCCACCTAGCACTCCCCCCATCTATACCACAGAATTACTGTCGAGGCTAGCTGACCTCTCACTAAAACATCCTCACTTCACTGTCCTGGGGGATTTTAACCTACACATAGATGACAGTAATTGTGCAAAGGCATGTTCCTTGGTAGTAACCATGGAGGGTATTAACCTTCTTCAGAAAGTTGTGGGCCCCACACACTCCGCTGAGCACACGTTAGACCTTCTTTTCACAAATTTACCCGGCCTTTCCACCTTGGCCCCTTTCCCTGTGACTTGGTCAGACCACTTCACTATCCCTTTTAATCTAAAACTCGCTACTACTGTGACCCCAGTCTGTAGGTTAGAGAGGACAGGTAGAAAGTGGTTCAAAGTAACGTTGGAGGAGCTTGTGCCTGCTTTAGCCAAACTCAAATGGCAACCCGCTAATCTAAATCAATGCCTCACTACGGCCATTGAAAACATTGCCCCCCTCACTACCCTTTCTTCAGCCAGAACCAAGGCTTCTGCTCCCTGGCTCTCCCAGCTGCTGCGGGAAGAAAAAAGTAAATGTAAAAAGCTTGAACGCCTCTGGCGTCGTACCTATGGCCCAGTCGCCAAAATAACGTACAGAGGGGCACTAAAAAATTTCCACAAACTCAAACAAACTGCCATGAGGGAATACTTTGCCAGTAAAATTAAATCTGCAGATAATTCTGCCAAGGCACTCTTTCAAGTAGTGAAAGATTTCACCAACCCTGCTGCCCTTCTGCATAAGACAGAGCCCTGTCAAGAACTCTGTGATAAATTATCCAATTTCTTTCATGAGAAAATTACTCTCATTTATGCCTCTTTTAATACAGCGCATAACCCTGACACAGAAGACACACCCCCCACCGATCTCATGCCCAAGGACAAGAGGCTTAGGACGTTCAAACCCATCACCTTAGATACTGCACTGAATAAACTTCAACTATGTAAATCAGGCTCGCCCTTAGACCCGATGCCTGCTCAAGTTTTCTCCACAGTTGCTCCGGTGATTGTGCAACCTCTCCTATCGATATGGAACTCCTCTCTCGTATCAGGTCAGTTTCCTGAGACTTGGAAGCAGGCAATTCTCATCCCTCTTTTAAAAAAACCCGAGGCAGACCCTGCTGTTATCAGTAACTACCGCCCGATATCCCTGCTACCAAAACCTGCCAAAATTCTGGAAAAAATAGTACAGGAACAACTATCGGACTATATTGAAAGCAATGATCTGTTACAAGACTCGCAATCCGGTTTTAGGACCGGTTATAGCAGCCTTCGATACGGTCTCCCATGCCATCCTCCTGAATAGACTCCGTGAGATGGGGATCTGCGGCACCCCTCTAGCCTGGATTACTTCCTTTCTTACAGACCGCACACAACAAGTCTGGTGCCGCCCATTCTGGTCTAAAGACAGGAAACCTCTTGGCTGCGGGGTGCCCCAAGGATCTGCCCTTAGCCCCCTCTTTTTTAACATTTACGTTGCACCCCTAGCAAAGGTAATTGAGTCATTGGGGGTAAGAGTGATATCGTATGCTGAAGGTACTCAGCTTATTGTCTCCCTTAAAGATCGCTCGCCCTCAGGCTTTGACAACTTTAGAACCTGTCTTTCCAATATCGTGGCTTGGATGACCTCAAACACGTTAAAACTTAACACGGATAAGACTGAGGTGTTATTTTTTAATCAAACGATTCCCTTGCCCCCCGCCATTTGGTGGCCTGTGGAACTCAACCTACCACCTTCCCCGGTAAGGGTGGCCCGCAATCTTGGAGTTCAATTCGATAATGACTTATCTTTCAAAACCCAGATTCAGAAAGTCACCTCGGCATGCTTTGGCGAACTTCATATGCTAAGAAAAATCTCCCCCTTTCTCCCTAAAGAAGCATTGAAGACAGTGACACATGCCTTAATCACGTCACACTTAGATTACGCGAACAGTCTATATGTGGGACTACCCGCCTACCTTCTTCACAGACTGCAGATAGTGCAGAACGCTGCTGCCAGGCTAATCTGCAAAGTCCCCTATCGACACTCGATCTCCCCCCACTTGAAGAAATTGCATTGGTTACTGATCACTGCTCGTGTTAAATTTAAGGCTCTGGTCCTAGCTTTTAGGGCTCTCAACGGAAAAGACCCAAAATACCTGAGACACAGACTAAAACTAGTCCACTCCTCTCTTAATCTTAGGTCGAACCACCTTCACCTTCTGTCAACCCCCCAATTTCGTTTTGCGAGAAAGGGAGGCAGAGCCTTCGCAGTGGCAGTGGCAGTGGCAGTATCAAAACTGTGGAACTCTCTTCCCATCAGCCTTCGGCTTATTGGCACTGAATCTCAGTTCAGGGGCAAATTGAAAACCTTCTTATTTTCGGGCTATTAACTCCTGCCCCCTTGACCTGCATTCCTCAGCGCCGGGACACCCCCGTTGGGGGTAGCTGTGCGCTTAATAAATGTCTATAATAATAATAATAATAATAACTGGTTGGGTGGGGGTGAGGTTCTGGAGGTGGTAACCGAATAACAGGTGAATGAAGGGCCACGGACATAGTAAAGGGGTCTGGCCAATCAGAGAGGACCCTCCACTTCTTCCTCACAACAGAGTCATAGGATCTCCAGTCGCGAGCTAAAGGGGGATTATGTATATATTGTCATACACTTGGACTGGACGTGGAAAAACACGTTCCTGCAAAATAAAAAATAAAAAACACTAGTTTCGGCAAGGCAGTGTCTGTGGCCCACAGGAGATGTGTCAATGCCTCCGGTCGCTTGTTCAAAGGTTTTCAGATATTTTATGAAACTTGGTTCAGGCCGAGTCATCTTCCCTTTTAATAACACGAAATCACGAAATTCCCTTTAATAAAAGCATCTTCTCGCAGTTTGGGCATATTTCTCTGTAATAATAAAACCACTGTCAATGCTTGTGCTTTTGTCAGTGCTTGTGAACAAGTGTAAAATTCCAAAGTGTGCAAATATAGATTCTATGCCAATAAATGTCGACACAATGCCACATTGTGAACAGGAGGACACAGGAAGCTCTCCTTCTGGGGTGGAGGGGGTAGAGCAAGCCCCCGGAGGGACTAAGAAAGAACTTCTTGCGGGTGGTCACATAGAGCTCTTTAAAGGGCGACGCACAGACATGCCTCAGCCACGTTGGATTGGGATTAAAAATCAGACCGGGCACGCTAAAAAAAAAAAAAAGAGGTCTACATTTGCATATTCCCTTTCTGCAAAACACTGCTTCGGCGACATTTTATAACAAGCATTGGCATAGCCTCGCCTTTGGGACCTTATAAGATAAATTAAAGGCATTGTTATTTAAATAAATAAAATGAATAAACCTCGATTATCCATTAATCTGAAAAAATGCCCTGCATACTAAGCTTTATTACTTTGCAGTGTGGTTAAAAAGAAAGCACAACATGACTTTAAATATTTGTCTTCAAGAATCCATGCGCGGGTGTCCAACCTCAAACTTCTCAGCATCCTCCTGATGCAACGACTTAAGTACTAAATATTTGCACCACCTTGCAATTAGACTTTCCGCAAATACATCACTGCCAAGGAACGACCAAATAAGTAATTATATTAACTTTTTTTGAGTTCAAATCTTTTTTATTGAAAAAAGAACATAAGAAGCACAAAGAAAAAGAACGAAAAGCATAATACAAAATTTACATACAGTACATGTGGATACGTTTGGCTCCGGCTTAACTACACAGATGATGTACTAAAGGATCTTGCGAAGATGTACAACTATGACGTGATACTTGTAGCGTACAGCCAAGTGGATTGTATATTCTCTGAACCAAACATATATCAAGTAAGTGGATAAATGAAATAAATAAGTAGATGGATAAATAAAATATATAATATAAAATACATAATTCATGGTACAAATACGCAGATACTTACGAGGAATGCTCAATTGGTACATACATTGGTACATTACTTAAGAATTCGAATATAGCCCATGCTGGGTTTCTGACGGAGTCACAGCAGTAAATGAGGAATTAGTAATTACATCGCCCTGAGCATATACACATACATAGAAGCAAGAGGGACTAGTATCTCTCTAGGGAGGATCAAACGAGAAGGAGGAGGCATCAAGAGATTTCCAGAGTTTTTTTGTTGATGCACGCCAAGGAGAGGATTGAAGGGCATTATTGTCTACTCCTCTGATGCAAGAGACCCACTCACGCCACATCTTGAAGGAGACTTTCCCAGCAGCCTTCCATTTGCACAGTATGACCTTGCATGCTAGGGTGAGGAGTAGGTCTAGCAGCTGTCTATCATACTCGTTAGCGACCGTTTGATCCAAAGCACCTAGGATGACATAGATAAATTCTCTCCGTGGCTTGATTTTAAAAATATGTTCTATGCAGTCGTAAATGTTATTCCAATAGTTTTTTAGGGAGGGGCAATGGAAAAACATGTGGGACAAATCACCTTCAGCCTGATTGCAGTTCCAGCATTTTGGGGTATCTCTCAGTTTAGGTTTAAATAGTTTTTGGGGTGTCCAGAACACCCAGTTGATCAACATGAATTTTGTTTGCGACAGGATTGGGGAAACTTTGTTCACAAGAGCTGTAGCATTGATTCTATCCCAGTCAAATTGAATACGTGTGTTATTGGGTTCCTCCTCCCATTTTACTTCATTACGTTTTTGTGCTTTCCCGGCTTTTGGGATAAGTAGTTTATAGACCTTGGATACGAAATGACCTGCAGCTAGGAGACGCGTTAGTTGTGAATTAAGCCATGGCTCAAGGGGTTTAAGTGGACGTGGGGCAAGGACCGTCTTCAGCTTTAGGAAAGCGTAGAAGTCCATTGGTGTAAGGCAGTGAGTTGCCTGAATCTCCGAATATGGAAGTGGTGTGCGTCCATCATATAGGTCAGAGACCATGTTTAGGCCTTTCAACGACCAATGTTCCCAGTGGAGTGATTCCCCATTAATTCTAATGGCTGGGTTGTGCCATAAGGCAATGGAGGTAGTGTTTTTTATTCTTGGGCCGGACGACTGAGCTTGATCTAGCCTTAGAAGAGCTCTTCTAGTGTTTAATAAGATATATTTAGAGTGAGGGTGATGCGCTAGATCCATGGTAAGTAGTGCTTTGAGCGTTGCCTTGCCTACTATAGCTTTCTCTATATCTATCCACAATGGGGTATAGTATGGTCCCTCGACGAACCAGGCTGCTCCCTGTTTGCACAAGAATGCTGTCTGGTAGTTTCTAAAGTTGGGAAGCCCCAGGCCGCCTTTTTCCTTAGTAAGCTGCAGCTTTTTCATAGATACCCTGGGCTTCTTCCCCTGCCCCAGAAATGTTCCAAACAGTTTATCTATTTTGCGCAGGAAGCCATCCGTGAACGTCATGGGGAGCATGCACGCCAGGTAATTTATCAAGGGTGTTATCATCTTCAGCGTTTCAGCTCTCCCCCACCACGATAAAAACTTAGGGGACCGGCCATCTAGTAATTTTGTTATTTTGTTTAGGAGGCGATCCTCGTTGACTCGTAATGTCGTAATTAGGTCTTTGTCAAAATCTAATCCCAGATATTTAAAGCAGTCCGGCTGCCACGTTAAACCAGAGTTCCCCAATATCTCCTTACATCCTACACTATTCAAAAGTTTAACTTCAGTTTTGTCCTTATTCAAGGAGTATCCAGAAACCTCAGAGAATTCCTCCATGGTTTTCATCAGGGCTGGTATAGCCTCATCCGCTTTCTCAGACATGACCAGAACGTCATCAGCGTATGCAGTAAGTTTGATGACGCAGTTGTTAAAGGGAATTCCGGGGATTGTGCAGTTATTACGTATTTGGTACAGGAAGGGTTCTATGGCCAATAAGAAAAGCGAGGGGGACAGGGGCATCCCTGTCTTGTACCCTGTTGTAATTTAAAAGGCGAGGAGAAGGCACCACCCGCTCGAACTCTGGCCGAGGGACAGGAGTAGAGGGACATGACCAGTTTTATGAATGTTGGACCTAAGCTAAATTTATTTAATACTGCCTCCAAAAACGTCCAGTCTACCTTGTCAAAGGCTTTTTCTGCGTCAAGTGTTATTGCTACAGTGGGAGTGGAGAGGAGTTTTGACTTTTCAAGGACGTGTGCCAATATTCTAGTATTGTCGCTGGAGAGTCTGTTTTTCAGAAAGCCAGCTTGTGAGGGATGGATAATTTTCGGTAAGATTTTCTGGATTCGGTTTGCTAGGATTGAGGCCAGAAGCTTACAGTCTAAATTGATGAGCGAGATGGGTCTGTAGTTTTTTGGGAACTTCGGATCTTTGCCCTCCTTTGGCAGGACCGCTATGACAGCCTCCGCCAGTGTACCTTTAACCTCTCCCGTTTCGCTAATTTCATGAAACATATGAAGCATGGGCAGTGCCAACGTAGAGGAGAAGCATTTGTAAAATTTAGCCGTGAACCCATCAGGTCCTGGGGCTTTACCACATCTAAGTGATTTTATAGCCTCTGTCACCTCAGCCTGTGTTATCGGGATGTTGAGCGCCTCCTGGTCCTCTGGAGGGAGGGTGGGCAGATCACATTTATCTAAGTAGCGTTTAACCTTTTCTTCATCTATATTCTTATTTTTCGCATATAGACGTTCGTAAAAAACCTTGAATGTGTCAGCAATTTTAAGTGGGTCGGTGCAGGACGTTCCCTTGTCATCCAATAATGAGTTGATTGTGTTCTTCTGCAGCTTAAATTTCAGGTACGCCGCTAAACCCTTCCCAGCCTTGTTAGATTCGCAGACCTTATAGCGTTTCCTTCTATCCAACCATACCCCAGCCCTTTCACTTATAATTTTGTTGTATGCGTATTTTTGGTTAGTTAGTTTATTTAGAGTCACTTCAGACCTGTTCTGTATATAGCTGGCCTCTAATGCAGCAATGTCCACCTCTAATGTCTCCAAGGCTGCGTTGTAGTTTTTATTTATGGCGGATTTGAGTTTAATGAGTACGCCACATATAGTACTCTTCAGGGCCTCCCAACGAGTGTAATCAGTAGTTTCCCCTCTTTTGTTGTCCGTTAGATAATCCTTTATTGCCTCTTCAATTGATTTTATGTGTTTCTCATCCCCTAGAATTTCATCATTTAGCCGCCATAAGGATTGGCGAAGAGTCGGCTTTATATTAGATACCGTGAGCGAAATGCATGAATGATCTGATATGACCCTCGCTTCTATACTTGTGTCTTCAATTCTAGCTAAGGCATTTTTAGTAATGAATAAGTAGTCGATTCGTGAGAATGAATCATGTGGAGGGGAGTAGAATGTGTAGTCCCTGCCATCCGGATTTTGTATACGCCATGAGTCTACCATATTGAATCTGCTACAGAGTTTGGTGAAGGCCTTATGTGCCCTACTGCTGCGAAACAGGCATTTAGAGTCCCTGTCTAGAGTGGGGTCGACCGGTAAATTAAAATCACCCGCTAGAATGTGTACCGCTGTGTCGGGGATAGTGTCCATCTGCTTTGTGAGCTCTGACCAGAATGATAGATCGCATGTGTTTGGGGCATAGACGTTCGTAATATAGAACTCGGTGTCATCTTTAACTAATTTGGATGTGACCCATCTGCCTTTAGTGTCAGTTGTTGATGAAATGACTTCTACATTAGCCTTCCTAGCGATCAATGTCACTACCCCATTCTTCTTTTTAATGGCTTCGGATCCCACTACCTCTGTGAAAAATGTGTTCCTTAGTGTGTGAAGTAGTTTGGCCTCTAGCTTCGATTCCTGGAGCAAGGCGATGTCACTTTTCTGCCTACGAAGGTAGTCCAGAATTTTCTGACGTTTAACAGGTTGGTTTAAACCCTTCACATTAAGTGATACTATTTTCAAGTTACTTAGTGTTGTAGATCCTACGGGTGTATTAATTACTTGTGTCATCTTAATTGTGTGTCAGAACATATATGGTCAGCGATTGGACATATGTGTCTGAGTATATCAGACCTTCGATTGCTAGTATCGTGGTTTTTGACAAACTCCTTATACAATCCCTCGGTCAACCTCCACTGTGACTTCCCCGCTATGATCCGCCCGTCCGGTAAGGCTCGTTCAGAAACTCTGGGGCTATTTTGCATCCAAATTAACTTGTAAGCGTAAGTACCAGTACAAATTAAAGTAATAGTTGAGACAAAAAGAAACAGAAAAAAACATCTCATACACAACCCATTCCCTCCTCCCCTCCCAACTCCCCCCACCCTCTCCCTCAACCCACCCCTCCCACCCAAATTATAGAAATAGGACATGGCGATTCAGGAACAACAACAGCGAACTTCGCCTCCATAGCAACTTTTAAATTGACATATAATGAGAGCTACAAAGACTTCTAGTTCTCAAACAACTTTAACTGGAATCTTATATGGCTCGGGCAGCCCATTGCGTCTATATTTAGGACATATAGTGCACAACTTATACAGTCTATCGAGCTTTGGTATTCTAGAGTATCCCTGAGTGTCTCTGAGTATCTGAGTGTCTTAGAAGACCCAACGGTACTATGCATAATGTAAGTAAGGTAGCATCGGCATCACTCCTAAGAGACAACATCCCATGTAAGTCTAGTCGAGACATTATATGATAACCTGTTTGCTGACATGTATTAGGAGGAAATCACATTATGATACATCAATATCTGTTAAATTGCGCTACCAATACAAACAGGTCTGCTGCCACCCTTTCACTGTGATATTGTGTGGTGACTTACTGCACCATCACAAGATAGGTTAGCAATCTCGAACCCTAAACAGTAAGGGTTAGTCTGCAAGTTCGTATAGTGTTGCCAACATCAAAGTAGACCTTAGTGCACAAACATTCGAGGAAGAGAGGCAACCTGGAAAGAAAAATGCGTATCAATCACTAGACACTTCTAGTCACTTTTAGCCGGTACCAGATGCACCAGCCGCCTCTGTTACTGATACATCCATGCGCGCTTCATCTGCGTTATTCAGCATGCGTTTGTGCTTAGTTGGATCCATAAAAACGTGGGATACTCCTTGGATAGTCACTTTGAATTTGGCCGGACCAACAAAACCATACTGGTGACCCAATGATCGCAGTTGTGGTCGTAGTGCAAGGAAAGCTTTCCTTAAGTCCACCGTCTCTTTACTGTAGTCTTGTGAAATGTAGATCTTGTTTCCCTTCCACAGAACATGGTTGCTTTTACGCACAAATGCAAGAATTTGTTCTACGTGTTGGTACCTCAGTGGTTTGCAAATGATAGCTCTTGGACCTTTTTGACTTTTTGTAATCCTGCCTGGGACTCTATGCGCCCTATCAAATTCCAGCGGCTGGGCAAAAGTAAGGTTGGTTGCTTGTGTGAACCAAGTCTCCAAGAAGGCAATACAAGAGCCATGGGGCTCCTCTGAATTTTCTGGAATGCCAAAAATTCTAAGGTTACCCCTCCGATTTCTGTCCTCTAATTCAGAGAGTCTCCCCGTGACTTGTTCGGAGGCTATAGTGAGATATTTGAGAGCTCCACATATCTTGACCTCTGTGTCCTCGAGCTTACTGATCCTCGATTCAGCTTCAGGGATTTTAGAGTTGATATCTTTAATATCTTGCCTGATGGCCACTACATCTTCTTTTGTGGACCTAGCCAAATCACGTACTTCCTCCAGTCTATTCAAGATGGTATCTATAGCTTCACTAAAGTCTTTCTTGCCCTTGAATGGTGACAGCGGGTTTGGTGGCTCAGCCTTAGGGCGTTTAAGGCCTTTATTATTTTCTTTGTCACCCATGTTCTTTGTTTGCTTAGGCCACCAGGCCAATCTAGCCTCAGACGGTGGTCAGTCGTAAAAGCACTCAGTAGTGGCACCACTGTGTGTTTGCCCACTTGCCCGGTTTGATCAGCTTGATTAGCCCCGCTGCAGCCCAGGAATCAATCTGTTGCAGCTCTCTTATTGAATTGAATTAATGACCACGTTTGGCACCAAAGACACAGCTTGCGTCACAATATTCCTCCTTTAGTCATAGGGTCACTCATTTCCATTGAGCAACATACACCATCACTGCGTCGGGCACCACTCACTCACAATATGCAATTACACCTGCAATTACACATGAGGTACTGATTCTATGAATGACGTCCGCCACTTTGTATGTTCTGCATTTACTTCTGAACACACAACGGACCAGGAGTGGCATTCATTTAGTGCATTTTTAGACCATTTTTAGACCAGATCCTGACCAGGTACGCTTAAGAGCTTTTGGGTGCTTTATCATGCGGCTCCAGGTTATTTGAGGACTTGCTGCACTTATTTCCTGTACTAGAACAGCCTATCTCGGGCAACCTGCCATTCCCATTTTATTGCTCCCACTAAAGCATTCTGTTTCGTACCACAGATCACCTTTATTGTCCGTTTTTGTAGTGGAATGTAGTTGGTTGCAGCTAGATTCCCATTCTGAGCTTGTTTGGGTCCAAAAGTGTGCCAGCGCGCGTCATTTTGTGAGCCCAGTGCAGTTTCTGTGAGTGAGTTGTCGTGGCAAATGGTGAAACAGTCAGAAAAGTCAATGTGTGGCCCCAAGGCTTATGCTCATCGCCGGTGCATGCTGGCAAAATCACTTTGATTTTAAATCGGAGGCGGTAATATTGTTAGCTTTCACCAGCTTTCACCAGCACGATCGCCAAATTTACACTTTGAAAATTACAAATTGTTATGCACAACACCATTCGCTCGTTGCCCTGACCTTTCCTTGTTGTTAGCGCTTCACCGACAGTGTGGAACAGAACAGGACACGTAGGGAAACAGTCCGATAAAAACGTTATGCCGCCATTTTGGAAATCATTTCTTCGTGTCAGTTATACAAGTTTAAAGTCATTTTCGCTTCTGTTTATGGGCATTAACGCACTTACTGGGCACCTTGCAGATATTCCTGCCGTCTCCGATGATCTCTGGTGTTGCTTGCTGCATGCAGGGCTCCGCTGCTTCAGGCAGACGCTTTGTCCGGGCCGCCGCTCGAGTCCGGCACTACACAGCACCCACACGCGGGAGAAACGGATGAGGGTTATTTCACCCTTCCTGTGTCTGGAGCTGGCCCCAACTTTCACCGTGGACGGAGGAAGCCTTCCGACACCTGAATCTTCTTTTAGGTCAGAGAATACCTCATTTCTGCAGCTCCCGGCTTCATCATAACTTTATCGCTGCGGAGGAGCAAAGAGTCACGCCGCCATTCTTCCCGGCGTCCAAGCCACGCCCCAGTAATTATATTAACTTATGTGCGAGAATAGGTCGTTTGGGCTTCAAAGGCCATCGAGTGCCAAATCTATTTATAGATCAATATGAAAAATAATATGTTGAAGTAATATGTGGAAATAATGAATAAACGGTCAGTAAATCATGTATAAATCATATAAGCAGTGGTTATGTGGGTTACAAATGAACACTTCATTAAGCGCAAATAAATGATAAGGACACTGCGTCATCAATCGTGTATGAGTAAAGCAGATTCCACCAAATACTTTGTAGGATATATAAACATTTCTGCATTTGATTTACATTCATACACAGTTCCCAAAAAGTGTACGCATGCAAGAATTTCTGCCAGTGCTGTTTCACTACTCTTGCAGAGGCGGCACTCTGGCTGACACCTCACAAGCGCACTGTGTTTGCTCTGAGGCTCCAGTGAGCTCTTGTCATAAAGCTGCAGATGCGCAAAGAAGCTCCCCAGCCCCATTACCACCTACAATTTCTACCAGCGATTGCTTTCACGCAGAAACAGAAACAACGCTGTTGATGAGAAATGGAAACTTCCCTTGTATTCCCAGAGCGCAGAGAGACGACATACTCCTGCCAAACTGCCGTGGCACCCGCAGCACGGTGCCCGCGAGGCCTAGTACTATGCGACCACTTGGGGAGTGGGCTGCAGCTGGAACCCAGAGGAGGAGTGCCACTCAATAAAAAAAAAAAAAGTGTAAGCACCCAATACCCTGGCTCACGGTGGCGCGGTCTGGTGCGCAGGCATAGATGCGTGCGGGGAAAGTTAAAATGTCCACACAACAGTCTCTCTGTTTCCATGTAGCACCCCTACGTCGAAGGGCGCAGATGTTAATCAGCAGTAGAGGAAGCAGACATGCAAGTCTGAAGGAAAGAAGCGAAAAATGCATTGGTCCTACAGAAAGCACCACTAACAAGTTGCCACGGGTAATTAAACATCATAATGTCAGAGCAAGAGGCGGCGACACCCCAGATGTCAGATTGTGCGAAGCTAGAAAAAAAAAACAAGCCCGTGAGTGGTGCGCCGAGCGCTCTGCAAGGAATTTAAGGAATGCAGCAGGCACACTGCAGGCCGCTGCTCGTTCCAGAGACTCCTTGGCCATGGGAGTGATAATTTAAAGGAAAGGCGGGACATGCACCTGCCTTTGGCCATATGCCTCCTTTTATTATTGAAAGCCACACGCAAAGGCCAACGGTATGTGTGGGTGGAGTCCGACCCATACAGAGAAGTCTCTTGGAAGTCTGGAGGGATTCCAAGAGGCCCTCTCCTAGAGCAACGCATGCATGCTGCGCTAGGCTCAACCTACAAAAAAGGGTTATATAAAAAAAGCATGTGTTAGTTTACACTGGTGAAACACACCTGTAAGCAAGTGAGGCCACTTTTGCTCAGGCCCCCTGCTCAATATGCATATATTAATGGGCTGGTCCAGCGAGAGAAGGGGAGGGACACCTCTGTCGTTGATAAAAGGGTGGTAATGGACGCTCATCTACCTCCAGAAAGGACACTGAGGCAACCACTGGGCCTCTGGCAGCATCAAACGCAGAAACTGCCCAAATCGGCCCCCAGGCTGGTAAAAAATGCAGCCTACAACTGGAATTCGGATACTGGCCCCTCGGGCATTGCCCGAGTGCCAACGTTACCAATCTGACGTTGTGCCCCAGGCAGGAAGGACAACGTGTGCGGCGCTTCATATAGGTGGACCACAGAGACAAGTCTCTCAAAGCAGGGGTTACAGAGAGGCACCAATTCAAAATGGGCGCTAAGGGAGTTTCACATGCAGGAGAATGCATTTGTAGCCTTCTACACCGGGAAGGGGGTGGGGCCAAGGTGGGAGCTCGAATTCTGAATTGGGGCGCCCCATACAGCTGAAGCCACGACAAGCCTCTCGTGAAGGAAAGGACAGTGGGATTCAATCTGTGACACTGTTAGAAATGGACAGGACACGGTTACACAGGGAGCAATGCATGAAAGAGGGCTGGGCGACAGGGTTCCCTGGCATAATCATGCGTTCGATGCCGTGAGTCCCTGTGCTGGAGCATACAGGAGACACGGGGTCATTGCGCCAAAGGGGACTGTGTGTGAGAAACACCGGAAACTCCCTTTCAACTGGAAAATGGGCAAAGGCTTTGTGTCACCAAGGGACCCATGCTCCAGTCCAGGGCTTTTCCTTTCCAAAATATTGTTTTCAGGTGCGATAGCTCGTTTCCACAACTGAAGCTCATTAGGATGGGAATATGGAGCAGCAAATGTAAAAGGAGTCAAACTTACTGTACAAATCGGACTCGTCCAGGATCTCAGACTTAATGATTTCCTCAATGACATCCTCCAGCGTCACCAGCCCGACGACCTCATAGAAGGGGTCACCCTCCCCTTCGCTGTTCACTTTCTGTACTATGGCGAGATGGGATTTACCTGAGGAGTGAACACAAACAAAAGGTCAGAAAAGGAACAATGTTGCTGAGAGTCTGGAGCAGCAAGTTATCTTTCACTGGGTTCTGCATTGGTGAACACTGATTGTCTCACAAACAGCAGACTGGTCATATGAAGCAGCACATACTCTTAGGAATCCTCCCACACTCTGGACAGAGGGTCTACCTGTCCCAGTAGGGGCATCGCAGCCACACATGAAGGTCATAGATCTCTCCCCAATGTTACAACTGATTCCCACCTCAGAGAGCACCCAATGAAGAGGGCTTAGGGAGGCTACTGAATGCTGCCTTTCCATTTATTTATGGTTGAAGCATTTTGTCTGCAAATACCATACACAGCATAAAACAGCCAAAGATAGCTGCCACATAGGTGTGCCCACACACTGTGGCCATCTTGAAATGATTTCTTTTGTTTTAAGCAAAACATTTCAAAGATGGGCAGCATGCAAGTTCTGGCATGTACACACAGGGGAAGCCATGTTCTCATTAAATAATATTCATTTAAATATGTCCGTCCACGAATACAGTGGAAAGCAGTAAGGCTAGAGTGACAAATGGGTGAAAGGCAGGAACTGTGTGATACTAGTACATTTTGAGAAGAGCTGGGGACTCAAAGGATGGGGAGGAGCAGGGAGTAATAAAAGGATTGAGACGAACCCCTTTCTAAAGACAAGGGAAATAGGGTATTTCAAACCTAAAAAAACAGTTTTTTTAGTCCACTATACAATATATTGTCATGCAATCATAAACCTAATCACTTTAGGTAAAAGTAAATTAAAAGCACTTTATTGTTACAAAACTATAATAATCGAGCTCAGTATACAAATACTGTGTTTGAAGGTTAGCCTCTTGGAGGCCTTTTGAAAAGCAGTGTCTTTTATATCTAAAATTCCTTGCCACTTCATGGAGCACTTTTCCAAATCATCTTTCATATATCCATTAAGTAGTCTATAGAGAGTCCCAATGCGGGGTAGGGCATCTTGTGTCATTTTATCCATGAGTTCACACCTCTCAAATCTTCCTATACCCCGCTCTTCCTCTGCAAATAGTCTCTAATCTGAAGGTATTAAAAACCTCTCCGTTAGTAAGGCCAAATTTTGCTCTTAATTGATCATATGTTATTAAGCCATAAGGAGTATAAAAGCAGCCTAGATACATCATTCCCGACTTTGTCCAATTATTAAAATATGGGTCGTTAAAAATATCCGGCAGATTCTTATTTTGCCAGAGCCTCCCCAGTCCTAATAGGCAGTATACAGAGGTCCATACTTTAATGGCCGTCTACTGTGTCTTAAATCATACCCTTTTGTAATAGCAATAATCTAGGTGTCGCCATTAAACACCCCCTAGCTTCAGGGCAGGTGCATCAACATAAGCTTGTCAGCTCAGTAGCCCAAGGGAGCTTTTTCAGACAGGAGGGTGGGAGCACATCTTTTGCCCTCTCCTCTCACTTGGCCACTCTTTAGGATTATCACATACATTCTCTCTTTGAAGTCCGAGAAATACAACTAAACACCAAACTGCCTCCAAAGACAGAGTCTGACATTTGACCTCTGTCTTTTTTTAAGCACTGCAAATGTGAAAAGATAAGAACAAGAATTAAAGGCACGTTTACAGAAAGTGGGTACTTGGAAGGATACAGTAAATAAGAAATGCTCATGGGAGGAGGGCCGAACTCTAGCTTGACACCTTAAAGCAGAGAAAGCCAGCAGCTAGGAGTTACAAACTACAATGCCGTTAGTAAGCAAGTAGCAAAAAGCATTCGCTGGGAAGCTTACAAAAGAATGCCTACAAAAAGTTGTAAACAAACCAGACAGCTGCACTGTCTGATAGGTTTCGACCTAAAAAGGACCCATTCACAACTACTGATCACATCACAGTATGCTGCTACCACCACGCTTGTGCAGCTTAGGTCCTGGTAAATGCGGCAGCCTTCCACCACTCCGAGGGTAATGCGCGTGGTCAATCAAGACCACTATCCGTAAGACAGGCCTATATCATGGTGCACACACACATGAGCCACCCAACAGTACAGTTGGGCACTGTTCAGACTACGCATTATTGGAACTAATGCTATTTTTCAGTGAAGGAAGTAACATGGACCTTTCGAGTGGACTTTACAATAGCATCAGGTAAGTGTGCCCAGACAGACCTCAGGCCTTTGGAGCCGGTCCTTAGCTACCCTACACTAGACCCACTGGCCGATATATGTCAATCCTGTGTCAATTCCCATGGACTACAAGCCATTTAAGAGGATTAGGGGCACAAAACTCTTCCCAAATCTATGCCACCCCATCCCTGGCCCTCACCAGGGCAAAAATTAATATGCTATACCTATTGCTAAAAAAGAAAATGTAATGGCCCCTAACCCCAAAACTGACAACATTCTCAATACTGCATTACTCAGCAGTTGACCATGGTAACCTATGACAGCAATCGCCACCTTCCAAGCGACACAGCAAGATAGGTTATGCAACTGACAATTTGTGTTTGAAAAACATTGCATCAATCCCAGAAACATGGAGTCCCTGCTCCAAAGTTGTGGACTAACCATATTTAATCCCCATACAACACCCTTTCATTGCTTGCAAAAGACTGAGTACCAAAGTAAGGTCTGACTGCTTATTTATGCTTATGGACTGCACCAAGCTGTCTGGGAGAGGGAAAAGATGGGCACAAGAGGGTTCCAGAAAAGAGCATAGTTCGGTTTTATGATGAAAGAGCCGAGTTCCACGGAAAGATGGGTCTCCTGTATAGCAGACTTATCAGGTTCAGGAGACCATAGGTTTCGCTGGGTAGGTGGAAGATAAAATGTTAAAAGTTTAGTCATGGAACTGGAATAGAAGACAAAAGTAATCTTTCAGGCACGGCAGAATCTGGTCGAGGTAGTCAAAGTTCTAAACAGCTAGCTATGGAAGTATGTGCTACCACTCCAGTACAGAGTTGCCTATGACAACATCGGAGTCTCCAAGTGCAGCTAGATCACCACAATATTTAGCCAAGGAACAAATAATTGTATTCGAGTACATCCACAGCAGTGGATCATGATGGGATAATAGCAACAATGAGCGGTAAACATTTGTCTTTTCATCGCGTAGAAGGGCTTGGAAAGCATTAACTGTTTCTCTGTGAACTCATTGACATAATTACATGTTAAATTATCTCTTTTAGCTATGCAAAGATGGAAATGTATTATTTGCATTAAAATGAACAAGACTCATTAAATGCAACGATGCACATACTGAAAACATGAATGGCAACCTTTTAGCTTTACCAACACTTGTTGCTGATGTGGAGAGGGGAAGCAGCACAAGTGTGAGAGAGCAAGAAAAAACATGCACTCCCACGAACTGCTGAAAGAAAAATTAAAAGCAGTTCCCCGATTGAAAGCAGTGAAAAGATGCAATTCATCATATTGGACTCACTGTAAAACAGCTATGCTGCAGAGGAGGGACAAAGGCAAGAAGTAGAGCCATCGAGTAATAAGAAAGCATATGATATCAAGAAGAAAGGGAACCAATCATGAGCTATGGGATAATCGAAAGGCCACAAAATGATGTATTTCCAGTAGCACATCATTCATGTAGCATCACTCCACATTACGTAGGACACTAAGCAAGTAGGTATCCAACACAGCACAGGCTCACTGAATAGTTATGCATCACTGTGCTCTTAACAAGCACACAACACAGTCTCATACAACAGAACGCATTGCAAGAGAAAATTGAAAATGGGCACCAAAACTGAAAAATATGCACTTAAGTGGTGACCAAGGCACACATATATCTGATGGGCAATGGACATGGACAACGATGGAGAATGTATATAAGGGAACTGACACAGACCTTCAGTCTTACTGGTCAAGATCACTTTTCATTAAAGGAAACATATTCACTTAATAGATGCACATTCTTATTCAATCTATTGACCAGACATCCACAATCCGAATTACAGTGCAGTCTCTGAGGAAAATCCCAAAACTGTCTGTAAATTAATCACCGTGAATATTAACGTGACTACAATGCTATACTATAGGGCGACTAAGCACTTTACATGTGTTGATTAACAATTACGGTAACTTTCCCCAAGGCAAACACACTTATTTCCTAATGCAGTTAAGAGTACAGCAACGATAATACCTGTAACTCATCACTGCAAACTTCGTTCGACTACAGTCTGCAATGGAAACAGCAGAATCAGGCGAACAGTTACCCAACCACCGAAAGCACCACAAGCCCTTCCCAGTGGAAGAATCTGCTCTATACAAATTTTAATCCTACAACTATGGAGCCAAAGCAGAAAACATCCAGGCGGAGAATCCCTAACGGATGGAGATGCTTTTGCCCCGCTGCTGACAAGCGGTAGGTGCAGGGGCCACAACATATCTAGATTACAAAGCACAATAATATAGCATGAAATCATTAGAAAATGAACCTGAATGCAGCTAAAGCAATATCATTCCCCACTATCCCATTTTCAAATATCTCCCACCTATATGCATGCACTTCGCATGTTTAGTGGACTACGGCCAACATAAGTGTCCTCTAAACTCAACTAACCAGCATTACAGCAGCTCATGTTCTAGGTTCCTTCATAGTAAATCATCAAAAGCTGTATCCCTCCCCAAAAGGGCCTCATGGGCAAACAGCTTCTTGCTCATAGCCACACCAAAAACCATGGAAAGAAGTACACAGATCAGCTTGCTAAAGCTGTGAGGTAGAACTTCTGTAATGCATCAACCAATCTGGACCTGGAAACCCTGGAAAAGAACAGGGTATCAAATAGTTCATTCATCGGTCTTTCAGCCTGCCCTTCGCCTGTTCAACGCAAATGCAACAGTGTCTACATGGTCTCAGCCTCATTTTTGAAAGCCTGTTCCTTGCCAAACCCACTCAGCTGCCGACAATGTCTTATAGAGTCACATGGAAAACTGTGCCAAAATCATTGCTGATGGGTGGGGACAATGGGCATCAGGAGACATTTGGAAGTGGTCCTAAAAGGTCCTAAAAGTAAGGTATGACTTTTACACAGCGAGCAACGCAAGCAAGCTTAATGGACAAATATGGGGTCCAGGGTGGGTCCTCTTCACGAAAAAAAATTGAATAAAGATTGGCAAATGGTGCATTTTTAAAGCAAATGAATTTAGCGATAGCAAGGCTTATAAAACAGTGGGGACATATAGTCTTGAAATATTAAACACATAAAAAACTGCCCCATATCTCACTGCATTAATATTTTTTTTTGTTAAAGATATTTTTATTGAAGTACAAGAAGGAAGAGGAAAGGAAGTAAGAGAAAGATAGAAACACAATAAATGCGACAAGAGCCCTCGCAGGAGCTCACTCTGCATGGCCAAGGAGCGGTAATATTGCTGAAGATAGTACAATGCGGCCACCCTAGCCATGATGATTCTCAAAGTTCGCCAGCCAACAACATTGTCCCCAACGGGAAGTCCTTAGGAAGGCCTCGGTACATAGTGGCATCAGGCAAAAGCCATCCAAGCCAGGGGCTCATTCGACCAGTCTAATTTGCGCCTCCTTGTTTCTCGGCCATAGGAAGAACAATGCAGCGAGGTGAAACATAAAGACCCACCCCCCCTAGAGATAGACAGAACAAAACTCCCTCCCCCCAAACTCCTTCAACCCTCCAACCCCCCTCCCCCCAGTGGTGGCAGCCAAGCAACAGGTACACATCCAAACATTCTCTCACACTTGAAACAAATGGAGTGCACGTAAAGTGGGCGGGCAGACCGCCGACGGTAAGCCTCGAGAAAGGAAGCGGACTAGTGGGCCACACCTAAAGATGAAGTTTTTGAAATCTCCTCTGAAAACATCCGCCATACGCTCCATACTCAGCAGCTTCCACAACCTAGCATACCAGAGGGAAAGAGCAGGGGCCTCCTTTTTCCAAGCCGCAGCCAAGGTCAACTTGGCCGCACCCACTCAGAGCCAAAGGATTTGTTTATCCGCTTTAGTCTGATGCTCCAGGAGCGGATCACGGACACCCAAGAGAACGAAGCCTATTGAGTCAGGGATCGGGTAGCCCAGCACTTCCTTGATCTGGGACAGTATCTCCTCCCAGTAGGGGCGAATGACAGGGCAGTCCCACCAAATATGGCGGAAATCCCCCAAGAGACCACATCCTCGCCAACATCTATCCGATGCAGAGGGAAAAATCTTTTTCAACCGGGCTGGGTACAGATACCAGTCCAGCATAGTCTTCATAGGGGCCTCCCTGAGGTCAATGGAATGGTTAAATCTGTGTAAGTCACGTCAGAGGTGAGTCCACTCCTCGTCAGAGATATCTCGTCCCAGGTGCTCTTCCCACAAACTCATATATCTAGGGCGAGGCGAGATAGCCGTGGTGAGCAGAAGGCCATAGAGGAATGAGATCACCCCCCTCATGGTCGTTGCGCGGGTGATAAAGGATTCGAAATCTGTGGGAGGCCTAGTCGCTGCATCGCGCACCTCCGGTGACAATGCCCAGTGTAGCATTTGGGCATGCCGGTAACGCTCGGACGGGTAACACCGCATAGTCATGCATGCAATTATGGAAGGTGAGCGGCTCATAACCATGAAACAAGTGTGTGAGCGCGTGGCAACCCCCCGTTCTCCACCCGTCAAAGGGGCCCTCCACGAGAGCCGGTGGAAAGGCCGGGTTAAAATGGATAGGGGTGAAGGGGGAAGGGAAGGAGGTCCACCTCTCATCACCAGAAACCGAGTCCCAGACCCTCAGGGTGGTACTCTTAGGAGTGCTAATATAGGCGCTACGAGGGCGATCCCCCTTCGCCTTCCAGACCAGGTCCCATATCGATCTCCCCGCCACACTCCTGTCCATGTGCAACCAGTGCTTCTCAGATTCCATCTGGGTCCACTCGACCAGCACTCGGAGTTGCGCCGCCTTATAATAGAGGTGCATATCTGGGAGGCCGACCCCACCCTTCTTCAAAGGCCGTCGCAGCGTGAGAAAGGAAAGTCTAGCGCGGCCCCCTTGCCAAATATAGCGTAGGATCATGGTCTTAACACGCCTGAAAAAGCCCCCCTCCAAAGCAATAGGAAGTGCTTGAAACAGGTACAGGAGCTTGGGGAGCATCGTCATTTTGACAGCATGTCCAGCCAAGAAATGAACATGGGCTTCCATCGATTAAGCTCGGTCTGTATCTGGGCCAGCAGAGGTGGGAAGTTGGCCGCATACAAGGTGGTAACAGATTAGGTCAGCCGGACCCCAAGGTACTGTATAGAGGAGCTGGCCCACGACAGGGGCGTGAGCGGCCGGATGCGATCCACCTCAGCAGATCAGCAGATGGTAGCGTGAGGTTAAGGATGTATGACTTGCCGGGGTTGACCCGGAAACCCGCCGCTTCAAACAGAGAGTACCTCCTGCACCCGTGGAAGGGAGCTTCCCGGGTCCGCTAGTGACAATAGAACGTCATCAGCAAAAAGGGAAATTTTATGTTGCTCTCCCGAAAAGGGGAGACCAACAATGTCCGGGTCCTCCCGCACCCTAAGGGCTAGAGGTTCAATGCTGAACGCAAAGAGTAAGGGGAGATAGGGGACAGCCCTGCCGCGTACCCCGGGAGTGTGCAAAGAAGGGTGAAACATGGCCATTAACCATAACCCTCGATCGAGGACTATGGTAGTTGGCCCGAAGCATGTCTATGAATTTGGGGGAAAAACTAAAGGCCTCCAGCGTACCAAAGAGAAAGTTCCAGTCCACCCGATCGAACGCCTTTTCAGCGTCAAGGCCCACCAAGACCGCCGGGATCTTAAAGAGATTGGCCTTCTCGATCAGATGAATCAGCCTTCTGGTGTGGTCGTGGGTCTGGTGACCTTTTATGAATCCCGATTGATCGGGATGGATAAGGGCAGGCATAAGGTCCTGGAGCCGAGCAGCCAAGATAGAGGAGTATAATTTAGCATCTACATTCAGTAGAGCTATGGGCCGGTATGACTCACACTTCGAGGGTTCCTTCCCGGCTTTGGGGATAATCGAAATCATCGCTTCTGCCATAGTGCCCGTAGTCTGGCCCGCCTCCCTCATGCCATTAAAAAGTGTCACCAGAAAGTCCCCCAGTTCAGAGGCAAAGGTCTGATAGAAGGGTGCCGTAAAGCGGTCTGGGCCAGGCGCCTTAAGCGGTTTAAGGGACTGGATTGCGGTCAACACCTCCTCCCTAGTAAAGGGGGCTTCCAGAAGGTCGTTCCATTCCTTGGAAACCTGCGGAAGTGGATGAGCCCCCAGGTATTCCCGCTGATATTCCGGCTCCATGTTATCCGCCGAATACAGGGCGGCATAGAATTTGCCGAAGAGCTCCGCCTTGGCCGCGTCTTTATGCTCCAAGGCGCCCGAGGGCGCCCGGATGCCGCCTACATATTCCCTCTCACGCTTATCGCGAAGCTGTCGAGCCAGATGTTTCCCCACTTTGTTGCTTTGTGCGTAAGAAAGATGCCGCAAGCGCAGGAGGGTATACTCCGCCCGATTATTATAGTGGGCCCTGAGTTTACCCCGCACTGCTGCAAGTGGACGGAGCGTCCTTCGAGAAGGATTCTGCTTATGCGCAGTTTCAAGTGTCGCCAGCTCCGCCTCCAAAGCCTCCCTTTCCTCGCGCCTAAGTTTGTTCAGGGCGGAGTTCAACTCGATGCACGTGCCCCGTGTCGTCGCCTTAAAGACGTCTCATTGGGTGAAAACCAAGGTGTCCCCGTCTTTGTTAAACTCAAAGAATTCACCAATGGCCACCCTGAGTTTCCTGCACGACTCCTGATCACGTGTAAGGGAGATAGGGAAATACCATTTGCGGTGGGGGGACGTCCCCGGGGCCCAAGTCAGGCATACTGCCAAAAGACTGTGATCTGATACAGAGAGCGAAAATATCCTACTTTCCCGCAAGTCCCCCTGTAACGACTGATTCAGAAAGATGTGATCGAGACGCGAATACGTATGGTGAACATGGGAAAAGAACGTGTAGTCCCTAGCGTGGGGGTGGAGGGCGCGCCAGCTATCAATGAGACCCAGACTGTCTATTGCATCACGCAACTCAGGGGAGAAGAGGCCTGCCTCTGTCCTCTGTTGGTGCGAGCAATCAAGGCCTTTGTCCCAAACCAAATTGAAATCCCCCAGTACTATCAAAGCACCCTCCCCAAAATCCCCCACCTCCCTCATGAAAGCCTCCAGGAACCCATTTTGGCCCGTGTTCGGTGCATAGAGAACCACCCACGTGCAGAGCTTGCCAAGGAGCATCCCCTTCACCATCAGCCATCTACCCTCCTTGTCGCTTCGCACCCCCATGGGTTGAAATTGAAGTGTAGAGCGGAACAGGAGTGCCACCCCCCGGTGCTTAGTAGAGGCAGAGGATTTGTAAATCAGTGGGTATTGCCTATTCTTAAGCCTGGTTTCGTCCCTACGGGCCAAATGAGTTTCCTGCAGTCCCACCACATCCAGATGATGATCTATAATATATTTCCACACCTTCTGAAGCTTTTGAGGGGAATTAAGGCCTTTAACATTCCATGAACCTATCGTAACAGGCATCACTTAGACGTTACCCTCCCCCACCCCGCTCCATATAGTGCCCCCCGTAGTGCCATAAACAAACCGACCACACCCGCAATCATACCAGGTACACTGCTACCACCACTGAGCCCGTTCCAAAACAACCTTCCCCCAGTCCAAAGGAGCCCAAAAACAACATACAGAGAAAACAGTCCCAGAACCAGAAAGAGAACAAATAAAGCTGGACATGACCATAAGGGTCGGGGGTAGAAGACCCGGGTAATGCACCCCTCGAGTTCAGGGTCCGGGTAACCCTCCAATGGAGCACAGTCCCTCATTGCACCTGAGGTGGTAGAGCCCCCCCGGCCCCACGGGCCGCTGTTTGGGGAGCCTAGGCTGCCGAAGAGCTGTCCATCCGGCCCGAATCAGTCACCAAGGCCACCGAAGCCAGAACCTCTCCCCTCTCACTTTGGCTCGCCGAGGGAGTCGGGCCCTCCGCCATACCATGCTGGCCCACTCTCTGCCAAGCCAGGGAGCGGGAACGGCGTCGCCTTCTTGGGGAGGCGCTGGCGCCAGCCGACGCGGCCTCCTCCTCCATGCCCAGAAGTTCCCTGGCAGCCGCCAGAGATCTCACTTGCACCAGCCTGTTCTGCCACCTAAAGATGAGCCGAAAGGGGTGGCCCCAGGAGTAGGACACCTCGTGGTCCCGCAGGAAAGCCGTGACCGGTCGGAAGTCCCGCCGCTTCTGCAATGTGGAGGCCGCCAAGTCTTGAAAGAGCTGGGGGCTGTGTCCCCGAAATTGTAGGTTGTTGGTATCCCTGGCTTTTCGTAGGATCCTCTCTTTTAATTGAAAGTCATGGACACAGACTAAAATGTCCGGCGGTGGCGAGCGCGCGCCACGTGGCAGCCCAACTCGATGCACTCTGTCCATGCGGATCTCCGAGAGGTCCGCCTCTGCCAGAACCTGCAGGAACAGGGCCTCCACGTATTCCCGCACGTTTTCACCTTCCCCTTCCCAGGGTTCAGCTCAAGCCTGAGCATGTCCTGCTGTAACTGGTGGACGTCACCAGTGAGGCCTAGATCGTGCTCCTCCAGGGTCGCCACCCGTTCTCCGATACCATCCACATCTCGGCGGACCTCGCGCAGATCCGAGGCCAGCTGTGACTTCAGCTCCGTGATGTCGTCCTTGATGGACGCAAAAAGTTCAATCAGGAAGGCCTTCGTGACAGGGCCATCCCTGTCGTCCTTTGCAGGGGACTTTCTGGAGCCGGGGGGAGATCCGGATGGACCCTTCCCAGGGCCGTCCTTCCCAGTCCTGTTCATGCGGTTTCTCGTCATCATGATGAGGAGCCTCGGCTAGCCCCCGCGCACTCCGCGATCACTAGGAGCATCCCGGGATATCATGCCGCGCTCCCTCGCACCCCCCGAGTTCTCCGCTCCGCCGTCACTGGGAGGCCAGGTCAATCAGAAGACAGCAATCGCCGTGCACACTCAATGTCCGCTGGGTCGCCCCCGGGTTATAAGGGGTTGGGACGGATCAGCACCTCTTCTCCTCTCGTTCCTCTGCGCTGTCCAGCAGCTGCCAGACAGGTCGGCACCTCCTCGCCACCTTCGTCCGGGCGACGTTAGCCAAGATGAACCACAGGGGTGCAGATTAAGTTTGTGACGGCCCCAATCGGGGGGTCCTGCAGTGCGATCGTACCTCACCGCAAGTCGCCGTGACCCAGGGTCCCCCGGGCTATGAGCCGATGCACTCCAGGCGATGCAATGGAGGCCGCACCAGCGCACGTGCGTCACCGCCTCGACACCTCGGCTAAGTCCGCCGTTCTAGGTCGTAGCTCGTCGGGAAAAGGCTCAAAAGTATTCAGGGCACCTCAGTAACCCCAAGAAAGTTGATTGCGGAGCAAGGATCGCTCCAGTACAGCTACACAAGGTGATGAAGGGCTCGGGGTGCCGGAGGAGCTCGCAGGCACGTCTTACTCCGTCGCCATCTTGGCCACGCCCCCCCTAATATTTTTTTTTTTAAGTTGTTTTTTATTTTATAACAACAAAGCAAATGGGACAGATCTGCACAGGATTATTACAACAGATACATGAATACTTCAGCAGGCCTTTCGCAATTACATTCAAGTTGGAATCACAAATATTGGACATGACATTGTGAACATATCACTACTTCAACTGTACATCCGAACAAGCACTACTAGTCTGGTTCTTCATCGTCCCCAGTGGTGCTCTGTGGTTCGCAGATGTTACCCTAAACGTGTTCCACGCACCCCATATCCTACCCCATCTTCTTGGGCAGCCAAGGTGGATGTAGACAGCCCTCTTCGCTACCATCGCCCCATCCATATCTTTACACCAATTACGCAGTGTCGGTGGTACTGCAGAACCCCACAGCCTGGCGATGTTGCGTTTTGCCATTAACATGCTCAACATCACCCAGTCCTGCTGCCGGTGGTTCAAGTCATTAGGTTCCCACAGGTTTAGCAAGCAGCGACGAGGCTCCAGCAGCAGGGAGATGTCTATTGTTTGAGAAATCGTGCGCATCACTGCCGTCCAGTATGTCGATATGAACCTGCATTCCCAGATGGTGTGGAAAAATGTCCCCTCCTCCCCGCAGCCACGTAGGCAGAATTTATGCATGGCTCTCCCTATCTTGTGTAGGAGTGGTCTGGTGTAGTACGTACGGTGCAATATTTTGAGTCGGACCAGTTTTAATCTTGAGGGGATCGCAGCTTCACGGGGCGAGGCGAGAGCCTCCTGACATTCAGAGTCGTCAAAGGGGCCCACCTCCTCAGACCAGTTTTGTTTCAGTGTGGCGGTCACGTCCGGGAGGTTATTAACGAGCTTCCTGTATGTGAGGAAAGTGGCCCTGTCCTGCATGTGTTCGGTCAGAAGCCTATCTTCGAGAGGAGACGATTCCTCAAGGATGGTGCCCGTCGGTATAACCGATTGTAGCGCATGCTTAACTTGTAGGTATCTAAACATCTCCGTCTGTGACATCTCATATTGTGTTTGTAGATGGGCGAAGTCTACCACCTTATCCTTCTTCCATAAATCCCCTACCACCGAAATACCAATGTTCTCCCAGGCCTGGAATCCCTTACTATTTCGGAGGAAGCCCAACTTGCTTGAGTCCCACAGCGGTGTCATTTGGGTGATAGTTCCCAAGTATTTGAGACGCCTGTTGGCCCGGTACCATAGCTGTACAGAGTGCTGCGTCGGGTCTATCAAGTCTGAAGGTGGACGGGGGCTGCAAAGATTACCCAGCAGTCCCCTACCTTCCAAAGAGCGTCTATCAGCAAGGTATGCAGGCTCAGTTTGCGAGGCGTGTAACCAGAAATTAATCTGCTTTAGATGTGCCGTCCAATAGTATAGCTCTATATTTCGAAGTGCAATTCCCCCATCGTACCAACTTCTAGTTAATTTATTTTGCGCGATTCGGGGCGGCCTCCCTCCCCACAGTAGGTGGGATACTGTTGCAGCAACAGTTTTGAAGTATCGTGCAGGGACCAATGACGGGTTATTTTCAAGCACGTAAAGGAAGCGGGGGAGCGCCATCATTTTATACAGAGCTGCCTTACCTAAAAGTGTGAGAGGGAGAGTCTGCCACACCTTCACGTCACGCTTGAACCGCTCCAGAAGGGGGCTGAGATTTAGGCTATAGAATTTGTCGAGGTCTGGCGTTATAAAGATACCCAGGGATTTAAATGCTGCTGTAGTATCCCTTAGGGGGCAGGTCAATGGCAGAACAGGCGGCGGACTAGCAAGGATAAACAGGATGGACTTAGTCCAGTTAATCTCATAACCTGATACTCTACCGAACTTTTCACACATATTTAGTAATTCGAAAATAGATTTTCTGGGGGAGGTGAGATACAGGAGGATATCGTCTGCGTATAGGGATATACGATCCTCCCATACTTCAGTCCATCGGAGCCCCTTGATGGAGGGTTCCCATCTGATCCAGAAGCAAGTGGTTCCAGGATCAGTGCGAATAGCAACGGAGACAGTGGGCATCCCTGTCTCGTGCCTCGGCCAAGTGGGAAGTCACGCGAGATATGTCCATTTGCGACAACATGCGCTAGTGGTTTAGTGTATAGCAAACTAACCCAGGCGCAAAATTTGGGACCAAATCCCATATGTTGGAGCACTGCGAATAAATAAGGCCATTCAACTGTTTTGAACGCCATAGTGGCGTCAAGCGAAAGGATGACGGCAGGGTCTTAAAGATAGGGGGCACGTGCCAAGACCGAATGGAGCCGACGGAGGTTGAGGGCCGTGCTCCGATGTGGCATGAAGCCAGATTGGTCCGGATGAACTAACGTCGCAAGGTATCCCCATCTGTCCATAGCTCGAACCGCTGACCCAACTAGATGTGTCTCTTGCAAAAAGACCACCACAGGGCCACAGCATTTCAGGTATTGCAGTACCAGGCCTCTCTTCACTTTATCTCCTAAGCCTCTAACATTCCAGGTAAGTAGAGTGAGGGTTGTCCGTTGAGCCTGCGGCCCATGCGAGGCAATGTCAGCCATTATCTATAGTGAGGTGTATCAAGTATCTAAAATTGCATGTGGCCCGCCAGCCATCGTGGACAGTGAAGTGTAGCAAGAATCTAGAGTTGCATGTGGCCCGCAGAGCTAAATCATGGTCCCATAGTGCTGTCAGAACCAGAGTGAGTTTAACAAACCAATAAGAAACAGTTGCATACGTAACAAAAGCTGCAGCATAAGTTACCTTCCCATCCCGCGTCCCACCCACCCTCCCTGCCTCCCTGCCAGGCGAACCTACAACTGCCCGCCACCCCATCTTTGCAGAGTGCTTTATTTTCCCTCCCAAAACTGCAATACTTGCGTGTCGGGGGAGAGTCCTATGAGACAGCAGCCTTTTGGAGTCCCTCAGGCTCCCCTCAGTCCAGAACCTCAAGTCAGCTCAAGTGTTAATGTTCTTAGTGCCGCATCTTCTATTACAAAGGATTGTCCGCAGTTCGGCCAGCCCTATTCTTCTTCAGGATGTAAGCCACGGTGGGGCTCCTGGTCCCCGGAGCCCATATCTTCTGGGGAATCCTCCCCCTCTTGGCGGCGGTGCGGTCTCTGTCTCCGGTCCTGTTTGTTCACTGGACGCCAGCCCTCCAGCCATTCGAGTGTTGTCTCCGGCGAGTCGAAGAACCATGTCTTCCCTTCAGCCACCACCCTTAGCTTTGCAGGAAATAGCATGGAATATGGCAACTCTTGTGCCCGTAGCAGTTTTTTCACTTCGAAGAAGCTCCGACGTCTCCTTGAAACGGCTGCAGTGTAATCCGGAAAGAAGGAGAGGGTTGAGTTTAATATCCGGATAGGGGGGGGGGAGATCCTTGCCGCTTGCAGAATTGCGTCGCGATCTCTAAAGTTGAAGAGGCGTGCCAGTACTGGTCTCGGGGGCGCCCCCGGCTTCGGCTTTCCATCAGGTACTCTATGAGCGCGCTCGACTGAAAAGAAGTGTGAGAGTCCCTTAGGCTGTAACCTAGTTTTTATCAACTCTTCAACGTACAGGTCCATTGCCTGGGTCCCTTCTGTCTCCGGAATACCTAGAATTCTGACGTTGTTCCGTCTTGCTTGCCCTTCTTGGTTGTCTAGTTTTTCCGTGAGCAATTTGTTGTCCTTTTCCAGGCGAGCCACCGACACTTGGAGGTCTGACGTGTCCTGAACCAGGGATTTTGCCACTATCTTCACGTCCTTCACCCTATCCGCCATTTTGTGGAGGTCCGTCCGCAGTAGGGAAACGTCCGTAGGGATCGTTCCGACCGTCGTCTGGACATTTGCAAGTGCCTTCATGATGTCCTCCAGTGTTACCTTCTTCCCTCCATCGCCTTCCTGTGCCATGAGGTGGCGTTGTATGAGTTCCTTTCTCATATGCATATTTGTCCAATTTGGCCTGGACAGTCTGATTTCTGGGCCCTCTGCCTGCCATTTCACCTTGGGTTGTAAGGGGTGCAGCAGATGTAAACGCGGCAGAGCTACTAGATAGTTCGATATCACGCTCCCAAACTGCTCCGCTCCCAGCATCCCTGTCCCCAGAGTTTGTAGTTGGGTGGAGGCGAGAAGGTTCGCAGCAGCGTGAGTTGGTGGTTCGGGGGCGATGGGGGAGGCCGGACGGGCGACGGAGTAGACGCTTCCTGTATGACAGTGATTAATGGGTCCCGTTGGCCGTCACCCCCAGGGTCCGCTTATAGTCTCAAGGCTTTGGGTAACAGAGCAGCTCCGGACAAAACCGCGTCGATTGGAAGGTGCACCCCCAAATCCTGATGATCCCTCCGGACCAACCCCAGGTTCACTCTTGTTTGGTATCCGGGTTGGAGGGCTCACCACACCAGGAGTACCCCAAGTCCAACAGGCCACTCACGAATCAAGCATATCCCTGGGACCGGGCAACAGTGCAGCCAAGAGCATTGAAGGGGGTCTATTAGCGAGGAGCCAGTCCGCCACTACAGGTCGTATGGTGGAGAGCAGGGAAGGCGATAGTTCAGGCATACCACTGCTCCACGTTCAGGCAAGCCTATTTTGCCGTCTCGGAGCTGGCGCCAGAGTCAGGAGGCAGCGCTTGTCACATCCACAGTGCCCGGGAGGGGGGGAGAAGGGGGGGGGGGGGGGGGTTGCGCCACTTGCAGCAAGGTCCCGCCAGCAGGGGAGGAAACCACAGGGAGGAACAAAGGCGGTTGGAACACCGTTTAGCGCATACTGATAATTTTATTCCCCGGTCTCCCAGGCCCCACCAGGCCTCGCACAGTCAGGCGGGGATATATTTAGATGTCGGCTTCGGTTTGGAAGCACGGAGGCATCGATGTGCACCGCTTGAGTTCCGACGGCGGGGGAACCCCTCGGGAAGCTCCAATTCACCGGATTAGTATGTGGATTTTTGTTTAAGGGCTGCTACAACTCCGGAGCTCTCCGACTAAGCGGCCATTTTCTACGGCCGGTAGCCACGCCCCCTGCTTTAATATTTTTAACATTTACTATAATGTGCAACTTGCACAGCACAACAAGTTTTGCCCTTTCAAGTGTGTGCTTGCCCAGTGTCTTGCAAATTTGGAAGAAAATTATCTAACCAGGCTTCAGGAAGCACCCACAGCTGCTGGCTGCAATTATTCATACATAAATATGTGCAGACAAGTCTTTAAGTGGGATGACAAAAGCGGGAACTCTCAAAAGGGAAAATGTCAAACAAATTAATGTGAATCCTGTAGTGTGCCACCCGACCAGTATATTGGTTTCGCTCTGAGACATAATTGCATCCATATATATAACAACTGGTTTACACCTAAAACCTGTCAGTACGATTGGCTTGTCAATGGTTTTAATAACACTGCTTTAATTCTGAAATTGTGAGTCTGTGAATTAAATAATGTTGAGGTCTGTGGAAGGAGATTTGGCCTGCAGTTATGTGGCCTTTATGCTAGATAAGTATGCTATTTTTCTCTGCATATCTCGTCCCTCTGCATATCTTCCACGACCTCTCTTTCCTCTTCAGCACCCTCTTTTCACTCTTCCCAAATGCACTTCCTCGCATTTCCCTCCGTACACCACTTCCAAACATACACTGCACTCTCACATTTAAGCCATTTATTTCTGTTTTCTTTTGGCTTGTAAATATTTTGGCATTTGTGTACCCCCTTCACACACATTACCACAGAATTACAATTGCAACTGGAATACATAACCATTGTTCTGTGAGCTCTGCAGAGAGGCCAACCCACTGACAGGCACTTAGCTTTGGCTTCAGCCTCCGAGCTCTCATTCAAAGCCCCTCATAAACACGGCACAACTCGAAGTATATACTATGCAAGAGCAATAAGATGCACGGAAAAAACGCAGAAACACAACATGAAATAATAGCAAACTCTTGGGGGAATGTAAGATTAAGTAAAACATGTGAAATAAGAGAAACTAAATCACTGACATGCATTGCTTTAATGATTTTAACATTCATTGTTTGTAAATCAATTCGTGTTTTTGGCATGAATGTTAAGGGCATGAAGATAGGGTCAGTTTTATCACCATGCAGCAGACAACGGTCTTTACAAAAAGCACATATTTTTAGGGCTCGCGCCCTGCATTGCACTGCGCAGAAGTATTCGCGCAGGCGAGAGCCCTTTTGTCCGGGGTTTGAAAACAGACCCTGGAATCGCACACGCTAGTGCGTGTGATTTTCCTGTTGTGTTCCGTTATTGGGATTTGCGTGCGTGTTTTTTGTAACAGAGCACGCAGTAGGCCAAAGGTGGGCGCATTGCTCCGCCCATGGCCTATTGGTGTCTGTTACGCGCACCAAAGCCCATATGTTTTCAATTATCATGCCCAGACACGGGCGCGATAATTGAAAACATATGACTCGAAGAGGCGCGCGTGTCTTTTTAAAAAAAAAATATATTTACAATACCGCTTTCAGTGTTAAAGCCGTGTTTTACAGCACAAGAGAGACCTCAACAGTCAAGATCTTGACACTTTGCTATTTTAGGGATATTACACATGGGACAAGTAACACAGGATGCAAATCCAGTCTTTAGCACACAGTGTGTTGAACTCCTCAGCAGTTTACAAAAAATATTTAACAGATATTCATACTTCAGAATACATTTGTAACTGGTTGTCAGACTCTCTTTTGTGCTGAGTCGCCTGCAATTGTTATTTTAAAGGTTGCTCCAGATTATACATTTTTATATTGCACTTGTTAAAACTGTGTAAAACCTAATTCTGCACAAAGGGAAGTGTGAGTGGAGAATAAACAACCAACCTCTTCTCACAAAAGAGTAACAGAGAAAATGCCTTTCCAGGTTTAAAAACAAAACATTTGGATTTGTGGCACGGTCGCTGCGTCTAGGATTTCCGGGCAACTGGAAGTCAATTGTGTGGCCCCGGCTCTTAGACGCCGCACAGTAACAATGACAGCATTGGCTTAATTGCACATGCAATGTGCAATTAGGAGTCTCCTGTCACCGCTGTGTAGAGCTCATTGAGTATTCATTAAGAGCAGGGGGTGGTGCACGCTGGTCCGCTGCTCAGCACCAACACAAAGAATGCATGGGCCACGCTGGCGCCTTGATGAGCATGTGGTGATGAGAGGACTCTGCTGTAGGCCCCTCATCATCTCCAGGCACCGCACGAATTGTGCTTTCAATCACATCACCGCAATTATGTGTATGCGCCTCTCCTTTTATTTAAAAGGATTCCCAGCTGCCCAGCTGGAGGTGCACATGCACGCCTGTGTTGTCAGTGCCTCCCGGGGTACATGCGCTCTAACACTATGGAGTCTCAAGGTGAGAGCGGCATGTCCTGTGCCCTGCCACAGCACAGTGTGTGTGTGTGTGTGTGTGTGTGTGTGTGTGTGTTTGTGATGTGAGTGTGTGTGTGTGTGTGTATGGGTGTGTGAGAGAGCGCGAGAGAGTATGTGTCTGTGTGCATACCCAGAGGCGCACAGTGCACGAGCCTCTCCTTTTATTTAAAAGGATTCCCAGATCGAGGCGCACATGCACGCCTGTGTTGTCAGAGCCTCCTGGGGTACATGCGCTCTAACACTATGGAGTCCCAAAGCGAGAGCGGCATGTCGTGTGCCCTGCACAAGCACAGTGTGTGTGTTTGTGTGTATGTGATGTGAGAGTGTGTTCGTATGGGTGTGTGAGAGAGCTCGAGAGAGTATGTGTCTGTGTGCATAACCAGAGGCGCACAGTGAACCAGTGCATGCTCCTCTCCTTTTATTTCAAAGGATTCCCAGCTCGAGGCGCACATGCACGCCTGTGTTGTCATTGCCTCCCGGGGTACATGCGCTCTAACACTATGGAGTCTCAAGGTGAGAGCGGCATGTCCTGTACCCTGCCCGAGCACAGTGCGTGTGTGTGTGTATGTGATGTGAGAGTGTGTTCGTATGGGTGTGTGAGAGAGCGCAAGAGAGTATGTGTCTGTGTGCATATCCAGAGGCGCACAGTGCACGCACCTCTCCTTTTATTTAAAAGGATTCCCAGCTCGAGGCGCACATGCACGCCTGTGCTGTCAGTGCCTCCTGGGGTACATGCGCTCTAACACTATGGAGTCCCAAAGAGAGAGCGGCATGTCGTGTGCCCTGCACAAGCACAGTGTGTGTGTTTGTGTGTATGTGATGTGAGAGTGTGTTCGGATGGGTGCGTGTATGGGTGTGTGAGACAGCTCGAGAGAGTATGTGTCTGTGTGCATAACCAGAGGCGCAGAGTGAACCAGTGCATGCTCCTCTCCTTTTATTTAAAAGGATTCCCACCTCGAGGCGCACATGTACGCCTGTGTTGTCAGTGCCTCCCGGGGTACATGCGCTCTAACACTATGGAGTCTCAAGGCGAGAGCAGCATGTCCTGTGTTCTGCCCCAGCACAGTGTGTGTGTGTGTGTGTTTGTGTGTATGTGATGTGAGTGTGTGTTCCTATGGGTGTGTGTATGGGTGTGTGAGAGAGCACGAGAGAATATGTATCTGTGTGCATACCCAGAGGCGCACGCTGCACCAGTGCAGCAGGTGCAGTGACAGTGGGACATGGCGCACGAGGCCCCCCACCACTCCAGTAATAACTGTGTTTACTAGGAAAGACGTGAATAGCACCAGGTCCCATTTTACCTTGGCTTAGCCCCTATGTATACTATATTTCAGGGAGGGGAAGTTATAGACCGCACGAGTCCGTGGGTATAACAAGGACAATAAGCATTTGCAATGCAATAGGTCTCGCATTTTAGAAACTTTGACCAGTTGGTATTGTAAATGGCAATACATTTTATTTTTGCAGGTGTTTTTAAACACATAAATAAATGGCATTGTAATTTATATTGCCAATATGTCAAAATCTCGCGATTGCGAGACCTGTTGCATTGCAAATGCTGGTTTCAAAAGAAGGTTGCAGATACAGATAATGTTCAGCTGGGGGATACTTCTGGCAATCAGAACGCAAGAACCACCCCCACTATACCACCATCTAAATCACCACTCATGGGTTCTGCCCCAGTGAAATTCCCAGTATGGGATCCTCGTAGGGAGGCCTCCATATTTCTGGCTGAAGACTCCATTCACTGTACAGAGGACTTCATTCTGCCTGATATTGAGGTAGCAGTAGAAAACTCCCACTGAAAGAAGAACATTTCTCTTCCCCTCCCTCGGATGAGTCACAGCCTCAGATTCCACGGCTGAGGCTACACAGTAGCACCCCCTCAGGATTCTCCTCTGTAGGCTTGAGAACCTCAGATCCGCCTGACTTGGAAGTTCTTGTGAATTCTTCTTGTAATCTACCAGGCAAATATGTGGAAGTTTCGGAATTATTCAGTTTTCTGGAAATAATTCTATCTTTCATCTTAGCTCTCCTCAAATAAACGGTAAATTAATTCTGATCAAATTCACGACACCTGAGGTATGATGCTGAGAATGGTGCTGGGTCATAAGAGTAATGTCGCATCCTTACATCCTGATGTTCAATCAAACATTGAGAGGGGAAGCCCCAATTCCTTCTTTATCCCGTAGAAAAAAAATTGGGTTTTAAAGGATGTGTGGAATCTGATGTAACTTCGGCTCATGCGGGAAACACCCCTGCTTCACAGCTCCCTAGGGATGAAGAAGCTGTGGCTCCCAAGCCAACAAACCCAAACTCCTGACCCCACGGGGGGGGGGGGGGGGGGGGGGGGGGGAAAGGAAGGTCATGCATGAAAGGAGATTGAGGAAAGTCTGTTACTTTTTGTAAAAACTCTTTTTACCTCAGGTTTTCCGAGCTCAGTATCTCCCCATTGTGAGGACACTGCTGCCTGTTCAATGCTAAGTTTTTTACGATCTTCAGGTTTAAAGATGGGTCAAAAAAACATCAGTAGTCGAGACGTCAGAGTCTACGCAGCCTAAAAGGAATCTTAAATCCGTATCAGTGCCCACCTGAGAAAAACGAAACCAGGCCTCCGAGCTCGTAAATACTGGAAGGAGGGGCGTCGGGCAGTTTGGGGACCCACAGGAACATCTTGCACCGACACTGGACGCGCCCCCAGCCCCTCCTTTCACCCAAAATGTCAGCTATTTCTCATCACTCACTCCACGGTGGTTAGGAAACTACTTGAGAACTCTCTCCCTCCCCGACCCCGGCTGAGGCTCCCGCAACCCGCCTTATTTATCCAACACCCCCGCTAAGGGCGTTCAGCCCGATAGTCACTTTATTTATCACTGAACAGACAAGTTTATAGCAAACATCAGGCAAGGTTGACCAGAGCACGTGCTACCAGGCACTTTAAAAAACTCTTTACTGTATTATTCCCCAAAACACTTCGTAAAGGCTGCAAGAGCTGTGCGCGAGTGGCATGTAACCCTCATTTACTGTCATTCAGAAGGGTTCACCAACGTTTTTCATCTGCAGAGATGTTGATCTCAAACAAGACTATATATATATATATATATATATATATATATATATATATATATATATATATATATATATATATATATATCCAAACTAAATGCCAAGGGGTCAGAGGGAGGTACAGTTCTTAATCTTGGGACAGGTTTCCGAATTATCCTGCCTAGCCCATCGCCAGCAGCCTGTAAACACAGCAAAGACGCCCCATCGCTCCCTACACCCTCCCCTCCTGAGATATGTCTATGTTTTAAAGAGACGGCTTCAGTCTGCAGGTTGTACGGGCGCCCCACAACCGCCCCTCCCACCCCCAATCCAAATGACTATCAAGCCCCCAACATGATTGCGGGAAGGTCCCACAGCAAGCACTACGAGTCCCATATTTATTACACGAATGTAAGTTGGAAATAAAAACAGACGCTTAATGTGCATAAACAGGTAAATCACATGTCATCAAACACTGTTGTGCATCAGAAATAACCATACACTTTGCATTATATAGACTGTTTATGTCAATTGCCCCTGGAGACGCGAAGCGGCGATATGCTCCTGTCCAAGGTTGCATGCCGGATGGAGCAGGGGCAAGACCGCCTAAGAGGGAACCCAGGGAGCACGGTCGGGCAGCGGGTGAGTGGGATGATCTCATAGCTGAAGGCCAGCCTGCCCCTCGGTCAGAAGCTGTGCCCAGGAGTGGCCACTGCAACCTGGCATGTCCCAGACAACAACAACTGCTGAGCCTGGTTAAAACAGACAACAACAAAACAAGTCAACTGGTCCCCTAGCTGCATTCAAGTGCCCAAGTCCAGAGAATCCGCTGTTACGTATAACCAGGTGTCCTGCGAATGTGGCACACTCGGGCTGCTCTGGTCTAGCCTCTGGGACAATGGCCTTAATGCAGGAGAGCACTGCGGGGGAAGAGGTGCAGACACATACCCAAACTAGCACCCAGGTCCCTACAGTACACCCGGTAGCCGGGCCGGCGAGTCTGCTCACAAGAGCCCCAGCAGACGAGGTGCAGACTGGCACCGCACCCGGGCCGAGGTTCAGGGAAACCCGAGGCTTACACGGGAGCCACCGACAACAACCCCATCTCGCCCTACTGTTAATGATGACAGCACTGGGGTCAAGCACTCGAGTGCTCCGGTAACCCCAGACTAAACTCCCTAGCTCTGTGGCACCGGCAGCAGGAGCGCAGCCTTCGCCCGGTGTTAGCTAACACAGCACCGGCAGCAAGAGTCCAAATACTCCCGGTCTGAGCTGGTCAGGAAAATTGGCAATAACCCCCTACGGCCGGAGCCAGAAAAGAGCTAAAACCAAGCCCCAGACACCATGGCAGGCGCTGTCTGCACAGCACAGGGATAAGCCGTGGCAACAGCAGCCTCCCACCGGTGGAAACACAAGCGCGCGCGCCTCGCGCCGCAGCAGGGAGGAGGTGGGGGGCTGCGCGATTCACTTGCGGGAGCGATAATTGCTGCCATTTGGTGGCGCGCGCTCCCGCAAGCAGATCACCTCACATGCACGCGTTGCCATAGATCGCAATAGAACGCCTGCACGTGTTTGGCTGAAAAGCCATGGCGATCGGAAGAGGTCTTTTTGCCTATGCAGTGCATGCGCGCTGCATGGGCGAGAGCTGAAAAGCATTTGCAATGCAATAGGCCCCGCATTACTGAAAGATTGAGCTATTGGTTTTGCATTATTATTAGCAATGCCAATAGCACAGACTTTAATAATGCGAGACCTATGAAATTGCAAATTCTTGTTCCCTTTGGGCTTGACACAGATATTTGGATCAACTTTGCAAGGAAACATAAACCCTGCTCTTCTTTTGGATCAATTTTTACAGGGGAACCAACAAAACCGCTCAAAGTCTAAGGGGTCAGCGACATGCAGCCAATGCCTGGGGTGTCAAAGTGGGGTAGGTTAGATTGACCAGGGTTATCAGCACAATATACATAACTCAAGATTAGTATAATAACACTTACCATAAACGAGGATAAGGGACCAAAACACATGTGCTTGCATCCACTCCTACGAGTGACAAATGGGAAAGGGTGAGCTCTATGCCTGTGAATAACAGATGGCTGCCCTCACGTAGGAATGGAGACTTCGACGCCCGAAACATGGTATATAGCAGATACTGCCATAGACTACAATGACAATGAAGGGTTTTAGAACAGTAAGCCCTGCACCGTTTATCACAGTGCAGAAAGTGGATTTACTGCCTGGCTTCTGTCTCCTTCTTCAGAGCAAGGAGGGCAAAGCAACCTGGGACGGACAGTTCAGTCCAGACTTGAATACATCGATTTCTTTACAGATACAATCCTATCTCTTAATAAATTGATCTATTTAATATTTGTGTAGGAATGTGTAGGCCCAGGGAGCCCGAATGGAGAAACCGCCACTGGCACTGGCAACCTCTGTACCCAAGCGACAACCCCACCTATGCCAGTAACATCCATAAAAGCATGGCAACAGTTCATGCTTCTCTGTATCAGAAAGTGTTGCAACAGCAAAGCAGTGACTGCATAAGGCAAAGGCGAACAATTAGAGATAAAGATACCCCATCCTTAGGTGTCTCACATAGAAGTCTAGTAGGAGCGAGTTTGATATGTGACATGAAGACGAATTAACTAAACCAGTCTCTGCACCCGATGTACGTTACTGGAACCAACGGCATTTCCCACTGAAGTACGCTGTTACCACGGTAAATCTAAGCATTGTGCTTGAACAGTACCAGTAGACTATTCATCACACCCAATGCACCACAAATGAGCCTGAAGAAAAAAATCAACTTATTGTCTCTGTGTCCACAGGTTGAGGAACATGTGATCAGAGGCAAGTGACTAGCTATTCCTCAGCCCTTGCAGCCTTTCAGGGATAATTCTGATATTTGATTCAATATATCCAAGTCTGACCACCTTTCTGAGAGGATCCTAAAATGTGACTCGACTGGTGAATAGCTGCCCGACACCGCTGAGATTTTTATCATTCTGAGTTTTTTATTATTTTAATTATGGGATTCAAAGCTTCAGCATGTTAAATGATGTTGGCAAATAAACCATGACTAGTGGCAGACATACCACTTACTATGGGGTTATATAGCAGAACTGTGACTGGGTCACACCCAGCCCAATCTGCCTTTAGCCCCTTCGATGCTGATGACGAGCTCAGCTCTTCATCAGCTACGGCACTCGTATGCTGATGACGAGCTGAGCTCGTCATGTAACGCGGGTTTTTTTAAAAACGCCGCACACAGCGGGAAAAGTCGCCGCAGCGATGCGGTTAAAAGGCATGTTAAAGGCAACAAACACGCAATAAAACACATATGGTGGGATTAGTAAAATATGTCACAGAAGTAATGCCCAGGCAAATAACGGGTTTAGTAAAAGTATACACCTGACAATTTTAGTATTATGTTCCCATACTTTCACCCACAGGCACACTTACTTCCTCAACTACCACATGTACACAAAAAAAAGGCAGACCTAGGAAATCAGCAGTCAGTTCTAAAAGGTTCCAGGCCTGCCAGCTTTCTAGAAGTTCGAGGGGAAAAGAGTACTTGGCAATGCTTAATTTGAGCCGGTAGTTTCCGGTGCTTGGTACCAGCACTTAATTGTCAACAGAGGCACTTATGACAGTCTGCCACATGGTGGAGCCTGTTTGTCGAATTTAATAATCCACATTTGTAAAGCACGAACAATCACCCGTAAGGGTCTCTAGGCGCTGGGGGCCATCGGGAAGATTAAGCAAGCTATTGCCCAGAGTCACATGGTGCTGGGCTAATCTGCCACTGGAGCCGGGGATCGAACCGTGAGCCCCCGGGTTCTGGAGTCAGTCACCCTGCCGGCTGCGCCACACTAACGGTTGTTTATTAACTCTATGTACATTTAAAATGACTAATGCCTGCCACCTAAGCAATTCTTATAAATTTAGAAGTTGAAATAGTCTGAACTGACAAACTATTACAGAAAGGTAGCTGGATTAGGTAAACAGGGGTGATAAAGCACAGAGAAGGGATGTGGGTGTGAGGGGAAATAAGCACCGAAGACAAGGGGACAGTGGGAGTGGGAAAATAAATAGTACCTCAATTTTAGCATAAGCAGTGGACAGACATTACTCAAGAGGAAGCAATCTCTGCTTGGCTCAAGCTCCACAGAAGAAAACGGAGGTGATGCTTGGCGCATGCTGGCAAATTAGGAGGCATAAAAAAGGGACAATGAAGCCAACAAATGGTAAGCAATGGGCGGGCTCCAAGCTCTTTATTGTAAACAATACTCTGCGCATCGACAGCGCTGGTGCGGTCAGCAGATGTTAGACCACCACAATAGCAGCAGCTCTGCGGTGAAAGGAAAATAATCAAAGTTGTACTAGAGAGGGAGTGCGATCACCGGCAGCATTTCCACTCCGCTCCCATCACTAGTTGCAGTAGGCCGCCTGAGCATTCCTCCTCTGATCTCTGGCAGAGGGTAGAAAGGGATCCACGCAACCAAGGACATCAGCAGCAGGCTAGTTGACTATAGCAAGGAATTTAGACTTCTTTCTTGTCAGGACCAAAGTTGCAGCACTCGGCTCAATGTTCTGACTGGAAGCACAAACAGTGGTAAGATCCATGCTCCAGGTATATCTGTGTACAACAAGCTGGAAATAGGTTTGAGGGAAGCTTCAGGTGATATGTACAAGTTCAAGCAGCTTGTTCTGATCCCCATCAATCAGTCAATGTTAGGGCATCCTCCAAGTTTAAACGGTTAAGCCAATCAGAGTTAAGACGGATTCCCTCCCTGAGGCTAAAGAGTGGGGTGACTAACCGATGGTCTACCCTCTCTGGGTTCACCGGAAGGGTGTTCCTGGGAAGCACCAATTTGCAGTTTGATTCAGATTAGGGTCTCCACAAACTATTGTCAAATAGAAGGAGAACAAAAGAAAAAATGGCAGGGATAGCATACTACAGAGGTAGTTGGGGCACTTCATCCTTACACCTAGGGGTAAGATCTTCTCAAGAACATGCACTCAAAATCGCAATCCAAACGACCCCTCTAATTCGGACATTTTTTTCCATCATATTGAGGTAAGACACTTAGTGGGCATATAGATTGCATACCTATGGCTTAATGGTCAGAATATAAGAGCAGTAAGATCCTCCCAGTTCCTAAAAAAAATTGATACCTTTCATTACAGCAGGCAACTATTTCATGGTAGTTCGCACCTTGCAATCTAGTAACTGGACTACAGCAATGCCCCCATGTTTGCATGTCAGTCAACAAAGGGCTCCAATAGGAAAGAATGTGGCAGTAAAAAATCCTCTTCAGTCTGAGAATATGCCAAACCATCCTCTCCACTGCGGAATCTTCACTATAAAAACTAGAATGTATTTTAAAGTGCTATGCCTCACATACTTCTAGTTCGAGGTTCAGCACTACTGTCCCTCCATCCCCCTCTGCTCCAACAATGCTAACCTTCTGGCAGTTGTGAGAAACAAAAGCAACAGCAGAAGATACAACAACCTGCAATCCCACTAGCCTCTGTAGCTGATACGCGTTGCTCTTCTGATGCAATATCATATAATCTTGACACACCTGACATGCTTTTGTATTCACCAGGCACTTTGATTGCAAAAAAGCAAAGGAATACAGCAGCCATTATCCGACCTGTAATCTTGAGAGCCTAGAAGTATTGAAAGACATGCTATGTTGATAAACAATAACATACCCAACACTGTGCTGGTTGTGACCATGAACACCAATACATTTTCACCATTACATTGTACCACTGCAAACATAACTTTGTCCTACAGGGATCAAGAAATGCTAAACAAGATACGGAGCAAAGAGGGCTTCGCCCTGCAAAACATTGAGGAATGGAAACCAAGAAGCACTTAAAAAATTGATGGGCAAAAGGCACTAAGTAACACCCAACATGAAGCAAATAAAGAGAGGCTAGACAAGCAAAATAAATTATACAAAAAAGAGATCAAGAAATTACGTAGGACGAGGCCAGCAGCATGGCCAACTAGCCGCATCTGCTGGAGCTCCGGCCGCCCAACAAAGATCCTGGCATTAATCCTGCTCTTCAACCCGCCATTCATGGCCCTTTTTTGGTGTCACATACCCCTGTCAACCCAGGCACGTGGCTAGAGACATTGCAGCGGAACCCAGCGAGAAGAGACCAAAGGAGGCAGAGATGGAGCGGAGATGAACCACTACCACCAAGATGGCCGACAGGACCTGATAGGACGGAAACTCAACTCCATGCCTGAATATCCAAGACCTGCTGTCGGCCTCCCGCGTGCCAGGCTACAGGGATCATTTATAGCAAGGGGCCTCCAGGGCGCCACCACCGAAGATCGTTTGGAGGTCGGTGGCACAGTCTGAGATCCCAGAGAACCTGGACCCGCTACACGTGATGGGCTGTGCTCGGCCGGACGAGGAAGGACGAGACCACATCTGCTCGCTGAGCGGTAGGTGGTCCCCCCACCCCGTCACAGGATGGAAGATCTGAGTGCCCTTCCCTCCTTGACCCAGGGCGGGCAGTGGCCCCAAAGAAAGGACGAGCTGCGAACATCAAGATGTCCGCCAGGACCCGATAGACCGGAACAACAAGTCTGCACTCGCACCCAGAGACCGGCTGTTGGACTTCCGCTTGCCAGGGCGGGCGCTGTTGAAAACTGAAGTTGCACACAGTGTCAGCACCGAAGACCGTCTGGAGCCAGAGGCGCAGATGGGGGTGCCACGAGAACCTGGGCTAATCCCAGGGACTCTCAGCGAGTGACCGCTGAAGGGTGAACCCTACCCGCGGGGGAAAATGATCTGAGGAAAGGATGGCAGAATATATCGATCTTTTTCTCGGCCCGCTAGTACAAAATCTCCTTTCCTATAATTAAGACTCTAGACACATTCTCAGCACTTTATCAGACATCCAATGGCAACCAGAGACATTTCTTGTAACAATGGACGTAGTATCACTGTATACTAGCATCAATATTGACCTAGGTCTACAGGCAATGAATAGATTTTTACATAACCGACCAGCATCACTTTTCCAACATACAGAGATGTTATCAGAAATGATGGAAATAGTCTTGAGAAATATCTTTTTTGTCTTTGATCAGAAATGGTACCGCCAAAAGAGGGGTGTAGCGATGGGATCTAAATTCTCCCCCTCGTTCGCCAATCTTTTCATGGGTACTCTGGAAGCCGATCTTATCTGGGGTCAAAAGGGCACACAATATATCGACTCAATTATTTTCATTTATGACTGCATCTTATTATGGTCGGGAACAGAGAGACACCTAACATAATTCTTCACACATTTGAATAATAAACACGTGGGAGATCCAATTCACAATGACATACAGTCAAACCAAAATAGAATTTTTGGACATTGAGATTTATGTCGCAAATGACACCTTGCACAGCAAACTTTTCAGGAAGCCTACCTCATGTAACTCAGTATTACATGCTTCCAGTTCACACCCTCCGCACCAGATAAACTCCATACCATATGGGGAGTTTCTGAGAGCCAGAAGGATATGCAGTGAAGAACCTGAATTTAGAGACTGCATACATAACATGAAGAGTAGGTTCTTTAAAAGGGGCTATTCGGAAAACACCATCAGAAAAGCAGAATTGAGAATAGCCAAGGCTAAGAGAAATGACACATTACAATCTAAGAGACAATCCCAATCTACAAATAGAACAATTAGGTTGGTCACTGAATTCAATTCCTTTCATCACATACTACGAAAAAGTATGACCAAACATTGGAGAATACTTAAGACAGAGAAATCTCTACTGACATATGTCACAGATAGACCCCAGATCTGTTTCAGGAAGGGCAACTCCCTCAGAAACAGACTCAGTCCCACTGTACCACATGGCTTGAGCGCAACTAATTGGCTATCTGCGCGCAGCATAGGATTCTACAAATGCGGTTTCTGCGCGATGTGTAGATGGGCGAAACACAGTACCAAGAAATTCTCCAATCCCAAGGGAGATACATTTACCAAAAATACCAACATTAACTGTATGACCAAATTTGTTGTGTATATCATAGAATGCAATTGTGGTAAACAATACGTAGGAAGTACGATACGACCCCTCAAAGACAGAATTTCGGAGCACTTGAGAGCCATACTGAAACAAGACCCAAGATATCCTGTGGCCCTACATGTAGCAGGGTGCCAACATTCTGACAGAGACAGAGCTGTTTCCTTTTTTGGCATTGACTCAGTCAACTTGGGGGTCAGAGGGGGAAACAGGGAACTTAAGCTCAGACACTCAGAAGCAATGTGGATCATGAAAATGTACGCGGTGGGACAAGGACTCAACTACGATTCTGAACTCCAATTCTTTCTAGGAGACTAACCTAAGGATAAGACCCACGGGTGATAATTTATTGCAACACAGATTTACAGTCCAACATACACATTAGTTTACCATACGAGGAAAGTACTGCGCGGATGGTTTACGTTTTATGAATTGTGTTGTATGCAAGAATATCTACAGAATGTTTTGATCACTGAATAAGTCGTATTTAATGTCTACCACGTATGAATTCTTTTCCTACAATACGTATGAGAATGTCACCTGCAATCTCAGACAGATTTATCTACTATAAGTATTGTGAATGCTCACTTTGTACCGCATTACCTTGCTACCACACTGTAAGAGTGGTTGGGAAAACATCTGCACACCCTCTTTTTCCTGCAGCTTCGTGCATGCAAGTTATATGTCACGTCAATTAGGATTCTCACATATATACGGTGAAGTTTCTACCACTCAACGACCTGACTTTCTTCAAATAGATGCGTAGTTCACGTCACAGTATATACATGCACCGACTTTTCCACAAACAGAGTCGATTCTCTTCGTCGTGAGACACGCATGGATTCAAACAGGTTCTACTCACTGTTCAGAACATGTCGTTTCGAATTTTGGCCACATAGACAATAAGATCTATTTAGGCGATCGACGCACAATATTTAGGGAACCGCCCTACGATATTTGGCTGAGGACAATGGGTGACGGCACATCTACCCTTTTTTACTCCCTGCGAGGACATTTGTCTTTATTTCGCATGCGGGCGGGTCACAACAATAATCACCGCTCGACTTGAGGGAAATCCGTCTCACTTCCGGGTGGACGTCTTGTCAAGCTCACACTCTAGTTGTTTTAGGCACGTCAACAGGGGCATGCCTACATAAGGAGAAGGTGGTTTCCGGGTCACGTGTCCACTACCAGGAACACGGCGACCCGGGAGCAGCGCGTTTTTCAGATACTTCACGAAGTAAGTCTACTCAAAAGAACCAAACATAGCGTTCTCGCTTAAAATCTCATTTCTTGAAATTTCCCTAGACACATTGGGAATCTAGTCAACAAGCTGGTTTTTATACTTCTGTCTTTCAGACAATTACTTATCACGAGAGCATAGAGCTACCTCTATCGCTCTGACAGCATACGACGCATTACCTGGGTAAGCAGGGATTTTGTTCCCGATTAATTTTCTAGGTGTGTTTTGCTTCCGTAGTACGAATATTTCCGTTTACTGTTTTCTTTACACACCTCTAGATACGGAAGATACTTGTGGTTATACAAGCGCATTTCGCTTTGAGGTACTTCGCAATTCAGATTATATAATGCATGTTCCCCCAATTACCGCGAGTTCTGGAATCAATAATTCAGCAGCTTTCTTCCATGAAACCCAACAACTGACCCTAAAGAGGTTCTAATAGTTGGAATTTTTGCCGACCATGGTATCACATGATCCCTCAATAAGAATCAGTGTTCAAACAGAGGTTTCAAAGGGTATCACTGCCTATAGCAATACTTTGGATTGGTTTTCTTTTATACTATTGAATAGCACTGTATCACAGAAAATACAGAACTATTACCGGTCCACTTGTCTTTGACTTAGAAGACAATAAATCTTTTCAAAAATACCAGCATGTCACGTAATGCAGGGATATTTTAGGAACAACCAGCTGATCCACTTGAAACATACTCAGGCTTCCAAACTATAAACAGCAAATAAATTAGGTACTTTGCTCTTTTTAGAGTGACAATTACCCAAAATCAATCCCCTTAGAGAGATCAGCATGATTTGGATTCACTCATATTTTTCTCCTAATATTCGTGTCCTTTTTCTACTTTGATCTAGTCTATATTTCTTCATATGAAATCGGAGCAACTGACGGTCTTGGGCCCCACCGGGTCGGAAGTATCTAACCACACATCTTAATCTGACAGCATAGTCAATCCCCAACCCTCAGATACTAACTCTGCCCGTATCTTTTTTCTCCCCCTTTTTTTCCCCTTTGCTTCTTTTTTGTCGCTTTTTCTTCTTCTCTAACATATATATAGACCGATTGGCTGAAACACAGCTACCTAGAGGTATGTGTTGGATGGTATTTAGTTTCTCACTTACCACGATATACACGCATGTCACTTAGGTCACAAACAAGACTGCCGAATGTCACAGAACTATGATTTCAGCACAGACTCACTGATCACTGCACACATGCCCACTATATCTTTGCGGGTGTGCGTACTTGCATGATACCTTTCTTGAGCACAAGTTGCTGGTATGATATCGCAACACTAGCAATATAAATGTAGATATGGATAGTACAGCATGATCACGGGTTTTTTTAAATCTTCCCTTCTCGTGCACTGCACTAAAAGATGTCTTCCACATACCATCTCAGAACTCTCGAAATAGTCATGATACATAATGGCTTGATACTTGTCTTCAACGCCGGTTACGGTAGATTCAAGATGTATTCTATTCTACTGTATATGTATATTGTCCACAAAAAGCCTTTTCTGTATTATTTCCAGCCCTGAAGATTCGCATGATGCAATGAAACACGTGTCGGCTGGCTGTTGTTAAGCCTTGAAAATTAAACGAGGACACTAGGATTCTACCTTGTCATTATATTCATTTGTCACTACTGTTTAATACTTCTGTTTCTCTGCATGACTGTTCAACTATTAAGAATGTATACATTGACCGACGTCTAGAGTAACATTGAGTGTGTGCATAGGGTATGTCTCTTTATGATCTGAGGAAACGCCTGATCGGCTCGGAGTAAGCGAGTTGCCCCAAGACACGGGGCTGACAGTGAACCCACATGACTTGGGCAAGGAGGAAAACACCAGAGGAGAGGCCGCAACACTATGGACCAAGCCTGAGCGCAGGTGAGAGGGATTGCGTCAAGGCGAGTGGGAAGTGGACTGCTTTGCAAACTGTTAATGGCTGGCCGGGGAGCCCGGGGCAGTCGAGTGGCGCATGGTGGCCAGAGACCCGGTTGATTGGCCCACGCTTGAAGCTTAGAAGAGGACGGGGCATCAAAAAAGCTGAGAACTGCGCAGCAAGACGGCCCACGGCCGGTCCACTGGCGAAGTCCCATCTCCACGGGGACCAGCAGCGGTGAGGTGCGACCTAATTGATCCACCTGTCTGGCAATCACAGAACCAAGAAACCCGTTGGATACAGACTCAAAGGATTGCACCTATGTCTCACTTCGGGCTCACTGGACCCATCATACAGGGTGCCGCCAGTAGACACCACGCTATCATCTGTGCGGTCAGCCGGTTCTGCTTGGAAGAGCTGGGGCTGGCTTGCATTCATTATAAAGCGACACATCGGTGACATCTCCATAAGGCCCAGTTTATGCAACTGAAGGATTGAGTCCCTCCAGCGCAACATATGAAGATTGCAGGAGCTCCGCTCCGAGTCGGTTGTCTTCCCGTGGAAGGCCTCTGTCCAGAAGAAGGAAGACAACCCCACCGAGGGAATCCCTTTGATCGCCAGTTGTTGGAACTAATTGATGTCCGTGGGCCCCAACGCAAAAGCAGGGGAGAGGGACTGCAAGCTGGGGACCATGGGCAGGCTGGCTGACGCATCACCGCCTGATCGCTGGTAGAGCCCGCGGGCACTAAGGGGAACACTACGGGCAAGAACTTGGAGCAACTACCTGGGTCTGAGGCCAGGAAACAGAGGGAGCAGCCAGTTTGGCCACGTCCGCAGAGAGGGGGCCCAGGACGGGACTACCGACAGACCTGTGGGCACTGGCCCAGACACTGCGGAGTGCGGACCAGCGGGAATAGGCAGAGTTCCTATTCACTACCGGACTGCCAGCGGGTGCCTGAAGACATTGAGGTGTGCCTTACAACCATGTCTGGGGCATTTGTGATCTGAACTCAGAAGTGAATAGGGAAACCAAAGCAAAGAATTGAGTGGAGAGAGAGCCAGAGACCGAACTCCAGACAAGTGGGGGTCACATGTGACTGTTTTTCCTGGACACACAGAAGACCCACTACTGCTGAATCCAATAATGGCAAGAGACAAGGAACCTAAAGAGCAAAAACAGGGGAAAATGGATAAGTACACAAAAGTGCTACCACCGCAAGCAGAACTGGAGGGAAAGAGCATGGGGCCCCCAGCCAACGCAAAAATCCTACAAGCAATCCATGCCTCAAGAGAGGCCGTAGAAGGCAAAATGGCAGAGATAAGATCGGAGATGTCTCTCCTGAGACAAGATATACTCAATATTGCTGAACAAGTAACCCAAGCAGAAACACGTATATCAGAAGCGGAACACATGACGCATAAATTTCAATCCAACATCAAAGCACTGCAGGCAAGCATGAGATGGAAGGTGGTATGGAAGGTGGATGACGCGGAAAACAGGGCTCGGAGAAACAAGCTGCATTTTATTGGGATACCAGAAGGACAGGAGAGCTCAGACCAAATAACGTTCTTGACGGCGTGGCTGCTTGACATTCTCCCGGAAGCCAAATTCTCAACCCGTTTCATCATTGAGCGGGCACACAGGAGGCCAAACGTAAGACCTCCACCGGGGGACCCCCGCGTCCACGGATAGCAAAATTCTTAAACTATGAGGACCGAGACATAAAACTCAGGGAGTCACGGCGAGTGGGAGAACTCAAAATGGCCAACACGAAAATTATGATCTTTACTGATTACTATAGAGCGGTACAGAAGATGCGGAGAACTTTTGATTCGTGAAGGTTAAGCTTAGAGTCATGCAAACTCAAACTCAATACATGCTCCTTTTCACGGCTAAGTTCAAAGCTATTTTTCAAAGTTAGGCCCAATTCTTCCAAACCCCAGAAGACACCTGGGCGTGGATAGAAGAAAGTCCTAGGTTATGGCCAGCAGTGAACATTAACGAGCTACGATCCAAAGATACGCCACCAAGGTGGGAACCCAGGCCACAGAGAATAAAAAAAGAGAAGGCTGCTCACACAGGGACACAAAAATCAAACAGAGACCGCACTGACAGATACCCCATACAAACGGAGGAGAGTAGCCTCAGATGAAGAATCAGGGTAGGCTCAAGCCAATAGCAGAGATTCTAATCGAGGAGGCAGCACCCACACAGACCACTCTGAGGCAGACACGGTCAGTGATCATCCGCTCCTTAACGACTTCACTCGCACAGTGGAGCCAGGAGCAGAGACGCAGGTGGCAGGAATCATGGATCCACAGCGGCAAGACAAAAGTGGCGAAGAGGACTGAAGCATGTGCATGGGCATGGGCCAGGAGCAGATAGGCGGCAAGGAGGCCCTCCCTCCCCCAAGACTTGCTTACGCTCAGGAGTGACTGAGCAAAACACTTTTCTATGAAAAGACTATTTCCTTTACTGTTATGAATATCATTTAGGGATTAGGGGAGGGAGAAGGGGGGAAATCAACAGATTTCTCAAACAACACTTTCGCGAAGTTGTGTTGACAGTTCAGTGGACAGGCGTAGGTAATGGGAAAAAGTGGGGTGAGGGGCCGGGTTAGGGGTGGGGAAGTTCATAGTTTAAAGGTTCAACATGTTTTCAACTCAGGCAGCAGCAGGAATCTCAGGATCCATGGTCAGGAATGGTGGGATGGTGGTTGCCAGGAAGATGCATCATCTCCTGTACTGTTCTTGTAAATCGCACACATAATGAGTGATGCCCTGTACGCAGTATTGACATGGAATGGTAATGGATTAGGCAGTGAGATTAAGAGAGGATTAGTTAATAGACACATTAAGAACCTGATGTCATTCTCCTGCAGGAAACCCACCTCCAAGGTACACGCTGTGCATCTATAGGGAGGGGGACCTACACCACTTTGGCACACGCAGGGTTCTGCCCAGAGGCACGAGGAGTGGCCATTCTCATTAGGAAAACCCATCCTTTCCGTATAACTAAGACCTGGGTAGGCCCCAACGGGACCTACGTCGCTGTTCATGGAATTTGGGGACGGCGAGAGATCACCTTAGTTAGTGTCTATACCCTACCACGGCTGCAACTCCAAACGCTGGGCGTAGTCGCCAAGATACTACTGAACTCAGGATCTCCCACCCATATCATTGGAGGAGACTTTAATGACGTTGTAGACCCAAGCTTAGACCGGTCGCATAAAGCAGCTGAAACGCGTGTTCCTACCCACTAGCTGACTTTGTAAGATCACTGGGATTGACGGACCTTTGGCGGCGACACCACTCACTGGGTCGCAGTTACTCATATTTACCTTTTCGCCCCGTATGATGAAATTCAGACAATCGATAAGGCGGACTACCTTGCAAAGGGCATCTCAGATCATTCACCACTGTGGCTGACAGTGGTGGGAAGGGAGCGCAGACAGCGCTCAGACTGGAGACTGAACGCATGGGAGCTCCACAACAAAGCAGTAACTGGCGTAATTAAAACAGAGACCAAGCTATTCTTTTGGGAGAACGAGGGCTCAGTGTCCTAGACCTGGAGGGAAGTATCACCCCAGTCACAGAGGTAGCCCTGCTCAGGCAGCTAGAAGTCACACGTAGGGAACTGCCGGGCTCTGGCAGACAGAGAAGTCCAGACTCCAATCCAGGCTACACAACATAGATGATATGTGTCGGGTGATAGAGCGGGGATAGAGCGGGGAAACTCTTAGCTTGGCTAAACCGGAAGGAAAGAGAGGCAAACTGGGTAAGTCGGATAGTAGAAACAGACACGCTACACACAACAGCAAAAGCAATTGCAGGAGCCTTCGCGCGCTATTACGGAGACCTATATGAGGCCAGGCCACTAGTAGGTGAGGATCACATAAGAGACTACCTCAGTGATATAGACATGCCCACTCTGCGGCAAAAGGACAAGGAGGCCCTAGAGGCAGATCTAACTTTAGAGGAAGTGCAAGACGCCATTACTAAACAAAAATCGGGGGAATCCCGAGGCCCGAATTGTCTGCCAGCGGAATTTTTTTTTAACAAAATAACAGTTTATTGGACCCCGTCTACTAATATGTTCCTCGCCGCAAGGGAGGAGGGGACTCTGCCACCAGATCTCCGCCAGGCCACAGTGGTGGTCATACGAAAGTCAGGCAAACCCCCACAGGAATGTGGGTCTTACCACCCAATCTCGCTCTTGAACACTGAAACTAAGATCTTAGCCTCCATTCTAGCGACACGACTGCTGATTGGTCTCTGTGAATCAATGATGCAATAACAGTCCGGCTTCATGCCCAAACGGGTCACACGTCTCAACATCCACAGACTAGCAAACTGGTTAGATACAGTGAAAGGGAGCACTATCCCACAGACACTTATGTCACAAGACGAGGAGAAGGCCTTTGACACCGTCCACTGGCCATTTATTAGACAAGTGCTTTTAAAACTAGGCTTTGTCATAACTTCCGGTCCTGGGTGGATATACTGTATACAAACCCCAGAGCAAATGTCAGGGTTAACGGGGTCAAGTCCGCTGACTTCCCTATCCAGTGAAGAACCAGGCAGGGCTGCCCGCTATCCCCCTTCTTTTTGCACTTGTCCTCCTAGAACCATTGGCATGCCTAATTAGAACTCAGCCAGGCATAAAGGGGTTCCTAGATATGGAGGGGCCGTTGACAGATGAACGGATCTCCCTTTACGCAGACGACATCCTACTCTACATATCCAGCCCTGACACAACACTTCCCCTAATATTCCATTTAGTTAAGGAATCTGGCAGGCAGGCAGGTTATAACATTAATTGGGGGGGGGGGGGGGGGGGGGGGGGAGTCAAACCTATACTCAGTCAGAGGCTTCGTAGATGCACATTCCATACCGGAACACCTTCCCATTGCCAAAGACGGCTACAAATTCTTAGGACTATATATCTCCATTAATGTGGCAGACTGCCTCACTCATAACATCAAGCAAGTCCTGGCGGAATTTCCTGAGGATGTATCCAGATGGCGACGCCTCACCTTGACGCTACTCGGGAGGGCGGCCATGTATAAAATGATAACTCTACCTAAGCTACTCTATACCCTCCAAAACTCATACTACAAAATTCCAGATGCGGTTTTTAGGGCAATCAATGACTAAGTGCGCACATTACTATGGGAAGGAGGCCATCCCTGAGTAGCACTACAAACAATGCAGAGTAGCCAGTACAATGGGGGAATTGCACTCCCGGATATCCAGGCTTACTATAGGACGGCACATCTAACTGTACTGAACGAATGGGGACATGCGCCCAGGGACCATCCTACATATGCCCTGAATAGACTCCAACTCCGATAACACCCTTATTTGCACTATGTATATGGGGGCTACGGAATGCAGGGCTTTAATAAGGCAAGGCTATTTGATTACCTTTGCAGATCTCCAGGCCGAATACAGCTTGTCGGATAAACAACACATCGAATACATTCAACTCCGACACGCTTGGAGAACGCAAAAACTTAACATCATAGACATTCCCGAATATGTACCATAAGAAGGCCGACTGTTACAAGAGGAGATACCCGCAAAGGCAGTCTCCTGGACGTCCAAGACCATAGTAAACAATATTCCTGGCAGCTTATTAGCACTTAGGAGCAAATGGGAAGAAACCACAGGTACCCTGGAAGACATTGACTGGGAAACAGCATTGATGCACCCCAGAGAGGTGGCGATTAAGCTTAGGCTACAACTGATACAGTTTAATGTATTGCACAGGGTATAATACGACAGAGTGACACTCCACGCAATGGGCAGAACAGAGACACCAGAATGCCTGCGCAGTAAAACGGATTGAGGCTCCTAAAACCACACCCTATCGGAATGCCAGTTAGTACATAGATACTGGTCACAGATAGTACAAGAATTAAACAGTATATTAGAAACGCAGATTCCAAAGGATCCAAAATACTTTCTCCTTGGCATCCACACAGATATTGATATCCCCAGATACAAACTCTTACTAAGTAATCTAGGACTTATAGTCACAAAACGGGACGTAGCCAGATATTGGGGGAGCGGAACTCCCCACCATGAAAGAATGGCAGGCTAGTATGGATATGTACATGAGGGGGGCAGAAAAAACAGTATATAAAGCGAGAGGGTGTCCTAAGAAGGTCAGGAAAGTCTGGTAGCCATGGTTGAGCTATTACAACCTGGAGATGGCAGAAGAGGAAATCGACATAACACAACCCAACACACAGAGACCTATAAGTGATGGGCACAATCCTTTGGGTTTTACGAATAGCGGAGGGGAACGGGACATATTTAAAGCGGAGGGGGTGGTGGTAGGGGAACTATGAGGAGGAACTGCTACTTTGCGAACTCTGTATTTCTACCAATTATGATTATCATTTATGTTGTCAAATTGCGGATATGTGAGATGTACCTGCTAAAAGTTTGGTTGTTTTTTCAAATAATAAATAAAAACAGTTTAAAAGAAATGACCAACAGGGGACATGGCTGGTCAACAATTATAGTATTAACATATTAATGCGTCTCCGTCCATCAATTCTGCCGCTCTAAAGCCAGGCAAATCTCCCGAATTTGTTCTTCATACTGTCCCATCTCAATAATTAAGGCAGAAGTCAAAATACTGAAGAAGGCACTGGCAATTAGGCCAGCGAGGGTGGTTTCCACTTTAGTCCACCTGGATGAAAACAGTTTTCTGCTGGGGAGAAGTTCAAGATATTGCTGCAATTCCTCCAAATCACCTTCGCCAGACAAAAGGCATGATCGACCCATGTGCCCTGATGCTCCTTTATTTTGAGTTGGTGTCTGACTCACTGAAGGGGGAGTTTCTGTGGCAGATACTACACAAAATTATTTATGGACCTAATTTTTTACACTGTGAAGTCTACTATATTCGGCCCTGGACTTCGGTGAGCTTTAATCAACACGTGTCTGATCCTTCCCTATACAAAGGGGTACCCATTAAGGATGTCCATTATCACACTTTTCGCTGTGACAATGGAGCGATTAGCGAAGTGGATCAAACGAGATAGCCTAGTTCAGGGTTTCCAGCGGGGCAATGGTCTAGAAGACTGGGTGTGCTACTCACGCTGGACTGGTTAGAGCATAATGAGACTCCTAGATCTCTATGGAGAGGCCTAAAGGTTAATTGGGACAAATCATAAAGGCACCGATCGAGGAAGGGAGATGTTTCAGGAAACATGCCATTTGCAGATACAGACAAAACCCTTTAAATACATGTCTAATGGCCGGCTGGAATTCCAATTTGGTTGCATTGTTTACAAACCTACATAGAGATTTTTGGACTTGAGATGCCCTTGCCACCTCCACTTTGGGATGACTAAGAGTGGCCGTGTGTAAAATGATTGCACTCCTATATGTCCTTCAAAACTGTCCATTCGAAGTTCCTGAGTATTTCGTACAGGCATTAAAGGTAGCTGGACACTCCTTCGTGTGGTGTGGGAAAGTTCCCAGGATTTCCTGGGATAAATATAGATAGATATACGTCTTTTTGCAGGGCAGCTTAATTAACTGTGATGAATAACTAGCTTTTTGGAGCTAGAGATGACCCAACGAGAATATTAGAATTAGATCAATTTGAGGGGCCGGCATTAATTGGTTTTCTCTGTGGTTCACAGATTTCCAACTTTCTATCAACACCCAGCACGGCGGTATTACAGGCTGAAAGAAGGCAGTATTTTGGATTTCCTGAGAGACACGTTATCACGTGATAAGCCAATGTGGCTTGGTAAGCATCTTTCGCATGTCGATGTGCTCTGGGAATCCGAACTGGGGAATGTACGAGAATAGGCCACTTAAAATCATTTGAGACACTTCTGAATACGTTTGGTATTCATAAAACCCAGATTTGCTGATAACTTCTGTTGAGGCATGCTCTAAATAAACACTGTACAAAGTTGAAGGTCCTCGATGAGTATAGTCTCTAGATGCAAAGATTTCCACACAGCCACTGGGAAGACAAGGGATATCAATGACAATCTCAGAGTGGTCTCCGGGAATGCACAGGTGTGCCTACCTAGAAAAGAGAACATACTAGGCTATTGGGTGCCCGAAAAACCACCAGAAGGTCTAGGGCGATTGGCTGGTGCTTTGATCTAGAGGAGGCATAACTTGATAAACAACCATCAGTGTTGGGGAACTGAGGAAGGGATTACAATGGTGTGTTACACTATACTGTGTCCAACTTACCATTAATGCGATTGTCATATTGATGTAGTTACTGCCTTTGTTACAAATAAGGAAAATAATAAAACATGCGTTTATGCTAAAAAGAAATGACCAACAAGATAGTGGGCAAGGGGGACGAAGTTATGCCAAACACGAAGAACAAAGGAGAGAAAAAAGACAACAATTATGAGCAAAGGGGGCAGACAATGTACAATTTCACTCATGCTTTTGTTGTGAAACCGAGCAGGAGCAAAATTTCCCTCATATATTCTACAAGTGCAAAATAAACATTATTTAGTGCTAAGGCGACCAAGAAGTTACCAACAGGAGAGTGATCGTAGGGGGCCAAGAAGCACCTACAAGGAAGCTGGGCAAAGGGGAATGGGTGACAAAATGGTGAAGAGAAAAGTATCGTGGGGGGGATGGACAAAGCAAACAACACAATAATTATAAAGAATGGAAAAGGAATGAAACAATTCCCCAAAGCGCTCGGCAAAGGGGACCAAGACTAGACATTCCATAACAGCAACAGATTATACGCACACCAAAAAGAAAATGGACAAACTGAGTGCCATCTAGAAAGATGCAGAGATAAGGGGGCAAAACATGCAAAAGTTGATTATGGGTAAAGTTGGACTGAGAAATGTTCAACAATACACCGTACAAAAGGAATGAAGACAATTCAAATAAGATGCTAAAGAAAGCAAACCAAATACTTTTGAATAAGACAATTGTATTTTATTGTACTGCAGAATTTGTATAGCTTTCATGCCCCTGACAAAGCCCTCAGATTTGCACAGGGTTCCAGGTAGCCCTTTAGAAGTTTGTGTGAGGCTCAAGACAAACTTCAAACATGGCACAGTGTACATCTCTGCATGTATTCATGTGTTACAGAGAGAATGGAGATAGATGCATTTCATCAGACCTGCTTTCAAAGTCTTCTGGCAGTATATGAATGGTAACAGCAAGGTCAGTAGGGCTATCTGTAATTCTCTGTCATTACCTAAATCATAGCCCACTGGCATAGCCAACTTGACAAAATACCAAGGTCATATTTGCTTTCTGAAGGAAGCCAAGGTATGGAAAGACTTGCCAAAAGAATCTCATCACATTGAAGCATCCTTTGGAGACTTGGCTTACTTAAGGCATAAGCGAGAGATAAGCCCATAATCACCCTTAAGTCACTTACTGCGCCTGAATGCGAGAGTACAGGGCCTAATTCATGAGACTAGGTGGGTAATGGGTGATAGTTTGTCCAATTGACACATGCCATTACCTCAGTTTTACTGGTGTTTAGCTTGAGGTGATTGGCTAGTATGCAGTGAACAACTGTTTCTAGGTGTTGTCCAGTGGTATAGGAGTTAAGATCCAATGGATTTTTAAAATGTTATACGATTTGCTTACTATCTACATATTTGCGGCATTTTAGGTTAAACAGGAAGGTGAGTGCGAAGATAAAGACTTAAGAAAAGAGAAGCAATGGTCGAACTTTGAGGGCTACCAGCTGTTGATTTGTATGGTCCCAAAGGTGAAGGGAGGAAATGAGATTATGAGTTTGGTCAGTGAAGTAAGAGAAAAGCGATTTCACTAGATTTTCATGAGCGCCTATTTCCTCAGGTCTCCCTAGGAGCATAGACATATAACCCCTATTGAAAGCTGATGAAAGTCTAATAGTAGCGCTAGTCCATTTGAGCTGGCTACTGATGCTACTTCAGTACCACAGCCAGGACGGAAAACAGTTTTATAGTGCTAAACTAGTTATTTTCTTCAATGAATGCAAATATTTGAAGAATTTTCCCTAAGAACTGGCCCTTCGATATCGTCATCAGTTGATTATTATAAGTATCTCTACGATCAAGGGCACTATTTAGATCTGGCCTAGATATAGTTTTAGCTTTCACATCAGCCTCATGCAGTCTGAAATATTCTCATATAAAAAATAAATACATGCAGAAGGCTTTCTGAGTTACCTCATTGGTCTGTTCAACTGATTTTGATTGTGCCTACCACAGCGTAATACAAGGGGCAATAGGTCCATCAACTTCAGTCTTGCACTTTGAATAAAGTCCTTTTTTTTCCTAATCACATCTGAACATCCACCTAAAAACAAGCATTTGCAATGCAATAGGTGTCGCATTTACTAGGTTTGAGCTATTGGCATTGTAAATGACAATGCAATTTTTTATGATTTGTTGTTTTAAACATAAAGAAAAGGCATTGCCATTTCCAATGGCAATAGCTTAAAATTGCGTAAATGCGAGACCTATTGCATTGCAAATGTTTGTTTTTGTTAGGCACGAAGAGATTAAGTGATTTGCCCAGAATCACAGGATGTTCAGCGTCATTGCCGAGACTTGAACCCTGTTCCCCAGATTAGAGGTTGACTGCTCTAGCCGTTAGGCCAACTACTCTCCCCAATTGTAATGGAGTCAATTAAAAGTGGTTCCACTTGCATCGTGCACATGGATATTATAGTGTATCGACATCAGTTGTTAATTTATTAATACGCAACTAGAAAGCCTTGTGTTTGCACTGGATACAGGCTGTGCAATGTCTGAAGCCCTACAGATCGTAAGTGGGTTTTGTAGAAACCACGTGTAATAGGATTTTTCCACCTAAGTTTACAATTGTTCCTCTATTGTTACCTAAATAGCAGAACGGCCAGTAGAAGGCAATGCTGTGAGTTCACCAATGGAACTCACTGCATTTAAAATGTAAATCACCATCATAGGTCTACGCCACAGCAACACATTGTGGTTTGAATGCTTTAATGTTTTTATTCAGGGTGTTTGACACAATGTTAGAAATGAATAATCCTTTATTACACTGAAGGGGTGATGCTGTGGTGGCCGTGAGTGATGCTGTGGTGGTGCTGACTGATGATGTGCTGATGTTTTTTGTGTCATAATTTTTTATTGGAGTTCAAAGATAGGCAATTTCATAGGTAAGATGTTTTCTGATGTTGTGGCACTGTAGAGTGATGCTGTGGTAGCGCATATTGATGTTGTGGTTGTATTGAGTGATGCTGTGGTGTTCCTGAGTAATGTAGTGGTGTTCCTGAGTGATGCTGTTGTTGTGGTGAGTGATGCTTTTGTGAAGCGTTGCCAAGGCTGTTCTGTCTGTACTACTGTTGTATAAGGTGTGTAGGGCATCATCTATTTTGCTACAATAAGTGTCTGGAACTGGATACAGTGTACTCTGGAGTGCATAAACCAGTTAGTGTAGAGAAATCATTTTGAAAAGAGCAGTTCTGTCGATAAGGGAGAGCGGGAGATATCTCTAGTGCATTACATTGGAGTTAAGGCCATTCAGGTGTGTCATCTAGTTATTATCCATGAAACTATCCTTATCTTTTAGATAGTCAGGTATCTAAATCCTTCCTTAGCTATCAGTAGTAAGCACTACATCTCCTTCGGTAGGAGCCGCTCTGCCATCAGGAATATAATTGACTTAGACAAAATAATGCATAGGACTGTAAATTCTTCCTATTCGCTTAGAACGTTGAGCACAGAGGGGAATGACTAGATGAGGTGAGCCAGATAAAGAAGCAGGTCATCTACATACAGGCAAACTATGTGTTACCAATCCTGGTTTCCATCCAAGAACCCCTAATAAGGGAACCTTTCCATAACCAGGATGCCTATGGTTTGATGGCCAGAGGAAACACTATGATGGGAGACGAGGAATCCTTGCCTTCTGCCCAGTTCCAGTAGGAAAATACTGGAGGTAATGACATTTACCCTTACTTGGGCCTCCCTCTAGATATTGGGCATCTTAACTCAAGTTGTGCAGTCTGGTCTAAATCCCATTTCCTTGAGTAGATTATTAGAAAGGGCCACTGGAGAGAATTAAATGCCCTTTCAATGTTGAAGGACACAATCAACGCAATTTCTCCCAAGGTTTGCGCCTTGATGAGACACCAAGATAGTCGGTGCAGGGTATGTTGAAATGGCTCTCTGAGGCATAAACTTGGAATTGTCTCATTGATGAGAAGGCTTAGAGTTAATGGGATGCCGTGTTTTTCTGCGTAAATTGGCAGGTACCACTGGGGATACAGATATTCAGCCTTCCTTCTTCTCTGAATTTGCACTTATACAGAAAGAATCAATAAGGAATTTTTAATTAACCCTCCTTCTTCTGTGTGGCTTACACTTACCCACAAGGAAACACTAAAAATCTCTAAACCCTGATGAAGTCCCTTGTTGGGACAAAACGCGTTAGCTGGGCTGCAGTTTGATTTTGTGAGAATAAAGAAAATCTTTTTTAGAATATAATGTCATGGCTCTTGTGTTATATTGGATCTATAAGAAGAATTCATATGTTTGAATAATCTGGATTAATTTATGATTAAGTGAACTTTCAGTAAAGAAGTTGACTTCCTAAGCACTCCCTTTTGTATATTGTTTTCACTTTGGTTTATGGGTTTGGTTTATGGTTTCGGAGCAGTAGGACCATTATACGGTTGAGTGCCATTGTATACATATTAACAATGCAAAACGCCTGTGCGGTCAGGTAGACCCAATGCTGCTTTTTTTTATAATTACTAGTCAGGTACTGATTAATTAGTCAAGTTCATGCTGCCCCTCGATCACCCTTTTATACTCCTGCCTCAACAGAACTACGGGAGCTCTGACACTAATTAAGCATTTTGTTGGTCTAATAGTTTGTAGCAAAAATGGAAAAGAGAGGTTGAATACCTGAACATGATGATCACTCCTGACGACTTTGTAGCTCCGAGTCCCTGCCACTGTGGTCGGTGCAAAAAATATAGGTCAGCCTTGTCAAACCAGGTTTTGAAGCCTCCAAGTATGCACAAATGGAGATGTTTTGAGGTAGCCTGAACAACAGAGTCCTGGAATGGGTCAGAAAATACCAGGCCTTATTATGCTTGCCTATAGATCAAGAGAAAAGCAGATGTGGAGGATGCCTATGAATACTAGTGGACGAATTAAGACTTTCATTTCGGAAGTTTATAGTCCATGAACTTATTTAAAAGTAGGGTTTGTGCACAATGGCTAAACTTCTGCCATTCTTTTGGAACGGATGGTTTTATAAGCTTGTTAACCCCTTCGCTGCTCATGAGGCACGGTTGAGCTGTGCTTATGACGAGCTGAGCTCGTCATATATAATGGTATTCAAAGAATGTTAGCACAGGAGGGTAAAACCATTAGCAGCCAAGGTTTTAAAGCCTTGGTGGATGGTTTTATGTAAAAGAAGCTACGTGTCATCAAAGATCACGTTTTCTGTGATGAAGAGCAGGCCAGAGCTTGATTCCAATACCAGATCATAGATGGTTTGACAAGGGGAACCAAACAAAAAAAAAAAAAATCACAAAAACGATGTTTGGCAAAATTTGTGTGGCCGCCAAGAAAAAAGCTCTGTAAATGAGGCAAGAAACTCATTTAGACCATCAGCAAGATGGATGTGAAGAAAAAAAAACACAGCACTGCCAAAACCAACTAACACCCAACAAAAGCAAGCGGAAGGGTAAAGAAAAAAACAAGGGACCAGTTCCCTTGAAACCCCAAGCTTATATAGCACAGCACTTGCCAAAAGGGATTTAGAAATAATGAGCAAAGAGGTGAGTGAGGAAGAGGACAATACTGGACAGAACCCCAGTCAGCCTAAAAAGGAAATTGACTCAATAAGAGAAGTACTGCCAAAGAAACAAATTAATCAATTTTGATAAAAAACGAATTTTATGGTTTTTAGCAGGAAAAAACATTGTCGTATCTGGCAAATAGGGCCAATAAGGATCGAGGAAGCCTTAAAATACAAGTACTCATGGATGGTCTTTAATAACTCCCTCACTTGGGCCTCACATATGACTGACTACCTTAAGTACTAAAGCACTTTGAACCATTAGCAGGCTAAACACGTTTAAATGGGATTATGAAGGCCATTCACTTAACCGAGTTTTGGCTGCGTATAAAGCAATTGTTCCTGCGTAAGCTCGTTACAGAGTGGAATTGCTGAGTTTGAGCAATGCCCGAGACTGGGATAAGCTGGAAGAGACCAGCCTAAAAAACTTGCTATCCCTGCCAAAATGTGCCAGGGCTTCAGCCATTACAATGGAAACCTGGCTTCAATCCTGGTCCCTCATCTCGCTGGTACATTCTCTAACTTACTGGAGCAGGATGATAACGTCATTGCACTCTACGATTGCGACCCTTTGTAAAGAAGAGATCATCAAAAGGGATCTTGGAAGGGCAAAAGGGATTTGTAGTATTTGGGTGCAAAGCCTTCCACTCTAGAATGATGTGAATTCTGGGAACTAAAAGCATTCTTCTCTTACTTAAACAAACTTGCTCACCTACGAACCACGAACTGCTAACCCTACAAACGTGCAATGCAATTTTTCAATTCTGTTCAGGTCCCCACCTCCCTTATGCCCACCCATCAGAGATAACTTATTTTAAGAATGAGGAAGGGTTGTGTGGCTGCAGGTTGCTGTTACAGTGTACAAGAATAAATATTTTGCTAGATTGTTGATATTCTTTTCAACTGCGCACCGTCAATTTTTAAAACCAATTTTCTTAAAAGATAACTTAAGGACAAGATTGGTAACATGGAGTTGTTGTTTTTTAAATGCAGTCTCTGGATGTAACGTGTGCCCTAGCAAGATCCCAGCGCTTTAAAATAATTTGGACCCTTATTTTGTGTATTTAGGCTCATGTGTTTTAATGTTTTTAAAGTGTGTGTATTTTGATTGTCTCGTGTGATGTTACTTGACAATACTGTATTTTATATGGTTTGGTGATTTTTTTTCTCTTGTACAATCTGTATTCATTGCTTTTATTCATGGGATATAATGTACTGCTGTTTAAGAGCCTTGCGGCTCAAATAAACCTGATTTTGACTGATAGACCGTTGAAAGAATGTAGGTGGAAATGGAAAACCAACAAAACTCGGCAAAGGAAGCACAAACCTGAAGTGGCAACACTAACAGGAAGGGACAGGTATACAAGAACAACCTTCCACTGCTGCAATGAAACAAAGAAAAGGGTACAGGGGCAGAGGTGGGAGCGGGGATGATGCACCCTTGTGAGACTGCAGTACTGAGAGAATGGGTCTCAAGTGGGGGTCTTGTGGGGGATGACTGTGTGAGCAAAAGGATGTTGAGCAAACCCACGATGTGACCTAACATCGTTACAGTTGGTTGATAAACGCAGCCTTTCAGTGGGCTTCAGTCTGGGTCGTGGGCATGACGAATGTTGCTTTATTGAAGGGACCAAGATTTGCAGATCCTGCTGAACCAGATAAACGGCTCTGTCAGGGACCAACCCTACAAAAAGCAGCATTTAAAACA